>NC_079390.1:9636748-10373047 GCF_029220125.1 Pseudoliparis swirei | reverse complement strand
CAAAAATGGTCTCAACCAGCGGCTGAGCAGTGAACCTGAGAGGGAGAGCACAATTAGAAACATCCTGATCGTTTATTAACGCACTTCACGTTAAATATCTGCGTTCAGCAACATGCACACGTCCTTGTTTTTACATTTTCATTTCCTTTATTATTTAAATTCTTAAATGCATCATGCCCTGATATTTTTTTTTTATTTTGGATATTTGTAAAAAAAAAAGTGCTGCTGCGGCAAGAAAATAGTCTTTTCCGACTATATCTGGATTAAAACACAGATTAGCACTTCAGTGGCACTTAAATAGCTCTTATTGTGGTACTTTTGTAGTTCGACTATGTTGAGGAAATGTTACTTTCTGTATTCTTGTTGTTCTCAGTTTGTACTCTTGGTTGATGCACTTATTGTAAGTCGCTTTGGATAAAAGCGTCTGCTAAATTACATGTAATGTAAAAAATAATGAATAAAGTCAAATCTAATCGAAGTCCTGTTGACTTGAGACATTTTAATGCCCGAAAAAGATTTATTTATGACGTTTCCGGTACCTGTCCATCATTTCGTTGGTGGAGTTCTCATCGAAGGCGTAGTCGAATCTGAACGTCTGGTTCTCCAGGTACCGGGTCAGGTCCACTTTCTGCTTGGGCTCGTGGACCATCACCACGTCCTTACTGGGCACGGTGGTCACGTCCAGATCATGCAGTGTCGAAGGACCCGGCCCGAGCCACCACGACCGCTGGACCGGACACACAGGAGGAGAGGAAGTGAATGCAGGGTTTGTATTTTAGGAATTATAGGGACAGGTCTGGGTTTAGAAGGAACCCCCTTGATGGGGTGGAGAGGGTCCAGGAGGAGTGGACTCGTCAGGCCGAGAGGGATCCAGCCAACAAGAGACAATTCTGTAGCATGAGTCTTTTACAGGTCGACTTTTATAGGACACACCATGTGAGAAAATGACATGGAAGGCTGAACTCAAATATTGTACGCCTTAAACTATCTCGTGTAACGGGACCCTGCTGCCCTCCCCTCCTTTTAAAAACACACACGTAAACAACACTGTCTACTCCCGCACACTTTACGAAGTACACTGCAATACAGTGCACTACAATTCAGTGCACTGTATTGCAGTGCACTGCGTCGCTGATAAGTGCTGTCTCAAATGGAACATTTACGTTAACCACTTGGCGGAAGTGACGGACGCAAATCTGTTCACGGCACCCGCGAAATTAAGCCGGGAGTGACGTACGCAAATCTACTTGCGATACCCGCGAAACTTAAACTGACTAAATGAATGCACTTCTTGCCCTCTTTGTGTCCCTTGTTTACCCCTTTCTCCACCCCATGTGGAAACTGCGATACCTCCACAATCGCGGCAGGAGCCTCCGTGGTCTACCGCTGTGCTACCGTAGCCATCTCGTCCGCCATTGTTTTAGAAATAAAATGAAAAGCTGGCGAAAGGGCTCCTCCTCTTCCGCTACGTCACCAAGATGGCGGCCGTTTAGGGCGAGTAGTGTCCATCGTTTTACACTACATTTTTTTGCCCGTTTGCAGTGCACCATCCGGGTACTTTCAGTGCACTGAATTCTGTTGGTTTTTTCAGTGGCTTTATCAAAGGTAGACACTCATACACTAACACACGCAGACTGTTTAATTTAATCAACTACTCATCATTACAACAAACCCGAACCATCATCGCCTCCTTAGACGCAGAAAAAGCATTCGATAAAGTAAATTGGACATTTCTCTTAAGTGTATTAAAAAGATTTGGTTTTGGGGAGTCATTTATTAACTGGGTCAAAATTCTATACACTGCACCTACAGCCACCGTCATCACCAATGGACACACCTCTCACAGCTTCACACTGCACAGGGGGACAAGGCAAGGATGCCCACTCTCTCCCTCACTTTTCATCATTTTCATTGAACCGCTAGCTGCTGCCATTCGTCAGAATACCATCATAAAAGGAATCCAAACACTCAATACCCATCACAAAATCAGTCTTTATGCCGATGATATATTGCTCTTCCTCCAAAAGCCATATTCATCGTTACAGGAAACTATTAAAATTATAGACACATTCTCCAAAATCTCTAACTACTCAATTAACTGGAACAAATCATTCATCCTTCCATTAGACAGTAACAGTTGGGATGGGGCAGGCCACACACCACCTATTCCTTTTTGCACTGGTGTCATCACTTATTTGGGAATACATATTTCCTCCAGGCTGTCAGAGCTGTTCACACTCAACTTCACTCCACTACTTAAAACAATAACCGACGACCTCCTCCGCTGGATGAAACTACCACTGTCACTCATGGGCAGAATATTAATACTATATATTTTCTGCTAACTTTATATTGAATTCATTCAAAATCCGCACTGTAATATCTCATGAAAATAGTCCTGGGGCTAGCAGAGGTCACCACTAACAAGACTCAATTGTGATTTTTTTCAGGAAACGTAAGGATTTGCTTTAAATAAAATTCAAATATTGGCATAATATTAATACTATATATTTTCTGCTAACTTTAAATTGAATTCATTCAAAATCCGCACTGTAATATCTCATGAAAATAATCCTGGGGCTAGCAGAGGTCACCACTAACAAGACTCAATTGTGATTTTTTCAGGAAACGTAAGGATTTGCTTTAAATAAAATTCAAATATTGGCATAATATTAATACTATATATTTTCTGCTAACTTTATATTGAATTCATTCAAAATCCGCACTGTAATATTTCATGAAAATAGTCCTGGGGCTAGCAGAGGTCACCACTAACCAGACTCAATTGTGATTTTTTTTCAGGAAACGTAAGGATTTGCTTGAAATAACATTCAAATATTGGCATAATATTAATACTATTTATTTTTTGCTAACTTGAAAATTGAATTCATTCAAAATCCGCACTGTAATATCTCATGAAAATAATCCTGGGGCTAGCAGAGGTCACCACTAACAAGACTCCAGTGTGATTTGTTTTCAGGAAACGTAAGGATTTGCTTTAAATAAAATTCAAATATTGGCATAATATTAATACTATATATTTTCTGCTAACTTTAAATTGAATTCATTCAAAATCAGCACTGTAATATCTCATGAAAATAATCCTGGGGCTAGCAGAGGTCACCACTAACAAGGCTCAATTGTGATTTTTTTCAGGAAACGTAAGGATTTGCTTTAAATAAAATTCAAATATTGGCATAATATTAATACTATATATTTTCTGCTAACTTTAAATTGAATTCATTCAAAATCCGCACTGTAATATCTCATGAAAATAATCCTGGGGCTAGCAGAGGTCACCACTAACAAGACACAATTGTGATTTCTTTCAGGAAACGTCAAGATTTGCTTTAAATCAAATTAAAATATTGGCATAATATTAATACTATTTATTTTTTGCTAACTTGAAAATTGAATTCATTCAAAATCAGCACGGTAATATCTCATGAAAATAATCCTGGGGATAGCAGAGGTCACCACTAACAAGACTCCAGTGTGATTTTTTCAGGAAACGTAAGGATTTGCTTTAAATAAAATTCAAATATTGGCATAATATTAATACTATATATTTTCTGCTAACTTTAAATTGAATTCATTCAAAATCCGCACTGTAATATCTCATGAAAATAATCCTGGGGCTAGCAGAGGTCACCACTAACAAGACTCAATTGTGATTGTTTTTCAGGAAACGTAAGGATTTGCTTTAAATAAAATTCAAATATTGGCATAATATTAATACTATATATTTTCTGCTAACTTGAAAATTGAATTCATTCAAAATCAGCACAGTAATATCTCATGAAAATAATTCTGGGGCTAGCAGAGGTCACCACTAACAAGACTGCAGTGTAATTTTTTCAGGAAACGTAAGGATCTGCTTTAAATAAAATTCAAATGTTGGCATAATATTAATACTATATATTTTCTGCTAACTTTAAATTGAATTCATTCAAAATCCGCACTGTAATATCTCATGAAAATAATCCTGGGGCTAGCAGAGGTCACCACTAACAAGACACAATTGTGATTTCTTTCAGGAAACGTAAGGATTTGCTTTAAATCAAATTAAAATATTGCCATAATATTAATACTATTTATTTTTTGCTAACATGAAAATTGAATTCATTCAAAATCCACACTGTAATATCTCATGATAATAATACTGGGGCTAGCGGAGGTCACCACTAACAAGACTGCAATGTAATTTTTTTCAGGAAACGTAAGGATTTGCTTTAAATAAAATTCAAATATTGGCATAATATTAATACTATTTATTTTTTGATAACTTGAAAATTGAATTCATTCAAAATCAGCACGGTAATATCTCATGAAAATAATTCTAGGGCTAGCAGAGGTCACCACTAACAAGACTGCAGTGTGATTTTTTTCAGGAAACGTAAGGATTTGCTTTAAATAAAATTCAAATATTGGCATAATATTAATACTATATATTTTCTGCTAACTTTAAATTGAATTCATTCAAAATCAGCACTGTAATATCTCATGAAAATAATCCTGGGGCTAGCAGAGGTCACCACTAACAAGACTCAATTGTGATTTTTTTCAGGAAACGTAAGGATTTGCTTTAAATAAAATTCAAATATTGGCATAATATTAATACTATATATTTTCTGCTAATTTTAAATTGAATTCATTCAAAATCCGCACTGTAATATCTCATGAAAATAGTCCTGGGGCTAGCAGAGGTCACCACTAACAAGACTCAATTGTGATTTTTTTTCAGGAAACGTAAGGATTTGCTTTAAATAAAATTCAAATATTGGCATAATATTAATACTATTTATTTTTTGCTAACTTGAAAATTGAATTCATTCAAAATCCGCACTCTAATATCTCATGAAAATAATCCTGGGGCTAGCAGAGGTCACCACTAACAAGACTCCAGTGTGATTTGTTTTCAGGAAACGTAAGGATTTGCTTTAAATAAAATTCAAATATTGGCATAATATTAATACTATATATTTTCTGCTAACTTTAAATTGAATTCATTCAAAATCAGCACTGTAATATCTCATGAAAATAATCCTGGGGCTAGCAGAGGTCACCACTAACAAGGCTCAATTGTGATTTTTTTCAGGAAACGTAAGGATTTGCTTTAAATAAAATTCAAATATTGGCATAATATTAATACTATATATTTTCTGCTAACTTTCAATTGAATTCATTCAAAATCCGCACTGTAATATCTCATGAAAATAATCCTGGGGCTAGCAGAGGTCACCACTAACAAGACACAATTGTGATTTCCTTCAGGAAACGTAAGGATTTGCTTTAAATCAAATTAAAATATTGGCATAATATTAATACTATTTATTTTTTGCTAACATGAAAATTGAATTCATTCAAAATCCGCACTGTAATATCTCATGATAATAATACTGGGGCTAGCGGAGGTCACCACTAATAAGACTGCCGTGTAATTTTTTTCAGGAAACGTAAGGATTTGCTTTAAATAAAATTCAAATATTGGCATAATATTAATACTATTTATTTTTTTATAACTTGAAAATTGAATTCATTCAAAATCAGCACGGTAATATCTCATGAAAATAATTCTGGGGCTAGCAGAGGTCACCACTAACAAGACTGCAGTGTAATTTTTTTCAGGAAACGTAAGGATCTGCTTTAAATAAAATTCAAATGTTGGCATAATATTAATACTATATATTTTCTGCTAACTTTAAATTGAATTCATTCAAAATCCGCACTGTAATATCTCATGAAAATAATCCTGGGGCTAGCAGAGGTCACCACTAACAAGACACAATTGTGATTTCTTTCAGGAAACGTAAGGATCTGCTTTAAATAAAATTCAAATGTTGGCATAATATTAATACTATATATTTTTTGCTAACTTTAAATTGAATTCATTCAAAATCCGCACTGTAATATCTCATGAAAATAATCCTGGGGCTAGCAGAGGTCACCACTAACAAGACTCAATTGTGATTTTTTTTTCAGGAAATGTAAGGATTTGCTTTAAATAAAATTCAAATATTGGCATAATATTAATACTATATATTTTTGCTAACTTGAAAATTGAATTCATTCAAAATCAGCACGGTAATATCTCATGAAAATAATTCTGGGGCTAGCAGAGGTCACCACTAACAAGACTCAATTGTGATTTTTTTTCAGGAAACGTAAGGATTTGCTTTAAATAAAATTCAAATATTGGCATAATATTAATAC
Source organism: Pseudoliparis swirei (assembly GCF_029220125.1). Classification (NCBI taxonomy): domain Eukaryota; kingdom Metazoa; phylum Chordata; class Actinopteri; order Perciformes; family Liparidae; genus Pseudoliparis; species Pseudoliparis swirei. Next base: position 10,366,834 of record NC_079390.1, on the reverse strand, counting down.
TATTTATTTTTTGCTAACTTGAAAATTGAATTCATTCAAAATCCGCACTGTAATATCTCATGAAAATAATCCTGGGGCTAGCAGAGGTCACCACTAACAAGACTCAATTGTGATTTTTTTTTCAGGAAACGTAAGGATTTGCTTTAAATAAAATTCAAATATTGGCATAATATTAATACTATATTTTTTGCTAACTTTAAATTGAATTTATTCAAAATCCGCACTGTAATCCATCCATTATCAATACCGCTTATCCGCATTAGGGTCGCGGGGGCGCTGGAGCCGATCCCAGCTGACATAGGGCAAAGGCCTCTTAGACAGAGCTTATAGTTAGAGCTGAATCAGGTTCACCAGGTCCAGCCCCTTGATATGCTGCTATAGGCTTATAGCTGCCGGGTGACATTTTAGGATGCACTGAGTACCTATCTCCTCTTTTCTCTCTCCTTAGGGATTAATTTTCATCTCTCAATCACACATTACTAACTCTGCTTTCTCCCCGGAGTCCTTTTGACTTCACGTCTCATAGGGTCATCGGACCCTATGAGACGGCATAGATCCTATCTGCCTGATGGATCATCGAGGTCTGGGTCGTGGAATTCCTGCTACCGACGAAGCCACTGTCCTGTTGAGACTCCGCCCACTCCTCCTCTCTACCTCCATCTGCCTGATGGATCGTGAAGGCCTCCATCGTGGAATAAGCCTACTATGAACTATTCATACACTCTGTCATATTCATTGAATGTATTTTAACTCTAAATCTGTCCTTCTGTACACATGACATCTATTGCATCTGTCCATCCTGGAGAGGGATCCTCCTCTGTTGCTCTCCTGAAGGTTTCTTCCCTTTTTCTCCCCCTGAAGGGTTATTTGGGAATTTTTCCTGATCCGATGCGAGGTTTTGGGGCAGGGATGTCTATGTGTACAGATAGTAAAGCACTCCGAGACAAATTTGTAATTTGTGAAATTGGGCTATACAAATAAACTGAATTGAATTGAAAAGGCAGGGGACACCCTGGACAGGCCGCCAGTCCATCGAGGGCACATATAGAGACATACAACCATTCACTCTCACATTCACACCGATGGGCAATTTAGAGATCAATTAACCTGACGGTATGTCTTTGGACTGTGGGAGGAAGCCGGAGAACCCGGAGGGAACCCACGCTGCCACGGGGAGAACATGCAAACTCCACACAGAAGGACTGCCTCGACCGGGAATTGAACCCACGGCCCTCTTGCTGTGAGGCGACAGTGCTAGCCACTACACCACCGTGCAGCCGCACTGTAATATCTCATGAAAATAATCCTGGGGCTAGCAGAGGTCGCTCGCAGTGATGACGCTAAAATGTGAGTATTGTACAAACGTATTGATCTTCCTCATAGCTATTTAATTATGTCTGTGAAAGTTTTTACCTCTCAGTGAGCGTGGTCAACTTCTTTGTCTGTATACTGGACAATAAAGCTAATTCTGAGAAACAGTCAGAATGGTGAGACATTTTTATAAAATCCTGGTATGAGGAAGGTTCTGATGTTTTATGAAAATAACACCGAATGTCAGCTTTGGAATATAATATTTAATGACATCCAGGACGGCTCCATCTGTATTAGTCAACATTTGATCATGTAAAGCTGACAGGTACAAACGGAACAGTTTCCTCCAGGTGTTTTTTTCTTATTTTGTGAGGCAGGTTGTATAGCACCCTTATCGAAGAATATTAAAACCAGTAGTAGTTCACGCGCTACAATATTCATCATTGTTCTTTTTGCTGTTAATGGAGCAGCTCTTTGCTGAAGGTTATCAGTGTGACATCACAGCCTCTGGTCGATTGAATCTCACAAACAGAACATTAATTCTGAGCCATAAGAATAAATTGTAAATTATTTAATTGAGTGTTTTACTTTGTAGCTGTGTGTGTGTGGCGTTGCATCTATTCAGCACTCTCGACTTCTCCTCAATGAGAGTATCTATCTATCTATCCATATATCTATCGATCATCCACCCATCCATCTATGTATCTATGTGCTCTGTACATTATGTTACAGTAGGTGGCGCTGTTTCTTTTCAACTTGTCTTGTTGGCTTTCTATTCGGCACCAAAAGGAGAAGAAGAAGAAGGCGGAAGTCCCACGTCGGTAGCAACTAGCAAGTGGTCACGACTCGTGTTGCTAACGTGGCTAAATCTGGCGACTTTCCGAATCCTCCTGACTTTTTTGTCAAAAGCAACTAGCGACGAATGTAGCGGCTTGTTCTGGTGTCTTGGAGACTCCTGGACGAGCAGCGCTGCTGCCGCGAGCCGCCCCAAAGCTCTCACCTGGCCCGCTCAGCTAAACATCCAGCTCGTCGTGTCTGAGTCTAAACTCTATACGGATCAAACCCCAAATTAAAATGCTGGCCGAAGCCGTTTGTTGGACATGATACAGGGACGTACTGTCTGTTTTGTAAGGCTGATGTGACAAACTTTGTGAAATAAAAAAAAAACATGACAACTCACAAACAAACTCAAAAGGAAAAGCCGTATAACAGTTCCACGCAAAGCAAGATGCAATTAATGAGTACAAAAATGGCTATCTCATATATTCCTGTATCCTACAGCGTCCATTACACACATGCAAATTAGGCGATGACGCCATTTAGCGCCTCCGAGAGACTTTTAGGACAGCCAATAGCGACTTTTCTTGCTGAGGAGGTGGCGACACTGATATTGCCTGTAAGGCTGTTGTCTCTGCCAAACTTTGTGAAATAAAAAATAACATGACAACTCAATAACATACAAAAAAGGCCTTATAACGGTTCTACACAAAGTAAGATGCAATTAAATGGTAACAAAGTGCTTTATCCTTATATTCCTCTCCTTTACAGCTTCCATTACAATTATGCAAATTAGCGACGGCGTCATTTGGCGACTTTTGGGACAGCCAATAGCTACTCTCCTTACTGAGGGGCTGGCAACACTATCCACGAGCAGAGGCGCCTTCTAGCGTTACTTGATTCTTGTACCACGGCAAGGAAGCAGGTCGTCAGCATTTTAAACTCAATCAAAATGAACGGCTTAGAAGACGAATCAATGGCCCCGCAGTCGTTCCTTTACGGTAAGAGATAACTTCTGCATGTCGTAAGGGTGTTTAAATATTACGGTGTCTTCATGTTAGCGCATAGAGGAAATCTTAAATGTTTTTAAACTGCGTTCGGCCCTCGTACTATTGAAGGTAATGTTACTGCTATCACATTAAGCACCTAAACGTGTAAATGTCCGCGTTTTGTATCCCAGTATTGTAGCAGGGGCTTGAGAGTTGTGGAAAGCACGGCTTTGCGTCAGTCGTACTTTCATACGGTTACACGTGGTTGATTATCAACATGGCGGAGCCGTTTGGTTAACTATGTTAATATTCGTATCAGTTCCACTAAACGCTAGAATAGGGTTATAATATATGTGCACCTACTTGTTTTGTCAACCCACGTTTTTGAGTGTAATTTTAAGCCTGGCTAGATTTAGCTCTTAAGGAAAAGCGGTCTCCACGTGGTCTCCAACAAACGTGGCTCCTGCGTACTTCCTCCGCTGCAGTGATAAACTAAAAGGCTTTGTAAACGTGCATTAGTTTGTTAGGCACTATCCATATAAACGTTTTGTTACGGTTTTTGTTATATAATGGATTAAATGTCGTGACTGAAATGGCTAACAGTCTTAATTTGAATTACCCCCCCCCCCCCTCACCGTGGGTTCAACACGATGATGGGACATTTTGAGATTTGCGGTGCAGGCCGCACATGGCTGAGGATCTCTTGTGCTGAAGAGCTTGACTGCGACTTGAAACATTATGAGTTAATTCCGATAATGTGGTGAATGAATAAAGTATAGTTAAACTGTACACTTGTCATGAATGAACATTGTTGTGAACTACCATTGTACTAGCAGTACAATGTACGACGCGCATACCGTAGTTGTATTGATTTTAACAGTGTTTATGAAAGTATTCTGACCTTTTTTTCATAGTTATATGGCCCAACTGCCCAGTCCATTCTTATCAGTAGTCTGTATAGCTCCCTCTTGTGTACGTTTATAATATCGCACCGTGCTCTTTACAATGAGGTCACTTATATATTTTTAATGGAATGACTAATGCTCACAGATTAACAGACTAATAAAAATTGACTTTAAATTATTGTTGGTGCACTTTTTAACTTTTTAAAATCTTTTCATCAGGGTGCGTGCTGGAAGCTGGAAAGGAGGTGTTGTTCAATCCCGAAGACGATGAGTTTGAGCATCAGTTGGATCTGAGAATGGTAAGTACCACGAGATCTAGTTAAGAAGACCTTTGTAACTCAAGTCAATATAATGGATGTTCTAAATTCCCCATACCACCATTTTAGCAGTCTATTAAACTACTTTGGAATTTGTTAATCAGTCAAAAATGGTCTCTGTGCTGCAATTGACTTTAAATAAACCTAGGTCCTTGCTTAAAGTTACGCTGGGCAAGTGCCTTAATGTGGCACAATACGATGATTATGACAAATATGCTTTTGAATTCGTGATGACATTGAAGTTGTAGTATAATTACAACTGGTGCCCTGCTCCTCTAGGCCTGTGTGGACCCCAGTACGAAAGATGAACTTCACATGGTGGAGGTGGAAGGACAAGACACAGAGGGTCAGACAATCAAAGCAGTACTGGTTTCGCTTAAGCCCTCCAACCTGCCAAGTGTAAGTACATTTGTAAAGTGTGGATTCACTAACACTGTTGATCATGTTTTAGGGCGTGTGGCCCCCTCAGCCACCCATACCATTTTAAAACTAATGGTTGAATAATGATGCTTGTCGCCATGATTGGATCAGAAATTGATTTAAATAATTTCTTGCAGGTGTGTCTCGGTGGTTTCACAATCACACCCCCAGCCACTTTCCGTCTGAAGACAGGCACTGGTCCAATCCACATCAGTGGACAACACCTAGTCAGTGAGTATTTGGCACCAGAATATGCAGATGTTTGGTAGAGGGGCGGGGTAATGTCTGAAGGGTTTTATCAACTCATTTGTGAAATGTGTGAATACAGTTTATTTTTTTCATGGCTTTTGGTGTTTAAATTGCGTCGTTTTTCTTAACTTAAAGTGATGGAGGCTGATCAGTCTATTGAAGAAGAAGAAGACGATGAAGAAGAGGAGGAGGAGGAGGTTGAATGTTGTGTTGGAACATCAAAGAAAAGACCTGCTTCCTCCCCTGCCCCCAAGTCTCAGGTTTGTTTTACATCTGTTTTGGGGTGGGGCTCAAATGGTTCAATTTAAAATGTTCGTAGCTCACTTTTTTTACCTCCTTTACAGAAGAAAATGAAAATGGGGGAGGCTGTTGAAGAGGATGAGTGAGTAATGCTTCAAACACTTAAATTAACACTGCAATTAGGAGGGATTGAAATATTCATCGATGGAATAAAAAAACTGCATCAAACTAACTAATTGTATATGTAATTCAGTCAAATTGTCACATTGCATTTAACGGGCATCATGGTATAATTGTTTTCTTCTAGTGAGGAGGATGCCGACGATGATGAGGAGGAGGAGGAGGAGGAGAGTGAGGAAGAAAAGTCACCTGTTAAGGCAAGCACTGGTTTTCATGCAGTTTTGTCAGTTCCAGCTAAATGAACCTGCAGGTCCTTTTTTTCTTACCATTATCTGCATGTTTGTTACAGGCCAAGCAAACGCCTTCCAAGAAAGTTTCCCCAGCTCAGAACGGCAAGAACTCAACCCCCAACACTCCAGCCAAGAAGCAGGTAACGCTTAGATTTCAAAAACTGGAATTTTTTTTTTTCATGTGCACACAAAATAATATTCGATGTAGCCAGTATATTACAATACAGATGTAATCACTGTAACGCTTTGTCCTCTCTAAATCCTAAGAGTCTTCTCCCTCTCAAAGTCTAATGTACAGGACAAGAGCCCCAAAGGTAAAGCTGGCAGGTCGCCTAAGGCCCCATCAACTCCCAAAGTGATTCTAACACTGCCCGAGATTAAAGCCAAGATAACAGAGGCAGTAAAGAAGGTGCGTGTCCCTGGAACTATTTTTATCCAGAGTATATTGTTACATTTGGCATGACAAGTTTTTCTCATTTGTTGGATTTTTTTTTTTCTTTCTACAGGGTGTATCATTACCTAAAAACCAGCCCAAGTTTGAGAACTTAATGAAGCATAGTGAAAACATCACTGACACCAAGGTACAGTGCACGTTTTTGTTGCCTGCTGAGATTGATCATACACCCATTGTGTGCTTCCTTGCCTTTGGTTATCTTCCAATTGCACATTAACAATGTCTGCCACATGCATTAACAGTTTTTGTTTTTTCTTTAGGTCATTGCGGAGCTCTGGAAGTGGAGACAGACCATGAAAGATGCTAAATAATTGTCTTGGCAGTTTTATTATCCCTTATGACTTGTGTATACCTATAGCACCTCTCAAACCCTCTGAAACCAAACCCGGTGCCTCACACGTGTCAATAATTCTACGTCTAGATAGTGACGCGGTATTGTTTTTCCTCAATCAACCGCTCAACGAGAAATGCATAATTTGGGTTTTTGACTAAACCTTGTGAGGACCTGCCTACAGATTTGCAACATTTTGCAAATGTGTAAATAAAGTTCCTGCTAGATCGTATGAGAGTAGATGGATATGTTTATTTTATATATAGGTAATGGTTAATTATGGCTCTTGCGGGAACTACATAAATCCATCCGATCAGTTAAATAGCAACGAAGCGGCTCAAGAAACTTTCCACAAGAGTTGGACATGGTGAAGGTTTAAAGCAGAATCTAGTGTTGGTGATGCTGATTTTTTTTCTATTGTCCACCATGAAAATGGAAAATTGCACGTTTTGAATGTTTATGCTATCGAGAGATTCCCGAGGTCAAGACCCTTCATGACTACACATTCTCCACCTAACCTAATACATGTAATTTTTTATGCTTTTAACCGTCCGGAAGTAATAATTTGGTCGTGAGCAAACTGCATTAACCTTTTGGGGAGGCGGTGTCGCACACATGCGATTGGTCTTTCAGTTATTTGTGTTTCCATGCTTACTTGCCTCAACTCACTTGCAGACTGCGGGAAGGAATTTGCTAATTAGTTTGACTTTTTTTTTTTTAGTTGATTACAAACAAGAATTGGAAAGAAAGTTCCACCTGTTTAATGTTCATTGTAATGTTGGTGGATGAGGCTCGTTGGAGTAAAAGGTCATTCCATGTTCTCAATAAACACGTTGGTTAAGTTTGGGTTGAAAAGGCCCTCGAGTTCATTTGGTAAAATACTGTAAGCGTTGCCCTTGTTCTATTCCCCTCCTATGTGAATATGAATATTGCCTATTATGAAGTTTATGCAGGTATTTGCCTTGACTGCTGACATGTACTTGACATTAAAATTTCAAGCATAGGAAATGGTCTTGTTTCTTTCGTTGCCCCATGTACATTTTAGTTAACAGTTGTGGTTATATATATATTTTTAACTAATGTAATTTACTAACTGGACTTCTCCTATTCACCCAGTACATTTGTCAGCCCAACTTTACTTACATTACATGTCATTTATCTGAGGCTTTTATCCAAAGCGATTTACAATCCGGTTACATACACTAGACGCAGCTACAGGGAACAACTCAGGGTTAAGTGTCTTGCTCAAGGACACATCGACTAGGGCGGGGATTGAACCTCCAACCCCCTGATTGAAAGACGGACCTGCTAACCATTTTGCCTGTCTATGTTTAAACTTGTCAGACGGTTTAGAGGTCCTACAATATTGATTGCTACGCCCAACTTGGGCTGCGTGTGCTGCTCAGCCCTTCGGCTCGGGTGGAAGATGGCCTTTAGTCATACCTGCGAAGTTCTGTTTTTAAATCCATGTCATCCACCTGACGAGGGTCCGTGTACGTAATGTTATTTCGTTTTTTCGTTTCATTCCAAATACGGAATACGGAAATCACGTGGTTTTTTCGTTTTCCGTTTGAAAACCAAAAACGGAATACCACCTCCGTATTTCGTTTCTGCTGTCTGAAACCAAAAACGACAGAACGGAAGTGCTTAAAATGAAGTCAAAATAAAAGCCAGTGATACATATTCGTATTATGAATCAATATAAAGAATAAATAATTAAACGGGGATATTTTAACGATGCAAACACATAGCAGGGTAACGTTAGAAGTCTATTAATTAGTCAATATAAAGAATAAAGAATTAAACCTGGATATGTTAGCGACAGTGGTGACGACGGGAAGTTTAATATTCATGTAGCCTACACAGCAAGAATCACCTTCTCACTTAATCGTTGCATTGTTTGATGCAACACAGTTCCTAATATAGATTAATCAAAGTAATGTTTCTGTGCAGAGACTATATTTCCACCGCAGAGTAAACGGTTCACCTTTATACCGCTAGATGGCAGTATACCTGTTATTGATACATATGTATTTAATGCCGTTTATTTCCTCTGATATTTATGTTCATGGTTAATTTCCAGCATAGTTGTATACATCATGTATTTCCTTGTTTTATTTGGGTCATTTTGGAACTAAACATTCCCACATGGAAGAGTGAGGATATGATGACCACGAGGCAATACATATTGACAATTGAAAAATAAAGAGACAGTTGAGTTTTTCTTATTAAGCAGCGTTCAGTTAGCACCCAGTCACAGCACTACCTGTGCTTCACCTGTGACCTTCATTACTACATCATCATTACATCAACGGTTAATGGGGACAAGTTTTTTGTTTTGTTTTTCGTTTTATGTTTATATGCATTTGTGTGTATGTATAGTGTGTGTGTTTATATGTATATATGTGTGTGTATATGTATGTATATGTATACGTATGTGTGTATATATATATATGATTCTTTGAAATAAGTTTTTTCGAGAAATCATAGGTTCGGGCACTTATAAGCTCGTTAGCTTCAGCCTCGACCCTTTCGGTCAGCCACTTTCTTCTTTTGTTGAATTATGATTGTTGTATATTTTGCTGATCGAAATAAACTAAATCATCATAAATATGTAACCTGTTCTGTTGTTACTCTGCTGTCAGTGTCTCTACTCCTCTGACTACATCACATCATCATCATGTAGTACTTTGGTCTCCAGAAGGATGGAGCTCTGTGTTGTGTGAACATGTTTTGAGGAGCTGACTCCATGAGTTATTGTATCAGAGTGAAACATGGAGAGCACAGCTCCTCTCACATCTCTAACATGTCTCACATAGTTTATAGTAGTGATTGTTCGGTGTTGTTGCCTGTGTTTAGCCGTATGGCTATATCTCTGCATGTACATTTAGATAAGCCATATTCAGCTCAGAGCTTTCTTTAGCTTAGAGCAACAAGTCATGATCTTGTTTAGCTAATAGCAACAGGTTTAGCTCAGAGCAACAAGTCATGGCCTTGTTTAGCTAATAGCAACAGGTTTAGCTCAGAGTAGGCCTAACAGGTCGTGGCCTTCTTTAGCTCAGAGCAGTAGCTCACATGTAGGCTACTTATATCTGATCCAATGACATCTGCACACTTCTAGATTAGTAAAGAAAGACAATCTTTGGTATTTTCTAATTCTTTATGTCAAGCACAAGTTAACTACTCCCCTAAAAGAGGAAGCCTTCAGAATTAGTGGTAGCATTGCATTAGGATTACATTCCTGTATTTGAATTGTATTGCTGGATCTCAATTCCTCTGATTCTTCCATCTGCAGTCAATCTGCTCGCATGATTTACATCATCAAAGTTTTGCCTTCCAAGAGCTGATCCAAATGAAAAGTGAATGTCAGATGTATGAACCGTCCTGACTGAGCTTCACTGAAGCTTTATACCTGCTACAAGCTCAGGTCAAAATGGTGTTTAGTATTATGTGATTTATAGGTTGGCTCAGATTGTTTATCATTGATGTTTGTTCCTGCTGTTTGATTGTAGTGCTCAGACATCAGCTGTGTTCTTAGTGAAGCAATAGGTATCAGATTGGCATCCAAACTGAGGGTGTCAGGGTCCTTAAGCTGCCCTTCATAAACAAGCGAGGTTCCCAACCACATAGGGGTCCTCCTCCAGTGGGAAATCTTCACACTGGGTCCAAATCTGTGATATCCGGCTGTCAGGGAGACCGACTTATGAGCCTGAAACAAGTGATACAATGGTGGCTGATGTATGAAGTTATCATGGCTTCACCGCCGAAACCGGCTGCAACCGTCTTGTGTGTGTATATTTTGGGGTGTAGGTTTGTTACCTAGGTCAGAGGTCACTGAACAAGCCATCTTCCAGTGCCTTACTCACACTGGCAGGGGGTCAACACACCGTGTCACTATCAATAGTTGGTGTTACAGGTCCAGACTTTCCCATTACAGATTAAAAATGAAATTCGTGCCAGACTTTAAAGACAAAAGTGTTTATTCAAAAAGAACATATTTCTCCCTTTAAACCCCCAACATTTGAAGAAAAGAAAAAAACATCCCATCAGTTGAACCAATTAATTAAAAAGCACAGACAATAACAACTTAGACACACAAAAAAACATCAGCGTTGGCAATTTCTCCTTGAGATGTCGATGAGGCCTTTGAGTCCATCTTTGAACGGTTGTGGCAGATTATTCACTGCATTGTCCAGCAGGACACTTGTATCAGGGCACTGCAGAACAAATCCCCTCACTGCAGCTTCCTGGTCCTGTAAACTTGGAAATGGGTTGGTGCCAAAGTCTGACACTCGTGTCAGTGAGCCCACTTCCTGGTCGTACCAGTCTGCAGCCACAGATGCATTTGGCAAAAGGTCTGTCGACAGCTTCTTTGGGCATCCATCTCTGGCCAAGTAATTTGGTATCCCCCTCCCTGTAATAATAATTCAATGTGGCTGTCACAACCATGCCATGTATTGCAACATGCTCCTTCTAGTATTTGATTAAACGTGTTTAAGAAACATTCAATAGTAAAACATGTTGATTAACTTTATAATCAGCAAAACCATTGTATGTTGATCACCTTTGTTGATGGTGTTTGGAGATATGGTGGCCTTTCAGTGTTGTGGCGGTGGCTGGCCAACTTCTCCTGCATGAAAAGAGTGAGGTAGAACTCCTTTCCATGATCCACTCTGACCTGGTCCCACATCCCATATTCCATTACTGCACTCCTGCAAGAAAACATAACATTGGCAGACAGCAGTATGGAGGGTAAGGCTAATGGTGTCAGATACATTTACAAAATGTGTAGTAGGCCTTGTGTTATCAGATACTGATGAGGTGAGATGAGTTTTAACTTGCTGCTTAAAAAGGGGTTCTGTAGTTTTCAATAAGTTTAATTTAAGTCCTCTTTTAGACCAATATGAATGCAATTTAATACGTTGATTCAAATCCAAACTAAAAAAATATATATTATGAAGGTTTTCACATGCGACTAATCCCACTTAAATTGAGCATTTTCTTTTAACCCTTGTGTTTCCTTGCGGTCATTTTGACCCGAATCAATATTACACCCTCCCCCCGCCTATGGGTCATTTTGACCCGATTCAATGTTTCACCCTCCTGTTACCTTTATATTTACTAACATATTTTACCCTTTGGGTTCAATTTGACGCCAGCAATTAAAACCTCCAGAAAATTATTAGAATTAATATTGTTTTCCAAGTTTAAGTGTGAGGCGCTTTATGTTTGTTTGTTGACTACCGAAAGAACACCGACATTAAACATTGAATGGGGTCAAATTAATCCGAAGGCGGGGGGAGGGTGTAATATTGATTCGGTCAAAATGACCCGAAGGCAACACAAGGGTTAATACATTAACAAGCCATATTGAATTTAAATCCACTTTCGAAAATGTGCGTCTCTTCCTAATCAAGTACATTTTCAGAGCTGACAAAATGGTATTCAAGAAATTGTAAGATATTTAATTTTAAATGCATTTTTTGTTTTAAGGACCCACAGACACCCTGTTAAAACACCTCATAAAATGGGGATGATTTGTAATGTTTAGGGTACAAGGACAACAGTCTTTTCAATTACCTGTAAACGTCATTGTAGATGGTGAGGTTGTTCTTTACAGGCATAGTAGCTTGTCCAACAATTTTGCTGGAGAAGCCATCTATTGCCAGCACATGAGTCACGCCAAACATGACAATCTTCTCATTTTGGTCCATGTGGATTTTGTGACCCACATAGGCTGCATGGTAAGGAAGAGGGTTGAGGTTCCTTGCTCCCTTAAACACAGACAAAAAAGAACATCATGACCTTATTGAATAGCACAACATATTCTAATTTGAGAAAAAAAAACCTGGCATCGTGCCTTATGGTAAGGTGGGTGAATGTTGCAAAACAGCTCCAACACGACTCTCTGATGCGAAGACACCTGCAGCTGCAAGACTCCCAGTCATCATTTTCCTGCCATAGGTAGGACCACCCTGAAGATAAAGAAAGGAATACATGTTGCATTGTAATGTTAAGCCATGAAATGTCAACTTCAACTCCAATTAAATTACTATTAATTGTTAAGTGTTTTGAATTATAGATGATTATGAAAACTAGTTGCAGTTTAAACATGTTTTACTCGTTACATTTTCATAGTTGTAAGAGACCAATTTAATTAGCAGTAGGCTACATTATTTAGTTGGATTCAGATGTTGACCTTTAATCAGATCTGTGTCTAACTTTAATGTTAAAAGATGTCGTTATCATTTGTTATTGTAATAAATACAAGCAAGTTACAGAATGACGTCACATGGATCACACTTTACGGCAGGTATTTGCGGCTGGAGCTGCGTGGAGCTGCACAGTTTTCGGACCGTGTTACAATAACTATATAACTACTAAATACAATAGCTATTATGGAGTCCCCCTCTTTGTAAATGTGGGACAGTCTTTCTTACCATCTGTTTGTATGAACCATCTATATCCTGCCTGTGTGCCCGGCCATCACCCCACGAGAACCACACTTTACAAATGTTTCTCATTTCCCCCTAAATACACCTTTATTGGACATGGGACACTAAGGTAAGGCTTTCTTTCATGTCTCTCCTAATAAATATGGTGCTCTAGTACTTCTAATAGACTGGGTGACTGAGAGTGACACACACCCTGTTCAGGGCTCTCAAGTTTTGAAGACAGGCAAGAGTGACATTTCTACAGATCCATACGACTGCACCAAGAGGATGACTATGTGCTGGCCTTTGGTCATCTTTTATAACATAATTTATGCATATCAACACTATAAATTAACATAACTAAAGTTTACTTTCAATACAAATCCTTTATGACTCATTTGGCTTGATTTTTAGTGGGCGGGTCATTATGACCCTGAACACAGGTGTCTCATCTCTATTTATCTACATCACCCCATGACATTTTTTTACTAAATGGTAATAAAATGTAGGAGAATATACATGTTATAGTAAACTAATGCAATTTAATTTAGATTTAGATTTTTTCAATGTACCTAAAAATTGTTTGAACATGTATTTTCATTAAATCTATGGAGGGTGAATAACTCAATTCCACTAAAACTGATTGGATTGTTAGTAATGGTGTTGGTGATGAGGTACAAACTATAGTTATTAGGATGTTGTTGTTTCTGACCACTTTTGGGTCAAACTGACCCGGGAGCATGACGGCTGTATGTCAGAAACGAACATAACAGGAGGGTTAAAGTATAACATACTAACCTTAGACATATGCATTTTTTCGCGCAAATAAATTAACTGCACCCTACCTGTGTTATTGCATTGGAGACTGCAGCTTCAAGTTGTTGGTCCGTCACTCGCTGTCTTTTTAACCCGTGGTCTTTACAAAACTTCCGAATATTGGCCACGGACGTTCCTCTACGCAAGCCACATTCAAATATCAAGTGGTTTTTTATGTCCACATCACTACAGCCACTATGCATCATTTGTTGTACAATATCTAAGTAAGGTAACAGGCTGGAGTCCATCTTGCGTGCTTCAGTGCAAAAGGGTGGCAGTGGCAAACACGTCTACTGCGGGAGATAAACACAGAATAAACTCAGTTACCCAAAATGCAACCCTTTGTAGTGTCAACTACATTTAACCCTCCTGTTATGTGGCGGGTCAAATTGACCATTTGTTTCTTTGTAAATGTGGGACAGTCTTTCTGGCTCCCTCCAACCATATGTTTCAAAACACACACACACACACACACACACACACACACACACACACACACACACACACACACACACACACACACACACACACACACACACACACACACACACACACACACACACACACACACACACACACACACACACACACATTAAGTGAGAAGGTGATTCTTGCTGTGTACATGAATATTAAACTTCCCGTCGTCACCACTGTCGCTAACATATCCAGGTTTAATTCTTTATTCTTTATATTGACTAATTAATATTCTTCTAACGTTACCCTGCTATGTGTTTGCATCGTTAAAATATCTCCGTTTAATTATTTATTCTTTATATTGATTCATTAATATTCTTCTAAGGTTAATACGAATATGTATCACTGGCTTTTATTTTGACTTCATTTTAAGCACTTCCGTTCTGTCGTTTTTGGTTTCAGACAGCAGAAACGAAATACGGAGGTGGTATTCCGTTTTTCCGTTTTTGGTTTTCAAACGGAAAACGAAAAAACCACGTGATTTCCGTATTCCGTATTTGGAATGAAACGAAAAAACAAACTAACAAAACGTACACGGACCGACGAGGTTTTGTTTTGGTGTAGGGGGGACGGTCAACTGGCCGGCCGGCGTTTACGATTTGGAGTGAGACACGGGAGAGAATGTGATGTCTTCGCAATAAAACATTAGATGGGACGTGGAGTCCTGGCCAATCGGCGTTACCTCATGAGTTTGCAGGTGTGCAGCGTGAAGACGTTTCCATCATTCTGATCTCGGTTCGTCGGCATTGGCTTCAACTCACATTTAATATACATGTGCCGCTTTAGCAAAGGCCGCCGCAGGTCCTCTGCACATGACTTAATCATTGAATTAGTGTAATTTGATTTGTGACTGCAGTTCAAGGCCATTAATTCATTTCTGCTCATCCACCTAACGGTCCAATAAATGGCCTTTTACTGTTTGTAATAATAGGATGATGCCCAGTAATTCTCTATTTAGACTTTCATGATGGCCTGGATTTACACTGGATGCCTTTATTTCCTCAATGCAGCACCATGTAGACATAGTAATGGTTCATCTAAGTTCTCAGATGTGGTTGCATATTCTAAGTATCCGGGCAGGGTTCGACGGTTGAAACCATTATTGTGGAACTGTCCTGAGGGGAGGAAAGAAGAATGGCAGCACTAGAGCGACACATTGCTGTGGGATGCATCACAGGAATAAGGACTCAGGCAAAAAATAATGCTCCCATCTTCAAATGAACCACAAAATGCAGACTGAGCCAGCCTAAACAATACTGAGACTAGAACGTGTAGGAGTATCATCCGACCATCCCAAAGTAGTTACGTATACGCACCACAAGGTGGCAATAGAAGCAAAGCAGCGTTCATTTTGTTCAGCGCCGTGTGCAAAGCAAAGCAAGATGGCTTCCGGCCGGAGGAGTTCAGGTTCCCACCTCTGGGATTAAATGCTTCGAGTCTGTTTGCTCAACATTTCGAATTGTAAATATACTGGATGTTATATAGTTCCCAACATCTCAGAGAAAGCATATTGTGTCATTGGTGTATATTGCAACATTTGTTGGCTGATTTTCAAACTATTGTAGGCTACTTAAACTGTTTTCTATAGTAAAACTGAGCTGCACTTCCCTGTATGTTATTCATTTTCGTAAAGGCATGCAACAGGCCCAAACTACATTTCTCATTTTTATTTTATGTACAACAAACATTTTTTCAAAAGTAAAAAATAATAAAAAATCAATACAGCATAACTTTTTGAGACTTAAAATCAAAACAGAAGAAATAATCATGGTCTATTCCTAAATGGTAAGAAATGGATGGCTCACATCTGTCATTCTGCATGTATGGCAACAAACGTTGGCAAGTTGAGTAAAAGGATTCAGGATACTTTAATTTATTGTTAAAATGTCACTCCAGCACTTTCTTAAATCTAAATGGTCAACAATGGCACTGAATGAGTTGTAGTTTTCATATAAATAAAAAGCACAAATAAATGGAAGCAAATTGTTTCTCAAGTGCTAAAACTATGGACTGCGTTTGACCTATAGTCACAGGTGGTGGAAGAGCTGTCCATTGCCACATCAGATTTATAATCAGTGCATTCAAACAACGTTTTCACCAAATCACTGTAGTTGTAAACTGTGTGAGTTTCAACTTAATATTTAACTTAGTGTTTAATAGGTGCCAATTAAATGAACTATACGACATAGCATACAATGAGTCAGCACCAACGGTAGCTCTGGACAGGGCAAGGCCAATAAACTGTTTAGGAAGTAAACAGCCATTATTAAAAACTTTAATGTGTTTGACATATTACAGTAACATCACAGGGAAGTCCTGAAGAAACTAAAATAAAAAAAACTGGGAAACATCTTTTCAATGTTTCAATATCAGAGTTAGACTAGCATGAAAGTCAAAGTGTTGCTTCTGACCGATCAAACGTATTCTTTGCTGCTTGGAGGTCTGGAGATGGGATACTTGGGCGTTGACTTTTCTCTTGGGCAGGACGCTGCCAGCATGCCCCCTCCCACGATAGCGAGGAAGGCTCCGGCCCAGGCAATGAAGATGGCTGACCCAAACTCGAACCTATTGAGAGAGAAGTTGGATTAAGTCAAAAAGGGTAAACAGATGTCAGCAGAGCTCCGACTGCATTCATCAGCACGAGAGGCGTGGCTGGAAACACGCAACGGGAAAGGAGGGCGAGCTGCAAGCCTGCATCTTAAATACGCCAGCAGGTCCGACATGTTTGGCAACAGACGTGTTCATTCTCATAAGTTGCCTTGTGCCTCTGCAGAAGACAAAAGAGGCATAAAGGAGTTCAGCTGACATTCGGATGAACTTACTTGATATTGACAGGGGTGAAAGGGTTGTAGAAGGCTTGGATGATATCGTGAGCGTACCAAGAGCAGGCGACAGTGGCACACAGAGCTGTGGGAGAGTAAAGCAGAACATTACTTAAACTGTTGAGGGACTTGAGGGACTGGATGAAATGAACCAAGGGAAATGGATTATTACATCCAAGCAGGATGATGATTCCAGCAACCATGGCAATGCGGGATTTGCGCGTTTTGTCATCTCCTCCACAGTTGGTGCACTTCATTCCCATGCAGGCGACGCCCAGGCCGGCCGCTGTTACGAGGATGCCCACGATCATGAGGGCACGAGTTGCCTGGAGGGCGCCTGGATAAGACAGGATAGGGTTAACCATCAGTTATTGTGACAAGTATTCAGCCCTTATTAAATAGCCGCTACACAGGGTTAAGACTTGGGCTTTGGAGTAAAACACAAAAAAGACAATTTAAAATGCATTTCCGCAGTGATTTAAAGCTCCAACATATTTTTTGCATGGTTTCTTTTATGCGTATTGGAGAGAAAGAAAAAAAGCAGCGTATACAAAACACTGGTCACAGACAACAGAGTGGCTTCTGTCTTTGCCGCTCCCTATAACCAACGACAGAAACCGGCTCCAACCGGAAGCCCAAAGAAAATAGAGGGGGGGGTGTGTGGCAAGTCAGAAACAGGTCTAACAAGGTTTCATTATAAGGAAGACACACCCAATTTTAGGTCGTCGTCGCAGCCCGTTTCTCAACAGGTGGACATTTTGCAGCTTCGACCAACCATAAAGAAAAGGATCCTTTCTAGGATGTGAGGAATGCTCAATGTGGCCTAAACTAAAAAGATGCAATCTAATCGCAGTTACCTGTTTTGACATCTATTGTTCCTAAAAGTCAGGTTTGTGTTATTTTTGGAATAACGCCATTATTTGTTCACTTGGTTCATATCTAACCACCGCAGCTTTAATCACAATGCCAATACTAGTTGGTTCGTGTTCATGTTTGAAGAGGACGATAAGACACATTGTGCCGCAGATATTTAATCAAATGTTTTGATAACCAAAAAAGAAAATAAATACACTATATGGCCAGTTGATGAACTTCTCTCTAACTCTCAACTCCACAGATACAGATGTGAGCGTATTGAGTGAGTGAATGTGTTGCGCCACGATACACAGGGAGGCGCAGCTACACTAAACTGCACAACAGGTTTCCCTCTGACAGTCAGGCCGTTTACACCCGAGGGTAAACCGTGTTATTTATCAAAGTTTAATTTGAATCATGTACAATCCAACCCTCATGCCACCCTTGACCCAATGCTTTAAATAACAGTCATAAAGACTGATACAGCACATGGACTTTTTTTGGAGCTTCAAAAGAGGAAACCGTTACTTCTCCCTTTAGCTTTAGATATTTATATTTTACTGATGGCCTCCATGTTTACACATGAATAACCGGTTCACTCTTAAGCAGCAATACTGCCAGCCATACCACAGCACAGCACAGAAGGGGCCTTTTGGGAAAAGAGAACTCAATTTTAAAATTCAATCTTTCCAGGTTATGTATGGAACATTTTAAATAGTTGGGCCAACGCACAACAAAAACTGGCGTCGTGATATTTCGATGCCCTTCAAGTGAAACACAAAGCCACCGTGTGTGGTGCTGGTATGCAGACCTGTTGCCTAAACAGTGGCTCATACAGGTGTTGTTCAACCGGACTGTGCTGCCTTATGAAAGTCCTACGTTTGGGGATTTACAGCAGGGGAGGAGGCGCACGGCACTGGATGGACAATGGCCTGCAGGGTAATCATTGCAAGAGTGTGACAAAAAAAAGGGGGCACAAAGTGCTGCCATCAGGTGGAACGAAAGTAGGAATTAGAAACATTCAGCCTTCATTGCTCGGTGCAGGTGAGGCCTCGTGGTGAGGCTCAAACTGAAGGGCGGCATTCGGAGAGGATAAAGGGCCGTTAATAAGTGACTGAACCGGTTTGCTCGAGCCTCAGGCATCTGGGAGCCGTTTAGAGGTGGAAAAGACCGCTCAAAAGAAAAGGCTTATAGGAAGAGAAAAAGGAACAGACGCTTCTCTATTCAAACAGGTGCATTTTAGTTTGTACATCACTTCCTGTTACACGGCAACTTTTTGAGTAGGAAACGGTCTAACAAGTTAAAGTCAACAAGATACACGTTGTCGGATAAATTACTTATGAGGCGCATCCAGAAAGAAAAAATGAGCATTACGCTCAAAGAAAGATTCAACGGCTTTTCAAGGACTTTTAAGCCAATGGGCCTACCCACAATATAAGAAATAAATCTTAAAATGTAAAAACGTAAATCCAAAAGACACAGAAAAAGAAAAGGATAAAACTTCGACATTTAAATTTGAATGCAACAACGGGTTGACTTACTGTTGAGCTGCAGGATGGAGTCGTACACTTTGCACTGGATCTGGCCTGTGCTCTGGAAGGCACACGACATCCACAGTCCCTCGTACATGGCTATCGCCGTGATGATGTTGTCCCCAACGTAAGCGGACATCTTCCACTGGGGCAAAATCGTGCCAATTATCAATCCAATTAAGCCGATAAGGGCCAGGGCGAAACCCAAAATCTGCAGACCAGAGTTGGCCATTTTTTTTTTTTTTTTTTAACTTCTTCTTCGACGACGGCGCAACAAAGACGACGTCCACCTGCTGTGAAGGTACAAACCGCCTCGCTCCTCACGAACGGACGGTGTTTATCGAAGTTAGCTTTAGTTGCAGAAAAAGTGGACTCTTCCGCTGTGGTCTGTTTTTTCTTTTCTGTGTCCCTCTGCTTTCTGAACTCAAGTGTGCAGACGACGAACGGTGTTGTTTCAATTTATGAAGTCTCTCAAAGATTGGTCACGCACCTGTCTCTGCCGCACCTTGAAGGGGGAGGGAGTCACCAGAGCGAGCTTTTTTTCCCCGGGCGGTTTCTGTCACAGGTGGGCGGGGACGTGCACGTAGTTTCGACTCATCAGATAGACACCATGACATCATCTATATTTGGCTTTAAAATGATCATCTGTTTTTGCTATTTTTATTATGATGACACATAAACTAATGTTAATGTTGTGAATTATATATTTACAATACCTTTTTTTAAATGATCATACTAATTGATACTAGCAAAATACAAGGGGACACTAAAAGCCAGCATTCGTCAAAACATTGTAAGACTAATACACTTGATAATACACTTGTTTAACGTATTGTTATTTCTTTGTTTACCATATTTCTATTGTACATGTGTCTATTTTTGAATTACGTCTCATCATTGCACTGTGTTTTTTATTCATTGTTATGCACCTTTCACCAAGTCAAATTCATTATATGTGTAACAGACTCTGATTCTGATTCTCATGAGATGCTTCGTAAGCATAAAAACATGTGAAAATCAGAAAACCACAAAGCATTTTGAAATACTATGATAATATCTTAGATATGGCTATAACAATGTACTACATAAAGTAAATTGTAATCTCATGTATTTGTACATAATTATTACTCCAGCCTCATATATAATGGAGAAGTTTGTCCACATATTTTATGAACAGGTAAGGACCTAGAAAAGAATCTTTTATTATATCTGTATGCATCGAATAGCACCCTGTTGGTTTAATGGTGTTGGCTCAATGGGTGCCTAATTGAAAATTGTCCAAAAAGAGAAGTTGCATTACGTTAAGCGGAAGTTGAGTGGAAAAATTCACTTCAATTTAGTCACACATGAGTAAAATAAGGTATTTTTTTCTATTTCATACCGGAGATGGAGTTTATATTGTTATGTTATTGTGTAATATGATCACAAGCCATTTCCTAAAATACTTTACGGACTATATGAGGAAGAAAATGTTCTGCAAGTAAGCACTCAACTAAACTATAATATGTATTTGTTGTACTCATTTCAGTTGTCAACTTCAGGGAGATTTGACCTCATCAACATTGACCTCATCAATATATTAGTTGGGTGCCGAAGCATTAGGTATTCAATACCGCAACCAGAACATATTATTATAGAGGAAACCTCTTTTACACATATCGTTTGGTTGGCTTTGTCACTTTTATGCTGAACACACACACACACACACACACACACACATGTGTGCCATGGAGGAGGTACATTTAAACCCAAGAGGTGTGGCTCACAGGCTGCTGTTTGCTTCACAGGTCTAAGGTATACAATGCATCCTGATAACATATAGTGCATGTGTAAACCAGTAGATGTCCTGTATACTGTGAATGAAATGATAACAGGTTACACTTGGGAATCAGAGTGTGAGTCGTCAGGGCTTTCTGAGTCTGGTTTGGCTGATCCCTGATCCTGTATTGACTCAAGAAAGAAAAAGAATGTTTGACTTGAAACCTGTCAAAGTGAATGAGAAACACTCGGCCTTTGATCAAGGCATTTTCCAGTACACCTATACGCACTGGCCAATTGAATGTGTTCGACCCAGCCAGTTGCACCTCTGACTGTCGTTATTATGAGTATCACGTTCCCCTTTCGACACTCATCTGTGGTAAAAAGAAGAAGAAAAAACCCTTTCAGCTTTTCCTGTAAATAATTAGTTGGTATATGTTTTACAGTTTTGTAACCATTACTCTCCATCAGATTTAATGCAGTCTTTATTTCTAATCACGTGAGGACTTACAGGCAAACCGTTCAGTCGAATCCTTCATTGAAGTCAAATCCTTACTCCTCACACACGAGTACACGGTGGAGATGTAAGAGGCTGGAAGTTTCCTTTTCAGGAACACAGCACCCTGAGGGAGAACTGCTGTCAGATGACAGTGGGCTCTCACTCGTTCACTATGACACCGTGAGGGGAAATCCCAGGATTTAATGTCAGCTTTCATCCGGAGAGAGATACCGTGTTGTTCGACATGTCTGATATTTTCTGTTTTTTGCTTTTGTTTTTGAGAACTGAATGTTCAACTTAAATCTCTTGTGGTGTATTGTGCCATTTTTTATTTGTCATTAAATGCGTTTCAAGTCGGTGTTATTGATCAGCTGATGATGCCTATGGAGTTATAGGAAGCTAAAATGTGCCATCAAAATGTATCTCCACGCACAAGCGAACAACAAGCACAGGCATGTGAGTTTCTCACACACTTTTACTGGATTGCATCAAAAAGTCTAAACATAAACAGTGATAGTCAGGTTCAGAACTTTCTATGATACTTGCGCAATATTTCGACCTCTCCAATTGATACCCACGCAGTCGCTCCCTGATACTGGAGGTAAGACACAGGAAGTCGGACGTAAATATTGTTTACTTGTCACAAGTTTCTTGACGAGTCAGATGAGTCATGACTCAAGTAAATAGAAACAGAGGACACTGAATGGAATAATTCACATGTGTCTAGTGTGTTTCCTCTTCCTCTTAAAATTTTTATTTACAATGCTCAAATCCTAACTTAATGACACAAGTACATTTATGTTAGATTTGAATGGTTTTAATGATTTTCAGTAAAAACATTGTAATAATTAGTTGAGATTATGTACATCTACTGGCAGTGTAATTTCATATTTCATGATTCACACTACTAAGACATATTTCCCCTACAGCGACTAATGAGGTCAAACTCAATCCGACTTGAATGATTACCTTTTTAAATCTTTCCCCTAACTTCCTTTGATATTTGGAGTCATCATTCTTTCCCTTTGATCAGATGTTTTCCAATTTGGCTTGAACCTCTCTGTTTGACACTTGTGTGTTGAAGAGTGTGCATATTGTACCGTGATTCTTGGAATCACGGTACAATAGGCTCACTTATCTGTGGGCTGTATGAAAAAGGGTTACATGAGGCAAGATGGAAACATCTTAAACCTGAAGAGAGATGCTGCCATCTGGTGGATACTGTGATTTCACAACACAGAATATTGTAAATATTGTAAAAAGAGCAAACACATGCAATTCCTCTCATCAGCATTCTCAATAAAAATAGTTATCTCCTGTAAAGAAAAAAAGACAGGTATAAGCATTTTAATTATATCCAAATATGCATGTATTTACTCGTGTCCCTTAACTAGAATTATACATATTATGTATAATGGCTTGATTTAAGCTGCTGCTGTGTTGTGCTTGAAATGATGCTTCACTTATATATTAGCTAAGCAGAAAAACAATGCTTCAAGTTAAAAACATGCATGCACTGTATGGCACCTTTAATAAGTCAAATACGGTTTAGATTTTTCATTGTGCAATATTTGTTAGAAGAAAAAATTGACACCCAATGTGCCAGAAATGTGTGTTTCATTGTACACTGTGAAACACCTGTTGTAAAAGATGAAGAATCAGATCAGATACATAAAGGTAATTTGCTGGAACATAAAGGTGACAGCCATTATCTTTTACTTATTGACGTCCTTTAAAATGATTTTACTCCCTCTATTTTCTAGATACTTTTAAAATATATTTAATACAACATTACTTCATTATTCAATTTATACCAATTCTATAGATTATTTTTCAGCATGATGAAATACCAAAAGGCTATTTTTTCATGATCTCTTTGTCAGACATCTTGCTATGTCTTAGTTTCTCATTAATATATTTAGCCTCAGAGCAGTTATTGATACATGATATAGTTCCATGTTTGTTACCGTCACCTTCTGGGGACTCGGTTAATCATGTGGGGCTTCCATCCATTCGATGTGGTGTTATTGCCATTCATATCAATGACAGAGCCGTCGATTGTGTATAAATCAGCAATATTAAAAAATAAAAAGGCTTGCAATATTTGAGTTTTAATGAATCCAGAGAATGCATGACATTTTTGTTTTTTAAATTGCATTACAGAAAATAAAGAACTTTATCACAATATTCTAATTTTCTGAGACAGTCCTGTATATAGTCAGAAGACATTCAGTGTTTGGGAAAAGATAATTAGATGCAGCACATTAATCCTCCCAAGGTTGTGATTTTCTCACGTCAGTTGGAATTCAGCATGTAAATTCCTTTAACGGAAACATGGGCATGCTGAGGGTAATTGGTTCCTTCAGCTATCGTGAGAACTATTTTTGGTTTAATGCCATAATCCTTATTTGCCGCATTAAGAAATATAATGCTCCATTCAGTCTGAGCGCAGACTGCTCCTCTCTGTGTGGGTTTACTAAGAATAATCTTCTATAAATGCACGAGTCATGCTTCCATGAGATTTGAGATGTCCCAGTAAAGCACAGGGGGATCAGAGGAGGAAAGAGGACTGTCTGACCCGTGCTGAGGCCACGTCTCCAATGGGAGCCCGTCGTGAAAGTCAGTGACGACCAGGAGCGCACAATAATCTCCCAGATCACATGCTGCTCGACTCCAGCTTGTTCTAGATAATGACTTGTAGCTTAATTATCCCGGTCGGTGGGACACGAGCCATCATCCATTTACCACGGTTATCACGGAGAGACTGTAAAGTCTAATTGACTGCTGGGTTGTGAACTGGAAGTAATTGCAGCTATTCATCCCTCAGATATGTTTTGATTAAATAATCTTGGTTCTTTGAAAAGACAGAAGATTGTTCAGCAGTTCAGACGGATGTGAGTTTGGTTGGACCAGATGCTCACGGTGGAATGTCTGAGCGGATTTACATCAACGCTTTCTCATCCGTCTTCATGCTTCCCGTTACCTTGTTATGCTTAACATGGAATTACCTGACAGATGACCTATCTGTATTCGTGTTCGGGGATATGTATTTCTACTATAAAGCTTTAATAGCTAGACGGGGAATGTAAAGAGGTTGTGAAAGGTCATGTGCCATGATTCAAGCCATTTTAAATAGCTCATCTTTCTTAAAGATGGTGGCAAAATTAATCCCAAGATTGTGGCGGGCGCAATTAGTTTTAATGAATAAAAGCATCTACTAAACGTGTTTTGCATTTTGCTTCACCCTGTGTGCCGAGAGTCAGATAAGCTTACCGATGTTGTTTCTATGTCGCTGCATGACACTATAAATACACCCCCATTGTTCCACAAGCACTGGTAGGCAGTACACAACACTCACTACACATAGATATCTGATTAAGGAGGGGGGGGGGGGCAACAACAAATCAGGAAGCTTCTATCAACTCCGTTGATTTGAGCAAGGACTTAAGGACAGAGTGGGGACTGGTAGCTGGAGAGGTGCCAGTTCTCCTCCTGCAGACACTGCCAAGGTGCCTTTGAGCAAGGAAGCAAACTCATGCTGCCCATTGTGTGAGGCTCTGACATCTCTAATTAATGAATGTGTATAGGTCCTGTTGGTGCATATCTGTATTTGTATATATATAAAGTATACATTATATATATATAATGTAAATTAAATGTCAACACTAGGATTGTAGGATTAATAAAGTATACATTATTACATGCTCTGTGTGTGTGTATAATATATATATATAAAAATTAATGCATGTGTATAGGTCCTGTTTGTGCATATGTGTATTTGTATATATATATATACACTACCATTCAAAAGTTTGGGGTCACCCAGACAATTTTGTGTCTTCCATGGAAAATCACACTTTTATTTATCAAATGAATATAAAATATAGTCAAGACATTGACAAGGTTAGAAATAATGATTAATATTTGAAGTATAAATTTTGTTCTACAAACTTCAAGCTCAAAGGAAGGCCACTTGTATAGCTTATATCACCAGCATAACTGTTTTCAGCTGTGCTAACATAATTGCACAAGGGTTTTCTAATCATCCATTATCGATTATCAAACACAATGTACCATTAGAACACTGGAGTGATCGTTGATGGAAATGGGCCTCTATACACCAATGGAGATATTTCATTAGAAACCAGACGTTTCCACCTAGAATATTAATGTACCACATTAACAATGTATAGAGTGTATTTTTGATTAATTTAATGTTATCTTTATTGAAAAAACAGTGCTTTTCTTTGAAAAATAAAGACATTTCTAAGTGACCCCAAACTTTTGAATGGTAGTGTATATATATATATATATACAACAAAGTATACATTAATATATGATGTATGCCCTGTGCCCTGTCATGGAAACAGGATCTCGAGGAGAGGCGTCTTCGGTCTGGGATCTTGTGCACATCAGGAAAGAGCTCTCTGCCACTGGGTGGCACTGCCAGATATGTAACGTTCAAGGGCCTCACACAGTGACACTGGAATAATTGCCAGTGACCCTAAAGATGGAATCAACTATCCTGTGAAACCAGCCGACTGGACCTAAACGTCGCCAGCACATCAATGTGGGGGCGTAATCGGGATGTAGTGCGGCGGATTCTTCCGCACAAAAACATTGCAGAGAACTCATTGATGTGCTCAGATCAAGTTTTCTCTGTTTCCTTTGATCCTCTTTTGCAGCTGAAGATGTGTGTCTTTCACTGATGAAATCTGACATAAGCAGGTGTTGATGAATGAGTGTTTGCATATACGGCCTCTGTAGTCTGATATGATCACGACCTCCACTCTGATATCCAACTTTTAAAAAAGAGTTGAAGTGTGTGGGTATCAGCTTTTTTGAGCAGTTTAAAAGCAGGCCAGTCTCAGGATTAAATTGCACACAATTGATACTCTAGATACTAAATGTGTGGTGTGACTTGGTTTTATTGTATTGTTACAATACAATTGCGTCCTGCACTGGGACCTAGGGAGCCACCAACCTATATAGGAGACTACAGCATTTAAGGGACTTTAAAGAAACTGAAGGAAAAAGATGACATAATATCAGAGGGCACTGCAGTGCTTACAATCATACAAATATATTGTTATTTTATTGAATAATATTCAAGAATAAGACATCTCCTTTCAATTCATGTCGGAGTTATTGTAGAAATGTACACAGGTCTGATGGCAAACATGGAGACAGGGTGAATCGAGGGCTTGAGTCTGTAGATACTGACAGGGAGTCATCCCTCATGAGCCGAAGAACAGTGACGTATGCATGCTTTGCAAAAAGATTCCCTTGTCAGTTAAGACAATTTTCACTTTGTAGCCTGCAAATCCTGATTGTAGTTTGTTCGCCTGTTTGTTTACCTTCCTTGAGTGCAGGCCGGTAGTTCTCATTGCATATTGCTGGTCTTCATTCCTGTTTGCTGCTTCCTGAAGTAGTCCAAGAAGCCAGTACATTCCGAGCCACTTGCGTTGGCTCTTGTTGTGAGGAGTCCAACACGTGTCTGAATCCCTGGTGACACTCGGGAGGTGCCTGAGGATCCAGGCCGTCTTTCTGTGGCTAATCAGTGCCGAGGCCCATTTTTATTTATGGCTTCTTCTTTTTTTTGTGGTTCTTTTTCTTCTTCTTTTTTTACATTTTTTAAATTTATATGGAAGACAAGAAGATTGGAGTTATAGTATAGTTATAGTAGGAGATAGAGGTTGGGGGGAACTTCCTGGAAGACTTGCGTGACCATAACTCTGAGACCACCAGGGTCATTGCTGTGTATGACAGGACTCATATTGGTTTAAGGTTGTAATCCTGCTGTTTTCACTTGAATGCATTGCATCTTTCACGAACACACAACTCAATCACAAGGTGGGACTCAGTCTGTGTTCAGTTCATTCGAGGGGGGGGGGGGCGGATAAAACAGTGCCGACCAAAGACAAAAACACACCAAATAGGGAGCAACATTTGGACGGCAACAACAATTCGGAGGAGTTTGCATTAGGAAGGAAACATTACAAGGTAGAACAACTGAAAGACAAAATAATCCTCAACACCGATTATTTAAATACATTTCTGACAAGAATAGACCTGACATAGTACATCAGATATAAACTAATTGTATTATTGACATAACATACATGTAAACTGGCTGCATTCCGTACATGTTGTCCCTCTGGACATGTTTGGTTGTCTGGAAGGATGCTGCTACATTGTAGAGAGATCAAGATCAAATTTAATCAGGAAAGTATCATGCTTTCAATATTGAATACTTTGGAACTGTGAGCATGGCACACATCCATTCGCACTCTAATTTGAAGATTGATTTATCCTCTTTCTTTTTTTATGGGTTTTGATTACTCATTGGCAAAAAAAAAAAATCCCTAATTTCTAATCCCACTTGAGTTTTGCAAGGTTTTTGCAGAAGAAAAAAAACAAAACGGTATTTCCTACTGCTAAGTAGAGTGCTATATATTTATTGGAAACAATTATTCGGTACGGAATACTGTGGCGTACCATCAGTAATTAGCAGTGATATTTTATCTTATAATAAATAAAATGATTCAATAGAAGAGCACCAATCAAGTGTAAGGAGCTTGTCACATTTGGACGTGTCGCACTTAAAGCATAACAAGGCATTAGAACCAGCGACAGTTACCATAACATTACAGCATGATGTAAACAACAGAACCTCATCAGACATTGTGAAATGTGAGCAAATGTGAGTGTGATTGGATTGATGTTTAGAAAATATGCCGACAAACCATACAATGCTTCTTTGGGGCCCTCATCAACCAAGTGCTTCCATTAGTGGGAGCCACTTATACACAGATTCTCTATAATTAGACAAATTTGCATGACAAACATTTCAGTATGCAATTATGGTTCAGAAGACGTTGGCGTCAGTATTTGGGGCCGAGACCGACTGTGAATAATTGCCGTTCTACAATGTTAGAATTCAACGTTGGAATGAACTGTTATGTGGACAGGGACGAGCTTCTGTGTGATCTGTTTTTCTAAGTTGGATCTTTGTGAGAATAGTTTTTTGGTTATTCACAAAAGGACCAGAGCATCATTTGAAGTTTTCAAAACGTTTTGCCCCTTTTTGTAAAAAGAAGAAAAAAAAGACAATAAAAAAAAATTATACACCTAATAAATTAACAGAGCCATGGCTCATGTTGTGCACATTATGTTATGCTAACGGCGCATGGTATTGCAATACTGTATTCAGTGTGATTTGAATGCCTTTTCTTTTCTTTGTAATACGCTTCCAATCAGAAGCCACCAAGGATTGCTCTGAAAAAATGCCCCTGGATGTCGGTAGCTGTTGTACAGTGGAATAAAAGTATTACATCTCTACTGCACTGCTCAAACATAAACACGGGTGATGACTTCGCTGCAGTATAATATCCATTATTGCCTGTTATTCCCACTAATGCTGACAAAGTTGGGATCTTCCCTGTTTGTTTGTAATGATCTGCCTTGTAATTTTTAAACGCTTCAATCAGTTCCCAGTGCTTAAGACTTCCTCCCCACTTGACCTTCAGCAGAGACGTGTCTCACAGGAAAGCATTGCTGCCGATGCTCGCACTGTTTCAAACAAGAGGACACGCAAACAACTTCTGTTCTTGCCCAACTGGATTCTTCGTTGAGTTTTCAGTTAGAAATCAAGAGTTCATTATGAGCAAATGGATGTTGCTGTCTCAGGCCGACCTCAGGGACATTTTTTTACACCCATCACAGGGTGGCTGTTCTCTCGTTTGTGTTTTATTGAGTCTATCGATCATCGTTTCAATCTCCTGCCCTTTCCTTTTCTCCTTGCCTCTCTGTCTTGTCTTATCTTACTCTTCATCATACACACACACACACGCATACACACACACACACACACACACACACACACACACACAGTCAGGACACACCTCCACAAACAATGTAGTGTTGAAAAGAAAGTGAATGGGCTGCAGATTACGTAGGCTGTGGTTAAAGAGAGGTGAGTAGGGCACATAAACCACATCTGTGTTTCCTTTATTTTTCAATGTCAACACCTCGCTGTTAGCTTTTCAAGGTAAACGCATATTCACGCAACACTTTCTGACATCTTCAAAATACTCGACATCCAACTAGCTTTTGCTATCTACCTAACGTGAACATTTTCCCTCGTAACTTTTACATTCAACAGCAGCGCTAGTTTCACTCAATGTCCTGCATGAAATGTCTACTTTCTGTCGCCTTCACTGCTGCACTAACTTCTCCAAACCTTCCCAACATCCTTTACTTTCACATTCATCGCAACAACGTTCTCTTTGAATCTTCCTGTCCTACATTCTACTTCGTTCTTCACTGAACATTCAACATCAGATGACGCAACATTCTCTGTTCCTGTCCATTTACATGCAGTTTCACCATCGCACAACTTCCTGTGGCCTTTCTCAGTCATACCACAAGCACTGGTCCCTTTTTGGTCAAGAAATCTATGGAGGATTTGGATCTCTATGATGTGTTCAAGGAACATTTAATTTAATTTAACAAAATGCTGGTTAAAGCAGTTTAAAAAAAATCATTTGCATGATTTGTAGATTTCCATCTGGGATGAGGGAAACTACACTGACAGTTATGAGACATAATGATTAACCAAGGAAATTATAAGCAGATGAATTGATAAAGAAAGTAATTCTAAGATGCAGCCCCACTATGTTAACGAAGAGAGAGAAAAAGTCTCATTTAGGCATTCAATATTCCCTTGCTGACTCACACACTGCTTTGCACCTTCAAATACTTTCCTTTCATAGAGCGGACCTATGCTCAGCTTTGAAATGTGATCTGGTATGAAGAAGCTCCCAGGTGGAATACACAAAAATTGAAAATTATATGAGAAGTAATGACTAAATAAGCCCAAAGCATACACACTGTGATATAGTACATTAGTTAGTGTTGCACAGTTAGAAACCATTCCAGGCTGTACCAAATTCACAAGAGAGAGGGAGTGCTGGCTTGTCAAAAATAGAGATTTGTAAGTCTAAAATGCAAAATCTGCTACACGACCAAAATATCCAAATTTGTACTGTATGATATTCCTCCTGGAAAAGCCCAGAAAATGAAAGACTTAATGAAAAAATGCAAAGCTCTCCAACTAATTTCCTCCATAGACCCCTTGTCATAAATAGCTCACAGTGCCTTACATGCCGCTTTGTCTTACATTAATTATCATATCCACATGCCTCATAAAACCCGACCAAGAATCTCGCTTACTTTGCCGCAGAAATTCCTTATCAACATTCCTTGAAGAATACACCTGCTAATCTTTCACTCTTTCTAAATAACTGCCTCCGTGCGCCGACCTCTTTACAATTCAACACACTGTTTCCGACTTACTCCCGTCCTCACTCCAGCACATTCGTAAAGCCCCCGATTCACATTCTGTACCCCCTCTTCACATTATGTTACCATTCAAATTGGACCCCATCCCAATGCTTTGAACCTCCTAGAGATTATCTGTGATGGCTAGCGACCATATAATGAGCTTTCTTTTCTTCTTCCAGTTTGCCTTCCACTTCTCCCAGCGTCGCTCTTCCTGACATAACAAGGGGACTCGTGTTCGGTGGTTTCCCCCTCAGTGGGTGACCGGAGCAGACAGCACCCAACAGCAGCCGGCGTCAACGTTACAAGCCAAGACCCTGACAGCTCCCATTTAGAAGCCTTGACGTCTATATCAGCTCATTACATGTCTTTTTCTAGAATTGGATCTAATAAGAGACCCAGGGCAAATACAAATTTATGAAAAATATTAGATCAATGAAGTACCATAGGTGGGTCCTCTCTGCTCTTTTAGAATGTACACGTTTATCTAAAGCCAGTGGAAAAGGCCAGACGGATATTCCTCCTGATCTCGTGCCCCGTCTCAAGGACACGGTAGAGGTTAGCCACAGAATCTATGTAGCTCTCCTCTGCACTGGATCTCATTTGCACAAAGTGCATCCATACTGTAGAATACACACACACACACACACACACACACACACACACACACACACACACACACATACAGGGTTAAAGCACAATCAAACCGAAACATTCACTCAGACAACTACATGTTTGAGGGGCGATTCTTCCAAGGTGATTTGATAAAGCTAGTGAGTGGATAAACTGCCCGACATCCTCAGAATAACAAGTGCTCCAGCTCAGAGGCTCCTCTGGCTTTGATGTTCGGCTTCAAACCTGGCTTGATGCTGACAGCAGATGCTGAGTGAAGGATACACTATGGCTCCTTTTTTTCAGGTAGCCAAGTTCTGATCCACCATGGATTTAAAACATGACCCATTTGTTAGATGCCATTTATATGTTATTATTATTATTATAAAGCAATAATAAGGAGCCGCCTGGTCGAGAAGAGAGGCTGGAAGGAGGGGGACGCTTACACTCTCACTCGTTCACACACACACTGAGATTAATCTTCTGGTTTATTGGTGCAATATTGCTCACGTGTTTAAGAGTCTGGAGTAAACACTCTGTATGCTCTATTTTATGGCTAATCTTCCCAGGGGGAATAGTATTTTATATAAATCATATTTTAGTTTTATATGACACTTATGCAAGCAGTGTCTCTCTTGTGAGGTACATACATTTTCAATCTGAATGTCTTCTGAACTCCTGATTTTGTCATTATCATCATGGCCTTGCTATTGTTTTGCTCTTAGGTTTTGAGCATTATTATCATCTTAAACATATTTTATTTTATGGTTTCCGTATCCATCTTCATTTCCATCCGGGCTGTCGGGAATGTACATTTTTTATCACAGGAGGGTTCTAATATATTATAAACACAAAATAAAAATACATAACTAATAATGTTCTCCTAGTTTCAATGTCATAAAGTCTTTAAATATAGCTATATCTTTCTCAAACCCTCATTTTGCTCATGTGACCTGACCTGACCCAGGATATCTGCAGCAAGCTCTCCTCAGTGAGCCGTTTCATCTCACATTGAGCTTTAGTTGACCTCGGTGATTAGCTTAGCTATACGGCAGATGGTGGGTGGAAAGCTGGCGGAGCCACACTGTCACCAACTTTAGGGCTCAAGAGGGGGGCCTAGGGGTGAGGATTATGATGCCGAGTCAGCGCTGGAAATGCGTGAGTGGTGAATATACAATACAATAGAGCAGACCATTGTGAGAGAAGATGACATTGTCGGTGGGACAAAGAAGCTTGAGCATGACAGAGAAATGAAGAAGACTGCGCATTAGCAAGTCACTGCGGGACAGAGAAAGAGACAGTGAGGAGGAGGAGGGAGGTGGTCGTAGTTTCGGCTCAGGCCGTAGGCTTCCTGACGGGTGAGGGGGGGGGGGGGGGACTTCTCTCTCAGGCTTTCTCGGCTGCTGATTGACCTCCGACCCCATTATCTCTCAGCATCTCGTCGTGCACTTCTGGAATGTGGTGGCCAGTGAGGTGCCATTCCCTCAGCCAACCCTCAGTGCATAATGGGCAACTGTATTCCCAGTGTCACTGCTGCCCTTTGTCCCACCCTCAGTCTCCTGTGCTATGACGCATCAGCCTTGGGAGCTTCTTTCCGTCCGTTCTTCACGGACGGCGAATCTGATGTCTTCACTGTCTTCCGAGGAGGACTCACTGGTTCGGCAGCAAGCTTGTGTAGCGATGGCTCCTTATACATCGCAACTGTGAGACAAAGATAGAAGCTGTTGGTTAATAATAAATGAGGCGATTAATAAGTAAGCAACTGGTTTACATTGTTCTACCGTGACACAAAGGACACAAACCCTCTATAACTTTAGGCAGGAAGTGTGCTGCTCCTTTGCTCTTCTTTACCCGGTTGCCCTTCATGACCTGGCCATCACGGTTGATACCGATATACCAGGAGCGGCCAGACTGGGTCTGGCGATAGAGCATGGAGGAGTATGTAACGTAGTAGTTTTCAAACACACTCTCCTTGAACTTACACTCCGGAGTGAAGTGCTCCTGAAATGAAATATGGAAAAGGGGGTAAGAGGTGCATTCATATTAGCAAATAAAGAAAGAGAAGAAAAAGGATTGTAAACTGTGAAACATGTTTTCTTGAATCTTTGAACATGAACTATATGCATGTGAGCACTCACTTGAAGAGAACAACAACAACAACAACAACAACATGGATATAAGAAGTGAAATACATAAACTATGTGACAGAGAAATAGCCCTAACATCTCTGCTAAACATAACACATTCCCATAGAAGATCAAAAGCACTGAAACACTCACACCTACACCAAAATTAAGTCAGCGTATACACACATATTACATACTGCACATATATAAATGAGTAATTCTGACATCAAATTGTAGTGACTACGTCAGAGGCATCCCGAGTTTAGCCAACAGTATAATGACCAAGGTCCCAGGTAATGAGTTCGGTCTTAAGGAAATGTACAAAATCCTCATGAACAAAATCCTCTCCAAAAATAGTATTTTGGAATCAGTTTTTCTGAAGTATGCATATCCACATTTATTGACTGTTCATCATGGCTGGCTGTGTCCTGTGAGTGATCTTGAAGTGTCGTATGTTATGCTCTGTTTAAGTTCACGTAATTCAGAGTATTGCCTCCACATGGCCCCCAACATGGCGACGGCCCAGCCAGCGGCTACAGGAGCAAGCAGCATTTACCGGAGTTGGAACTGAAGTGTAGCTCAAACAATATATATATATAAGATATTCTGAGGTTTTGAAGTGTGAACAAATACTTAAATGTAGCCAATTTATTCCATTAAGTTGTTCCAGTAGTTGACTATTTGACCAATCGTTTCAACACTAATTGAACAACTTTATTTGTTTGCCATATTGGTTAAAACACAGACTTCAACAGTGTGAACTGCTTACAACTCATACACGTCTAAGTCCATTACGGTTCATAAATATATTTTAAGCAGTCACAAACCAAGTAGATTGAGAACCACTAGATGTTTTTAGACTTTGGGTATGAAGAAAGAATAGTTCGATTAATTAATCTCCCCTCATTCTCTCAAAAGAGACTTATCTATGTGTGCCGTCAAATGTCAGAGACTGGCTGAATCTGATTGGACATTACAAAATCAAATGAACAAAACTTTCTTTAAATCCAACAATATGGCCGGTGGTTGTAAATGATCATGTTCCAGCAGCACGTGCCCTCCCGCTGCATCCTCAACACGAGGACTACTGAACCCTGCATAATGTTGACTGGTGATATTAACCAATAGAGACAGGTATACATCTCGTAGCCTCCATCAGGGTCTTGACAGGGTCCTTCTCCTGTCAGAGAGCAAAGCCAATCTGCTGGATTGATTCAGTGAGAGAAGCCTGGCAGAACTGGCTGAGTGGAGAATTTCTGTGAGACTCGGGATGACAGAGCCAACGAATCGCAACTTGGCATATACGGGCTTGCACTAAGAGCCAAAGGTGGATTGAGAAGGTAAAAGGAGACCTCCAGTTCCACACTTATCACATATCATCGCCCTTCTCCTTCACACACAGCCGTCGTCCTTTTCGCTGAGAAGGCAATTCAGGACTTGGTGCCCTCTCTCCGTCCACTCCTGCTGTCCTCCCACAATAAAAAGAAAAGCAAGAGAAGCCCCTACCCTTAACTCCACACACTCTCCCACATCACAGAGCTATTTTAAGATCCTCTGACAGGTTTGATATATTCTGCTGTGCTAACACAAAGAGGATGGGATCGATAGATGATCCGCTTCATTCATTATTAATCAGGCCAGAGAGAAAGAAGGGTGGGAAGTGCACGAGACAGAAGGGGAAAGGTAGGGGAGACAGGAAAGAGAGCAGAAGTTGGGAGAGGGCAGAGGGGTTGCTGGGTAATAGAGGAGATTAAGAAGAGAGAGACCTGCTTCTTTTTATCTCCCCCAGGACCAAAGCTGGGCTGACAAGGGCTTTAGCATATCATGATGTGACACTGATTGTCCCTCTGAAAAGAAAACCCATCACTCCAACAAAATACCCTTCAGCTCAACCTCCGGGAAGGCACCAGTGATAACCCCTCTCCCAAATCATCCTATAATTAGCTATATTAAATTAACTTAAATTAGTCAAATGATGGAACATCTTCTGTATTTCATTCAAGTAGTCTCCAAAGGTCTGGAGAGAAAAAAAGCCCTCTGAGAGAGCATGCAGGCAAGAAGAAAAATGGTCCTGAAGATCCTAAAACTGAACCTTTTGTTTTGATTTTTCATTAACGCCTACACCACAATGGCCGATGTATCTGTCCCTAACTGAGACAAATATGTTGCTGA
The DNA here is from genome assembly GCF_029220125.1 of Pseudoliparis swirei. NCBI lineage: Eukaryota > Metazoa > Chordata > Actinopteri > Perciformes > Liparidae > Pseudoliparis > Pseudoliparis swirei. The sequence goes on along the minus strand of NC_079390.1, from coordinate 10,330,989 downwards.
AATGTTCCTCATCTGTGAAGCTCACCTTGAGGCAACCTTCAGAGTTAAGCAGAACTACCGAGACCGCCCGGGGGTTACCGACTGAAGACATCACTCACACCAGCAGATTTACCTGCGCAAATGAATCAAAGTGTCGAGGGGTACACATGTTTAGGAGTGATGGGGGAAGATTTCCATCCAAATGGCTTGGACTATAAATGAAATAAAAACCTCTTCGCTTCCACCGCGACTCATTGAGAGACTGGGAAAGCTTTCCTTTCCGTACGCTTCAAGCCAAGAACTAATTTAAAGGAAAGCAGGCGAGAAAGGTAATATGTGGCATCCATGCTGAGAATCCCCAAGATGGGAAGAAACTTTTTATGATGCAGAGCAGCACCCCCCCACACAAACACACACACACACACACACACACACACACACACACACACACACACACACACACACACACACACACACACACACACACACACACACACACACACACATACACATACACACACCACCTCCTTCCTCATCCCTCCTGTCTGATTACATCTATTCTACCTGCTTCAGGAAGCTTAATTCTCCATGCCAACAAACACAGGGATTGCACTCAGCACCAAATAGGGATAGTGAAGTACTAATAATACACACTCAAAGGGCAGATTACCTTCAATATGACGATACCGTCTTTCCCTGCATTTGAGTAAAAGAGCAGGAAAGTTATGAAAAAATATAGAAACCATGAATAATATGTAATATCTTGTTTACTTTCATTTCCTCGCGCTTACACAGGCGTGAAATCGGAACTAATGCCTCTGAAATCGTGAAGTCTACTTCTAAAACACGTTTTTAGCATTTCTGATATGCAGTACCCTATTTAGACAGCAGGGGTCACAGTGTCAAACAGGCTTCCTGCATCAATTGACTGACCAATCAGCTCTTACTGTAATCTACAGGAAGCTGTGAAATCTACCCAGTTGCCGTAATCCCACAGTTTTTCCATATAACTGCATCATTTCTGCAGCAACCCACTCACATGACAATGTGAAAAGTAAAGCTCATTCACAACAATCCTCATGCACATAGTGTGTGCGTGTGTGTGCATGTGCGTGTGTGTGTGTGTGTGTGTGTGTGCGTAGGTGTGTGTGTATGTGTGTGCATTGCAGAACACCACTAGCAGGGAATGTTGCTGATGTTGTTGTCACAACAGATGTAGATACACTCTGACATGCCACATTACATAAGTCAATAGGACATAGACGTGCTTATTAAGAGGGGTTTTAAGAGGATGAGACCGGCAGTTAATACTGTCTAGCAAAACACATGTAGGGTCTGTCTGTAATGCCTTATGATCGGCCATGGAGGCCTGCGTGGCGAGTGCAGAGTGGAAAATAATGTGCTAGGACTCGACCCTCTGCTGCGTTGACTGACAGATAAAAGGCCCCTGTCAATATAATGTAGCCGAGAGAGGAATTCTGGCTGACTTTCACTCTTCGACCCTCCGTGACAGAGGTGACCTGTGGCTGCCTTTATCACCCTGCTTTGAATTGTCTGGGTAAGATAGGACACAAAAACACAAGAACTACATTCAACATGTTTGGGAAGGAGGGATGCTTATATCAATCAGAAAGAGTAGTTTTTGCTTTCTTGCTCTTAATTTGCTGCCTCGCAAAATGTATTATCATTGTATTTCTGCACTTCATCTTTTCTCTCTTGCTCTGGCCAATCTTCCTCTCCGCTACTTTTTCTAATGTCCACATTTTCTCTTGCTCTGTGATAAATGCGATGCTATCTCCCTGCTGGTGTTGTCCTGCATCTCAATGTAATGCGACCATAAAATGAATAGAAAGGACACAAGGGCCAGCTTTTCATCAATAGGTCTCACTCTCTCTCTCTCTCTCTCTCTCTCTCTCTCTCTCTCTTCCTCTCCTGTGTCTATCTGCCCTGTTTTTCTCACTCTCTCTATCACACATCCACACAACATCACAGGCCTATACGAATCACAACAACATAGTGATCATTATGCAGTTGTCCTTTTAAGTGTCTGTTTAAGCATCAAAGGACCGTATGAGGTGTGTGATTGTGCGCTCTCCCAGGTGACAGCGCACAACTGTGAGAGAAAACGTGGTTAATTGTTTGTTCAATTCAAAACGGTCACGACAGTCAATTTAGAGCTCCCCGTGACCACATCTTTACAGTGTGACCTCTGCGGAAAAAAACAAGAACAAAAACATCCATTGCACAAAGTGTACTTTTATTTCCATATTTCCATTTATTCTACTAGAATTGTCCTAATCAAGTTGTTTTGGCCCTGATCCTGATACAAGTCTGATCTGATACTTACATGTTGAACTAGAATGGGCACTCGGTAGAGCGCATACCTTCGCATATCACAAGATTGGGCATTGAATTATGAACATTTTGGCATTAGTTGCATGCCAATTGGATATAAATTGACCGTGCTATGGTAAAAAGAAGATTTTGACCTTTCCATGGCCTTGACCTTGACCTTGACCTTTGCCCTGATTGATCCCAAAATCTAATCAAATGGTCCCCGGATAATAACCAATCATCCCACCAAATTTCATGCGATTCGGTTTAAAACTGTTTTTGTTATGCGAGGTACACGCATACAAATAAATAAATAAATAAATACACTCCACATTTTCAATGCGAAGGTAATAAATATGCCTCTGACTCACTGGAATAACAGCTGGAGCCAACTAAAAACAAGCTACTTGATCTATACACTGACGGCTCATGGTCCAACATTTCGGCCATCTGTGATTGTACACATGTGTCGGCAGTCTTCCCTCACAAATAGTGACATGGAGGGCTTTTACCAGGCAGGATCAAAGTTTTTCCCCGCCATCAAGTTGCTAACGGTAGATAGCAAGCGACAGCTGATGTGACCTGCTGCCAGCGACTATTACCATAAGAAAATGTCAAAATGTATATTGTACAGTCTGATACAGATTGCAAGAAATACGTGTTTAATTTAATTCAGTTTAGGTTATTACATTTGTCAGAGCCCATATAATAACAACAACAACAACAACAACAATAATCTCAGACAAGAGAATAAGATGTATTGTAGCAACTGGCTAATGTCCATCTGCAGTTCCTGTTATTTAAAATGTGCACAAACACCAGCATGAAGGAACCACATATTTACAATAACATGCAAAGCCCATGTCTAAATCTTGACTGGCACAAAAACTGCTTCAGTTTGACACCTTCAACACAATCCCCTTTCTCTCTTTTCTCTTACTCGCTCTGTCTATGAGGAGTTTTCCAGAACACATAGATTATAAAATGGGGCACGAATGAGCAGAGGTCTATTTTTATATCAGGATTCAGCCATTTGCTGTAGTCAATACAGGTAGTGGGGCTGAGATTTATTTGTAAGACAAGGCAGCGGTGGACTTGGTCTGCTTGTTATAGAGCCTGACTCCACAACCTGACCTCTGTGTGTGCGTGTGTGTGTGTGTGTGTGTGTATTGCAGAGAAAAAAACATAATTGCCACCATTAAGCAGCAGAAGTGGCAGTCTGTGCAAGAACATGAGAAAATAGCGGGCAGAAGGCGACTAGTCCCACTCTCCGTCACCTCGTGAGGGACAGTGATGAACTTATTGATCGTAAATGAAAACATTTACCGTCTGTGTTACGCACTCTCTTGACGTGCCTTTAAAAGCATATATGAACGTGCTGTTAGCGCACACAGAGATGTATCTAGGGCCATATCGTGCCACCTGCAGTCCCTCCTGCAAGCAGCAAATTAGCACATTAGATACACTGTAGAGAACACTATTCGGTCATAAAATTAAACGTGCATGATATTACACAAAAAGATATCTGTGCTGCACTTATACCGACAATATAACTTGAGTCTGTTTGGGAGTGAGGGAAGTCTCTGCGAGAGGGCAGTGTGGGAGGCAGTGCAGCTATCGACTGGTGCTGAGGAAATCCCTTCTTGCCTCTGCTCACCGAGAACAGAGCACCAACGTCTAATGCATGCTTAATCAGGCACTCTGCTGGACGCGACACACAGGTGACCTCTAAAGAGAACACCTTCATACAGGCGCTCTGGCCATTCTTTTTATTTATCACCAGTAAACTCTGCATCAATAACATGCTCTTGGATTTTCCTCGTATATATATTCTATTTTTATTCATTAAAAGTATGTATATAGTGTACATGTGTTTGTTATGTGTGAGTGTTTTAACCCCCTTGTTGCCAATTCGGTCAATTTGATTCGTTTCAATTTTCTCCCTGTTGGGTCACCCGACACCCGATTCAATGTTAACCTCCTGTTACCTTTATTTTTTTTTATTTTTATTTTTTTTTTTTTATTGTCCCCAATAAGCTATTAAAATCTCCAGAAATTAAATTAATATTGTTTTTTTTTGTTTTTTTAAGTGTGAGGTTGTTTTGTGTTTGTGTTGACTGAAAGAACACGACATTTAAACATTATTGAATCGGGTCAAATTGACCCGAAGACGACAGAAGGGTTAAATATTGAATCGGATCAAAATGACCCGAAGGCAACACAAGGGTTAAGAGGAACAACCGAGTGAGGACATAATGTCAACAAGGGCAGACATTTTAAAAATATTACCCACAAAGCTACTCATTTTACTGTATTCTGGCCACAAAGATGTCTGGTGACTGCTTTCTGAGTCTGGTCACTGTTATTTATAGCAACATGTGTATTAATTAATTTCTTTTGTGCCGTTAGCTCATAAATAAATGGATATGCGACAAGTAAATAGTAAATTTCCCGCAATAGCTTTGCATTATGAATTATGTTTGTCATGGTGATGTAAGCAGCGTTATGAGCACCGTCCAGGGCGCTGATCAGAGTTAACAGCTCCGCCAGCTGCCGAGATGGGCTTCAACGCTTCCTTGCTAAACGAGTTAATGCTTGTCCATGATCTTAATTGTTTGGGCCATTTCATCTTGCTAAACTTAAAGCGATGTTGCAAGTGCTGTCCAAGGTGCTGATCAGACTGTGTCGCCTAAAGCCGTCTCCAGTGACTACTGATCAGAGAGCATGCTGGGATTAGCACTGTCCAGTGAGCGCACACATGTTTTTACCAGAATCACAGCTTGCAGCTTGCTCCTGAAACTGACAGAAAATTAACACAATGCCTTTTGCTAATATGGCAGCCTATCTATTGGTTGCCAGTTGTAGATCTTTTCTCATATTAAGTCAGCTGAATACACCGATTTGCCAAATAAACTGGATGAAGCCCTGATGGCTAATACCATACTGACACTTTGTTTGATAGACTTGAAATTATATTCAAGAGGTGCTTTGCAGCATTGACTGCATTTCAACAAAGCTAGTTGTTATACTGACACACTAAGTGTTTTTGGAGATTTAACAGGTGCAAATGTACTTCAAACAACAAAACTAAATGCACATAACTTGCATTCTTGCCACTTTCCAAACTGCCCTGGACTAACTCTATCAGTCTTTGTACTCAAGAGAACCCAGATTATCCAAAAGTAGTTTCACACCCACTCTCCATTCCTCCCTCCCTCTCTTTACAAAAATAATTGGAATATTCATGCCAGTACTCTAAAGGCTTATCATCTAGGTTTCCCCTCAATCCGTCTCTATAGCCGGCTTTTCACCAAAATGGATTGCAAATTTAAAAGCAATTTTGAGAAAAGAAGCAGAGGCTTTTGTTGATGTTGACGTCATGCTTCATGCACATCCTCAATTATTCTGTAACTCTATTTTAATTGCACTTCTTTGCAATTTTTGTTTCATTGATGCACCAACCTGTTTGCAATTTCATTCATGCACACTTAAACACTTAAACACAACTATGTGTACAGCACACATACTTTTACATGTTATGTAGAACTATTAAAGTACTGTGGTATGCATCTATTTTACAAACAGTCTCTCACTTGTGCAGCCATGCTAACCATCGGTGCAAGTCTGAAGTAGTCTGAAGGGCTTTAAAGAGACGGTGAGTTTAGTGAAGATGCGAGTGTTTGGGAACTACTGAGCAAACAACTGGATGAATGGGACTTGGATTATATTGTTGTGTGAGAGTTTGTAAGTGAGTGTTTGAATATTGTTGTGATGTTGTTAAACGCAGCACCCATTTACTTCAATGCATCAGACTATTCTCTATTTTCTGTCTCTCCGTTCATCCACTCAACTAAAGCCGGATCAATCTCTTAATCCAGAAGCGCATACTTACCGAGGTATAGAGGTATCCCTCACTATTCATGGCAAGGTATAATCCTGTCTTTGCCCCCTGTATTGCAACAATCCGCAGTCCCACTGGAATTAAGTTGAACTGTGCTGAATTGGGGAATAAAGTGGGAGAGTTAGGGAACGACGAAGAAAGGGAGAAAAAGAGAAAACGAGTGTGAAAATAAACAGAGTTTGCTTTTTTTGTCTTCATTGTATGAGGCTGAATGGTTGCACTCACTTCTGATGCTATATCTCTTTTAAGGCCAAATACACTGACTCACCAAATGGAGCTTAGAGCAGAGGATAGATACAGTATATGGGTTGATCAAACTTTGCACAAAAAAAAGAAGCCCTATTCAAATGACAGTCTGAAAAATGTCTGAGTCTGGAAGGTCAAATAGGCAAATACAAAGACCTGATACTAGGAAGAGAACTGATCTGAAAACCACAACTAGATTGCAAAAGGTCAGGAGGAGCATTCACATCATCTCAATGGTGGCAATATTTCACTTGGAAGCACTCAGAGCAGCTTTTGTGATTTATAAACTTCAACGTTTTAGGTCCAATCGCTATCTGTGATTTGAAACTCAGTAGAGATGGCCTGTAAGCACGAGCACATGTCAAGCCTTTCTGCATATGAGCAAGGGCCCAGTCAATTACCAAAGTTTGGCAGTTTGATGGGATGTTACCCATTAAAAGATTAAAATAACAGTACATTGGAACAAATTTAGACATGAGCTGACATTCCTAACTTGTGCTTTGACTCCTATGCCCCAGTGTGACACCTGCTGCCGATGTTCCATATATGAGATGTATCAGGGTTAAAACATGCAGTCTACCTCTGTGAATAATTTGTTCGTAATGACGCAACACGGCCACAAGCAAAGACACGTTGGCTAGAGACAGAAACACACTCACAAAATGAGCTGCTTTCATCCCTTGTGCTGTCCATGGAGCCGTCAGGCTGCATCTGCAGGTAGAATCCATGTTGGCTGTATAGCCGAGTAACAATGCCTTTCAGCTGTGGCTCTGCAAGGAAGCACAGGAAAACAACACAGCATCAGACTGGTGCCAGCGACAGAGCAGAAACCACATTCACTGGTTTACTGAACCTGGAAAAAGAAAAGGGTTGTCAAACATTTCACCAACCACGGAGGAGTTTTACTTTGTGTGATATCTGAAGTTAGAACATGGCAATATAAGATAAGATAAGATATATACTTTATTAATCCTCAAGGGGAAATTAGTTCTCTGCATTTAACCCATCCTTAGCTATTAAGGAGCAGTGGGCTGTGGTGAAGCGCCCGGGGGTTCAGTGCCTTGCTCAAGGACACTTCGACTTGCAACTAATGGGGAGAGCCGGGATCGAACCGACAACCTTGGGGTTGCAGGACGGCCCTCTTACCGCACTGAGCTACAGCTGCCCCCCATTAACCATGTACAACTTTGAATCATTGGATGGGATTGCAGGTATCCAACGGATAAGTCGGACAAAATGTGGTCATCCACTGTCTTTTTGTCTTGTGCCATGATCAAGTCAGAATTCAAATGTTCCCAATACTTGCTCCAGAATTGATGACGTTACCATTACTCGCATGTTAACGTTGTCATTGTGAGCATGTTAGCATGCAGCCTTATGGAGTTGCTAGCGTGGCGTTATACCCGTATTATAGCATCAACCAGTGTCGAACTGGTCTGGAAACATTACATATAAGACTTGTGCAGTGTCATTACCAGCCTCCTTCATTTCCAGGATATGAATAACAAAAGCATTTAAGAAATCAAGTCCCGTGAAAGGCCTATTGAGCATCAAGGTAACACCTTCAGGGAGTTTTCCCAGTAGGGAAGATGTCTGGAAGAACAGATTATGATTGATCTCAGATATCATTAACATAATAGAGGAATACTTATTCAAACTTAAAACACTTCACTGTTCTACAAAAGAAAAGAATACAGCTATTGTCTTGAATAATTCTTGTTTGAGATTTTCTCTGGAGGATGGAAAGTGTCAACAAAAAATAGAGTATTTAGGCTTTCACTATTCAACAACAAAGTCTTTAACATTAATTAGTTAATTAATGGATTGCCAAAGGTACATTTTGGGATTCATTCATCTAACACTGGGAATGCACGCACATTCTATATTCTGTAGCTGCTTGTAATTCAAGCAATGAATGTAATGCATGTATAAAATAAGATATACGGCATCAGTCCACTTGCCAGTGGTATTTTTAGGAAGAGCTGGGGTCATCAGAGGATGAAGTCAAGTGAAAGAGTTGGTCGGTCGCCCACTAAATAAAAAATACATAATCAAGGAGGGCTGGGTGGTGGAGGAGAGGATGGAGGGTGAATAGAGAGATTGAATGTTTCATGAGTGGAGTCCCTGCAGCCTACTTTGCGTTCATATAAGAAACGGACAGAATCTTCGCAGCAGCTCTCAGACGTCACTACAGACCCCCTCAACTACACAAAGTACTCTCTCTCTGTGTTGAGGAAATCGAAGTTGTCTCCAGAGCGCAGCACCTCTACGCCTCGGCCACGCCGCTCCGACAGCGAGGAGGATACGGTCGGCCCGACTGACTGAGATGAAAGCTCAGACAGTGAACTAACCAGTCTCCTTTGGTGCATCCTTAAAGAAATGGAGAGGGACACATGGATGAAGGAGCACTTCATGACATAGCCTCTGGAGAATTTGGGGCCATCTGAGAGCTCCCCCTCTGCTTAACCTCAACCATGTCCTCACGCACATTCCCCGGGGAGGGGCCTAGGGCACTGCGCAATCTGCCCGTCTCCTCAGACTGGCACAGGAAGCAAGAGAGTGGCAGAGGATGCAGGGAGGAGATCTGTAAGACTATGTCCCAGAGGAAGTGTGCCAGGGTTGAGGCATCAGTGAAAGTGTGACCTACTCCCATTGTTACATGCAAGTATCTGCAGCATTCCCCACCCTCTTGCTCTCTTTCAAAGCCGCTTGTCAAAACACTTCAGTATCTCCTACTCCTGCACGTTCTTCTTCTTCTTCTTTATTCTATTCTCCATTTCATTGTCCTTTGAGCTATGTATGCTTTTATCGCACCTAATAACATCACACATGGTCCAATCAGAGCAGGGGGCGCCGTTCATTACTCGTCCCCACAGATGCAAAACAGAGAGATGAGAGGGAGAGAAAGAGATCGGGAGATGGCAGGATCAGGGAGGAGAGAAGTGAGCAGAGGGATGGCAGTGGAACAGAGTGAATGAGATGACACTGTCATTTCATCAAGAGTGACGGCTGTATATACGCGAGAAAAAAAACATTGAGGCACAACTTCAATCGGCAGCTTGTGCAATACGGCTGCAATCAAAACTCCAATGCTTGGTGTCGGGGGCACTAAAACTAATGTTTCACTTAGCAGAGCTGGCTCAAACTTCAAAATCCTCATCCCGGCGCACAATAAATTTCTGATCCATGGTGTAATAAAAGCTCCCCAGCTAAAACTATAAAAGTCTTTCACTGCAGCTGTATTAGAGATTCCGAGAGATAATAAAACACTTCTGGCTCTTGTCACCTTATTAACATATAGATATTGCAACTTTGGAATATTACGGCCTAAAGTCATATTTTATAAGCCATTGTACTCAAGAAGTCAGTGTGCCTTCATTATATCAGCGTGGTCATTTGGACATAAAGGAAAGTCAACTCATTGTTTTGCTACTGAGACAAAATTGTTTTGTTGTTGAAGAAGTTGTGAACATTTAAAACTGGAAGGTACATGTCAGTAAAGTTATTATAGGGTGTGTGTGTGTGTGTGTGAATGTCGATGTACAGAGCAGTTGGAGTCAAATATATTCTGTTTTACCACGAGAAACATGCACAGCTGTATTTGCCTGTGATAAATAGGTTATCTAACCTTAACCGACTTGATTTTAATGACTTATTTTCTGGAGAAGATCAATGACGGGCATCCCATGCCCCCTTACCTGTGGGACTCATTTAATCATCAACAAATCGTGTTTTGATTTTGGTTGAGAAAGGAAACCAGGCCCACAGGAGGGAATCCAGCAGGAAATGCCTGGAAGACCCGTCGTGTAACTACAACAAATACCCATCAGCATTGTTGGCGGTAATGAGCATGAAAGCATGAGAGTGGGCAACTGAGAGTAGCAGTTGTAGAACTACTACTGGAGTAAAATACTACATGTGCTCCTGTTTGTAAGTATGTTACAATGTTTGGGGAAAATGTCCACCCTCTGTGCCACAGATTCATATCCCTTATTCTGTCACTCTTCACCTCCGCTGAAGCCTCTCCAAGCTAATGTTGATGGACAGGACGTCGTGTCCGAGTTTGGGGACAGAGTGTCCCGTGGTACCGAACAGATTATATACTGAATTTTAGGTTCTTGAAGGAAACATTTGTGGATTTTCTCAGGAGCAAAACTAAATGACTTTTGCTGCAATGAACACAATTAAATGGGTCCAGGATCAATAGTGTTAAAGTGACTACAGGTAGTAGTAGTACGAGTGGATTCAGTGCTCCTCTTTAAAATAGTTTGTGCTTTTTGCTTTTCTTTCCACGTAGGATTGCATCTGCTGTGAAATGCTGAAGCTCTCATCAGGCTCCAATAGTTGAGTGCAGCAACAAGGCTTTTAACGAGGAGTGAATACATCAAGGCCTCAACAAACATGTCACATTGTCACCTTAGCAACACGCCCCTTTCATCAAAAACCTGCCAAGGTCAGATCGTCAAAGTAAACGATTGGAAAATACATATCCATTCTATAAACCAGAGCCAGTACAGAAAGTCTGTGTGTATTTGTATATGTTTCATACCCGGTACTTGAATCGTACATCTTTTATGATGTCTTCATGCACAATGAAGTGGAATATGGCTTGGTGTACCTTTAAATCTGCTGCAGGGGATCCATTACTAAAGGGGCACCCGACAGAGAGAGCACTGGTTACAATGAGAAAAAGCAAAAGCCCAGAAATGTCTTACGTTTAATCTCCAGCATGGCACAAGCACTAAGGGCATTGTATGCTACATTTACTATAACGCGACTGGATAGATAGATAGATAGATATATTCTTAATTAATCCCCAAGGGGAAATTTGTCATAGCGTTGTTTTATATATATATCTTCCCTCAATGGGCACTTCTTTCAAACAATTCAATTTCAGTATCAAGTCCAACCACTATTTTCCAACTTTTTCCAGCCACAGAAGATATCATGCTCGTGTTTTCACAGACAGTGTTTAACAGTCCTCCTCCTCGATGACTAAACTCACGTTCATGGATAACATCACTGGAGTTTCACAGTGTTGTTTACAAGAGCAAAAAGCCTGGGCTTGTGGAGTGTGCACATGTGGTCTCTGCTGCTCCACGGCAGAGAAGAGGATAACTCGGAGAACTACGGATTCAAAGGTCATTGTTTAGTGATTTGGGTATGTTAGGTCATACTTGTGTGTGTTAAGTAAAAATGTTTCATATGGCAGGAGGCCAAAAGCAGTCCGTTTTATAAAACCCTAACCCAAACCAATCTAATGTTTGAAGTGAAGCATCTTTAGTGCTGTGAGTAAGTACCTAAGATTTCCTTTTCCTTTTTCTAACCCATTACATTTCAGAGAGAAATATTTAACTATTTTCTGTGTGACATTTATCTGACATCTGGAGTTAATATTTGCTTTTACTCGTTACATAAAAAATGGCTTTTAAAATAAAAAGTCATGATGAAGATTACATGAGTGGCAAGTTGAGGCTCCTTTTTAGATGTCTATGAGGTGTTAGCAGTTCCATTTAAATAGCTTAGAGGTAAAAGATTCCAATATTTAACAATAGCAAAAGCAAAGATGAAAGAAAAGTTCAAAAGGCAGATACTCATTTATGTAACAGAACTTTGTTTTGTCAACTTTTGTAACAAATGAATCATGTCATGACCCTTCAGGTTCATCTTGTGACCCTTTTGGAGAGGCCAAACCAACTGAACTGTATCGAAAGTAGTTTTCTATTTATGTAATGAATACTTTTAATGTCGATACTTTAAGTACAATTAAGTAAGACTTAGGATTTACTAAAAGTAAGCAAGTATGTTGACATTAATGCATTTATACTTTTACTTTAATGAAAGATCTGAATACCTCTTCCACCATAACAAGAAGTAACATGTAGTGTAAAATAGACCTGTATCTAACGGTTATACTCAGAAATTTTACATTTACAATTGGCATTTTTAAAATGTAAAATGTATCGATTATCAAAATAGTTTTCAGAGTTTAATGCTTTAACTCAGTGTAAAACAGTATGTGCCTTTTATATTAAATATTTAACAACTCCAAAGACTGCCGGAGTCTCATTTATAAACGCTTGTGTATGTTCAAACGAAAAAATATTCAGATTGATAAAACCTTTACATGCCTGCCAGTGAGCTATTTTCTTTAATAAATCCCAAATCAACCTGTAAATATGCACACCTGGTTGGGGCTCACATCCTGCCCTCTACACTCAAAGAAATGACTCATTGGATGAACTCAATTAAATTGTTGGCAGGTTTTCCATCCAATAATTAAATGCAACTCCAACTCAAATTTAGCACATCAGTGCAATACAATGTAATTAAGTTAGTCCAACTCATTTGTATCAAATACATCTAAAATAAAATAACGATATTCATTAAATTAAATTAATTTGTGTTTGTCCAACTCAAAATATAAACTAACTAACTAACTAAGAAAATATGCAAACTCCACACAGAAGGAATGCCCCGACTGGGAATTGAACCCACAGACCTTTGGCTTTGAGGCGACGGTGCTAGCCACTACACCACCGTACAGCCCTGAAAGTGTCTTCACCTTGTAAACAACTGATTTTCAGCTGGCGCATGCGCAAAGGGTAGTCCTCAATGAAACACATTTATTTTGAGTTGATATGCACACCATCTAACCTAAATAAATCTAATAAATGAAAGAATTCATACATTTTGTGTTCCACCCATTAAATATAAATATCTATTTTTGTAATTGATTCATTTAAATGTATCAAACAATATTTAAATGTGTCACCTCGAAGAAGGGCTTGAATCGTTTTTGTGAGTGTAACCTAAATAAATCTAATAAATGAAAGTATTCATACATTTTGTGTTACACCCATTCAAAATAAATATCTTCGTTTTGTAATTGATTTATTTAAATGTATCAAACAATATTTAAATGTGTCACCTCTAAGAAGGGCTTGAATCGTTTTTTTGAGTGTACACGCCCATATTTAACCATTAATGTTCAACGCAAAGCACCTTATGGATGTTGATGCATAGAGATGAGCCTGCTGATCAACACTGTGTCAGGGTAACTACAGAGAGGAAGGAAACTTGATCCCTCCTAATTCTTCCATTTACGCAGTCTTGACAGTGTATCTATCGTGCAACATGACACATCACAAGTGTCACCTTAGTATTTAGATATTAACAGCAATCAGACTGATTGCTTCCAAAATGTTCGATAGGTGGACACAATGTATTTATGTACTTGTGTTTTCTCATGGCATTGTGAAGAGGACTAATAATGAGGCTATGGAGTGATAGTGCGAGAGCTGTCTGGCTTTTTCCACACACTTTGATCATTTCCACAATCATTATGAGCAGGTACGTGCAGATGTGCTAAGTCAGGTGACTGGAGAGGCTCTATGAGCTCAGATACTCGTGTCAGAGATAATCATCAGATCTGTGTTCAACCATGAAGGAATAAATGAAGCTGTGTTCTCTGCAGGGATTTTACTCACAACATGAAAATTCAGGTTGTACTTGGTGGTAAAGTATATGCACAGTATTCGAAGGTTATTGAAAACTACTGACGGTTCTGCACTCCTTTAACGGTATTTGACGTTATCTTATGGATGTTGATCATTTTATTAGCTTCTCCACAGTCGAGTGTCGGTGGTCCGGCCCTCTCCTCAGCGATAATAAAATATGAAGCTAAATTTGATTCGAGGTTTGAGTTTGTTTATATCTTTTATAATTGAGATGCGTTTATACAGTTATGGCTCGTGAGTACAAGCACAAATAGCACTGCTGGTTTGACTGCTTATGATAAATAGAATATATAAGTGCAACGTAACGTGTGAAATAAAGGGAAATAAAATATGAAAGGCATCCTTATGATGCAATTTCCCCGTGTCCCCAAAATGTTTGTACGCTTCAGTAAGAGTTAGTTTCCGTTCAGGTCGCGGCAAGTTTGTTTTTATAGATCACAACTTGTGCTAGGGAAGTGGTGTACGCCCCTTTCTGGCCCCGTTTTGTGCAGATGCAATGGATATAAATGACACCCCTGGTGATTTGATATTCATGTGAGAGAACAACCTGAGAATGAAATCCCCCTGAGGGGTTGAAAATCAAGCCGTGTTTCAGAGTTGCCCTATTCTTGTGTGGAAAAGATGCATCTAAGGACTCGTAATCTGAAAGGTAGTGGGTTGACATTGTCAGGCCTGGATTCCCAACTCGTGTTTCCTCCTGTGAGCAAAGTAATACATTGTGACCATGACGATACCGTAAATGGACCTGGAGCCAATTGAGACTGCTCATAACCATTAATTGTGCCACATGAGTCCTATAGGGTGTGGTGTGAGTCATCTACTGTGAGGTGCATTCCTGTTCCGGAGTTAAAAGAACAGCAGGAGCTGCGCATTATCTTTCAGGGTGACACACATAAATCTTGCAGAACTCTCACTAGCTGTGCCAGAAACACAACCTGCAGCCTCGACTGTCCTGGGGGTTTCCCGCAGAGAGGAGGTGTGCGACGACATTCATCACCCCGGGGACACGTGTGGGCTTGAGTGACAGAAGAACAGCCACTGATCCGGGTCAGTGGAGTGTGGGTCAAAGAAAGCTCCCCGTCTGTTTATGTACATCGGCTCGCAGATGTTGTCAGCGCACAACATGTTGACTCATCAGCAGGCCCATTTCCAAGTGACCTCTCCTCACAAAATATCACTAGCAGTTGAGCGGAAAGGCGACTGTGTGTAGAGAGAGTGCCTGAAGGGATGTGGCTCTAAAAGATGACTCTATGAGTCAAAGGGTCGCGCCTGTCTGCACCGCCAAAGTGGTGACACATCGTCACACACGGCCCTTTGTTGGGGTGTCGCGCAGCAGGTTGTTACCTCTCTGTCCACAGCCAGAGATGAGATAATGGACAACTTTACCCGCGAGGAGAATACCGCAGGAGAATATAGATCCAAAGATTTCCACCTCAGCTCATGTGCGTTTGACCATCTCTCTGGGAAGTTTAACCAGGGCTTAAGTGGTCATTTAATTCTATGTAGCTGTTAAACTGACGAACAATTGCTTATTAAGTTTTATTTATTTGCAAAAGTTTTACTGGACGTGGACCTTTAGTTACGCTTCACATAGTTTATCTATGAGTAGGATGGAACTCCCAGTCGACAGAGAACGTTTCTCGTTTTGTTATGTTTGGGAGGAATATTTCATTTGCAACTTTCCGGCTGAGGTTACCAGATGATCAGGTAAGCGGTCCAAGTTTAGAAAAACAAAAGAGATTATAGCCATAAGAGCATTTTGTTCATTAAATTGTGTTTTCCTCTAATCCCAGCAGTCACTGTCTACACAGTGATGCCCCCTCATCAATTTACATTCAGCACTGATAATCATTTTGAAAATCACCTGGGGGAGCCTGGTCTTACAGTGCAAGCATTCGCACAGCAATTATGTGTGTGTCTGTATAAATGAGGTCAATGCACATAAGAACCCAAGGTAATCACTTCATGCATCACGGCTGCCATCAAGGACCCTTAAACCCTTCGCTGCGATGTAATTGCTCCCAGAAAGAAGCAGCGGTGTAGAGGTTTATCGCTAATCAGCGTAGTGTATGGCTCGGTGTTGGTTATCATTGCACTAATGTATTTATCTGCTTTGTTTTGACCTCAGTATGTTGCTTGCTGATCTCCTGTAGCCGAGCTCCTCTTGATAAGGTTGGAGGTAATTACCGGGGGCCTGCATCACTGAGCAGCCAAGGGCAATTCTTCTTCTGCTCTGACCGAACCACACAACAGGGGTTTTCCTTGGCTTATATTTTCAGGACTCCCAGACTCTATCCTCCCTTCTCATCAAGCTGTCTCACTTTCAGCTGATCTCGCTCTACCTCTCACTCTTTGAATGCATGCATGCATCTGCATGTGCAATTCATGAATGCACTACAGATGGAGTCTGTCTCTTGTGTAGTCTTTGATTCTTCTTCGAATAAAAGGAGAACACGGTTGCTCCTTTTTTCTCTCTCTCTCTCTCTAAATTGGGCCATGAGCTACGGTGCTGCTAGTAGGGTAATTATCAACCTTGTGGGAAGAAAGACCGGGAGGGGAGAGAGAGGGAGAGGAGCAAGGGAGGAAGGAAGTCGTGGAAGATAGTTAACAACATCGAGTCAAGAACCAAGGGATGCTCTACGTCTTTCCCGAAAATAAAAGAGGGATGGATGGGAGCAAGAGGAAGAGAAAAGGGCAGTGATGGAGACAAAGATACAGAGTGCGACGAGCAGGCGTGAGGAGCGGGGAGAGTAGATGGAGGAAGGCAGGTTGAGAAAAGAGGAAGAAGAGGGATAGTTGGACGAGGGCGAGGTGAAAGGAGGACTAGGAAAGAATGAGGTGTATTACATCACCTACAATGGCCTCTGAATATAAATTCAAGGCTCAATACATAATTGTATGTGACATTGGCAGCGGTTCACATAAGTAAGACACAGTCATTGCCGCTCATTAACGGTGAGAGCGTGTCAAACACGAGCAGAGGCGTATGGGACTCGCTCTGCTTCCCTGACAAATTCAATATTCAGTTCACATACGTATGTCCTTCATTAGCATTATGACAGGTACATATGAGTGACACTTGACGAGATGCTCGGCACAGGGCGATTCAGTGCGATGCGGTGCAGCTGCGTATACAGCCTCACAGCCGTAATCAATAACATTATAGCATCAAATTTGATTTCTTCAGGTTCAAATCTGATTATTCTTCCCCTAACAGTTCTCCAAAGCACCCCACCTGTCCTTTTCCCAAAGGACCCGCCGGCAAGGACACAAATAACACTTTAATATATGCAGAACAAACACAAACATTCCTCTGCACTCCCACAGGGGTCCAGACCTCTGTCAGATCGTGTGATGATCACGCAAGTAAACAAGCCACTGAGCTAAACAGCACAGTGAACGACAACAAAGCATTCAGGATTTAAACTGGCATTGATTCGCTCTCTGAAACACTTTGAAATGGTCCTTATATGGTGCGAAGAAGAAGAAGAAGAAGAAGAAGAAGAAAACCATGAGTAGAGACTCTGCATTGCAGCTCTTCATGGAAGGAGGGAATCTATTGGATTTCAGTCATTTTAGTTGACACAGTTTCGATACTCACACAATGGCATCTAAACATATGACGCACAAGGAAGCAAGCACATTAGTAGGCTTGAAGAATTTGATGTACAGTACGCGTACGCAGACATGCATGCCAGGAGCAGTGATCTATTTTTTTTTTTACACTTCGTAGTGGGGCAGCACAACCAGAACTCGTTGCTATATTGGTCTACATTTTAGAGCATTCCACCAGATTAGTCAGTTTTCTGATTTAGGAGTAGTCGACTTTAGCAGCTGGATGTTTTTTTGATGGTGTGAAGTAGAGAGATCGCACGGCCGGCAGCTGCTTCATTCGGGGCCACTGAGGGATGCACTGGGGAGTTGGTCTGCGGTGGGGACGCCGGTCTGGTGTCAGTCTTGAGTGCTTTCTCTGCTCCATTCTGTCGATCTCTTTCTGCGAGCGGGGCTCTACTGTTTATTAAACGATTCTGAAGGTCATCAAAAGAAAATGTCAAAGAAAATCGAAGTCGGCCGCAATTTCTCATTGTTGTATAACACACACGGCCCTGTATGCCACACACACCTACAATGCAGAAAAAGGATGTTTACCCCCAGTCAGCCATACGTTGCTCTTCTTTTCAATGACGAATATCCAATTTCCCAGTTTTGTAAAACAAGTGTAAAACAAGGCAGAGACTAGAGACTAGACCTTGCAGGTACATACAGTATATATACATATATATATATATATGTGTGTGTGTGCTGTGAAACGATTAAAAATTTTAATCGGGTTAATCACAGGTTTTTGTGGATTAATCATGATTAATCACATATTACCGATATTCTCGGTATATTTTGTGAGAACATAGAGATTTATGACAAAAGACGGATATATACATTTATACATTCTTCTATACAATGGTGCTGCAACTCATCAGTTATTTAGCAGTTTTCTTCCATCTGGAACATTAATACATCTTCATCCTAAACAGAATGTTTAACCCTCCTGTTACCTTTCGGGTCAATTTGACCCCATTCAATGTTTAATGTCGGTGTTCTTTGGGGTCAATTTGACCCCAGGCTGTTTTTCACTGTGTCAAACATATAAGAAATATCAACTTTTTTATATATTTAAAGGGCTATTTAGGTAGTCAACAAACAAACATAAAGTACCTCACACTTAAACTTGGCAAACAATATTAATTCTAATAATTTTCTGGAGGTTTTAATTGCTGGGGTCAAATTGACCCCGAGGGTAAAATATGTGATTAAATGTAAAGGTAACAGGAGGGTTAAACAGAACATTTTTCTCTTGTTTGTCAACCATTAACTCCACCATGATACAATCTAAAGGCCTCTAGTCTTCCTCTAGCAGCTGCTGAGGCAAACTGACTGTGTGGGTTTTCTTCATGAACTGGGCCGTGATGAAAGGGACGGCGGGGACACCGCTGCAAAGCTGAAACCTCACCGACACGGACACGGGGACAGATTGACAAGTGACTTTTTTTTTGCTCGGTCCCGATGCGCGCGCACGGAGCTCTGTGGCGCGCGAGACGGAGATCGATAAGTGTTAACGCAACGCGAAGAGACAGAAATGACATGCTGCTGTGGAGATACGATCAACAACAGACGTTTAGTTTAATAAAAGAACAAAGACGTGCTATAGAGAACATGTCAGGGGGCGGGCCAATCTTTTTAATGTCATGCGATCTACCGACACTACGCCGCGATCGACTGGCAGGTCGCGATCGACGTGTTGAGACCCTGATCTACAGGAAGTAAAAGTCGTAACAACGTTTCCGTAGGTGAACCTGCGGAAGGATCATTACCGATGAACAGACCGTCTGCATGAGAGCGGACAGAGTTCAGATTGAAGTGGTGTATTGGAAGCTCATTTTGCAAGTGACTTTTTTTTCGTCCCGACGACCAACAACAGACGGATTGGAAGCTCATTCTGCGCATGCGTTAAATGCGTTAAAAAAAAAAAACTAGTTAAACCTGAAATTGGATTAACTGAGTTAACGCGTTATTTTTCACAGCACTAATGCTTATATATATGTATGTGTATATATATATATATATGTGTGTGTTTATGTATGCTTATATATATATATATATGTATCTGTATATTACATTACATTACATGTTATATATATATTTATATGTATGTATATATTACATTAGATGTCATTTAGCAGATGCTTTTATCCAAAGCAACTTACAATAAGTGCATTCAACCATGACTACAAACTCAGAACAACAAGAATCAAGAAAGTAACTGTGGCAGCTGTCCCCAATCTGGCCTCGGCTGCTGGCTGGTTGACAATCAGTCAGCTGCTCTGACTGATTGGCAATCAGTCAGCAGCCGATGCTGCCTGTATAAAAGGGCAGCAGAGCTGGAGGGAAGGGAGAGTGAGCAGAGGCGCAGGTTTTGCGGTCTGCTTCTGAGTTGTTTGCTGACAAATAAATGATGGCTTTCAACCAAACCTCGTGGTTCCGGGCTGATCCTTGGTGCTGGGGGGGGGGAAACCCACGGGTAGTGGCCATGGAGCTGCTACAGTAACATTTCTTAAAGAAAGCCAAACTACAAAAATACCACAAGTAATACCATAAGTAATACATAACTAAGTGCCACTGAAGTGCTAATCTGTTTTTATTCAAGTCATCGTGGGAAAAGATGTGTTTTTAGTTTCTGGTGGAAGATGTAGAGACTTCCTTCTGTCCTGATGTCAGTGGGGAGCTTGTTCCACCACTGAGGAGCCAGGACAGCAAACAGTCTGGATTTTGTCGAGTGATTAGCTCACACAACTGCCCCTCTTAGGCACACACACACACACACACACACACACACACACACACACACACACTTACTGTAAATATTGTGTTGTTTTTTATTTGTAAATAGTGTGTACTTGTTGCCCTTGCACATTCCTGCTGAGCATTGCCACTTTCATTTCACTGCACACCCTGTGTGTGTATGTGACAAATAAAACATCTTGAATCTTGAATCTTGAATCTTGAAAAGTGATTGAGTCTCAAGTCGATTGGTAGATGCCGAGCGGAGTGAACGGTCTCGGGTGTAAGGCTTGACGATGTTCTGGATGTAAACGGGACCCGATCTGTTCGCAGGACGGTTTGAAGCGGATGCGGGCATCCACCGGTAACCAGTGAAGGGGCGGAGGAGAGGAGTAGTCGAGCTGCTGCATTCTGGATAAGCTGCAGAGGTGGGATGACCAGCGCCTGGACCAGAACCTGTGCCGCCTTCTGAGTAAGAAGAGGACGTATTCTCCTGATGTTGTGCACCATGTACCTACAGGAACGTGTTGTCACAGTAATGTTGTTGAAAGTGGTAGTCAGGTCGTGGGTGGGAGAACATTTCCCTGGAAGGAAAAATAGTTTCGTTTTGTCAGGGTTGATTTCCAGGTGGTGTGCAGACATCCACTGAGAGATGTCAATCAGACAGGCAGATATCTGTGTTGCTACCTGTGTTTCAGATTGGGGAAACGGGAGGATCAGTTGGGCGTCATCAGCATAGCTATGGTAGGAAAAGCCACGCGAGCGAATGACAGAGCCGAGAGAATTAGTGTACGGAGAGAAGATGTCGGATCCTTGAGCGAGCCCAGAAGAGAGAGGGCAAGGTTCAGCCACAGATCCTCTTCATGTTACCCGGTAAGCACGGTCGTTGAGGTAGGATGAGAAAAGGGAGAGTGTAGTGCCTGAGATACACAGGTCCTGCAGGGAGGAAATAAGGATCTGGTGGTTCAGTGTCAAATGCTGCAGAATGGTCTAGAAGGATAAGGACAGAGGAGAGAGAGGCTGCTTTAGCAGTGTGAAGCTGCTCAGAGACAGCAAGGAGGGCAGTCTCTGTCGAGTGGCCGGCCTTGAATCCAGACTGGTGTGGGTCAAGACAGTTGTCACTGTGGAGATAGGAGGGCACTTGGTTGGAGATAGCTCGCTCGAGAATTTTGGAAAGAAAAGGAAGAAGAGAGACAGGTCTGTAGTTGTTGACTTCAGACGGGTTGAGGCTGGGTTTCTTCAGGAGAGGGTTCACTCTTGCCTCCTTCAGAGTTAGGGAAACAGCCACTTGAGACCTCTCAACTGGCTGTCAATAAAATGGGTGAGAAGGGTAAGAAGGTCAGGAGCAATAGCCTGGAGAATGTGAGATGGGGTCATGGGGGCATGCAGGTGGTCGGGCGGCCGGAGATTACCACGGTAAGAACGAGACAGGGAGGTGAAAGAGGAAGGTAAAGGGGATAAAGAAGTTGATGTAAGTGTAGTAATAGAAAAAAGATTAGTAAAGGAGGAGCGTATGTCGTCTATCTTCTTTGTAAAGTAGTCGACGAAGTGGCTACAGTATTTCTCCCGTTTTTGCCCCTCCTCCTCTCACAGCCTCTCTACTTCTCCTTGTCTTCTCATCATTACCTCTGTAGGTGTCCTCCATCCTCACTGTCTTTCTCTTGTTAGAGGTCAATTAAATCTGTCCTTGTCAGCTTTAATCAAAGCACCCATAGATTGAATTGAGCAGGTGTGTGTGGGAGGTTAAGGTTGTATTCTCAGGACGGGGGGGAAAAAAGGCTGTTCTTTGTACACACATCAATCCGCCGCCTCACTTTGAATAAGACTTAAGGCCATTGTCAACAACCTCTCTGCGGCTCAATATCTTTTCACAAGCCAAAGAAAGAAAAGAAATGCACACTTTTATTCAAATTCTTAAATTTAAATTCTTCTCACTGAATTTGACCCATCCTTAGTTATTAAGGAGCAGTGAGCTGCAGTGAAGCACCCGGGGAGCAACTGGGGATTCAGTGTCTTGCTCATGGACACTTGGACATGCATGGGGTGAGCGGGGATCGAACCGGGTACATTGCGCTTACGGGACGACCACTGAGCTACAGCCGACCCCATAGGAAAAGTCACTGATACCTTTATGGCCATTGACTGTAATTGTCTCAACAGTCTAAAGGACATCTGCAACCTAGACACATAAAGTTAGACAATCCTTCACAATTAAAAGTAATACATCCTTTAATCTCTAATGGGCTCTGCTTTATATAGGACAAGCTAAAAGATTATAGCTCAACAGTTTGTTTTTTCATTGTGGTTTAATCTGAAGTGGGTGTCTTGGAGACATTTTAAGGGATTAACCAGATCACCTACTTTTCTACACAACAGCTGCCTCCCCATTCCATTCATTTGATGTCATTTATACCAGATACGGTATCCCTCTGATGAAACAAGTTCGTTGAAAGCTTAAAATCCCCAGAAATTAGATGACATCAACAGCAATCACCCACTAATCTTTTGTTTGTCTAGTCGAGATGCAGACTGACAGAAAGCTGTTGTTTCTCGGGAATCTCTCAAAATTAGATTTGGCTGGATATTGTGAGCACTAAGCAGAGTCATGCCACTTTTACTACGTTTGTATTTTAGTTCAGAAAATAGAGGTTTTTTACGACAGTATATATCGTGGTGAAACATTCTAGTTAATGGAAGGGAGGAACATTTGACACGAGTGACCAAGAGGACACTCCCTCCATTACAAACAAGTGGCTCATAAACTCTGCAGAGTAACCAAACACTTCCACTCCTTCCAATTTATCTCATGCATTCTTCTTGTCTGGATGGATTTGTTTCCGTCTGTGAAACGAAACGTTGTAAATAATAATCTTTTTCTTCTTCTTTTTAAGATTCTAAAGATTATGAAGATGAATGGTTTCATATGCTCTATGATATAAGATACAGTACAATTACGTAACAACACAATTACCTTGGATTTGCTCAAATCTAGCAAACTGAAGAGTGTTGATGCAGCTTTGTTGAACTCAACACAGGTTGCTGGTTCTAAAGTTTAAGATCAAAGTCAAGTGTTCTTCTTTTTTTTTGCAACAGCCCCCTTCAAAGCAGTCTGTAGTGGTCAGACAAAATAATAGAACATATAGAAATATTTATTTGAAATACCCAAACTGAAAATGTGTGTCTTTATTATTCCAAGTATACTGTACCATTACAGCAATATACCAAAGATGATGTGAAAAAAAGTATACAATACAACAATATACAAAACGTATTTATTTCATTTCATTTCATTTATTTATTTATTTGTAAAGGGACCGTACACATTAATCAACCCATGGGTAAATGTGTTAACGTTAGCTAAGGGGTGGCTTTAGCTCAGTGGGGTAAGAGGGCCGACCTGCAACCGCAAGGTTGTGGGTTCGATCCCCGCTCTCCCCATTAGTTGCAAGTCGAAGTGTCCTTGAGCAAGGCACTGAACCCCCAGTTGCTTCCCGGGCGCTTCACCGCAGCCCACTGCTCCTGAATAACTAAGGATGGGTTAAATGCAGAGAACTAATTTCCCCTTGGGGATTAATAAAAGTGTATATTCTTATTCTTATTCTTAAGGCTAAATTTCAGCTTTGGTCCCTTATCAATAGCTTGAATTAATGAGATGGTTTTACCTCTACACATGAATGAATCTGTTTTAAGGATGTGTAACTTAAGCACATACAGGAGACAGGATGCAAAGTCCTTCCCTACGACACACATATGAGAACACAGAACTTACTCTGCTCCAAAAAACACACAACTTATCTGCTGTTAAAATAAGTATCATCTAAGCATCATTTCCAGGAGACAGAATTCTCCAACCACCCACCCAAATGTAACCAACTAAAACACTGCATCATTCAATAAATAGAAGAAACAACCTACTTCATAGACAGATTATTAAACAAGCACTTCAATTACGTTTCACAGTGACCGTTCATATCCTTCCCGTCTCATGGGTTCAGGTTTCTACATGCTGCCTCGACAGGGAGCCGGACTTTACAGCAATTCTCTTCCCTTTAATCTCGACTGCTTACTCTCTCTCCACCTCTCTTCCTGTATTTTTCATTACCTCTTTATCCGCATTCACCCTCATCATTGCCACCCACCTTCACCTTTTGATACACTTTTTCTCTGAAACCAGCAATACTTTTCTCTTTAAACCTCTGTTTACCTCCGCACAATTGTTCCCCCTCTCTGTCTCAGCCCCTCTCTCTGTCTCACCCCCCCCCCCTCTCTGTCTCTGACCCCTCTCTGTCTCAGCCCCTCTCTCTATCTCACCCCCCCTCTCTGTCTCAGCCCCCCTCTCTGTCTCTGACCCCTGTCACAGTCAGTGAGGTTCTGAGGAGAAGCTACCTAATACTGCGTTGTCTGATCAGGTGTTGCTGAGTCAGCGAGTTTGTGGCCCCGGTCTCTTGGGCTCAGTTAAATGCTATCCTCTGCTGGATCTCTCCTTGTAACCCAGTCTGTTGCTCGCCAGCCGGGGCCAACATTTGTGGTCCGACCGTCGACTGGCCCCTTTGATGCTTACACCTACAACATACTACTGTGCGCCTCCCAGCCAAACAGTCGACACGATGCAACAAGATGTCTCTGTCTGCACTAAATTTGCATGCATTCGTTTCGACCCACTTAGTTGATAGTGCTGCTATTTTTTAATGCATCTTTGTGTTTCTGTGGTAACACTGTTACATCTACTGACATATCCCTTCTACTCAAAGTTTGTGGATTCTTTCTTTGTGGCACATATCTGGCTCCTTTTACATTTAAATTAGAGCACCGATTGATAGGCAGACCATTTTTTTGCACATTAGACTCATATTTCTGCTCTTTTTTCCCCGGCCACATTTACATAAATGGGCCACGGTTATACGTCGGCACACAGCTGCACAGACAGTGAACCGGCCAAAACACACACACGCAACATGTCTTCAACAAAATCACCAAAATGCTAGAAGGAACAACCTCAAAAAAAATCTTCAGACCGCTAACGTTAATGGAGGTTGCATTGACTTGCATTGTGATGCGTTCAAGCTCTACTCAGTAAAAAGGACTGTTTATTTCCTAAATATTTGAATTGTCTTCTTATGCCAATAACCATTATCGATGACAATAATAAAGTAAAGGGAATTTTTCCACCGACTTTGGGACGCTTGAAATTCTTTTTCAGGACAGTGGTGAAAAAAGTTGCCATTATTTATAATTCCTACAAACATCCCAATATCAAGTCAGGCTTCTGAAAATCGGGCTATCAGAATATGTCAAGAAAATTGCAATTGGTGCATCTCTCTTTATTTATACGTCTGCATATCATTTCCATGCACACATGTTACAAAGTAACGCGTTACTGTAATTCCACTACTTTTAGCGGTAACGAGCGTGTAACGAAGTATTTTTTAAATCAACTAACGCAGTTACAGTTACTGAAATGTAAATGAGTTCGTTACTCGCGTTACTCTCTTTTGTGAAAAATGAACACTTGCAGACAAGAAGACAAGCTAGGCTACTTTAGCTGCTTCTGATCTGACATCGCAGGACCTTGGTGGCGCAATGATAATGTAACGTCTCGGACGTTATGGACTGATGACACGGAGACGGGACGACGTTATTATTCCTCCCTTTATTGGGCATTCACCAACACAGACAGCGTGCTCCTCTCAGCTCAGCAGCTCGAACGTCATCAACAACAACGGTTCCGCCAACCACCCGTAACTTCCGTTTTCCGACAGGTTAACCCCGCCTCCCTCTACTCCGCCAATCACAGGCACGCCTCCCTCTCCTCCGCCAATCACAGGCACGCCTCGACCAGCACGCACGGTGCCACACTGTGATTGACAGCCACTTCCAGTGTTGCCAGGTCCGCGGTTTTTGCCGCTGGTTGAATTTTGTGTCCGCTGGTTCGGGTAGACCTATTTTGCATGCAAATTACATGAATATCTTTAAATAAAAATCCATATTTTAAATGAAATAATTTATTTATACCCAAATCCTATCAAACTGACTCCAGATCAGCACGTACACGCCTCACTAGCACCCCCCCCCCCCTCAATTATATGCAGCACCTCAAGGCACCTTTGTTTTCTCTTTTAATTAGTGTTAATACTGTGTCGGCCAATCACTTTTATTTCATTGGGCCTAATGTGGTAAAAAAACCCACTGTTAAATCACTGAGACAGTTATTTTGTATTAAGTTAACTAAAAAAGGGACTTTTGTACTCCTGCTTGATTTGAAGGCCTGTTGCCCTGTTGATTGCAATAAATAGGTCTACAACATATGTTTATTGTGTTTGACTGTTCAGTACTGTTCATGACATTAAAAAAGCAGACATAAAAGTAACTTAAAAGTTACTTTCCCGAGTAACTAATTACTTTTGATATACAGTAACTAGTAAAGTAATTCAATTACTTTTAAAAGAAGTAACTAGTAACTATAACTAATTACTAATTTTCAGTAACTTGCCCAACACTGCTTGTATAGTAAGGGACAGTACAGGACACCTATAGAGGAGGAAGATGAAGAGGAGAAAGGCAGGTGGTTTGTCATGGATCTCATCCAGTGTGAGCTTTGTGCTAACCACATGTATAAGCAGCAGGGTTTATGTCCGTCCCTATCATTTCACCAGCGTGTAGCTTTATGGCAGTAGTAAATATAGCTTATGTGTGCTGCTGGTGTGCTGCTATGATGACAGCTGAGAATAACTTCTCCTGTTTAAAAAAACTAAACACACAGCTGGGGGAGAAACTACAGAATCCTGTGATGGCTGTGCTGCATGGAGAACATATTAATATTAATAATAATGCATTTAATTTATATAGCGCTTTTCAGGGTACTCAAAGACACTTTACATTAAATATTTAAAACATCCTAAAAGCTATACAATACAATAACAATAAAAACGATAAGCACATAGAGCACACAATCACACATTAAAAGCAGTTCTGGACAGGTGGGTTTTGATTTATCATTTGAATATGAAACGGTCGGTGCAGTCTCGGATGAGTTTGGGGAGAGAGTTCCAGAGGGAGGGGGCAGATATAGAGACGGCTCTGTCACCCCATGTCCGGTGCTTGGTCCTATGGGATGGATAGGAGATTGGCATCAGAAGAGTGGAGCCGACGGGATGGAGTGTGGTGGTGCAGCAGGTCGGTGAGGTAGGAGGGGGCCTGATTATGCAGGGCTTTGTGAGTGAGGAGAAGGATTTTGTATTGGATCCGTTGTGGGATGGGGAGCCAGTGAAGGTTCTGGAGAACAGGAGTGATATGATCACGGGAGCGGGAGTAGGTGAGCAGGCGAGCGGCAGAGTTCTGGATGTACTGGAGTGTATTCAGGATTTTTGGATGCCATAAATAATACTCTTGCAATCGTCAACTCTGGAGGTGATGAAGGAGTGGATCAAAGTTTCAGCAGCAGATGAGGAGAGTGATGGGTGGAGATGGGCAATGTCTCACTGTATTTCCTGGTAACAAGGTATCAACAAGCGGAAGTTATGCACTTGATGCATAAATGCTGATGAATTATGTCTGATCTCTAAACCTTTTTCAGACCCACAGCACTTTTAAAAGTATGTATACCCACGTCCCAATGTCTTTCAGGCAGTACTTTAAACGGGTCGGGCAGATTTTTCTTTGCTCTCAATTTGAAACAAGAGTAACCGTCGAGTAAATTGTACCAAGTATTGCCTTCTTTGCCCGTATGAGACCATGAACAGTACATCTACACGTCAATCAGATGAGTATATTTCTGACCGTAACCATATACATTCATGGCACCCAAAGGATGAATCCTAATGTCTTTGGTGACGCCGACCTCACCACAAGCACCACCACCAACATGTTTAGACTTTAGTGACATTTCTGTAATGAATAGATTGCTTTGAAATTTGACAGAAAAGCCAAGCTGCCCAGAAGATCATTGTTTGACAGTGTTGGTGTTCATAGTGCTATCATGAGTTTAAAGTTTCAATTTCTCCTTTATGTTCATTACCATCCATGTACAACAAGTAGAGCCTTGATTAGCAATTGTGTTTAATGCTTACATGCTTGATTGAGATGATGAACATGGTACACATTATGTTTACCATGTTTAAACATCAGCATTTTAACATTGTCCTAGTGAGCACCTTGCCATGCTACCATTAGCACTTAGCATTTCATACAGCCATAAAGAGCTGATAGCAACACAAAACAATTCCTTAGGCCAGGCAGGAACTGATAATGATTTCATGAAACCATGATGTAGTAACTGTGACTTCATGTGAGCGTAGAGCCTTTTCATTCATGTCCACAATCAGCTCCTTTGACACACCAGACGAACATCTGGTAATATTATGTAAACAACCTAAATCCAGCTCCACAGAACAGAAGCTACACAATAATTCCAATGACCTTTTTTTCTATGAAACAAAGCTGTAATATTACAGGATGTTAGCATTGTTATGTCCCATTTGCAAAGTCTGTAAATTAGGGGAAGCCTATTGAGCCACCAGCAAGAGTTTTTCATGTCTATTACCCGACTGTAGCACACATGCCACAGAAGAAGCAGGACTTAATTAATCTCCAGACAAATTCCAGGTTGCGCTTTCTACAATGTTCACAATAAATACTTTACGGTATCGTATCCTACATTATATCGGTCTTTTCGCCGTAGGGTGGCCATCAAAGTGTTTGAATCACAATGCTGTTTGAAGCACGGCAGACATATGTAGCATCGTGGTGCAGAATGAAATGAGGACTTTCATTTCATTTTGCACAAAGCTCTTCTCATCGCTCATCATTCTCATGTGCAGTCTGCTTTGATGCAGTCTTTAGCTCCAGGGGGTGGAAGGCAGTTCCTTCCTCAATCAGCCATGAAAGTATGTGGCATCTTTATGAAAGGTGTTTGTTCAGCAACATTAATATGCATCATTTAACTTAAGCAGACTATACTTACAAATTGTGCATTTCAAAAAGGCATAACATTTCTCAGTCAAGAATACAAAGATTCTGCCGTCTATATCAGTCTAAAGAACACTGCACATGTAAAGAGGAAATCACACAACTCTCTCCTGCACTCTAAAAAGTCCAACTTCAAATTTGTTGTCCTAACACATTTTTTAAAGTTGAGTCAACAAATGCCTTTGAAAAAAGTTGAACTAACTCAAAATGTCAATTTCATCAATAAAGAGTGGAATCCACTTAAAATGTTAAGTTGAGAAAACTTACTATAGTGGTTTGGGCATCTGCTGAGGTAACTAAGGCCACTGCGCATGTATGTCAGAAAACACACACACATATATATATATATATACAAATACATATATAAATACATATATATATATGTAAATACATATATATACTACTTTAATCTCATATTTTAAATAATAAAATAATATAAAAATATTTTCTTTAGCCCCTGTTTAAAATACATTGGTTTTTGATACCATTGTTTGTTTATTATATTTAGATATGGATTAGATTTGGAAGGATATTGTCCATTGTTTAAAGGCAGACTTGCTCCAGTTCAGGTTTTTGTCAGTAGTACTTATTGAATTAAAGGGAGCCTGTACCGTGAGAGCAAATGTTTCCCTGTATTTTGCTCAATTTATTTATTTAATTTAACAGACTATGAAGATTGAAATACTATAATACTAATGTGTAGGAGGTGACTCTTGTATGAAAGTGGTATATTTTAGTTTTAAAAATCGGCATAAAAATGTCTTTTGACTTTTAAATTGTATTGTTACAGAATGGGAAGAAAAAAAATGAAAATTTAAAAGAGGCGGTGAATATTTATTATAGTCTCTATGCTTGTTTTCTCAAGCAGCCCAGTTTCAAGGGAATGCCATTGTCCTTCTGTGTTGTATATATGTTCCATCATATACCATTGTGGCAGCGGGGGGTGTTAAGGCTCGGCTGCAGAGTGGGTGGAGCGGGGGTGTGGTTCAGGGAACGGTGTCTGATTGTCATCAGCTGGACTGAATGGTAATCAGATTGGTAATCAGTCCAGCTGATGACGATCTGTGTTGGTTATCTGAGTCTGTCTCCATAAAGGAGCTGGACAGACAGGAGATGAGAGGAGCGTGGAGAGCAGAGACACAGTCTGCTGTCGGAATAAACCTTATTACCGAATATCCCTCTGGCTACTTGTTGCTTATTGGTGCTTTAGGGGGGAACCTACTCGTGACGGCTACACACGTGTCACAACCATGTTCCAAAGCTTGTTTCAAGGCCTTGATTTTGGATTCACAAAACAGATTTTTTCTTTTTTTTCTTTATGCAGCCATTTTGATTTTTAAGGATGTTGACCCTCTGCTGTCTATGTTCAAGTGTTGACACCTGGAATTCATATAGTTATGCAAACAAATGTTTAGTTATTGTTAATAAACATTTTGTGTTTGAAGAAGTTTGTTTTCTTTAACTGTTGACTTTTCCAAAGAAAACGGTGTACATTTTTTATTAATTTAAATAAAGGCAACGTTGCAAAGAATGTTGAGTGAACTCAAATAATGGGCAGTGAAATTTAGTAACAAAACATTTTAAGTTAAAAGTAAGTTCTCTCAACAAAACATTTTAAGTTAAAAGTAAGTTCTCTCAACAAAACATTTATCAACAAAAAATGATCAGTGCTGTTGATGTATGTTTTTAATCTACAAGAACACACAATTTAAAGTTTCTCCAATTTAATATTTTAAGTGTTTTGAACTTAAGTACATGAGTAGATGTAACTATCAAATGCAATATTTTAAGTAGTGTTAACTTAAATACATAAGTACGTCTGAATAGTAATGTTACGTTTGACAAACTTAAGATATCACTTTGAGTGAACTTCTGATCATAAGTTGACACAACACATTAGCCCTTAGTTGAGTGAACTCAAAAAGGCTTTGCAGCTGGTTGCCTCACTTTTTTAAGTTGACTCAAATTTTTTTTTTTAGAGTGTGAGTTAATGCAACAGCACATTTAGGGGAAAGGTTATCATGGAAAGGAATACACAATTCGTTACAAATGTAGAAATAAAACCTGTTTACTTTGTTTTAAATGTTAAACAAAGTAAGACATTCAATCATTTATGAATCGTAATATGTAACAAGTAGGTAACAACACTGCATCCACATGCACCACATCAAGGGGATTTTTTACTTTTAATTGTGCTGATTTGTGCGGTGGCACATTTTTATTTTTCATCGATAAGAGAGAAGCTGAAGTTGGCAACACATCACATAATTCTCTGTTGAAGTTTTGCTTTCAAAGAGAAAGCACATCAGAGAACCAGACGGAGTTACCCACTGCTATAGATTTAACTTTAAAAGGTTTGCATCCATGAAGGTGATGTGACTCCGTACGGCAGCCCAGTGCAACGGAATTTGCCTTTTTATTAATTTATTGTTAATTGCCGGAGATTTTTTATTATTTTAACCACAAATTATACATATAGTCACACAATTAACTGATTGATTTATCCACATAACGTGCATTGATTCATATTTCATCAATATCCAAATCTCAATTGACCTCCTCCGCCTGTGTGTGTCTCTTACTGGATGGTGCATACATTCAGTTCATACATTTAAAGCAGGAATCTTAACTTCCTCAAACTCAAATCAGTATGTCAGTAGTTGAGTGCGTAAACATATGTTAACATTTCTTAACATCTCTTTGTTGTGGAACATATGCAATCACGTGAACGTGGTAATTAGTTTCTGAAATATGTGCATTTGAACTTGCCTTGAATTCCACAATCTGCAGGAGCACAATACACACACGAGTGCTGCATAAAACTGTAAGGATGGTTTTGGTCAATTTCACATATTATTGTTCCTACAAGTCTCTGCGTAAGTATATGTTTGGGAAAGCCAAAGCTCCATTTCATCTGGGTTTTGCATTTATTCAATGACTTTTATTTGTACTCTGCCGAGCTGAGTGCAGCAGCGACCATTGGTCAGTGTATCAAACCGGTGAAGCTGCAAGAGGTGGCTCCCATAAGATAAACTACGCCAACAGATGTTAAGTTGATAACTTGTATCTGGGGATATATGGTAAACATATTGTTTGTGCATAACAACTGTCTGTAATGCTGGGGGGATTTATTGTTCCTAATGCAAAGGTGTGTTACTTGTTATAATGTTGATCTGCAGTTTTGAATAGGCACATCTTTGATAGACTTAATACCACTGCAGGACTCTTTCTCCAATTGACTATAAAAAAACAATATAATCCATTGTAAAAGTCTAAATGTCATTTGCTTCATTTTCAGTTGTTTCCTAAAAATCAAAACATTCATTTCTAGCCAAATATGCCAACATGTGATCGAGAACAAGAACAAGCAGAGAAAGATGAAAAGGATAGCAAGGACTCACCTGGTCTTTTCTCGTTTCGAGATTTCCGACCCCCGCATAGTCGTACTTTGGAGATCAGGACCAGGATCTGTTTCTGGCACAGGGACTTGTTGCTCTTAGGACAGGGCTTGCGCTTGTTGACGACCGGTCGTTTGCCCGGGTCTTCCTTGACCGCCCGCTTCTGTCTAATGAGAGAGCTGGCGAGAGCTGCCATCTTCCCCCCCTCTCACCTTTTGGGAGAGGGGCGTCTTCGTTTCCAGTAGCCCCCCTTGCTGGTTTGGCGTTTGCTTTCCACCAAAAACTAGAGTAGGACAGGCGGTTTAGAGAATCCCCCACAGGGGAGGCCGGGGCGTTAAAGTGGGTTAACAGGGAAGAGTTTAGTTGGAGGGTTCCCTTGGAGAGTGAAGAACTGGATCAGTTGCAAGTTCACCTGCAGTCCTTTGTAAAGACTTCACTCGGACCAAAAATCTAAATATGACCCTCACAGAGCACACGAAAAAGTGCCACAGTCACATTTTCAGTCTTAAAAATAACAGAAAGACCAACGTTAGAATGACGGATTTTCAAAAGGGTGACAATGGAGACATGTTTCTACCCTTCTTCCCCACTCATCTTGCACATTAAAATACACCTCAATAGCTAAGTTCCAAAAACGAATATTGTAAAAATAATAATTAACCTACTTTGATGAGACGACACCAAAGGGGAAGGAGCTCAAATAGTTTTACATATAAAAATGCTTTTACTGAAGAAAAGTGAAGTCATTTTGAATGCTAGGAAGCTCTTAAAAGCGCAAGAAGAATCAAACTGTTTGTCACCATTTGTGCAGTCCACGGAGGTCCAACTTTGCCTCCCATTTAAATGTGGCAGCATGGAATAATGAGTTGAGAGTCCGAGCGGTAATCCAGCCGATTTAATTCCAGAGGTAGAACAGCAGGCGGGACATCGGAGGTCTTTGTAGGAATGAAGCCGGGAACAGAGCAGAGACATGGACACAGACAGACAGAGATTCCTCTTCTGCCTCCGATTGCACGCTCCTTTCCCACAGTCCTCACCGAACCCCCCCTCCCTCCTCCTCCTCGCCCCCCTCCTCCTCCCATCCAAAGTCAGCGAGTGGTTGTGAGAGTATGTGTGCGTGAATTCCAGCAGCCACCATCAGTAGAGGTGACATTCATGAGCGAGAGGGAAAGGGAGAGAGGGGGGGGGGGAGAGAGAGAGATAGAGAGAGAGAGGGAGGGAGAGAGAGAGAGATAGAGAGAGGGAGAGAGAGAGAGAGAGAGAGAGAGAGAGAGAGGGAGGGAGAGAGAGAGAGAGAGAGAGCAAAAAGAGCGAGAGGGACATAAGGGAGGGAGGTAGAGGCTGTGATGTGTGAGAATGATCTTGACTGGGAGAGAGGGAATGGGTGAGAGACGGGCAACAGCCACTTCACCAAAAACACTGCTCGCGGAGGCTACAGTTTTGTTATTTTTACAGCAACGACCCCCTTCAAAAAAAAAAAAAAGGAGAAAACTCAATCATTCTGACTGCTCTTCTGAAACAGAGAGACAGTGCCAGGGGGAGAGAGGGAGAGAGGGAGAGAGAGGGAGCACGTAAGGTGCAGATTGTGACAGTTCTCTGTCTACAAAAGAGGAACACCATCACCATGTGTCACCTTCTGTCGCATGCATACACACGCATGCACGCACGCACACACACACACACACACACACACACACACACACACACAGGGCACCTCAGCTTACATTGTATCTTGCCTGCTGTATGATTATCTGTCCCTAGTCAGTATTCTTCTCCATTCCTTCGCTGACACTCGCTCATATAGCAATAACCTCCACGCTCTGTCTGAGATTTGTTTCCTCTTCACATGAAATGGAGGCAAAAAATCAAGTGACTTTGTTCCCTGAAACTGGCATTTAGTGTCTGACATATCTGACTGCTGGCTTACGCTAACCCTGACAGAAACATGAGCTTGGACAGATTGAGTTAGACAGCTAACCCCGCCAACACACACACACACACACACACACACACACACACACACACTCATATCACCCTAGCTCTCCCCACCTGCAAAATACCCATAACAAAAAGCAAACATGGATATTTGTA
The DNA here is from genome assembly GCF_029220125.1 of Pseudoliparis swirei. Lineage (NCBI taxonomy): Eukaryota > Metazoa > Chordata > Actinopteri > Perciformes > Liparidae > Pseudoliparis > Pseudoliparis swirei. The sequence goes on along the minus strand of NC_079390.1, from coordinate 10,296,220 downwards.
CAGAGTGTGTTCATCCAGCTCCCTCATTTGTATTTAGATACAAATGTGAGGGCTGACATAAGAGATTTCTTTAATAATTTAGGAACTTCCACAAGTATCAGTAGAGAGCACAAATCATGCTGACATACTTTGGCAGAAAATAGCAGGTAAATGACATTGCCCTGCGGTCAAGCATTTTTCTCATCTTGTTGAGTTGCAACAAAAACAAGCTTTATGCTTACCATCTTTATTCTCCAGAACAACCTGATTTTAGACACATAGTGTGTTTGGAGTAATACAAATAGCAAGTCTTTTCAAATATTTATATATATTTCTATAAATGGAATTTATCGCGGGATAATAATAATAACCTTCAATTTTATATAGCGCTTCTCTAAATACCAGAAGTCGCTTACAGAGTCCAGAGTCCAGTAGTCATACACACACACAGTCATCCCGGTGGTGGTAAGCTACATCAGTAGCCACAGCTGCCCTGGGGCAGACTGACGGAAGCGAGGCAGCCAATCAGCGCCTAGGGCCCCTCCGACCACCACCAACATTCATTCACATCCATACGAACCGGGGTGAGGCTGCGGTGCATGTCTTTATGATGGTGGGGGAAACCGGAGTACCCGGAGTAAACCCACGCAGACACGAGGAGAACATGCAAACTCCACACAGAAAGGACCTGGAGCGACCGGGATTCGAACCCAGGGCCTTCTTGCTGTGAGGCGACAGTGATAACCACTGAGCCACCGTGCTGCCCAATGTTTAATATCAGGCCCTACTTTCTGATGGATAAATGTAAATAGGATGCTAATAGTATGAATTGTTTAGCATGTTCACCTTCAGCGTAAGAGAACAACTGCCTGGTGAATGAGGGCCATTATGTGCAAAACTCATTCACTGTCAGAAATATCGTCATTGCCCGCCATGTATCTGTAGTACAACTAGACATCAAAACACGATAAACATCTCCAGTCCGGCCCCCTCAGACTCAAACCCAATAAGTCAACTTATCTGAAAGCTAATCAATCCAATTTTATTTGTCATGCCACCTCTTTCAAAAAGCCAATTGCCAGTGAAACAAGCAGCGGAAGCCACTTAAATATGCACGGTCGATCCAAATCATTTCAAACAATGCCGAGCAAGGTCACTGTCTGTCAGGGCTTGATTGACAGGTGACAGCGGACGTCTGGTCTCCGATGAGATAATGCGGTTTGTATCGACGAGTAAACAGAAAAGATGTTTTTTTCTGCCTTTTTAATGATTCTTTCCTTCCTGCGTTCTCCGATCATTCTCAGCCACGTGCTCACCTCTCTTCGTTGGTTGGAGAATCAATTTCGTAATGGACTTACAAACATTGCCAAAAGGTTGTTCTCCTTTTCGCTTTCTCCAGTCACGAGTACATGCCAAGTTACACCAAAAGAAAGCTAAGTGGGGATTTTTGAGACAGGAGACAATCTCAAGGTTAACAAGTGTTTCCATCATTATAATCAGTGGTCCCCAAACTACGGCCCGCAGGCCGGATTCGGCCCGCCTCCACATTTGGACCGGCCCCCTGAACAATACCAGAGACGCGTTCCGATTTATTATTTTTTTCACCCTGCCCGCTGCCGTTGAGATTGCAGTGAGACGCGGAGAGAATGTGAAGTGGTGCTCTTCGCAATAAAACATCTTTGATGGGACGTGTCGCGTCTCGGCCAATCAGCGTTCAGATGTCCACAGCGTTTGGGAAGTTAGGTTAGCTTGAATGTTAGTCCGCTACATCTGCTGCTGTCACGCTGCACGGTGTAGCGATACTAACAAAGTGGCGTCCCTAGGCTAAAGCCCCGGATGTTTTTTAATTAGCCCCGAATGTTAATTAAAAAAAAAATATATATATATATATTTGGCACACAAGTGGTTAACACCTCCAGGTCGCACGTGACGTCATTCACCCAAAACAGCGGAGTCAGGCTGGCAGCAGGCGCACGTAACAGCAAGCTGCTGTCTGAGAGTGTTTCTATATCTAAACATTTCGCTGCTTCACTCATCTGCTTCACTCTTCTGGGCTAAGCCCCAGATGTATCAAAATCCTAGAGACGCCCCTGCGAAGTACCCGTACGTTAAAAACGATGTGATTTCGCCTATTTTTAGGATCGATACTTCATTAAAAGAGCGATCAGAGCACATCCGCTCCGTTAAAGGTTCTTAAACTCACATCTTATCTAGGATTTACTGCCTCGGCCCTTCTGTCTTTATCGAACCCTCTCGGGTGAAGTGGAAAAGAAACAATGTGCATAAATCAAAATGAATGTAAGAACATTTAAAATAATAGCAAGTAAGCATTCCGCCACGTGTCCATGTGAGAATTGTCATCATCTGAGTGACACACACGGGGGGGATTACATGCAGATGTTTTGCTAAAAACAATCCATGTCCCAATCCCTACATGCATATCAATTCACGTGGAAGCCGAGGGTGTTAAAAGTAAATCCGCTTTCAAAGTGCTTCATGTTGAAATGTTTTTTCCTGGTATAACAATTTCCGTGTGTTCCCGCATTCTGTGTTATACCGAACGAAGTCTTCCATATCTTTAAATAGACGAATAGACGAATAAATAGAATGTGACGGAGTTTAAGATTCTTGGTTTTTGCTTGATGAATGTTTTGTTTCTTTTCTAATCCCAGTAGTGAAAAGTAACCACGTAAATGTAATCAAGTACCATAGTACCTCATACTTCTACTCCGCTACCTTGTAAGTAATCCACCAAATTTCCATACAGTTTCGATTATTTCAAAAAATTATATTTCCGTGTATGTTTATGCCAGTTCTTTTCTCATCGGGGGGGAAGAAGGTAATGTCACATACTTCTCTGCACCAATCAAGGATAAGCTATAGTCTGTATTGCGTTAAATAAACGATCAAGTAAACAATGGATACAGATGATTAATATATCATACATTTATTTGATTGATCCCAAAGAAAATTGACATAAATCAATAATGTTAATAATAAATTTCAAAAATCCCCAATTGTTACATTGATTCCATGTTCATTGATACTGGAATGTGTCCTTTCAACCAGATGTGCTTCAATATAATCTACCTATCCTGAGAAGCCAGAGTTCAGACGTTCAGTCGTGTTTACGTAAACACACAAAGCCAGAAAGAGTTAAGCACATCCAAACAATTGGCCTTGTTCTGTCATTTCCTTCCTCCTCTCTTTATCGCTCTCTCTCTTCTTCAGTCCCCTCTCAGCTGATCGCGCTGTCCGCAGATGACAGGAGGTATTCTCCCTTAATCCCCCTCCATTATGCGACCATGTGGAATCTGACTGAGGCCCGCTTCCTTGCATCCAAAAATAATATTTCCAATGTCCATGACCCATAGGTGAGCTGCTCATTAACTTTGAGCAGCACATATCATTCTCAGTTTCATTCTTTATTTAGCCCTGTTCAGATCAGTCTCCGCGTAATTAGGTTTTAATCGTGAGAATTACTTGGTGTGTGAGATAGATGCAGATTTTTTCCCCTGTCTGTCTGTTTTTCTCTTTTGTGTTTTTCTTTTACTGTTAAATTGATCTTGAGTTCGAGTCGCTGCGAATTTGCTCTTCTTTTTTTTCTCTTCTCCACATTGCGTGTTTAGCATTTTAAGTAATGCCAATTATGCTGGATTTTTTTCATGAATGCTTTTCTCAATATATTCATACTTATTTGACATTTTGTGTTGCCAAGCTGTGTTACAGAAGCAAATTAGAAACAGTAATCGTTCATGGTTGTCATTTGATATATTGATATTCTGAGAAACGATTTGTAGCTTTAAGAAGTCATGTAGACCCAGCATGCACAATATGTTCCACTAATATGTTCACTAATTTCCTATCCCACAGCAACCACAAAACGGCCTTCTTTCATCTCAGGAACATTGCCTCTTTCATCGGCCCTTCCTGTCCTCTGCCACCACTGGTTTCCTTTTTACCAGAAATGTTCTGTTTGTTTGTTTTGTTTGCTCCTTGTCTTTCTATTTAGTTTTGTTCTGTTTGTCTATGCCTTATGTAAAGTGTCTTTGAGTGTCTCGAAAAGCGCTATATACGATTGTAGTATTATTATTATTTTTATTATTATTATTATTATTAATAGTCCGAGCAACCTCTATTCATCTGTTGTTCCCTTCCAGCGATCACAGACTTCGGTCTCGCGTTATAGTCTTGAATTGCAACCATGTGACCTAAAAACAAATTCAAAGGTTGAACTTTTCTAACATTATTCTCCACCGTAAGAATGAACAAACAGGAACTCAGCTCTTCCATATTCTATTTGCAAGTGTTGCGCTATTTTTCCTCATTGCCTTCATCTCCACTGTTGCCTCAGGTCAAATCTCAGCAGGTAAATCTGCAGGATTAAGCTTGCCTCTGTCAGAGTGAGGAAAGATTTCTTGATGAAAGCAGATGTTGTGTTGATGCTGTTTAAAGCCCAGTGTCACCCCAGCTGGTTCAACCATCACCACCCTAAACACCGTCACTCTCTCTCCTGTTGGATACCCTTCCCTGCTGGCAGCCACCGCTGTGATGACTGATCGAGCTGCTGATGATGAGGAAGACTAAGGGTACTCTAAAGATGTTGTATCTGACCTGTGTCCCCACAAGCACCATGAACATTTCATTGTTGTACCTTTGCGCACAAAAGTTAAACTTTCACGTACATCGATTGTCACTCCGTGAGTTCGTGGGCCAAAAGGGACTTCCTGTACGTAACTTCCGTTTACTCCGTGTTTATGATTTACTTCGTTCAGCTATTTACAAACGCCACTAGGTGTTGCTAATGGACATATAACATATAGCCTACAAATGAACTGGTTCCAACACATTCCCGTTAATGTACAAATATTTGCATTTCAGTAAATGTATTAATTAATGTTGCTCTCCGTTAAAAGGAGTAACATACAGTGTATTAAAGTTCAACTCTGGACTGCTGCCACAGCATTCAGGACAGTTTTATACAGACTGCACTTGGACCGCGTGTGTGCAGCAGCATGACAGCGCCTCTCTATCACCCCCTAGTGGCTGGATGTTCGTTTAGGAAGAGCTTGCTTTATTAATTTTTTGGGCTTTTAATCGTCAAATTCGCAGTTGATTGAGATCATTTATTTATTTGCTTTCAAATTGTGATCTCGATTAATATAGGAGTAATTACGCAGCCTTGTGACTGTCGTAATCTGGAGAAACACAGTTTACGGTATACAAAATATTTGTTATGCTTAGCTCTCTAAACAGATTACATTTTAATTAAATACAAATATATGAGGACATATATTTCCTATTAAAGAAGACCAGCTTGATGAAAGTCCCATAAGTGGTGCCTTCAGTCTGCAGCCTGGATTTAACGCCGAGGTCTGGATGGAGTAAATGGTTGCATTTGTTATCCTCTATAATAAATGTCTGTCACTCAGCATTAGGAGTTGTTAAATCAGTCTAATGATCGTTTCAAAGCACTTAACTGTGTGACATGAAAAAGTTCCATCTGATTGGTTTAAAGATGCATTTAGGAGACATGTTTAACTACAAAGTCAGATGCAACAGTGATGTTTAGTGTGATTAATCCAAGCATGCAGGGATGATCTCTGCTCTTATATCATCAATAAATTTCTTCCTGCTTCTTTCTTCATTCCTCATTTCTATGGCATGAATGAAGTGAATGAAAGCAGCAATGTCAGATGAGGATGACCTTTAATTTCATGGATTAGGAATGGGATTGAACTGTGTGGGTTTAAATATTGACTCTGGATGTATGAACTAATCTAGCTGGAACCCAAATCGTATCATCCCTCCAACACTGTTCTCAGTAAACACAGAAAGTGAAGGAATGTGGAAATAAAAGTTTCTATGCATGTGGGTTCAGTGTGCACAAATGTGTAAATACTGCAGTTTTTGCATTTATTATTATGATGTATTCATGAATATATGAAGAGGTTCCACAGAGAACCAAAGCAAAACAGGCATGCAAAAATAACATGGTTCAATGCCAGCAAAATGAGGTCACCTAAGTGGGTTTTGAGATTGTATTCAATATAAATATTGATTCTGTGTTGCCGGAGGTCTCTCTGGTGTTCCATCAGTCTTGTTGGCATTTCACTGCACCACATGTGCTGCAGATCATAAGAATAATTTATTCAGGATTCACCACACATGACTGTATGAAGTCGTATTAGTCACATTCAGAAATGTGATTTCTCTCATTCTACTGATGACAGATTACCATGCCAAAATGAATTAAATTGTAAAAAATAGATATCTTTATATGTGTGATTCTGGCACATATTTACACACAGGCTAATATAACATTACTCCAATTTGGGGAGAGGAACTGCTGTAGAGAGGCAGCTTGGACGGTGGAGGAGAGAAGTTGGTAGAAGCTAGCATGTCTTTGGGGTTATCAAGTGGGCACCTCCCATCACAGATGTTCTGCTGAATTAGGATCATACCACCTCGAAAAGGCTCCAAACTAACTTCTGGAATCGAAACCACCGCTGTTCTCCCCACACTGAGCACTTTCTGCTACTTTCTACTGTTATTTCACACATTTCTAGAGTGTCACAAGGTACTAACTTCATTTTTTCTCAATTCTTCTTAAATGTGGGAGCAGACAAACAAAGGCATGTTAAGTACATGACACATCCATGACGAGATTCTGTGGATTATTGAGTCCGTGACACAGCATGTATGCGGCCATAGGAGCACAAACAAACTCCTCCTCCTCACATCTAAGATCAGTCAGGCAAAGCTATATAAAAGATGTGTTTTTTTCTTCATATCGAAGCACCTCGAAATAGTAATATGATTTAACCAATGTGAAATAAACAAATGTTAGTAATGTCAGTCTTTTGGTCAGTCTATCACTTTGGTCTAGACAGAAATCTCTAACTAGCCATGAAACATTCATGGTTTCCAGAGGATGGGTGTTACAGAGTTTGGTGATCCTGTGACCTTTCATCCAACACTACTAACCATGAGGTTGACATTTGTGGTCTATAAGATAGATTTCCACAATGTTTGGTACAGACATACATCCCATTTGGTAATTTCATCTTGTGACATCATCAGGTCATTTCAATTTGTCCAGAAGTTTATGACAAAAAACGTACAAAATGAAATTCCCATCAGCATCAGCATTTGGTCTAGTACTGAGTAGCAAATAGTAATACTTCATACTGCACAAACAATGTATTGAGAGACGTATTAATTTATTTTTAGCATATTTATGAATACGTTAGTATGGGTATGTTAATCCTATCTGGTTTCTGAGTGTTGCTTCGCCTCCGTTACAGAAACGTTTGTCCAAACATGCAAAATGATTGATGGGTGATAAAATGCCCATTGCCCAATGCATTTTCAGCCAAAAACAATGCCAGGAAAAAAGATTCAAAGCAAGAAAGGTTTGCACGCGACTGGAATACAATGCCTTGCAGGTGAAGCATCTCTGTGCGATTTCTCTGTCAAAAAATGACCTCAGATTACCTACATTGGTCAACAAACACAGACACTCTGGTGAGAAAATCATGAAGGATCCACACACACACACACACACACACACTCTTGAATCTTGAATCTTGGATTTGCAATAACTTGGAGGCAGTTCATCTAATTTATATTAACATGTTTTCATTCCACAGTCGGAGCGGCGTTCTATTTCTGTGGGGTTCTTTTTCCACCCTTGATCTCTGTGAAAGGTGCACAGCTCATCTGTGTCACTGACACTGCTGGCATGGGCCTCAGTCTGTGGTCACAAACTATTTCCAGCTATTTTTCTCATCTGTCACACATATCAGGTGGTCAGAGCAGCCATTGAACAAATCCACTTAAAGCCTTCAGTGCTGGTTTAATTGTGTCTAGTGCTACTTTTGATGTCCCCAGGGTTGTGTCAGAAGAAAGGTGAAAACATGTCATTATTTAGATTTGATCTTTTACAAGCCCATGGTAGTTTCACTCTTTTTCAGGATCACCCTTCTTACACAGAGAGTAAAAACCTGGAGGCTTCCCAGTGTAACCACTAACCAGTCTGATCTGCTGGCATGGGAAAACCTCAGTTGTTTAAATGCATTACAAGGCAAGCACTGTCCTCTCATTTCCCCCACAGGGGTCAGTAACACTAATTTATCTCTATTATTAGACTAAATGAATTAGTAATATTTGTTTAAAAGCAGCACCAGTCAGTTTATTTCCTGTATTTTGGGAAACCAGTAACCGCAGCTCTGAAATATGCTTTAATTTTGTTCTTCTTTTAATCCAATATATATTTAGAGCTTTATATAAAAGCATTAGTTGTGAGGCTTAGCGCAATGGCCATTTTTAGTCAGATTACAGTTGGAGACATAATGTGTTCACATTGGTTGATTATAATACTGCAGAGGGCTGTGAACAGAAAACTTCCATTAAACAAGCATGCCGTTTTACAGTTTTGGAGAGCAATAAGGGTGAGAGAATTAAAGGAAGAGATCAAACTATAAGGAAAATAGGTGTGGTAGACCTTTAAAAAACACGATTATCATCTGGAGAATGGATGTCAACGGTTTATGAAATTAGGTTGATAGCACCACAGTTCTCAGGTGTCTACATGAACATGATACGTTATTATTTTTGAAGTATTTTTTTATGTGGGTTAATAATTGTAGACTTCTACAAAATGCTAATAAATTGTCAATCACAGTGGGAGAGGAATATCCAGGGATTTGTGGATTATTAGGTTTGCATTAGACCCAGACAGCTGCATACAGTATATCCTCTACGACAGAAAAAAGTAGAACAAATCTACCCATTAAAGATTCATTTAAAAATAGTTATATAATAAATATTCAATACAATATAAGTGTAAATTAACTGAATTAGATATATTCCATATTAAATCAGACACTGATGGCACAACGCTGTGTATTACCTGATTTTGCGCTGGTTACTTGGCTGAAAACATATTTAAAAAAGGGGTACATCACTGAAATTTCTTTAGAATCACTGCTCTAGTACAGGATATATTGTGAGATATTGAAGAGATTCCAGTGGAAAACAATGTAGTGCTGTACTCAGACTACAGGAGTTTTGGCCCCACTCACCCCTCCCAACAATCGGGGGTGAAATCTGAGCTGGCAGATGTGTTGTTGCGGAAGCGTAGCTGCGGTTCCCCTTCAGGTAAACACTGTTAGCTCTGTTTGCATGTTTGCAATAGTTTATTTTTTTGTTATCGCCATGTTGAGAACCATTGAGAAGCAATCAAAATCCTTGTATCTGTCGTATCTTGCACCTTTATATAACATATTTCATTAAAAGAAAGATTTGAAATGTGAATACAGAATAGGAAAACACTCCTTCCTATTGCATTTTCTTTTTAAATATGGCAACATCCAAATAGTGTTAGCATACTATGAAAAATATACTTGCAAATTGAAAAACAATATTTTCCTAAAACATAGGGCATGGATTTTGAATTCACATATGAGCTGCAATCCTTTGTCTCGGTTGCAACAGATAACATAACTGTCCATCATATTTAATGCCAAACACGTTTGGGCTAAAGAACTGGTGATAACGAGAGAGCTGGCTAGAAGCAGAAGCAGCTTACTATCAGTTTCTCTTGACTTTTAGCAGGTCATCAATACAGAGGTCATTCCAATCAAACCCGTCTTAATTGCATCTCTTGGTGAATCCTAAAGACTCCTCTGCAGCCTGATAGATAGCTGAGCTGAGAGTTCCCCATTCCCCTTCATAAGAGAGTACTCTTTGATGTTGTAGAGCGCCGCTGAAAATCAGCCTTTGAACCAGTGGGAAACTGCAGTGGATTAATGGATATTGCAGTCAAGTCTCTTGCTGGGGGCTTGCTTGTGCTATTATGAGCAGACCATGCAGATCTTTGCTATTGTCAATTTACCACAAGTCATGCCCTGCATATGGCCCAGTGAGAGGCAAAGCCATGAGCTGGTCTGTTTGTTTTTCAGATGTGAACGGAGCGTTGTTATGAACAAGGACATGCTCGGGGAGAGTGTACAGAGAAAGACATTGTTCTCCATGTGTCAGACTCCAGGACAGTGTGTATTGCCAGAGTCCATGGGGGACTGGAGTTGTAACAAGGCCCGTAACAGCAGTTGTAAATTGTAAGCAGTTTGTTACTCGATGATGTGCTTCGTGTTGCAGGATCAGATAATAGCCATTTTAGACATGATCTTTCTCTTCTTTACTCTCTTCCAGGTTGGATCCATTGATTTTGCTATTGTTCTTTGGGAAATCGAACGTGCACGTTGCATGAAAAGCACCCGGACACAAAAGATGCATGAATGATCAAACACAAGTCGGCTGGCATATGATAATTCATTACCTGCTGTCACACAAGCAAACAGATCCAGACAGAGGAGAAAATAGTTTCCCTGTTTGCTATGCCAGATCCACTGAACAGGCGCCGTCCCACCTGTGAAGACCAATTAGATGACATGCACGATGAAACCTAATAATTGACTCTACAAATCAGGAAACTACATTTCCCCCAAAACATTAAGTGGTAAATCTCAGGGAGAACATTGTATTTATGTTTGGTTGTATGGTGAGGGTCTTAAACCTGCATGGTTCGAGATTAGTTCCACATATTTTTCTATACAAAATAAGAGCCAGGTTTTATTAATTTTTTTACATTTCTGGCAGCGCTCACCATCCTTGCACCAGAGAACTTCCCTGCACAGGTGTAGTGTGTGGTTTTGTGTTCGGAGCAGGCTGTTTATCTCACGTGAGCCAATTTATAATCCGGCTTTGCGTGCATTCAGGTACAAGCCTAAAATAAATTGAACTTGACTGTAGGTGTGTGTGAGTGTGTGAGTGTGTGAGTGTGTGTGTGGGGTGGAGGGGGCGGCGGCGGCTGTATTATATGGTCTTATGCCAATTCCTGTCATGTAATTATAGTTGTAACTAAAGGAATATATTATGCATGAACGAGTCCTGGGTCTGCAGAGGAGCTAAGGTAAAGCCACTCATGCCAGGGAAGACAGTCTACAATAAACAGGTCTTTGATTATGTTTTCGACCTCTGTTTTCCGTGTAGGGTAAAAAATAAAAATAAATAATAAAAAAGAGTTTAGAAAGAGACCATGACATGCTCACAGAGAGCGAGACCTTATCCCAGCATGTATTGGGCAGGTTGGGAGTCCATCACAAGGCTAACACAGAGTACCACGGTCAAAGTCATGTTCTCACCTCTGATGGAACAGCGGGCCGAGCAGTGAGGCTGCAGTGTAAGTCACTGACCCATTGCGATATTCAAAATTGTTTAAAACGTCTCTTAATTAACACCTGTTCTAGCCTGGTGGCAAACCAATAAGTGGGCTTCTACAGCTACAACTGTGTGCTTCAAAGATATTTTTTTCCTCCAATCGCTCTGACATAATCACACATCAACCACATATTTGGTAGACTGAAATGTAACATTGGATATTTTACTTCATGCAGTGAACTAGCGGACGGTGTCGAGCACTTGTGCCTCCGGTAATAAGCCCTTGGATTTGCATCCCTGCCAGCACAAGCTAGGTGCCTTTCAGCCAAAACGCCAGTTTAATCCAACAACTCTGTCCTCTCAATTCCCGTGGAGGACAGCCAAATCCTTGTTTACCCTGAACCCTCATCTGTCACCACATATTTAGCCCGTCTCTCAACAGAAGCCCAGACACTGCCTGCAATTAAAATATTAATGTGATACCTTTTATCCCCATCATTTGATACACAGAAATACCCCCACAGATGCTCCTCACTCACACAGACACACGTGGATGTGTGGTGAGTGCATACAGAGTGCAGATGTGCTTTTGTACACACTCTCTCACACACACACACACACACACACACACATGCAGACTAAGTGAATGTTTATGTCCGCTTATCAGATCAGTCACGCTTAAAGAGGTCATGTGCAAATAATACATTGTTTAATTATATTTTGAATTCAGAAATCAGAAACTTTTATTCCCATTTAGGTAACATATACACAGGAACTTTGTGGAATAGCACAAGATAACATTAAAAAATAGAAAATATGAAAATGTACACTAAAATATGATAAACAAACCAAAAAATTAAGAGTATGTTTAAAACTAGTATAGTATTAGAGTGTGTAGTAGAGTTGTAGAGTTGTGCAAATGTGTGTAACTCTATGAATAATTGTCCTGGGTATAGAAGTGTCCGAATCCCATTGGTGTATTGTTAGTATTGTGTCATTGGTTAAAATGACAACTGAGTTAAAGGTTCTTAATAAAATAGTCAGAGCATAACATGTGTAACAATTAACTGTTTGCAATGTCAATAGTGGAGCTCTTTTGCTGTTGTTTCCGCTGTTGGTGCTGCCAGCTGCTCGCTGCCATGTTGAGAGCCGAGTGGAGGCAATCCCTCTGCTGTGAATATGATATTGAGAACCTTTAGGGTAACAACAACTTTGTTGTCATTGTTACATAAATAAGCATGTGGTTAAGATGAGGGAAAGATTATGTTCATGCTTTAAAAAAAATCAGTTTGAATGAGGAAATGAACTGTGGTCTCCCGCGTCTGAGGATTTCTTCTTTTGTCCCCATGCATCCCCCAGAATCTCACTCTGAAAAGATATAATAATACTTACACGTATGTGTCGTTTAATGGCATTGGTTCACACAGTAGAAAGTAGACAGTTGTTGTGTGACAGTGCTATCGAGGGAAAATAAGCTCTTATTTGAGGAACAGCACATATTGTAGCTCTTGCTTTAAAATTGAACACGAAACATTTCCATCCTGGTAAGATGGGGGTTTAATAGGCCACTAAATCTGCCTCTAAAGTAGACCTCATACGCTTTTGGCAATAAGCTGTATAAATTGAGATGGATATCAAGTCACAAATTGCTGGAAAGAGGAGCCATGAAATGCATTACGCTCAAGACTGTACAATACTTTATGGACCTCAAGACAAGAGTGGCAAGTCCAGGCTCCATTTGAATTGACAGTGAATCAAAACCTCAACCTTGTTTGCGTCTTACAAACGAGTATAAACAAATAGTGCCATTAGTTGCTCTCGGATATGGCCTCAGTTTGTTTTATTCAGTTTTTGTTATTCCAATTTAATACTACAATGCTTTTATTGGATCACGTGGGAACTTTCTGGTGAGCGAGTGTTCCCTCGTCTAATTAGTGCCCTTGTTTGCGTACTGCAGCCCATCTTGTGCGTCATGGCTTAACAAATAATTTGTCACACCCCACTAGGAGTCTGTTTTCTTCTACCCCAAGCTTTCTGTCTTCTCCTTTTTCTCTCCGTCTGCGTCATCCATTGTGACTGTGTGTCTCAATTTATTCCCTCTGCGTGTTGACGTTCACGTCAAAGATGACATCAATTTAGTTCATCAATTAGTTTATCTTCATCATATTTCAACAATGTGAAACTATTACCGGACCATGGACAAGTTTTCAACATAATTTAACCCTTTGTATGATCACAAATTGCATACATTTTCACAAAGGGGAACTAAAAGTGTCTATTTCCATTTGTGCACTTTATTTAACAAGGCAGTCGGGAGAAATTGTTGCATCATAGAGCCGCCTGCTAAAGCTGATCTCATTTGAATTATACAGAAAAGGGAGCCAAAAGTAAGAAGTAAGCAGCAAGAAAGTTGATAGAGAAGAACAAATGGATGATTTATTACACCCTTGACTCTTAATCCATTGGCTAGCTCAACCTCTAAGATAGAGACATGTTGCAGCAGCAGAGGATGCTGGAGCTCCAGTGTGTGATTCCAGATGCATGAGGGCTGTGGATAAGGCGTAGCTTCATTTGTCCATCTTTCACATTATTGTGTAGTTTACATTGATGGATCAAATAAATTATTACATTTTGTCATAGTTCTCGAAATGAAATGTAACTTTTCATTCACTCAAAGTCCTGTTTTCAAAAATGAAGGACGACAACAGTGTTTAGTGTTCAAAGTAAACATTGCTTTCACAGACACATATTGAATGGGTGAATACACACATGACGCAAAACATGTGTCTTCATGTTAACAGCTTGTGCTGCAACAGTAAACATGTCTGCCAATATACACTAATACTGAGAACAAGGCAGGAATGAAAAGGACAATCACACAAGTACACACACACACACACACACACACACACAACGAGAGGAAACAAAATGTAAATCAACTATTCATTGACCACTGTAATCTGCCCCTAAAACCCCAGCAGGTTCCTCTTTTCATTTCCTCCCCAGCAACTATTAATACTCTTCCTGTGTTAATTGAGATTAATGTCTTAGGGCAACAAACAGACGTAGTAGAGCAAAAGAAATACCATCATGAGTGATGGTGGAGGGGTGGGTAGAAACAAGGGCGTAGTGAAAGATAGATAGATTTCATTAAGGCGGGGAAAAGGAAGCACTAAGATCTGAGGTATTCAACACCTTCCTCTCTCGGAGCAAGGTGTTCTCCAAATAATTACGGTTTATCGTCACGAGGCGGAGTGTAGCACAGTGAACAAGAGGATAACAAAAAGTCTCTTTGTTTTACATGAAATGAAAGAAAAAGGACAAAAGGTAAAACATGTCCTGGTATTGCAATGTTCATGGTTAAAGGGTAATTTGTATGTTTCAACCTGCACCTTGCTTTTGTGTCCAAGCAACGAGTGGGCACAGAAACTTTTGTAATTATTCCTGTCATGAAGGAGAGCGCTGCAGGAATGAATCTTGATCCAGTTTGCATGTCATTGAGTGTCACGCTTTGAGAAATCTCCCGTAGTCAAAATCATTCATATTCAAACATGACATTGAAAATCTTTTAGATAATAATAAGCTACACTTTTTGTACTCTAACACGTCAAACTGTGGAAAAGACTGATGTCCCGTCTCACTTCTCTCTCCAAGTCTCATTTCCGACTCCACAGAACACAAAAACAAACAGAAAGCCGAAGGTTTTTTTTCCTTTTTCCATAAGGTTGTCAGACACGTATAATGTGAGCCTGTCAGGGGGCCAACACGAGCACTTTTACCGGACGTAAATTGAAGGTGAGGAGATGCCTCGAGTGATTACATTGCAGCCTTTTCAGTGGCTGCCATCTGCAGCGTTCTCCTTCAATGTTGGGCCAATTTCAAAAAGTGTTGTCCCCCATTCGACACAAACCATAAGGAAACTAGAATGGGCACTCGGTAGAGCGCATACCTTCGCATATCACAAGATTGGGCATTGAATTATGAACATTTTGGCATTAGTTGCATGCCAATTGGACAAAAATGTATCGTGCTATGGTAAAAAAAAGATGTTGACCTTTCCATGACCTTGACCTTGACCTTTGACCCGATTGATCCCAAAATCTAATCAAATGGTCCCCGGATAATAACCAATCATCCCACCAAATTTCATGCGATTCAAGAAGATTTTGACCTGTTCATGACCTTTGACCTTGACCTTTGACCCGATCGATCCCAAAATCTAATGAAATGGTCCCCGGATAATAACCAATCATCCCACCAAATTTCATGCGATTCGGTTCAATACTTTTTGTGTTCTGCGAATAACACGCATACAAATAAATAAATAAATAAATAAATACACGGCGATCAAAACATAACCTTCCGCATTTTCAATGCGAAGGTAATAAGGTTGAGGGTTGAAAGGTCCCAAAGTTAGCCTTCTGCAAACAGGCTGTCCTGCAGCCTGGGCAACGTCAGACCAGTGGAAGTGTCTGACGGCGTGACGTGGCCTGAGGTCGTATCTTTGGACACACAGGAGAGGGCGGGGCTGTGCTTACATAACTTGAGCTGTGGAAGACCACAGCCTGGAGAGAACAGACAGACAGACAGTGTTTTCTGAGGGTGGGGGATGGGTGGTGGTGGTTGAGGGGGTACAGCAGAGGTATAATCTCCTTATCCGTGGCAGATTGGTTCAATGGGTGATGTGCAGTGTGTGTGTGTGTGTGTGTGTGTGTGTGTGTGTGTGTGTGCACATACATGTGTGGCAGTGATATGTTTGTGCATAAGAGGTTTGCCCGTCCTCCCTTCACATCACCTCCTCTTCTTCATCCTTCACCCGCTTCCTTGTCTTCCGTGTGTTTGACCCCCAACCTCCTCCGCCCTTCCCCACACAATCTCTCCATTTCATCGCAGGCTCCGGATCAAGATCCTCTCATCTGCTTTTTGTCCTCATTAGTGCCTCTTTTCCTCTGTATAGGTTTGTTCTTTCCCACCAATCAGAATATGAAAGTGACCCAATGTGGAAGGCAGAACTGAGGGAGGTTTCTCACTGAGACTGCTGGTGGGTCTCTGCCCCTGGCCACGGTGTAGATTTGTGTGAGAAGCAGGGGTGGGTGGAAGGGCATGAACCAAACCAAACCATGTCCTTAAGGATCACCCATCCAGCTTTCAGCACACATGCACACTCACAAACATCTGTGCACGTGCACACAACACTTTTACCCACCGATAGCCACACTTTTCATCTTAACACCTTTTGGAAGCACCATTTGTCGTGCCATTCCCTGTGTATCCTCCCATCTTCCTCTTCGATCCTGGTTTCCCTCTCCTCCCTGATAGTCTTACTCACAGACCGTGACTATCTCCCACTGACAGAGCCGCTGCAGGATTAGTGGAAGATGAAGAACGCGGTGCTCAGTCAGCCAGCACCTCCTGCTGTACACTAAACGCAACTGACTCGCAGGTCTGCTGCATCCTTGAAAAACGCAGCAAGGGCATTTCTCCATTCAGACACCTGCTGCCATATTCTTTCATTCCCAAATAAATTTCAACCTCAGACTGAATTCATGTAAAAAAAAGGACGATAAGAAGGAAGAAAGTTCTTCACAAGGCATCACAAACTGCATTCCTATTCTGATCACAATATTATTCAGCATCAGGAAATGCTCCCATCTGATTGGTGAGTGGCGCGCTGAAGGTCATACAAGTTATCCACTGATAGCATAGGAGATTATTTCTGCTATAGTCGTTTCCAATGCAAGCAAGAATGTAACGTCTCAAAGCTGTTAACCAAAGTGAGGAATGAGATGTAGAGCGGACACGGTTAGACCATTAAACAATTAGTTGATTGACAGAAAATTAATTGATAATTATTTTCTTTCATCAATTTACTGTTTGGGTCACTTTTAATAATAATAATAATAATAATCATTTATTTTTTATAGCGCTTCTCAAGTCACCCGAAGTCGCTTTACAGAGTCCAGAGTCCAGTAGTCACACACACACACACACACACACACACACACACACAGTCATCCCAGTGGTGGTAAGCTACATCAGTAGCCACAGCTGCCCTGGGGCAGACTGACGGAAGCGTGGCAGCCAATCAGCGCCTACGGCCCCTCCGACCACCACCAACATTCATTCACATCCATACAACCGGGGTGAGGCTGCGGTGCATGTCTTTATGATGGTGGGGGAAACCGGAGTACCCGGAGGAAACCCACGCAGGCACGAGGAGAACATACAAACTCCACACAGAAAGGACCTGGGACGACCGGGACGACCGGGATTCGAACCCAGGGCCTTCTTGCTGTTTAAAGCAAGAATGCCAAACATTTGAGGATTTGTTTCTTTTCTCCATTCCATATTCCATAGGTTCAACATTCCATAGGTTCCATAGGTTCCATACATAGGTTCCATAGGTTTCATAAATTCTCTAAGCTCTGTAACCTTGTGACGGGCTTTTTAAAAACAGTTTTATGACATTTCATAGACACAATACTACTTATTATTCATGAAAATAATAATTGCTATTTTTGTTGTTCTAAAAGACAAATAAAGGACAAATTGGGACCTAATCATAACATCACTTCTTCACTTTGATGTGGAAATTCAGAATTAACTGAGAGGAGGAAAGCAAATTATTTAGTTCAAATGTGGTCATCTACTTTAATAAATCAATGGAAGACCCACATGCCCCGTGTCCCATCTGTGTTGTACTAATGCAGCTATTAAATATAACACATTGCTCTTCCCAGATCATCATATTGTAACGCAATTTCAGTGTTCGTATTTAATCCAGTCAGAATAGATTCAGGCTGGTTTGGGGCGAATTTGGATACAATGAAGAAAACTGGGACACGGCAGTACATGCGGTATTCTCTGTGGTTCACTATTCTGATTCAAATAGCAGCTGCAAGTCGAGCTCCTCCAAACTAAACAGTCAGACGGTGGGTTTTTTCATCCGGAGATTGAGACAGAGTCTTTTCTCTCGTATTGAATGCTGTCTGAGATCCTACAAATGATCCAGCCACCAGGGCTCTCTTGCTCTACTGATCTTTTCATGTGGCCTGTGCCGTACATCCGAGTACGGAAACGTACTGACACTATTGCCCTTTTTTAATTTTTTTGGAGCACCGTTATTAGTCTGAGGCCTGGGAGAGTGAACAGTGATTCAGAGAGAGGAGAAAGGAGAGAGGAGACAGAACGAGAAGCTGAATGGCGGAGAGTGAGACTGGCGGATCTACAGCGTTTTACTGCAGAGGTTTTAAATCCTTTAAGATGATTTCCCCTCATCCTAAAAGACATAAAAGACAAAGCTATGGATAGGGAGGCTGTAAATTGTTATGTACAGGAGGGAGGGGGGCTGAGTGAGAAGGAATGAAAGGAAAGGCGAGAAGGGAGAGCGATTATATGGATGTTAAATATAGGGAACAAATCATCACTCCAGTCCCATTTCTACACAATCAGGCTTCTAAATGTTCTCTCCATCATCTCTTGTAAATTGCACTGGATCCTTATTTGCTTTCCTCGGCTATCATTCCTTATTCTTCACATGGACATCTCTCTTTTGTAACCAGTGACTTCCTTCTTCAGTGCAAACCGCCAAAAATGTAGATTACATCATATTGACGTATTGTATTGCTTTGGATGAGAATATAATGTTGGCACAAAAAAGTTGAGAGGGGGCTCAGACTCATTGGAATAATTGTTTAACAACAACCACAATTGTAGTGCACGGTCACCAGGTATTAACCTCCGGTTCTGAAAATTGAAGCCAATGCAGAATTGCCTTAAACGTGCTTGCTTTCTAATAGCATCATAGCATTTCTAATATATATATATATAAATATATACACAGTATATATCTGCAGTTAAAGATCAAAATGAGAACTAAAGCTGAAAGTTGATATGTCAATCTTGTGTTTACAATTTATTTTTACTGCCCTCAATTGGCCAAAAACATGACCGCGCAATACAATAAAGCCTTCTGTTACACTCAAGTCAGCTAACAGCATCCGTGACGGGGTTTAACACAGTGTGGAAATACGTCACAGTTGTGTTCGTCACGAACAGAGCTTTGGCATCCTCCAAAAAACACAACCGGCTGTGCACTGTGTCGCCAATCGCCGATAGCCAATGTATTTGTCCAGTCGCCCAACACAAGGCTGCTTTTGTCTCAGTCAGAAGCTAAGTTTAAAAGAATTACCAAATATGTTCCGCTCAACTGTTTGAGTGCATACAGACGGGATTAGTTTGAGCTTGTTTGTAACAATTTGCAATTTGGGCAGGCCAGCGTGCTTGTGCTTATAGTCTTTCATAATTCAGCACCAGCGACCGTTTAATACCGAGTCTTGATCACAAATCCTAAAAACCAATAAATGATCTTTGCACTAGCCACATTATATCCCCCCAACTTGAAATCAGCCCAGCTTGATACATCAGTCATAGTTTTTGTTATGTATAAAATCTAATATTAAAAGAAAAGTATAGAAGACAGCTGATAGATTCTGAATGATGGACTGACATTAACATTAGACACGCAGTCTCAGCTGGTTACAACAGGACACAGAAAAAGAAGAAAGTGCGACCAAAACAATAGCTTTAACCTTCCCTCTGTCGCCACTTTATTCTGTATTCATGTTCAACTTAAAGCTCTGAAGTTGTTCACTGACCCCTCTGACTCACTTCCTATTTCCCTCTCTCTGTCCCTGTGGATGCAGCCAGGATGAAGGCTTCATCGTGGCATCTTTCCTGAAGCAGTACAGCTATTAAGTTAACGGGAACAGGCTCTTCAAGGTCTCATTAAATATGTATTATGTATTTTCACTGTGCAGGTTTATACATCTTTGAACTGGAATTAGTGTGTTGATTTCTGACTGATGATTTTGATTCTTACAACGTTTAGTTGTAGTTTTGTCAAACATTTTTTGGCCAGCTTCTCATGATTTCTGGTTTATCATCTGCAGACATGATGGAAAATATCTACAATTCTTTAACTTGCTGCTGTTGTCTCTGGTTGCCAGCCACTGGTTTGCTTTTAGCTGTAGCGTTGCTGTAGCTTAATAAGATATCTGAGTTTGTTTGCTGGACAGATAGATGTCATGATGGCAGCATTACAATGATATTGTATATTCAATTCACACTGAATACCACTTGATGTCCATTTATCTTAAAAACTAAAAATTAAAAATGCCAGCTTGAATGGTGTCTTCTTTAACAAATGCAGTGCCCAGAGATGCAATATTAAGTTGAATCCAGCAGAGTGAGCTGTTCTCCAACAACTGAAGAGTGGACATGCGTCACCTCTTCATGAATCTCTGAACTGGACCCTGAGGTTTAGAGCTCATTAGTCCAATGTTCTTTTTGTATTTAATTAATTTTGCACTACAATCATGATTAGAGTTCAAAGCCATTGGTTCTAGTTAACATTTCTGAACACTGTGATACAAATGAGAACTCACAGTATACCTTCTACTGCCTCATTGTCATCCTGACAGTTACCTTGTGGTATTTGACATGGCGTTAGACACCTGGAAAGATAATCTGGCTTCTAAATGCTCTCTCCATCACCTCTTCTCGATTAGACTGGATGAACTTTTCTGTCCTCAAATATCTTTCCTTATTCTTTGCATGGACACCTCCCTTTGGTTAAGGTCAACTCCAAACATATTGTTGTTCTGGGCTATTATTGGCTTTTCTGGATAGCACAGAGGTGTAAACCTTAGCTCACCATATGTATACACCACTTCCATTCTCTCACGGCCTAAAGCATTGAGAGCAGCAGTCGCTGATTTTATGAGTTTACATCTCCATGATGCTGACTGCAAGCCAGTGCTAGGTTTCACTACTCTCCCGTTCGAGTCAGGTGATGATAAAAAGCTCAATGCTGTGATGCAATCCAGAAGAAGAAAAAAATCAATAAATAAAAAACACTCACTCCCACTCTGTGTAACAGAACGAAACTCCAGGGCCAGCATCGACAGGTAATGCTTTGTTGTTAATACTATTTAGTAAGCAGATGATTCTCCTGCAGCTGTTGGCTCTTAAATGTCCTCGCTAACTTATGATAAGTTGTCGGGGCCCCAGGGACGTTATCTCCCCTCTCATTCTAACGTGACACCAGAGATTTGCCCTCTGCTCAAGGACTATTGATGAATGGTTTTCTTCCGTACTGACCCAGAGCAATAAGTTGTGGTTTATAGGCTTTGCCTTTTTAAAATTGAGATTCTGCTCTTTAACTGTGCCGCAATAACACATTTCTAGCCTTAGTCATTGCTGTCAGTTATTTATCGAAGTCAGTGCATGTCGGACACGTTGATGTCTTTTTTTTATTAGCTATCAAATCTCAAGCTTGATGAATCGAGTCAGAGAGAAGATATGTTTGAAACTCGTCTTATGGATGTCAAGAACATTTCAGATACACAACATGTGATCTTTAACATTAGTATTGTATCCAAAACAATGTGTCCTCTGTTCAATCTGAAAAAAAACAGTTGATCAATTAACTATCAAAATATTTTTGGGGATTTGTGTTGACCTTGAGCACCTTAATGTATTGCTTTAAAGGGTTTCCATATTATTGTATTTGTATTATATTTAAATGATAGATAATTGGTTTCCTTTTGTAATCCCCTTCAGCGATGATATGACATAATTAGAATAGATGTAGAAATTACATGATTTGCTAACAGGGCCGACGAAATTATGGCAATTAAATGAATGTACCTTCAGCTGGTGTAATTCTCATAATTTTACAATGGAGACAGTTAAAGTTAAATAAACGGATATAAATAAGCACGTTAAGAAATGATTGGACGGACAAAATAATAAATCTTTCTTAACATATTGGAAACTAAAGCAAACAATAAAAACTGATAAACCATTCCATCAGGGGGAGTTTGAGGTTACAGTAATGTATACTTATGATAGTAATTTAAGGGTTTTCAAATAATAAACATTGTTGTGAGAAACCGAACAAATATTATACATAATGTAATATGTGTGTAAACTAAATTAGATGAGTGTATTGCTTTCTTTTTTATTCAGATAGTTTGGTGCATGAAACCGTTTTGACAAATAAATCAAAGTGCTCTTGATATTTTTATTTTAGTTTTAGTTTAATAAATTGCCTTGGTTCATTCCACAGTATTTTTGCACACTCAATTAACACACTCGATGTGCATCACTGCACAGAGAAAAAGAATAATGTTTATGCAATACAACTACTGCGACCTTTGTTATTTGAGATTGTGCATGTAATTGCATTTATTACATTTGGCTTCATACTTTCGATCAAATCCAACTAATGGCTCAAAGAAAACTCTGGTATTGCTTTGCTGCAGAAGCAGGCTATAAATAATTATCTAACCCTCCTTAGTGACCACAACCCCAATATATTTGAACTTCTAATTAAAAGGGGGAAATCCACCATTTTCCAGCGGAGGTGCCATGGTCACAGTGCAATGACGCACGCAGAAGTGCATCATTAACAATTAGTTGTGTTGAGTTCCAATTTCCAGAGATAATAACTCAAATAAGATGATGTTCACTCATTCCACAAACATAACAATTCAGCCAATATGGAGAGTGAAGTATAGTAATTGTTTCCTTCAGCTCGACAGGGCGGTTTAGCATCGTTCGGCTGATTGTTTGGGTTTTATGGTCTGCAACTTTACTGGTTCCCTCTCACTGCTCAGAACATAGTGGAGCATAGCTGCTATGAGCCAGTATTTATTGTTTAATAGAGTTAAAAACAGTAAATACTTGAAAGAACCTTCAACTCAGACAAAGCAGCCTCCATATCGTCACTCGCCACCAGATGAGTCACGAGCAATACTCAATTGCAATATGTTACAACCAGCAGGTATACTTCATATTTACAACACAATTTATAGTCATTCAAATACTTTGCACTAAAAATATCGAGACCTGAATGCATCACCACTTCGCAGAAATTATTGTTTGAAGTTTGGGGGTCAATTACAAAATTCAGGAAATGATATAGAACTATGGGACATGTAAAGTAAAGTGTTATCAATATAAATAGGCTAGTATCTTTAGATTTGATTTGTGTTTGTATCTTTTGAGAATTGAAATATTGAACTGAACAGGTGCTTACCCTGACATCGTCATGTGGAAGAAAAATCAATCAATAAATCTTATATTTGAAGGTTGTGAAATGCAGATGGCTGGCTCCCAAAAGAAGGGGGAACTAAAACATTCTGACGTCAGCATGGTGCAGATCCTCATCTAAAAACAATCAAAGCAAACCCCTCACCGGTGTGTCAAATGCAGATTTTTATTTTCTTTCCTTTCACATGTCGATTTCAGCAGAGCAAGCGGCCGTTCATTGAATTATGCGTCGCACCTCCTCGTCATGACAACAAGCTGTGGGATTGAAATAGTGTGTCGTCCTATGAGCGAGAGAGGCGATGAAACCGCACAGAGAGAGAGAGAGAGAGAGAGAGAGAGAGAGAGAGAGAGAGAGAGAGAGAGAGAGAGAGAGAGAGAGAGAGAGAGAGAGAGAGAGAGACGTGGGCTCCTCTTCAGTGCAGAGGCTTCAGAAATAATATCACTGCATCCAAATATTTGAAGCACTTTTGGTGTTATTCTGAAACCATGAAGGCTAAAAGGAAGATGCCCGCGCCGTGTCTCAGCCGGCGCCTCTGTTTCCTGTGAAGAGCATCAGACACCAAGTGAAACCAAGAGCGAGAAGAGCACCAGGCAAGCGCGCATAGAGGGGATCGGACACCTGATCTTTCTGGGGTGTCTTTAGAGCGCCGTTTCCCATTTGAAGTCAAACCATCCTTGTTTTTTTTGCAAGCCCTCGCGCTGCCGAGGGGTGGGACAGATACCGTGGATTATTATCAGCATGGACACACGGGAAAAGGAGGACAGATCACTGCGTTGACTTTTGAGGCACCGCGCAGAGTCTTGACGCTATAGCGTTACGCATTTATTTTACTGTGAGCGCTTCCTCCCCCCCCCCCCCCCTCGGTTTGAATCACACTCGCTGCTGCATCTCTCAACATTCTAAAAGTCGAATATCTGTGGATAAAGAACAGAGCTGGGTGTTGTCGGAGAGGGATGAGAGGAGGAGGGGGCAGTATGAGGTGTGCTTTTTTTGGAAAAGCCGGAGAAAGACGGACACCGAGAAGGTGTATTGATGTGCGAAAGCCTGCGACGCGTTACCCTCCTGAGAAATAATTGCGATCAGGGAAGAAATGGCCTAGTTAAAACATCATCGACAAGCCGGCAGAGGATAGAAAAGAAGAATCGTGTTTAGATGGACGGGCCGTCATCATCGTCATCATCACAATTCCAGTGCTGGCATCGAGTCTTTTAGGTAAGCCGTATGTCCATCACTACCTACGAAACGTGACTGGAGATGTTCTGTCTATAATGGGTTGTAGCCTATGTGTGCGCAATCTGTACGCGTTGGTGACTTTGCACATTGCGCACGTTATCCATCTTGACGCACTGTCACAATTGGGGAATGAGAGTTCAATGATAATCCTCGTGCCACTTTGTTGCTATAGCACATATTTTCTTCCTTTTCAGCGGGAGCCTTCGATTGGCCTTGCCTGTTGATTAGCTGTCACATCTTAGCATGATCAGCTGACTTTGGGCTTTCGACATCGCCATTCTGTCGTTTCCCCCGTGCTGCTATAACTAGATGATATCCGTGTGATTTAATTGGAATCAACTCATCATGCAGGCTGTCAGTCAGACTGGCTGTTCTTCTCCATTGGGCTCCAACAGTGTCCTGTTCCCTTTGCTATAGATTGTTTTCACGTAATGCTTTGATTACATGTTTGGATGGCTCTATTGCAGCTTAATTAGACACTCATGCTGCTATGCTGCAATATAACTAATGTCAAGCCAAGTGTGTGACAGGCCTTGAACTCGGAAGATGTCCTCTCTCATGAACAAACCCACAACACACAGTGAAACACACACACACGGTGTGCACAAACACTCACACAGACACCCAACGCCTGTGTCCTAGAAGATGCAGATAGGATTGTGAATTAAATGCACACACTCCAGGGAAAGGCTCCATTAATATTCAGTGGTGGTTGGGCAGTGCTCAGTTAATGGCAGACAACAGGACCTCTGTTCTGACAGGTCGTGGATGAGAAATGGTATGTTTTCATTTTGGGGGGAAAATACGTGTGTTTCTCCCACTGATTCGGTGCCTCTAGCAATGGAGGAGTGACATTTAAAATCCATCAGAAAACCAACAAAGTGATTTTGTAGACTTTTTGCAGAATTTGGCATTACTCTTGTTCATGTACTGTTGGAATAGCTGTGATTGCTTTCTTAAGCCGGAGTCATGTCCAACTGGTTAATGGCATTTGGACACTTACTCAAATAGAGCATAACATGGCTGAAGACTTCCAGTCTTCCGATATGCCATACGGTTGCCTTATCCAAATCTTGCCAATACATAGAAGAGGAAATAGAGCAACGATTCGTCAGAGATGGACCAAGAACCCCAAAAAAGTATTTTAAGAACATTTAAAACCTGTATTCTTACCATTGATTATCAATTTCTGAAATGGATCCATTTTGTGTCTTCCTCACTAGCAAGAGGGCCTGGCAGATTGAGTGGCATTATATTGACAGGTGGTCCTTTGCTATACAAAGATGTAGTGCAGTGACATCACATATACTGTGATGAACAGTTAATGTGTGTATACTTTAATACGTGTACTTTAACAAATAAAACTGCCAGCAATGTTTATATTTCTAAGAAAAGATAGAGTGATTGCAACCATTCCCTTAGTAACGTATCCAATAAATTACAGCAAAAGGCCAGTTTAGCTAATATTGTGGTGAGCACATCGTGGTTTGGTTTACAGAGGGAAGATAGACAAGATAATTGGAATTAAAGCTGCAAGCAGTGATGATCGGGGAATCGCACCGTTGCGTAGGAGGTACGCAACGGTGCCAGGCACAAATAGGGTTAGGTACCGGAAACCGGTGCCAATGTGGTACCGGTTCCAATACAACCGGTATTACCCGGACCGAAACGCAACGCACATTTCGGTGCTTCTTTCCGGTGCCTGAGCCGATTGAAATTGAAAAAAAATATTGTTGTGAACTTCTCTGGTGACTCCGCCCTGTCAGCAGGTTACGATTGCCTATCATTTAACGTTGACAGCGGAGGCTGCGCCGTGTGTGACTACGTGAGCCCGTGTCGAGCACACCAGCGTCAGGCTGGGCGCGATGGGGAGACCGTCACCGGTCCCCCTGAACACGTGGAGAACGATTATGATGAGCAGCATTAACTCAGATTAGTACCGTATCGTTGATTGCAAGTCTTGCATTCATAAAAGTAGCCCAAGAAATAATAAATTATCCATTATAACCATGTTTAAGCTAGCTCGTAGCTAGCGCGAGCTACGAGCGTGACAGTCTGCCAGCAGATATGTTGATGTACAGCGATCCCGGTGTTACCGGGAATATAATGACGGAGGAATAAAGACCGTGGGGCATCACTTTGTTTCAGTGTAACTCGCTGTCAGAAGCAAAACTTTATTTGTCACGTGTCATCTTCAGTATCTGATTGGTTGTTCTCTTTGCCCATCAAAACAGTGACAGGATTAACCCTATAAAGTCTGCACATGACAATACATATCACATCATATAATGGAGAACATATATTGTGTATGTTAACAGTCTGATATCCGTTGTTTGTCAGTGCTCCATGATAACGGCTTCTACAGGGAATATGGCCGAAGAGGTTTTTAATGTCCTCATTGTGCGTTTAAAAAAAAAAGTATCGGTTCAGGCACCGTTTAGGCACCGGTATCGTTTTAAAAGTACCGGTTTAGCACCGGTATCGGAAAAAACCCAAGCGATACCCATCATGACTTCTGAAAAGGGGCAACTAAAGCAAAGGGGGTGGAGCAAACTGCCACTAATGACATAGGATCTCTCTGCTGAGTGCAATGACAGCTCCGTTAAGAGTCTACGACAAACGGTTCAGGAGTCCAAAAAGGGGCATGGCTTGCACGTAGGGGGCGGGACAAACAGTCATTATTAAAAAAGAAACTCAGCAGAGGGCAATGACTGAGCGGATTGGACAATATATGCTGAAGTGACAACTTATGATGTTTTGGCGAAAGGCACGCCATTGTGTAAAGACGCAAACGTTTGATAACTTTTCATCCGAAAGTCTTTAAATTTGACTGACCAAAGTCGTTTTGATTATATCTATTAGATAAAGTATCGTAAAGTGAGGGCTAAAAACAGTTTAAAAGTGCACATTAAATATAAAACGGCCAACTTCTCGTTGGGTTTACGGTTTACCTTCAAGAGATTTTTTGGTATATCTCCTTATTTTTAATCTACTGACCAAATTTCCTATATGTAGGGGGATCTTCAATTAGGGGCTAAATGTAACAACGGTACTCGATGATTTTAAGCCACACTCAATTTAACATAACATTTTTCACCATGTGGGCACATTTTCAGTATTTTTTTCGCCAGTTGAGCCCCACAAACAGGTGATTCATTGGCATGGATGATAATTCCTTGCATTTTAATACGGTGCTTGCACCGAGGTTAGTGCTTGGACCCTAATGAAAATAGAAAGAACGGCGGCTTAATGGATTGGATGACCACATGAAGAGGAGCCTTTCAATCTAGAACAAAATGTGTTTAGTCTTAATGTACGTTTGGGTGCGAAGGTGAAGTGTCGGAAGGTGTTCAATGAGATATTTTATCTTGCATAAACATGATCAAAACCAGATATCTTTGCAGGAGGACAAGGTTTATGTAAAGTGTATTGTAGTTTATATGCAGTAACTATAGATATGACATTGTGAAATACCTGTGCTTATTTCAATCACCGTGGTCCAGCATTTAAAAGGGACAGCGGAATAATTTTACCTTGGTATTACACTATTAATAATTCACTATCCAGTTTTGAGAGAATTGTAATTCTGATTAATTAGATTTTGGTTCAGGCTGAGTTTTGAATTGTTTACCTTATTATGGCAGGTAAATAAATAATACACTTGACTTCCTCATTATGACTTGAGGCATGTCCATTTTCATCTGTATCATTTCTTTTAGCTGCTAACTGATTACCCAGTGCACGATCGTGGATTGAAGTACACACAATATTCTTTAAAACAGGATATCTAATATGTAAATTATGGATTTGGTAGTTGGTGAAATGGACCCATAGTCTGTGTTTTTCCATTTAATAAACACAACTTGCTGTTCCACTAAGCCAACAAGACAGAATGAGTCAATCGAAAGACCTTCTGTATGATAGCAGGTGGCTGATGTGTACAGGGCATATGCTGCTAGTGCATTTACCCATAATGCCATAGGAGGTACCTTATACAATTAGTTTGGTAAGTGGTGGTAAATTCAAGTGTCATTTTTTTCTTCATTTCACTGTGGCCATCTGAGCAGAAACAAAGGTATGGTTAGCCTAACTGGGTCTAAATGAAACAATCTGCGCACACAATCTGCATGAAAAAACATGAATCTGCAATGATTTATCAACGTTTCATATTATTACAATTTATTTTACCTCATCTTATTTATGTCTATTTGCGTTTACCTTCATGGTCTGAGGGATAATCATTTCTTTTTGTCACTGTCCATATTCAATACTTACCGTTCTGTAGATACCAATGTCCCCGTCCTTACAAATTATGCTGCTTCTATCGTTTCTTCCGCTGCAAAAGAAAAACAGTCTTTGTCCAAGTACATGTACTCATAAACCCCTCAAATCAAAAGCATTACAAGCTGTACAGTATCATTATGCTGCCATAACATAAAATGTCTGCACTAAAAAAAGCGTTAGGAAACGAGTCATCTCCTAGCAATGTAGCAATGACGCATCACATTCTCCACTCTAGAGCTGAAACATTGAAATGGACATTTAAGTGATAAAGGTTTGGCATCACATGACCAAGAACCAGGTGTTTTAATTGGCCATTAAAGTTAGGTCCTATGAATAAATGCATACATAAAACTGATTGTATTTTGTACTTTTCAAAATCATAATACTGCTCTATGAAATTGTCACTGTGCCTCCATGGAATCACCTTCCATGATTTCAGTTTTCTTTGTTTTCTCTTTTTCTGGGTTTTCTTCTGCGGTTCCCCGGTTGTTCCGGTGTTTCATGCCACAACTCTATGAACTGTGGGACAGTCCCTTAAGGAGAGACTGCAGGATGTTGCACTTTAAAAAGTGTGTTTCAAATGCTCAGAAAGTGCACAAAAGAGTCCTCATGTGCTGGTCTCCTCAATTGTTTGACTGTGGGACTACCGGGTACTCTGAGCACTCAGATACTCTATGTACCAAAAACATTCTTCAAAATATATCATATCTTTTGGACTCAGATGTCTTACATTGGGATAGGACTAAATCTGTCTCACTGCTCCACAGACAACAAGCCCCATTGACTCACTGTCCAGAAAGCTGCCCATTTTTAGCACAGACACATCACGTGACTTCTTAGATCTTCTTTAGCATTGCTATGTCGAGTGTTTGAGTCACAATGATCTCGAGGCGAGAAAGTGAGGCCCCATTGCTTAATATTAGACCAGCTTGGAGGCGTGTCAGCGTTTTGTGTCCATACATCCTCTCGATGACCGGCTAGTTTCACACCAAGCATCTTTACATACAACATTTACTGTGTTCCCTGTTAATGGTGTAGCTGCTGCAATGGAGGCTTGGAGATTTTAATTATGTGTGAAGATGTCAAGTCAGAGAACAGGGAGGTCAAAATGACCCATCTCTCAGTCAAATCATAACCAAGGGGGAGAAAAACAGGAGAATTGTCCTGGCCCTTTATCTGCCAGCAAAGTAAAGCTGGAGAAAACGCCTGTGCTAATGCCATGGAAACCATCTTGCGTAACCTCCTTTGAACAATATCCCATCGCACTCATCAATGAGATAAACCAGGATAAGTGCTATCCTGTCTTGCAAAGTCTGCGAAGAATATCACACCAAAACCATTAAAATATCTGATAATTTAATGTGTCTTTTATTCGCAGCAGCGACACAAGCCCATTAAAATGAGGCACGCAACCTTTCCTGAATTGCAAAGTTCCACCCTTCAATTCACCAGACATGATCCATTAAGCAGCTGTAACACTTAGTTCTCTGATATGTTGTGGGCAGTGAAGCACACGCTTGAGCTTGCATTCAAATGTGGCATGGCATGTACTTAAGAAAAAAAAAGGAGAATAAAATAGGTTATTTTCAAGTAGTGGTAGTTTGACATTGAACTGCACTGACCATCATTCACCTTGCTTATGACACGGCACACACATTAAGCAGCTGGTGCTCTTTAGAAAGGTGTGGGCAGTGTTGACATGAATTGGACAGATATGCAGTTTGAAATGTGGCCTACATGATGTATTGGGGAGGTGGCCCATTTACTGTGTTATTAATTAAATGTCATAGTTTCTGCATTTGCAGATGGGGACATAATAGACAGTTAATGTTGCAGTATGAAGATAGCTAATGCTAGTTTCATTGGCTTTGGAGTGAGGAACGTTAATGCCTAATGAGATACGGTGCTAGAGGAAATGTTAATAACCATACCCCCACCTCCTCTTTACCTCTAGTGCAGAAGAGAAGTGTCGCCCAGTGGAAATAAACACACTCAATATGTCCTCCCTGTCTTCTGCCTTGTGGAAAGCCGTTGTAGCTTCGGTACTATAAAGCTGAATATGTAATTAGGGACAAATATGAATAAAGATTAACATCCATTGACTGGAAATAAAACATTTTAAAAAAGACTGCATCTAGTGTAGTCACTGACTAAGAATTTTCTCAATCCTCATTACACAACCCGAAAGTTAACGCAGCTGGAAGTAAGCTGTTTGACAACGTGCAGATATTTTAAGATAAAGCTATGATCTGAGGTGAACACCGAGAAGGCACTGGTGGGCATTTTGTCTTCAAATTAAACAATCTATAAATCTTGTGTCAGGCCATCAGAAAGGTGCAAAAACATTCACAGACTAGAATGTCAGACGTATACCCCGTTTCAAGACATCCACCTCAGAATCATACGCGACAGCGACCATAAACATTGTAATCTTTGACACATCCCTGCAAAAGGTACCACCACACACTTTGAATGCAGAATGCATTGATATATGGAAATTAGGCCAAATAAAACTAAACTACTGTACTTGACCTTAATGAACAAAACGTCACGGTAACTGCTCTGTTGAAGCCAAAAAAAACAGGCATCCCACAAGGCTCTTCACTTAACCCTCTGAAGTCTAAGCCCGCACCAGTGCGTTTTGACAGCTTTACGTTTTTAAAATCTGTATATGTCCGCGACAATACGTCGCCGAGATACGTTTAAAATACTGGATGAATCCGGAGGATTTCCTCTTCCGTTTACTTCTCTACCATAAGCTCCTCTGCGATTCACAGAGAAAGATAGGGGGACGAACGTGTCGGGTGACGCGGCACCGAGTACTGTGATTTGCCAATGCGGTTGTCCGTCAACATTTTGCAGAGAAAAACAACCAATGAACACTCAAGAAATCACAAGGACCTACCCACCTCCCAGGTAAAGCTCATTTGCAGTCTGTCAGTCAGAGAAGCCATAGAACACGGCGCGAACGGACTTCACAACAATATAATGTATAACACATTTATTTGAAGAAAAAAAAAATGTAATGGTCATTTTTTATTTGCACACACCCCATGAATCTTTATCTGCAGTATGAAGTCATTTCTCAGTCCCATCTTTATCATTTTGGTGAATGTGTGACGGACCACATAATTTCTACTCCAAAAACGATAATACCATTTTTTTGTTTGGACATTTATTTACATGTATCTAGCATTGTATTAAAATATTTCACTGCTTTTGTGAACCTATGACCTTTGGTAAACCAATTTCAAACACCAAAACAGTTCGTCCACATGAGTAAAGGTGTGTTTTCAGAAGAGATATGAAGAATTTTTAAAAATCGAACTTACATTTTCAGCTTTAGGGCCATATTTTTTCTTTCCACTTGTACCTGAGGACAATTGTGCCTCATTATATAGAGAGCTGAGATTGTTCTGGAATTTTTGATGTATAACACATGGGTATGTGTCATATGCAAAAGC
Organism: Pseudoliparis swirei; assembly: GCF_029220125.1. Taxonomy (NCBI): domain Eukaryota; kingdom Metazoa; phylum Chordata; class Actinopteri; order Perciformes; family Liparidae; genus Pseudoliparis; species Pseudoliparis swirei. The sequence continues at coordinate 10,263,919 of NC_079390.1, read as the reverse complement.
CTTTTGAAGGTGAATTTAATTTTGTTTGTAAAATCGAGAAAATGACCCCAGACTCCAGAGGGTTAAATGATGAGCAATAGACATTTTACAGGTGGTGTTTACTGTATCGCTCGTACATGACATCGACTGGCTTGGTCCTAGGGTTTCTGTTGATTTGGGTGGAGCTGTTGTTACACTGGATTGTGAATTGCTCATTTGGCCCTTGTATGTCAGGCAATTTACTTGTTTTTTGCTCCGTGTGAAGGATTGTTGGTATCTGCACAGAAGGTCAGCTGTACACATTCCCCTTCATCTTGGTATGTCGTATAGTAGAAGTCAAAAAGTTCTGGTGATTGCAGATCTCTGCAGTGGTCATCTGGATAGAACCTCATTGTCGGCCCTTGTGTCTATTCTGTTCAGATAAAGCAGGACACATCAGTGTTGCTCTGTTTTCAAAAGGCCAAGCCTCTAGTTTAAAGGCAGTACACCTTCATGTTTATCAGCAGGGCAAAAGGTTCGTCTGCAAATTACACGGAGAGTTGCAGAATCAGTAGACTGGGACAGGTGGACGAACAAAGACGAGCGAGATAAAAGCTCGGCCCAGCAGTGTCAACGCAGATTCAAAAGGATTTACCTGGACAGTAATTTGAAGGGGAGCACCCATATCACCTTAAGAAAACAGAAATGTTTCTCCTACACATTCAAATGGGCTAATTTACTGTATTGTCGATGACCTATTTAACGAAATCGGTTTCTTATTGCATAAGACATTGTAATTAAGCCGGAATCTGTTCGAAGTTATTGTGTGAGGAAAGCAAGAGATTTTTGCTATTGTGGGACTGCATGCAAAAAAATATATATATAAAATCAAAATAAATTCCTGTAAATTCACTTGTTTTTCTAATTATTTTAAAGAAATTTTTCAGTCTTGATTATGAAAACACAAATTGTTTAGTTGATTATCACTCAGAGCTTCGTTTTATTTACCCTGTGCCCGGCAGTTTGCTCATGAAGAATGGCTGTTGGTTGCTTCAATATAATGTGAAATATTAGAGATGCTCCGATCAGGTTTTTTGGTGCCGATCACCGATCACTGAAATCAGTATCTGCCGATCCGATAATACCGATCACCGATCACGGTGTCGATTGAAGCATTCTATTTATTGTGAAGCATTATTTATGAAATTAATTATTCTTAACAACATTAGTTTTGTATTTAAAGTATTTAAATTACGAGACGAGAGAGTATCATGAATTGACAACCATCCGTTTTATTGCAGGGAACGTGCAACATTCCCGCATAGAACCCCTAAATGCAGACCGTCGGGATGCCCGGTGCGGTGCGTAGGCCCTTGTCGGTTTCGCCCCTCTAGCCGTAAACCTCCCCCCTGCTCGTTACTGCCCCTTCGCGGGGGGAGGAACGGGCGGGCGCGCCCCTCTGTGCCCGTTCTTGCGGGCGTGGCTGCCAGTGGACTCGACCGTCTTCTGTGCTGCGTCAAGCATCCGAGTTCATGGGAGCGTCAGTGGGGGCCCTAGGTTGGTGATCAGGGGAGATCAGGGTGGGATTCGGCCGGGACCTTCCTCCGCCGCGGCGGGGTACCCGACGAACCAGATGCCGTGAGCCTCTGCTCCCTTTGCCAGAGCCAGAGCCACACTGCCGTCCTCCAGGGCGGCGCCTCATTCGACCATGACCTCAGATCAGACGAGACAACCCGCTGAATGTAAGCATATTACTAAGCGGAGGAAAAGAAACTAACAAGGATTCCCTCAGTAGCGGCGAGCGAAGAGGGAACAGCCCAGCGCCGAATCCCCGTCCGACGGGCGGATTGGGGACATGTGGCGTACGGAAGATCGCTTGCCCGGTGTCGCTCGGGGGCTTGAGTCCTTCTGATCAATCGTCGCGCCGGGGTCCGGTCTTCTCGGAGTCGGGTTGCTTGGGAATGCAGCCCAAAGTGGGTGGTAAACTCCATCTAAGGCTAAATACCGGCACGAGACCGATAGTCGACAAGAAAGTTGAAAAGAACTTTGAAGAGAGAGTTCAACAGGGCGTGAAACGTGATTTTTAAGAATCATTTCTTACCATTGGCGGCCTGAAATGCCTATCTCTAACGTTTTACTGAAACGTCTATGATAGTAGTTCTCGCAGATTTTATGTCATCTGATCGGCCAAGTTTGATCGGCCGTTTTGAGAACGCCGATCAAAACCGATAATGGGAATATCGGCCGATATGGATCGGCGCCGATCAGATCGGGGCATCCCTATGAAATATGTATTGAATTGTATTTTTGCCTGCTGTATACACATATAAACTATATACTATTAAAGTAATGCCCGGTGTAAATATAACATCACTGCATCCCCGAACACTGTTTTCCATCATATCCAACACTCCGTCAAATCACTTGAACTTGGTGAGCGTGAAGATCATTTTTCGTGAAGTCCAACCACATTGTGGACTGCTAACACTACTTTGTGCGGTGCTCTTGCAAAATGTCCGGCAGTTCAGTCAGACACTTACATCAAAGGATTCAGGACGATTTGTTGCAAATAGATGTCCTGATGCACTTGATGGAAAATGCTCTGCATTTCAGGGCGCTCAACAGAGGAATCTGAGCAGCCTGGGAGGGTCCGTGTGGCGTACGACCTCAAAACGGAAGCAGTGACATGAATAATCAGAGGAGCGAGAGTGTGAGCTTGTCTGATTATCGAGACCTGCACCTAATGACCTTGTTTTAATCTGAAAGGTGATTGTAATAGTCTGTTGATAGCGATCAGCCGATGGCATGCGGAACCCAGCGCCTCACCGGTGCCGACATAACGCTCCATTCCTTTACACAAGGAATGAAGTCCATGTTTAAAAAGCCCAGAAGTCAAAGATGCAGCAATTAGTATTCTGGCAATTTGTTAACAATTCTTCCTTCAATGTTGTGTTTTGGACTTTTCTTTTTTTTCAATGTCTAATTATATTTTGAGGTTTCACTGCCAGCGTATTATATATAACAATGGTGGGTTGTATTCAAATATATAAGATATGCACTAATGGTTAGGGACTATGCTTTATAAATGTGTTTTTTAATACCGCAATTTATGATTAATTCCGGTAGTTAGTCGTATTTTGTGTGACCTCATCTAAAGTGAGGACTATCTATGCCGTACAAAGCATTTATAAAGGTCATACAAAATACTTAACTAATGGTTAACTAACCAGTAGTAACTACCTTAAATAATCATTACATTTATAAATGCTTTGTAAGGCATTCTCATTTCAAGAATTATTTAAAGAATTTACTCACACTTTAGAAATGATCTCATCAATCATCTTTAAGTCCTTAATAATTGGTTTGTAATATATATTTATAAAGTATGAAAACCCAATCATGAAACACATAATTGTCAAGCTTATTAATCAAGAAAAAAACAATGGTTTATGAAGGATGAATTAAGCGTTTACTCATACTTAACTAATGCTAAATAGGGTGTAGTTATTATAAAGTGTTACCGAAATATTTTACCTTGCACATTGTATGTTTGCCTTTCAAACTAAAATATACGGATCATTACATCCACGAACAGAAGCCAAGAGATCAAATATACAATCTCCCGTTATCAGAAGGTAGCGCGCCTTAAAGTCTTGTAGGTTCTGGAGTGACGCTACAACCCAAATGAGATCCACCGCCTCTTATTCAGCTGAGCCCGGAGCAGTATCTTTGGAGTACAGGAAACCTTCTCGGCACCTTTGGGCCTACAAATCATTTCAGCAGAATTCATCACACACAGCGAGTCTCAGCGCTCGACTTAAGCCAACGCATCATCAAGGCAGCCAGCCCATCGGTCAAGGCCCGCTCTCCACTGAACGTGACAGTCCTCTTAAGGCAACATTTAAATCTCAGTCGCCGTTTTGTGTTGTGGCAGCTCGAATAGCGTGCCAAAGTAAACTGTATGTATTTACTCAAATGAATGATGATCCTGAGTCAAATTTCCCCCAGTGTGAGACAATGAAGCAGGCTTATGTTCCGGGACGTGTTGCTGAACTCTTCTGGAGTAGAAAAAGAAGCCCATCTGGTTCTCCCCTCCAGGAACCGATGAGGATAGGGCCGGCTGAATGACTCGTAGATATATGGTTTCTGACCCATCATTATGATTGTCTGTGGTCAAACATAGTTCACCTGCTAACTCCTCCACTTAAAGCATTGGATTTCTTTAGGTTTCCATTTGTGAGTAATCCTCGAAATCAAAATCTGCAAGGTGTCCCCTATGGCGTGCAACGAGAGTCCCAATTACCAGTGACAGGTCCTTCCCCTTGGGGATTAATAAAGTATATATCTATCTATCTATCCCGTCTGTACAATGTCCCCACACACTTGAGGTTACAAGGGCCTTTATTATGGCCGTAGACAAACTATTAAAATTATAATTGATTTGCCCGTGTATCCATTGATTTATGTCAGAGTGTAATAACACATGATCTACAGGACGGGTTGCATCTCAAATAGTCTTGTAGATCCCCGCCTGCTTTATTTTTAGCCGTCATCACTTGCATATGTTTAGACATTGTCGATGTAAAGGACACTGTATGGGGATGCAGTCCGTAAGACGTAAAGTGAGGTTTTCATCTAATGTCAGCAATTTAACATTTTTGTTTTCTACTATATCGGCACATGTCAACAACAGAAGGCTATTGTTAAGTGTAAAAGGCACTGGTTAAAGCAAAGATCCTATGGTTGAAATTCATAGTTGTAATCCTTAAGATTTTCGACCCGGTAGATTTTTCGACATCCATGGTTACCGTGGTAACAGCAAGTACATTGAATGGTTATTGCCGACCATGAACATCTTAAGGATTAGAACTTTAGGGTAAAACATGTTTATTAACTCAAGAGACAGGTTTGATTCTCAGAGTTTGAGTTAACATGGAGGAAGTAAAGCTCTGTGAATAAGAAAAATGCTAATTTTATTTCTCAATTTCCCTTGGTATTTTAAAAGTGCATCAAAAGGTCAGACTAAGATCACGTTTTCTTCTTTGAATAAACAACAGGAAGAAAAGAGAAACCAATGAAGCAAAATGTTTGTTTTTTTATTTCTGGGATCCCCTGCGGTCGTAACTGCATTTACACAGAATTCAAGCTCCCCTTGTTTATTTAAAAGGATGTTTTATTGCCATAGAGGAGAAACACTGCAGGTTGTCACAGTCTTTCTGAAAACATTTAAATTATTAATTGGTTTGGATACTCAGAACACATCTGGACTAAAGCAGTTAGGGAGCCGTGTGTTAGCAGCAGTAAACGACACAAACTAAACAAACACAAGCATGGAAACTAAATGGCTGAAGGATAGGAACAATGCAAATTAAATCATGAAGACGAAGATGCTGGTATAATCCCATCAAAAATAATAAATTCCACATCCCCTCTCAATTCAGTGGAGCTCAAGTCATTACACCTCTTAACTCTCTCAGGCACGATGTATTTTATATTGGATGATTAAACATTTAAACTAATCCAAATAAAGCAGTCACGCCGACTTTACATCGTCTGATCTATTTTGTGTTAAACTACATTGTGGTGTGGCGTTTTCTCTAAAATAGGGCTCTCACTTGTCACTATTTCTGACCAAATACATCAATAAACTGATGATACTTGGGGAGGTTATATAAGTGGTATAGTCTGCCAGCTGGCCTTGCAAGAAGATACAATGCAATTGTATTTTTAGAACTTAAAAAAAGTATTTAAGTAATGAAAAAACTGTAAACACCAGTGGAAAAAACCACGTCTTTCCAGGTCCTTCCAGATCTACAAAGGTCCCAACACTCAAAATAGATGTAATTGAAAATAGATGTACTTCTAATCCTTAAGATGTTAATGTTTGGCAATAAACATTCATGTGAATGGGCTATTCCAAGTTTATTCATCATTTTGATAATGTCAGGGTCTTGTCACGGGGTGAGGCTCAGGCACAGAGAAACAGGCTGGACTCAATATAAACAACAAAAAACTCTGTTTAATGAGACAAAAGTTCCAAAAAAGCAAAAAGTCCAAAAGGGAGCAGGCAGAGAATCAGGGGTCAGGGCAGGCAGGTCAGGAATATCCAGGGCACACAGAAGATGGAACTATAGACAACAATCCAGGAGGCGACAAGTGAAAGACTGACACAATATAAAGGGGGCGAAACAGGTGTACGGCATCAGACAGTAACGAGGCAAGAGTGGCTGAGGGCAGATGCAGGGAATGAAACAATCAAGGACAGGAGTGGCTGAGGGCAGGTGAAGGACACAGAGGCGACATATAGGAGACACAGAACACAATAGACACAGGGCGTTACAGATAATTGTCTTCTTATGACATTATGTTTGTAAGGAAATGGCATATATAAAGCAGGCTTTTTTCCAATAGTATACAAAAACATAATACAATATAACATATGTGACCTCCCTCAAGTTGTTCATCCAATGCAACATAACGAGCATCATCTCTGATGTTAAGGAGTCATCATATTCAATCCTGTCTGATGTGCAGTGCTGTATAGCACAAACTTACCTTTCATTATGAAAAGCTTTGTTGATAATGGTTTGAACAGGATTATGGTTATAGGAGCCAAGGGGATGGCTGCTATAAACAGTACTGTTGCCAAGGAGATGGTTCTCAAATAGGGTGTTTCTGTGGTTAGCAATAATTACAAATGATTGTTTCATCTTAGAGAAATTGGATATCGAGTGAAAATGATACACCAAACGTTTTGTCCAAAAGATTATTTGAGGCAAAATAAAATTCATTTGAATTTGAATTTTATTCCTTTAGTTTTACTTGTCCAGATATCTCCCTTTCATTCCCACCTGTCATCGTCCATGGACCTTAACAGATACATCCGAAGGTGCTCCGCACTCTTTTTGTCTCATTACATAGATATATATATATATTATATATATATATATTACTCTTTGTCGCTTATTTAAGTCAATGTTCCTACATTCCTGTTGCAACTCGTGCCACTTTCTCTAAAATCTCACTTCTCCAGCCCTCATCTGCTCCCCCTGGTGCAGTATCCAGACTCTAACTGCTCATCCTTATACCCAACCACCACCACCACCAGCACCCGCCCCTGACTCTGCACTCCTGTAATAATGAGTATTATTATGTAAATGTCATGTGAGTAGTAGTGTTTAAGTGGCAGCCATGTGTGCTTTTTCTAGCCCCGTAATTCTTTGCGCCCACATGATGGTCCGTAAGAATGAAGCAGGTGTGGCTGACATGTGTCTCTCTGCCACTCGCTCTCAGGATGCTACCAAAAGCAAATTGCTCTGTCTCCAGGGGATTTCCCTAACTAAATACTTCATTAGAAGTACATTTTAACAACACAACATGTAAGTGGATACTTGTGGTTTTTTCATGCAAAATGTGACTTAACAACATCCCAAAACAATCACGTTAGATGTTTTTTTGGAACATAACTGGCTGGACTTGTTCTGATTACATAGGAACAATGCAAGGGCCTGTTTCAGAGGGCGATATTTCAATTTAGCATGAACACAGTTCAAATGAAAGTGATATCACGCAGCAGCTGTAAGTTTGATTCACTCACAAAGTGTGGGCTTTACTTACCACTCACCTTTGTGTCATCCCTGTGAACAAACACTTTAAATGCCCCTTGTATTATTTTTGACACGCAAACACATTTAAGACACTGGAATCAGATCTGAAATCTGTGTTTTTTAACAGGTTGCTCTTACAGTATTCCTGTTGACAGATAGACAGACAAGTGTTAATACAACAACTAAAACAACTGGATTAATGTCTTAATTAGTATACATGGCTATTAGTGCAGACATAAATGCACCCACTATCATGTGGGTCTGTCATGTGTACCTAAAATCAATGTTGGTGATGAAGCTTCTTTATGTAACACAGCTGGCAGGGGATGTTTAATTGTCTTTTACACTTTACATAACAAACTTTTTTTTCCTGTTTTATTAATTATAAAACCAAACAGTTTCTCTGCTCTACAAAACGTAACACACTATTGCACTGGATCCCATAAAGCCCTGCAGTAAATTAGAGAATATTTTCTATTTAAAAAAAAATGCACAATAACATCTTGTACTAAGATAAGTCAGGATTATTGCCTCCTAGAAACAGATCTTTTCTTTCACAACTGTGGCTTATAAAAGCTCAGCAAACAGCCAAGCGACTTCTCTTCTGACATGACTGAAATAGAATTGCTTTGAAATGAGTTGCGAGGGAAACTTGATGGCAGAATGGCTCTTTTAAAATGTGTACAGTGCAATAAAAAAGATATTGGGACAGTGACATGCTTCGATTTAACTCCTGCACATTCTATACGTAATGAAACAATGGCTGTATTTTCAGCTTCAGGGATCTGCTTGTAGCCTGATTTTGGAATTTTGGTCTTAAATGTCAAGGTGGTTGTCATTTTAAAATGTGTTATTAATAGCTCATGTTTCGCTTTCATTGTTCTTTGCCCCTGTGCAGTAAGAATGAGGTAATGATGGAAAAGTCTTACATATTGTGTTTAAAGACCCTCACATATGCTGTAAGTACGTATCATCTTCACAAACTATCAGTGTGGTGGAACTTTAAGAAAGGGGATTACAGGATGATGAGCTTTAACTTGACATTCAGCAAACCACTTAACCACGCATGTCAGCCCTGCTGCCTGTACCGTTCTGTTTGAGCCTTGGCAGCTTCTTCCTCTATCTCTCCCGCCATTGGTCCTGACTCTCTACTCCTCCTCGCCTCTTTAATACCATCCTCTCCTCCTTCCTCATTTTGACCTCTTGCTCAATTCATCCACACTCACAAATGCACACGTTCACCTCTTTGTGTGATCACAAACCTTCTTCACTTCTGCTGTGAGTGGGTAGAACTTACAACACCCCAAGTTGTAATAAAGCAGGAATAGCGTTTAAAGTGTTGCATGGCAACAGGCAGAAGTTGTTGAATGAACCTTAACCATAAAAGAAAGATTGAGCAATTGAAATATACATCTATGATCTTTTGATATGTTACCTTTTTTGAAAAGCACAGATTTGACGCTATTAATCCAGAGTACAAGACCTTTTTGAGGAAATACATATGCATAATATGTTGAAGTAAAGTTGACGATGTAGAAACAAAGATATGAAGTATTGAAAACAGAATTATAATTTGCAGAATGCTTTAAGCTACAATGAATTTGTGGCCAAGATGCATGGTTCATTTTTACTTAATTTTTATTTATTTTTATGTTATTATTATTATACATTCTAACTTTTGAAGGTTGTATTTCTGTAAAAATACCTAAATAAAATATCAAGTATAAAAAAAAAAAGCTACAATGAATTTGGCAACCCTGGACTTGTTTGACGACAGTAAACTATAATGTTAGGTTGTCAAGTACGTTCTTAAATACATACAGTCTCAGGGCACTAACTGGCTTGTATTGTACATTTACAGTGCATGCCTTTGCTTAACAGTGATTTTGGAATATTTCTCCCCAGGCATTATATAATATAATTATAAAATTAATGATTTTGTAAAGTAGCCCATCCTCAAAGATTTTATGGCGTTTTATTTTACCAACTTGCCACAAGTCCTATTAAAACCTTCTCCACATAAAGGGAAAGGGATTTTCGTCAGTTGGATGTGGTGGTCACAGCCGGTAATGAATTAGTCAGACTTGCACATTGCCAGCGAAATGTTCATAACACATCCACATCAAAAACATGAGACACACATTGATAGCATATTACTTGGGAGCCATCGGACAAATGTGATACCTTTGAAAACTCAGAGCAGCGTATTGTATCTTCTTGAAACTAGAGGCTAAAGCATGATGTAAACTCGTTTGAAATCGTTGGGCGCCGGCTCGCTGTCATCACTTCTCAATCATCACATTTAAAGTAGGCTAAAGCAACGACTGGCCCGTGGCTACGTTCCGGCTTTCTTGTCAGCCGGGGATCCTCGGGCTCTGTTCACTCTTTCTTGGTCTTGAGTCAAGAATAAAGCTGATTGCAATGTTGCTAGGGTTGGGGGGGGGGCTTTGAATGTGCCTGCCTGAGGAACGTAAACTAGTTAATTCAATGTAATCCAGTAAATCTCCTTTTTAGATTGCGCCCTACTAGACATGCTTTTATGTATTGTTTACATCTTTGCAACAGCCTTTTCTGTTTCCTCTATTTAAATTGTCCTCGATTATCATGAGCATCATTATTTACATTTTTACACGTAACAGGATATCAGTGAGACTGTGCAATCAAGTCAACATGGCAAACCTACCCTCTCTATACGTATAACTTAGTGGGCCATTCTATTCTTGAATTAGCTTTAAGCTCAAAGCAAAGCAGCTGTCAGACTGCTCCCTCAAACTGTGTGTATCACCAACAGACACCTATACACACGCTAACGCAGCTCGCATTTCTCCTAGATTATCGCTAATTAGTGTGTCACCAGATTGTGCACACCACTTGGCTCTCAGGATGATGCATTCTGCCACGCACTACGACCAAAAACACTTACGAAAGCAGATAAATAAAAATTAACAGCCCACTAGAGGCAGCCATGTTCATCTATACCGAATTGTTAAGAGTGTCTGGCCAGTCGTCGTCAGGATGTATTATTCTGTTTGTGTCCTGGTGAGGAGCATTGTACGATAAAAGGGTTTCCATGTCTCCTACAGGTGTTAACTAGAGAGAACAGTGGTGACTAACAGCAACATAGGGATTTTCTGGTCCAACAGTGACTGAGAGCCCTTGGTCTAGCGTCTCGTATCTGCTTTTTATAATCCCTGTTGCTGCTTTGATAACCTACAGTCAGTGCGTTTACATGATGGTATAATTCGAATCTTGCTTTAGTCGGACTATGCTATCTTTTGGGGGATCTGCTGTTATCCCAATATACATGGCAGTGAGTAATTCGAATCATTGGTCGAAAGCATGTCATATCCGATACGATAGGTGGCGCTGTTTTCATTACAACTCGTGGTGATACAGCCATTTCCACTTGACCTCTTCACCACCACCAACAACAACCAACAACAACAACATCAACATTTTGAGAAAGAACCATGAACTTTAGTATGTTCAACTCCTTCAATACATTAAGCATAAATTCTGTCTGCTCTTCGGTCCAGAGATGTGCGGTGGCTCTTGTGTTCTCCATAGCGTTGTTTGTAGCGCCGCCGCTCCCATAACGTGCACTACGCGCTGCGCGGAGGGCACCAAGTCCTGAGGGGGCTCCACAAAATAGGCAACTAAAAAAATCCTCATAGTTATAAAAATTATAATGCCGATATTATTTCAGTCTAGAAATATTAGGCGCCTTTTAGGCATGTATATCACTAAACAGGCAGAACAAGAGATATATTTAATCGCTTTATTGGGTTAATTAGATTTATAATAAGTTTTAAGTGATATATCCTTGCGGATATTCCCACATTTATACGGGTGCAGTATGATGAGGATGGGAAAGCGGTGGCAGATGGAGCGGCCATGGTATCTGACTGTGCTGCTCTTTGAGTCTGGAGGGCTTAAGGTAAATAGAATAAATTGTGGGATGAAGCTCACGGCCCCCATCAGCACCAACAACCCAGTGGTTCTCCACAATTATAGGGTCGCCATGAACTTACAACCTATAACCTCTGATTTCCTCAGACAGAGTAATGGTGACAGCTTTTAAAAGTGGCACAAAACAATTAAATAACTGGTTTATAATACTTGATAATAACACTTTACAATGTAGTAATAGACAGATATATAAGTGTTTGTTCGTGTATTCATCAACAACTATAACTCTTGCTTAAGTGGAGGCTGCTGTATAGACAGATAATAAGTTTGAATTATTGACAAATACTTTATGGTAAATTCTCAATAATAAACTCATGAACATGTAAAAAATATCTGTTCCGTCTATGTGATTCCTTGTAATGATCAAGTCCTGGTCAAATGGAAATGTTGGCCTGGTTGTAGTGCAAAATGAAAGGTCAGAAGGTCATTCTCTGGGGACAATAAATATGTATTTCAAATTTGATTTCAGTCTGGCAAGTAATCCCTAAACTATTTTGCTATGGTCAGGCAATATATTGCATTCATTCAAAGTTCTGTTCTCACGGTAAAATAAGAGGTATTACGATGTGCAAATTTTTTTATTTTCAGTCAATAAACCGCTGACTACAATCGCTGCCTTTAGTCTCGCCAGGAAACTGTGACACGAATAGAACACTTTATTTTAGGACTGCACTGACTCCAGGTGTCTCCCGACTTCAGATGGCGAGCTTGCTCTGGCTCTTTTAGTCTTTTCTGACCTGGTGGCTAGCCGACATTAGCTTGCCAGCTGCCAGACGGATGGCACACACACAGCAGGAGCAGATGAATGAGTGTGTTCACGTTTTTACTCTTTCTGTGCTGAAACTGACTGATTGTCAAAGTGAATGTACGTGTGCTCTGTTAGGTTGAAGCATCTGGCACTGACACACAACTGTATTAAATATGATTTTCATATGCATAACACTGACCGACTTGAAGATGGTGCAGGTACTATGCATGCTCAGCTGTCTTGCATATTAAGACATACAAATATATATGCATTTCAATCATGTTTTTGCAAGTTTTATGTTCAATTAATTAATCGAACCACGCTTGATTTTTTACTTTGTCTACATTTATCGCAAAGTGATCGACTAAATCAACTGACTAACCAAGATCTTGAGGCTTGCTTGCAAGAAAGAACAAAACATATATATATAAATATATCTTTCTGTGATGGGGATATTCTCCCAGGGTTTATGACTGTTGAAGTCCGCTGTGATTTTTTTTTGTTGTATCTCTACAAATTGAAAGAATACACACAAAAAATTAATAAGCATGTTCCCAGAAGGTTCAGCAGTGATCCTATTACAATAATCTGAATATGGTTTCGAGCTCGATTGACATAAAGTCTGTCAAATCTCTGCCTATAACGCTCTGCAGCACTCCCCTTGTCTTTGGAGGCTTCAGTCTTCATTATTTGGCGTGTCATAAAGTTTTTACATATTTTCGGGAGTTGACTGTTTTTTTAAATTAAAAGACACTTTTTAGTCAGATGAGCAGTTAGTGATATTACTTTTAAATTGTGTCCCAAAATGAACTGATGACTGAACAGGGTGTCTTGTATTTGAGTTGGCTCGTCTCTAACCAAATGCATCACACCTGATCAGTGCTGAATATTAAATTGACTGATTTACCCAATGCTGTAGGACTGTCAAATCTTTCACATCCGCCCTGTTACCTCAACATCATTGGTGCATTATATAGTTGTTACAGATAATAAAGAAAAAGAACAGGCTTCTCAATTGGTGGCTTCTGAGTACCGACTAAATACATTGTGAAATAATACTGCACACTCCAGAAGTGGCAGACATTTTTTCCACCTAATCTCCTATTCTTCATTCTGTACATTGGGCGGTTTCTGCGTTGCTTCAATGTCTAGTGTGAAAAGAGGAAGAGGCCCTTTGGCTGAGCGTATGCAGTCTGACAAGTCTAATCTGGGCTCCAGCTACCGTCTCAATTCATCAACAAAAAGACTTAATCTCCTCTAATCCATTCAAGATGTAGGTAACATTTAGACCCCGAGAAACTCTTTAACACATGCATCTGAAAACTGTGCAGTTAAGTCATAGTTAATTAGCCTGTACATGATTGCCTTATTCCTATCCCCATAAGACACTTTCTGAATAAAAATGTTAAACTTTAAACAGGATAACAAAATTCAGAAAATTTCACTGGCAGTAAAGGTGCTCAGCGGCTCCTTAAAGGGAGGGGGAACTTTTGTTTTATCTAGTAGAAAAGCGTATTGTTTACATTACAACAAGATACTTTCACATTAGTGTGATCATGTTATGCCTTTACTATTTATCTGTGAAACTAACTGTGCATGGAGAATGAATATATTAAGGAATATATACTGAATAGCAGCCACTTTGGCCACAAGTGATAATGGTGAATTCAAATTCAAATTAAAACATGAGAGTATCAGTTCGGAAGTAGAGAGATTACTTGTGTATGTCAGTGACACAGCAAAAAGTTATTTTAAGCTTTCAACCCCATAACATTAATTGTTTCATGCTACTGGTCACATCAATTAAAACCCCTGATGTATTGAATTGCTCAAGAGTGGGTTTTCCTGCTAATGAATTCAACTTTTCATTCACAACAGGAATAATACATAGTCATAAAAGCTGCCAGATTTCTTATTTTAACAAATTACTAATTAGCCTCATAGCTTTTCAAATCACTTCACCTTTGCTAGCAATGAAATCAAGTAGCTAAATATGGTAATGAAACAATCAGATTATTCTGTTGGCTGTGTTCCCACAACCGTTATTTACCCAGAATCCCTAAGAAAAGGTAAGGCACCTGAAGCAAACCACCGAGTCTTGCAGATCCCGCTTCAGTGACAAACAATTGGAAGACGTGACCATAATTCACGCATGGTATTGTGGGTTAAAGAATAATGTGCATTTGCTTTCAAAGTCATTGCTTATAAGCTCTGTAGGACACCATTAATGTCTCTTACCAAAGGAAGTTTTTGTTCCCATTAGATATCAATGCATATAGAGACAATGGATGACTGTATCTAAACATTGTCTGTTGCAGAAGAATACAACAAACAAAGACATTTACACTAGTATTGATCCGTGTGGGGAAATTCTTCTCTGTATTTAACCCAACCTTAGTTATTAAGGAGCAGTGGGCTGCAGTGAAGCGCCCGGGGGAACAACTGGGGGTTCAGTGTCTTGCTCAAGGACACTTCGACATGCAAACTATGGGGAGAGCGGGGATCGAACCGGGTACCTTGTGGTTACGGGACCACTCTCCTCCACTAGCTACAGCCGACCCCCAAACAACCATCAGCTCAGCGAGCCAGAAACAGATTTTTTTTGTCTGAAGTTACTCATCTGCTATCTACAGTCACTGTGCTAAGAAGAAGTTTGTTGTTGAGATTAAAGCGTCCCTTTTTCTTAGCACAATGACTGTAGATCGGAGATGAGCAACTTTCGTCAAAAACGTTGTTTCTGGCTTGCTCGGGTCCTTATCGACCACAGATGTTGACTAGCAGAGGAAAGCAGCTTGAAAGCTGAAGTAATGCATTTAGTTGTAACATTCAAAGTGGAAACAAAGCAATATAAAATCCCAGAGGCGAGCATTTTCCGCAACACAACCATTCTACAAAAGTTTTCCCAAACCACTCTGACCATTGTGTTTTAAACATACCCATAAAAGTGTCCCACTGGCAGACTCATTACCTTCTCAAACCGCTCCAGCTGACAGAGCTACCTGTTATATAACAACAGCTGAAAACAGCCTGGTGATTTGTGAGTCAATTTATCCCTTTTTTATGTGTGTAGATTCACGCTCAATGCCGTTTCAGCTCACGGATGGTTGACATGAGCAGACGTTAGGGATATTTGGGTACTACCATTTGCAAGTCACATGTGAGCGGTTAAGAACAGACCAATTTGTTCTCACATGCAACATCTGATGCCTCGTAGGATTTTAAGTGTTTGTCTATCCATCATTGCCAGAGAGGCATTGAAGAGAACAATCTGACAGGCTACTTGATAGTGGCCAATGCTATCGCAGTAAGCAAGGGCATACTTCTGTGTGCATCCCTGGAACTATGCTGTGCATATTGAAGATGTTCTGACCTTGGGTTTGTGCTTTATGTTCAGTCCCATTGACAGACTATGACAAGCACATATATTTGTAACTATAGGAAACGTGAGCAATAAGAAATAACAGCAGCTCTGTGTCATTTAATGCTTTTTTGAAATCACAGGCTTTATACAATATTCATCTTTGGGGCGGCTTTAGCTCAGTGGGGTAAGAGGGCCGTCCTGCAACCGCAGGGTTGTGGGTTCGATCCCCGCTCTCCCCATTAGTTGCAAGTCGAAGTGTCCTTGAGCAAGGCACTGAACCCCCAGTTGCTTCCCGGGCGCTTCACCGCAGCCCACTGCTCCTTAATAACTAAGGATGGGTTAAATGCAGAGAACTAATTTCCCCTTGGGGATTAATAAAAGTGTATATTCTATTGTGAAGGTATTGATGTCCCGCCTGCATCTGCCTTGTTTCCAGTATTCCTAAGCAACTTACAATACGTTCCTCTTACTAATTCATCAACCGCTCTCATATCTGTCCATTGAATATGAAGCCACAGCCAGCATAAAGAAGAAAAAAATAACCACAAGCATGGCTCTGTCTGAAGGTTGTCTTCTTTGTTTATTCTCTCCTAAAACAGAAGGGTAAAAACGACAATTTGTGCTTTTGTGTCGAGCTTTTTTTGGCCAGGAGCAATGACTTCCCTCTGATGGTTACCTTGCAACCTCATGGCAGTGTTTCCCATTAATCATCTGGACTGGCGGCCCGCCAAAGTTTATTTTGTCCCGCCACAGTTTCCTAATGAAGTGAAAATATATGTATTCTTCTCCACCGGTGGGCTGGCTGGCACTGTCGCATTTCAGTGATGGAGCCCTGTTAGCTGTTAGCTGACACAACTGTTAACCAGGGCAGGCTGTCCTCAGTGGTTTGCGGCAATTTTGACAACCCTCCAGACCCGTCCTGAAACACGGACAATGGCACGTTTACCATACTGTGTGAGGGTAACTGCTTTGCTGTGTCATCACCATTCTTTTTTTCTTTTTCTTTTTTATTACAGCCATTGTGTTTATGATTATATTATTTATTGCAGTGCTTTGTAAAGATTTTTTTTTTTTTTAATCTATAAAGTGGCATCAAATACAAGTCTAAATATGAGACTTGGCCGACTGTAAATGTGACATAACAAGTGCACACAATTGTTTACAAGAGCAACAAGTTTTCCATACATCCAGCCTTTTAATGTTGTTCTCAAAATGCACCAGAATCATACTTTTTATTTTAAAATGTACAACATTTTCTTCTGAGGAAGCACGGCCGAGGAACACGTAATGGGAATAACAAGCACAGCCAGGAAATAGTCCACCACATCAAGCTCCTATAAAACAAAAGAGCCAGGCCAGCTGTTGCCTGTTTCCACATGTGTTTCTAAACTGAGCCAACCATCTTCTGAATATATCTTCATATGTAACAGACAGACATGAGAATAGTATAAATCTTCATCATCTAACTCTCAGCAAGAAAGTGATTAAGATTATTTACCGTCAAACTTCTTGATTGGTTAAATAAGAATAAAGAAGAAATTAACACATTTCCCTAAATTCTTTACCTCTTATTACAAATAAGTCCAGTGGCTTTTCTAAATCATGCAGTCTTACCCCTTCACAATGGGCCCTTGATTACAACGTGGAGAGTCATGTACTGTGTATAATTCACATTAATGTTTTTGTAAGTTGGATTTTCAGCTCGACGATGTATGCACACTAACTTTCTTCATGAGGATGAATGTACTGGAGAGTTGTCATAAGATGGAGTCACTCAGAGGGGTTCACTGAAATGAATATTTTTTCCACACAACTTGTTCCTGCTTTGTCCTTATGAAGCGGAGTACCACTCACATCTCTACCTTTGAACATTATGCAATGCTGCACGCCATCTTTCAGCTGTCATCCCTCGTGTCTGCTGGTTGGCAGCCGAGTGTGGTTCTTGAGGGGGGAAGGACGAGGTGGCATTCTACCAACAGTTAGCGCCATATAAAGCCTTTATCACACCTAAACGGCTCCGTCTCCCAACGCCAGAGTGAGATAAGCACTGCCCATTCATCTGTAATGATGTGGAAGCAAGAACCAACTGAACTGAGTTGAGAGGGTAAGGCTAACTCTGTCACAGTGGAGACGGCTGGAAAGGGTGCGGGGCCAATGGGGTTTGCTTCGTTCACTCCTCAAGATGATGCGTTTATTTATTTGGTGTTCTCTGTGGATTCAAGATGATTACAAGATGAGTGTTGTTTTACACTTCAAAGTGCTATAATTATCTGCAATACGAAATGTGAAGCAGGAGCCACATCACTCCATGGTTATTGAAAAAGTTTCCCCTTGGACTACAAATTGCATTTTTCCAACAAGACCACATTTTCTCAGACACTTAATGTTCCAATAAAACGGAAGTTAGAGCTTCTTTAGCTTCTGTAATGTGATGTATATCCCAGGGAAACTGAATATGTGAGTGGCGCACAGCCATAAGAGGGATTTACATCAGCTGAGGACTGTTGGCTCCACATTCACCTTTCTCACCTTTTAGATCGGGAGCAGGACGAGTGAGATATGAAAGGGACACTTTGCAGCTTTTCAGTGGGCTCCGTGTCACTGCAGCGTGGGCAGTACATATACATGAAGAGCACCCGGCCTGCCTCCATGCCACCAGCACCCCGAGCTCCATGCTCACCCGCTGGCAAAAGCCTGCTGATTGTTCGGCGTCAACTCGGAGACAATTAGGTTAATTTTTGTGAACACGGGATGATTCATTTAATATTTTAAACCATTTTGCAGAAGAGGAAAGACAGGGACTTTGATGTGATAGTACACTAAAACAGATTAGTTGTATTTTTGTTACACATTTCTATACAATAATTACAGGGATACAGGATTTAAAATGGGAAAATATGTTCTTTATTTCACTGTGTCTTTAACCCTGTCATCATAGGCTCACTAGCTTCTGTTCTCAAGTCATAATGGTTCTTCCTAGTAGGCTACATTCTGAAGTTCATGTTTAACTTCTAAGATTTTACATAACTTTACATAACAGGCTATCTTTGGTTTCTTTTCACAGTTTTCACCTCAAGGTGCCTGGGCGATATGATCACAAGTTTACATCTCTAATTACAGCTGTGTTTGCACCCACAGTGTATTAGTGAGGTATCACACAAACCGCTTTTGTAGATGCAATATACATTGCTATTTACAAATCAGCGAGGATATAGAATTGGACAAAAGTTGAATGGGAGAAACCAGAAAATCAGGAAAGTGGTGATAAAATGGATGCTGAATAAACATAAACTGTGCATGCACATGACTCTTAATGGTTAAGTCAGCTAGCTGGCTAACAGGACAATTGAAGAACAGGTGCAATAACACAGTACCAACAAATGAGCAATCGAGAAAGACAGCAATGGATACAGTAAAATGTGTTGCGGTGAACACATAATGGCAAATCTACTGTTTTCATTTTTGATGAAGATGTTTACTTCCTATTTTAGACGCAGTATGTGCTGCACTACTACACTAATACTGTCGGCAGCAGGGTTTGTTGCTCACTGTTGGCTTCATTTGAACTATTAACTATAATTCTCACTGATGTCACTATTTTCTATTCAAATAAATTGTCTTCAGCACCAGTAAATCACATGACATTACAGATATACAACCCTTGGTGTCTGCTAGGGTAGACAGAATAGCAAACTTTAGCCCCGGGGTAATATAAATGTACAACATCTGCAGTCATGTGTCATTATTCCTTCTCTTTTGATCTAACAGACACTTAAATTTAGGTAGAATCAGCTTCCCCATATTATCCTCTTGTGCCTTTAAAAAAACCACTGACAGGGTTTAAAGAGCACACTTATTCACACACTGACTCCAACCTGCAACCTGCCTGTGTCTTTCAGGTGTAATTGGCTTCCTGACTGCAGCCCTGGATCCATCAGGAGTTCCAAAGAGGAAGACGGATGAGACCACAGAGTCTACCTGAGAATGCTACGTGTCCCTGCGGCTCACCATGTCACCATAGGAAAACCGTTAAGCTGTCCCCTTCCACAAATCCTCTTTTTTCCTTCGTTACTTCCCGTTACCCACAGTTTGTGACCCCTCTCTACACTCAGCTGAAGTCCTAGTGATATGACGAAAAGAGCCTTTATTTTGGACATGTTGTTTTTTCCTCTCAATGCTGCCAGCCACCAAGGCTATGGTGGGAAACGTCATTATAATTCTCAGCAGATTGCTAATCACTGTCTGCTGTGGCTCTTGGGACTAGCGCTACACCTCACCCTCTCCTCATGTCAACGAGTTGACCTGAAACACCCCATAGTGTCCACTAGCTATGGAAAGATACGTGGTCTCAAGAAGGATCTCAACAATGAGATCTTGGGCCCCGTGGAACAGTACCTAGGTGTGCCGTTTGCCACGCCACCTGTTGGCGAGCGCCGCTTCCAGCCTCCTGAAGCGCCGGGCTCATGGCAAGAGATTCGCAATGCCACCAATTTTTCCCCAGTGTGTCCCCAGAACGTCCACGGGGTTTTACCTGAGATCATGCTCCCAGTGTGGTTCACAGACAACCTGGACGCGGCAGCGACCTACGTTCAGAACCAGAGTGAGGACTGCCTTTACCTCAACATCTATGTCCCAACTGAAGATGGTGAGTGAGAAAAAACTCTCATGCTTGGTATAGGAAGAGACTAAGTTAGTCTTGGCCTGTTAAACTGTGTATTTAAAGTAGGTCATAAGGAAGGTGAGCGTAAGAGTGAAATCCTTGGACCTTCCTGAAAAGATTAGCTTGTGTCACAACTGTTTCAGAACAGCTTGGACTTTTCAAATCATTTTTAATTTCGTAGATATCTGATCATTTAGTCAGGAGCCAAAAGACACCCAGGAGATTACCAAATACATTCTCTAAAAACCTCCTGGTTTTGTATTAATGCCAGTTTTAGTTATTTTTGGTTTCTCAATTACAATTGGTCTAATGGTTTTCTAGTCACACATACTGCAGCAACATCACAAAAGCAATTAGATAACACTTCACTTTTCATATTTAATTAATTAATTTTAACAATTCATCAGATATTCAAAATTCATACAGAACATGCTCTACTAACTAGCTGCTCTTTGTACCAATTAGCCACTCCGTTACATGCTATGTTTAAGGTCAACGAACACTAAGTCTCTTAAACCATGCATGAACATTATATCTTCACAATTCACTTTGCTAAGTATCCTTTTGCCCGATCAATCAGAATAAGTGATATTCGTTGAGTGACTGAACAAAGTCACTGCTGATGTAGTAAATCACTCAGTGACTCACTGACACCATTAACATTGTGGTACTTCAACCAGTAGATGAGTACAATTATTAACGTACACAAGTCTATATTAATGAATGATTATTTCATTTTAATTTATTTTAATTTACATGAGGTATACATTTTATTTAAAAAATGTATGCATGTGTTGATGAAAACATGTACACACTTTTTGTTTCCTCTCATTGGTAAAACAAACAATGTATTAGTTTCAACTTTCAATGTTATAAATCGTCTACAATTACCAGAACAATATGAACTTTCAGGCTCTCTCATGCAGCTTAAATATGTTTTGCAGACTATGGAAGAAATTATGCAAATGTACATGGCGATACTAATACAATCTCCTCCCATACGGGTGTTTGTAAAGGACTGCATTAAAGAGTGTACAAATAATAATATTAATAATAAATAAGGCATGGTTTACTTTTAATTTTAAATATGTAAGCTGAACCTGCATATGTTCATCATTTTGGTTCGCTATGGGACCAACATTCACATTGACATTTTGTATTAGTTTTAAATTATATTATAATTGCTCAAAACTGTTAAAGAACTTTTTAATCACATGCCAGTTTCATTGTTTGAATGGAATGAGGCTTTCTTTCCAAACTTTTGAGTTACACTTTGCATGTCATGCTGTTGTAGCAGCTGGGTGAGGGGGTAAAACAATTCAATGCATTGCCAAAGATAATCTTGTTTCGGCCTCCTGGGGTAAAATTAGCCCAAAACTGAAGATGGCTATAAAGCAAAGCCTCCACCTCTTCATGGGCTATCGGGGTGTACTTCTTGCATTAATGATCCAGTGGAGAGCATTTGAGAAAGCAGATGGGCAGGTAAAAGAACACAGGATCAAAGTTTAACTTTGGAGACAAACCATATGTTACTTATGATGGTAAGCAAGGCTAATGATGAAATGCTAATGATGAAATGTAAAAAAAAAAGTCTTTGATCAATGGGCACACCTGAGAGTTACGGAAGTGTATGCAATGAAATGTTTATGCATTACTGCTCTTATACTCTATTAATTCTGACTCCAGAATTAGTCTAGAGTGGTGCACAGCTTTGTTTTAATTTGACACGAAAGCTGAAACCATAACCTATTTAGCCAGATTGTGTCCGTGTTGCAGATTATTTCTTTTTGTTGATGAATGCTCTATGGCCCCAACAAAAAGATGGAAACAGATTAATTGCTAGTGGAAAATATGAAATATGACTGCAGTATTGAGTGAGACTAGAGCACCCGCCAGAGATGCTGTGAAGAAGAAATTAGATTGAAAAAAAACGACAAACTCTAACCATTTGAACTCCTCTTAACATAGGAAAGTGCACATACATGCGGTTACAGTGTGTATGCTGTACACGTCACACACTCTCCGAGAAGACGACGTATAATCTTTGGTGTTATTCCCGGAGGACAAGGTGTGCAAATGAGTGAGACTGATTTAACATGTATCCCTGTCTGCTTGTCAGAATCTGTCACTTATTGTCAGGGGTCACTGCTTACACAAGGCTGATGCTGTCCCCAAGGATATGTCTTGCCCTGTGTGTGAGAGAGAAAGAGAGACTGAAGGAGACTAAAATGCCCCTGAAATCAAACACACCACATTTTACACGTAACTGCTGTCAGAATCTCACAAATAGTTTCCATGGTGTTCGTTAGACTTGTGGTTAAGCCCCAGTTTTATAAGAAAGAAATCTATTTGACGCTCTAAACCTCGGCTGTTCTGAACCGGGCCTCGGGACCTTTCTATGGGAAGGATTTTGATGATATTATCAACACAGATCCGTGTCCTTCTTAGAGATGTTTTTTTAAAACACTTTGGCAGTGTTTGACTTTTAATCAAAAGAGCATCGTCAACATTTTCAACACAAAAACTAATGCCATTCCCATCAGAGTCAGTTGTACTTGGTATTAAGTAACTAAACTCGGCGAACATTGTACCTTCTAAACATCAGCGTGCATTAAGTTCAAAGCCCTCCTCTGCCTCAGCACAGCCTAACAGAGCTACTATGGCTGCAGACTCGTGGGTTAGCTTGCTAGCGTGGTTGCTGTAAGTGATGGTCGAGCATTTTCTAATGAAGAATGTCAGGGTTGTGCTCTGCCGTGTTTGGCAGTGAGCAGTTGCATTGCCGCTAATGGCAGGTGTAGGTGGGCCAAAATGAATTGGCAGCACAGAACCATACCGCCTGGATCAAAATGTTTTGGTGCCAAATCTGGCCTGCTCAACTCAATTTTGACACATTTGTATTCTCCGTAGTACAACGTTATGTATTATCTTCCCATTCTCAGACACATTCATAGACAAAAGGAAATGCACACACTCAAAGAAATGACTCATTGGATGAACTCAATTAAATTGTTGGCAGGTTTTCCATCTAATAATTATATGCAACTCCAACTCAAATTAAACACATCAGTGCAATAAAATGTAATTAAGTTAGTCCAACTCATTTGTATCAAATACATCTAAAATAAAATAACGATATTCATTAAATTAAATTAATTTGTGTTTGTCCAACTCAAAATATAAACTAACTAACTAAAAAAATATGCAAACTCCACACAGAAGGAACACCCCGACTGGGAATTGAACCCACGGCCCTCTGGCTTTGAGGCGACAGTGCTAGCCACTACACCACCAAACAGCCCTGAAAGTGTCTTCACCTCATGTAAACAACTTATTTTCAGCTGGCGCATGCGCAAAGGGTAGTCCTCAATGAAACACATTTATTTTGAGTTGATATGCACACCATCGAACCTAAATAAATCTAATAAATGAAAGTATTCATACATTTTGTGTTACACCCATTAAATATAAATATCTATTTTTGTAATTGATTTATTTAAATGTATCAAACAATATTTAAATGTGTCACCTCGAAGAAGGCCTTGAATTGTTTTTGTGAGTGTAACCTAAATAAATCTAATAAATGAAAGTATTCCTACATTTTGTGTTACACCCATTCAATATAAATATCTTCGTTTTGTAATTGATTTATTTAAATGTATCAAACAATATTTAAATGGGTCACCTCTAAGAAGGGCTTGAATCGTTTTTTTGAGTGCAGCTCTCTTGTCTTTCTGCATCTGTTCAACCTTCCTGCTCTCTCCTCCCTGAAATCCTCCCTGCTTCTACTCTCTTCTCTCCCCTCTCCTCCATCTTTATGCAGATGGTGGTAGAAGGGGTCACTGTTCTGAATGCAAATGAGCTTTGTGCCCTTCCCCACCAGGCCACTATGTAGCCTGTGACTTCTTCAATTCAAATGAAATCCAAATACATATTTAGAATAATGTAAATAACACAATTGATCTTGTGAATTGAACAGTGAGTTTCACTCGCTCTTTATCGCACTCCTTCTCCTTACTTCCTTTTACAGTGTTCTTCCCAAACTCTCCGATGAGGCCAGGCTGCAAGGCAACTGTCTCACTGCATTCCTGTTTCCTCAAGACACTCTTCGGCTATAGGCCTAAAATCCTTCATTTTTATTGCCGCTAGAGCAGCCATTTACTGTGCTCTTTATTAAAAACCATATTTCAGAAGGCAGGACAGTGGAGGCAGGGAGGAGAGTGGATGCTGGGGGCGCAGTAGAAGAGATGGAGAGCAGAAGGACAGGACTGCATGTGCTGGGAGCTGCTGCCTGGATGCAGAGGGGGTTGAACCAAAGCTGTGTCTGACACCTTGTCAAGCAGACAGGCCACCATAGACATGACATACTGCAGCTTCATCCCATTTACCGCACTGAGGAAATAGAGAGGGACGGGAGGCCGCTTGCGCTCCGGCCACTAGCTCACTGAACCGAAAAGAAATGCTGTTGACTGAGAGATGGAGCTGCATTAGGTCAAACAGTACGAGGACAACCCAAGCCAAATGCTCCTGCATAGGCCAATGCATTTCTGTGACCAGTGGCCCATTACATTATGAGACAGTCCACCTACCGGCAGGCTTCTCTGCTGAGGCAGAAGGGAAAGATGTTTTGTTTTTGTAAGTGTGTCGGTTTCCCTTTGGCGGCATCCTACTTTTTGTCTTGTCTAATCCATTCTCTCGTATTCCTTCAGGAGTCAGAAGTTTGTTGTCAGAAGTTAAGACCTCGATACTGCCGTGAGCATTTCTGACAAAGCAAATCACCAACATAGCAATGCTATCTATTTATGGAGAGAATACCAGCAGTAAGATAACCATAAAATGAAGACAACAAGGACTGACATGATCAATTCATTAGTTTGACAATGCAAATATAGTTTACAAAAATATTGAATAATTTATTAATTGTTTTTTAGCCAAGCTAGCCCTTTTGGTCCAAACATATTTGATCAGCTATTGGACAGATTGCCATGGCTTTTAATTCACGCATTCATGTTCTCTTCAAGACTTTTCCTCTCACGGCATCATCTGGTCAAAAGTTACAAATTTTCAATGCTTTGGTTTACAAGTGTACCCTCAGAACTAATGGGATTACCATCAACTTCAACTTCTGTGTGGCCATAAGATGAGGAGACCTAGGTTGGATAAATGATCCGGATTGTGCCCACATGTGGTCCACACTTCGTTGAGATCTCAACTCAATATGGGCCAGGCCACCCCGGCATGTGGTCCGGCTAATGGGATCTAAATTCGAGCAAGATTTGATCTTGGAGAGTATGTACTTGATAGTTAATGCGTCCTGGCATTATTGGATGAGAGAAGTCTCATTGAAAAGAGAAGCATTACCACGGCCGTAGTCTTGTTGAACAAGACCTCATTCAGGTCTCTGGAAAACTGTGGTCTTTTCCCGCTATTTTATACACTCAACAATTAAGAAATATAAAGTGTACAGATTGTATGATGATACAAATGGTCTTAAACCCAACAGTAATTCTTTCTATTCTCAGTTTAAATTTAGATGAAGGTGAAGTGCCCTTGTGCAGTCATAAGTTTATCCTCACGCAGGTTAGCTCTTTATTAGGCATTAGAGAACGAATGAAATCAGAGAAGTCTGCATTAAGGGGAGAGGTGTGGCTTTAGAGTGGTGCTAAGTAGTGGGGAAGTGCTGACAAGAAAGAGGACTTCTCTGCCTCACTATCCATTACCGGTCTGATTACCCGTCTGCTCCGTAGCCGAGGACCAACTGCTGTACCATCTCCCTTCATGGCAGGAAGTGCTCTCTGAATCAGGCGCCTAGATGCTAGTACTCATAGGATGCAGCAAATCCATTCAGCATTGATCCTTTTCCATTTCGACAGAAGATAAACGTTTTATATCAGGAAACCATATTCATAGAGAGGGATGGCTGAAAATGCGGCGGTGGAGTGCAGTGATGCTCTTTGTCAATAGATGCACTGTGGAAGGGGCGCAAACCGTTACTTTACTGTGAGGTTTCCAGCAGAATGGTAGAAACAGACATGTCAGCAGAACTCTGGCAGAGTGATAAACCTCTTGGCAACCACACATATGGTATTCTTTAATACGAGAGATGGAAACGCCTCCCCACCGGAGAGAAGGGCATGTGCTGCTGGCTGGGTACGGGGAGGACAGCAACAGATGATAAGGACACAGTTAGCATGCTTTGTGCAGCGAGTGGAGGTCTAATCTGTGTCGGCCTTTCTCTAAGACGTGACGGAGAACAACACAAAAAACGCATCGGTAATTGTGCGCTGATGGAGGGTTCCACTGACAGAGAACGAACAAACTAATGGGGTCCTTATCAGTTAAGACTTACGGAGGTTGATGTGCCAGGGCGTCGGTTGGTCACTCTGATGAATGCTTGTTCTTTGCCGTGCACTACGGAGCATTTAACTGCCGTTAACGTTAAAGCTTAATGTGAGACACCTCTTTGACCTTGGTGAGGGGGATCCTGTCACAGGCCTTTGCAGGCGGTACGAATATCAAAAGCAGCTCCGTCTTTGCTCATTTGGAAGGAAAGACTCACATCCATGCCAGATGTTCTCCGTGCACCACGAGCATCCGAAGTCACATGTATTCAGGATGCGTATCTGTGTCTGCCCTTGTGCACGCGTGTGTCTTCAGTGGTGTGTCTTGACATTCAAGCCTCTCAAGATCGTGCAGGGACTTTTTGCCTCAGGACTGAGCCGGAGCAGCGTACGGAGAATCTTGGCATTCCTTTGCCTTTTCTGACCGAAGAGAGTGATGGCTTGATTCTGCTCATTGATTTTTCTTTACAGAGCAGCGGTGAGTCAGGATTGATAGGGTGAAGGGTTGAGGAGAAGTGGTCTCTGGGGTCATTTCAAGGCAGTGCGTGACTAGATCCTAAGCAGTTGAAACAGAGGGGTTTGGGGTTATCTTTTGGGGGAACCGTGTGTCGTCTTAGTAGCCTACACTTTTGTCTCTAGTTGTATAGCCACTGAAACGCAACGTACAGAACGCTCACCTTTTGCTATGTTTCCTCTTTTAATAAGCTCTTGTTTTTCTGTTTTGTTTTTCTGCTCATGTAATCTTTTAAAATGTTGTCTCCCCCCCCCCTTCTCTTTTCTGAACCTCAGGTCCGCTCACAAAAAAACAAGATGAGTCTACAATGAACCGACCGAGGGATGAAGGTATTTTAATTGCATGTTTTATTTTCTTCCTCGTGCCCCATTTTTCAAGCTCCGGGGGGAATTTTGCGTTTGTATCTGTATTAATAATCACCTTAGACTCATCACTCTCTGCGCACATTACGTTATCCATTGTTAAGTGCTTTTATCAGCACACACATCTGCCATTCCTTATCACTGGCACATGTTGGGCTAACTTCTCACTGGCACACGTTGAGCGAACGTGCATGAGGACGGAGCTATATATAATGTAGTTGTTCTTCATTCCCCACAAATTCAGCTTTCTGGGTACCTGCACAGGGAGATAATTTCCTTTCCTTTCTCAGGTGCGATGTGGTTGATCAACCACATCCTGATGTTCGGACTATCCTGTGTGATGCATCACTGAAAATCAATACTGAGTCCTTTTTCACCATCCGTTTCATTTTTGTACACTATACACCATATGAAATGGTCCGCTGATTTATTGTCCTTCATAATGCTATTGGGCTTTCTCCAGTTCTTAATTTTCAAAGAAAAAAAAAACTAGAGGATTGCTGCACATTTCTGCTATTGCTGTACAAGTTCACTGCAGTCATATGTAAATGCTCTCACTACTCTTCACTGATGCAGCCTAAGTCTATGCAGACAGCATGTGCATCTGTTCCTGTACACGTGCCCAGACATACTGTATATTACATAGCATTATGCATACATAGAGTGCATTACATTTCCATTTGTGCAATGTGTGTCTACTCGAGTGCAGTACATGTGCAAATCTACGTCTGAGTGCACGTGCTCTAATCTGTGCCAATGTGTGTGGTTTTTCTTTCTTTTTTGGGGGTATTTTGAGCTCTGTGCTATTTGGGTATTGAATTCTCTCTCCCTTGCATCTCTAATTGCTATGGTTTAAAAAGAGACAGATGTAGCTAATCCAATTGTGTGTTTTCTTAACGGTGAAAACAGAAGGAAGGATTCATGCAGGATTGCCTAGAAGAGGAGCAGAATGAGAATAGAGATGAAAGAAAGGGAAAAGCTGAGCACTGCGAGAGCACAGGGGAGGGCAATAAGGGGGATAGAAGGGGAAAAATAGTCATAATGAAGACAAGTGCATGATGAAATGACATTTACAAAGCTTTGAAAGTGAGAGAGATGTAGAAAAAGAGAAATTGAGAGGGTGGATGAGTATGAGACTGGTAGAGCTTGACATTTATGCCAACACCTGATGGTTCCTGACAGGATCAGGAGGGCCAGATTCCTCACGTATAATTGCTCAGGTATGGATTGGACCCAGGTTCCCAAACAGTGTTGGAAAATACTATTATTAGCATCTTGTTTTTGAAAGTTATTTATAAGACACTGCATTGCTTGGGTGTGGATTGGATGCAAACAATATTCAAATGCTGAGTCAGACTGAAACTTTTACGCCCAAATCGATTGAGATTTCCATAAGAGAATGAATGAGAGAGGCCCGGAATAATGGAAAAGCAGAAACGAGGCAGTTTCTTTTGGGAGGTAAGACATAACATTGAGAATAGAAGTGAGAGAGGGGGCGGGGGGAGGTTTGAGGAGGATAGTATCATGTTAGTTAGAAGAGGAGTGAATAATTTGCCAGTGTTTTTGAGGCAGGCAGGAAAGACAGAGAGGTCCTTGTTGGCCGTGTAGGCCTTGGATCTGGCCTGATTGAAACACTTTCACCCTGCGACCCTGCAACCCTAATCACCCCTCTGTTTGTGAGAAGCCCTCTCCCACCAGTGTACCATGTGCCTCACTCCAACACACATCCAACTCCATTTGTTTTTATTTTTGTTATATTAAAGTGTTTATCTCATGCCAATGGTGTCATATCTTCAGTGTTTTTAGTAAATGCCAGATGCCGAAATTCTATTATTACCATGTGTCCCATTTTGTAAAATCATAAACCCGACAGATATTATTCTTAAACTTACTAGATGAAAGTCCAAAGCCCCTAAAATATTATCAGAATAAAGTGTGTCCAAGTGATGAGCTATAGACTGCCAGAAGTTTTCTTCTTTTGCACCACTTAGAGTTAGACCTTTTCCTATTCACCTTGCATTAAGGCATTGTGGCTATGCATGAGCTTTTTATCTTTTATTCCAAAATTAAGGTTTACTCTTAGCGTCCATTGGACTCAGCAAATATTTAAGTAATAACTTTGGTGTTTCTGATTAGAACGATAATTTAAAAAAGCTGAAATTATAACAGAAGGATATTTAGTCAGTTTTGGATTTAAAGATCACGGTTATTAACTGGTTAATCTATTAATGTTAAAATTACAAGCTACCCAGGACAGCAATATATACCAATTTAACTTTGACAAAAGAAAAACACCATCATCTTTCAGCCTATTGGAAAAAACAATGAAAGAACGTCTTAAGGGGGAAATACAGTACATGTTTTGCTCAAGACTCGTGGAGCAGAGGCTAGCTTAAAAGAGTTCTCCCTATCAAAGGCACAATTTATAATTGAAATTACTAGAAACTCTTCTGCCAGTATTTAACTCAACTGTCTTCATTTTAAGGAACTTTCCGCATAATAGAGTTCACACTCATTGGAGTGTGTACTTAAGAACATGTAGAGAAAACAAATTATTGATAAGCTACTAAACATTCAACGAATACATTTAAAGGAAATACAAATTTGAACTCCAACAATCTCACACAGCAAATATTGGATCGCGGGGTTGAAGTCAAAGTTGAAGATGTGGTGGTTTGGTGTTGGAAACAAGTGATCATACCAGACCTCAGTAGCTTACTCCTACTAGTTTACCACACCTGAATTTCCAACCCAGCTGTTGGCAGTCGAGTTGCATTGTTGGTATTGTAGGCGTTTGAGAAGGAGGAACAATATGTGGAATACAAAATGGCTAGTTCTTGAGTTCTGTGAGATTCAGCGCAGCACTCTTTTAAATTGGTTTGACACCTGAATGTGCATCAGATATGTTCACATCAGTAATCCGTAAGTTAACACAGCAGTACAATTCTATTTTAATGGTTCAACAAAATACTGATTGGGCCTTTAAGATGGCTGCTATATGTCATAGCCTATAAGTTCATTTTCTCTCAGGATTTAATTCATGGTATGAGTGTTACTGTGAGGCCTGCTGTTATGTCACTCCTCTATACAGCACTGGTAATGCCAGGATAATTGAACTTGTTTACATATCCTCTGGGAAATCAGCCGAGCTACAGAATCCACCGGAGAAGAGCAGAAAAAGAGCAGCGCGTCACAGTGTATGACTGAAAATCTTTATTTTTAGCCAGTCCGCCTGTGTCATACGTTTGATCTATAAAAGATCTCTGCGTGTGTGAAGCCATATGTGCCATTTTTCCATGTTCCCCTTGTGTGTGAGCGCGTGACCGTGAGTGACGCACCCAAGTGCACGTGTAACCTGAGATTCAGGTGGTGATGCAGGCGGGTGTGCAAATACGTGAGTAGAATTTGTAACCACGGCAACAGGCATTCAGTGAGTCGGTGCAATGGAATGGCTGGTGCAGTTCTATTAGCGAGAAGCAGTTTCCATAGCGACTCAACATCGCAGCTGCCTATGCAAGAGTTTGTGTGTGTGTCTGTGTGTTTGTGTGCGCGCGTGTCTCTGTATGAATCCTGTGTGAATTTGCGTGTTCATTAGCGTACCTCGCTATGTATGACTTGCTTTGTAACATTTTAGATTGTTTCATCCTTGCTATCGTGTCTTTTTGGTGTGAATCTCCCCATCCATGTCTCTACCCCCGTCAGTTCTCTTTCACTGCCCTATTTTCATCTCCTTCTTCTCGCCGTCTTACTCCCTTTCATCTCTCTTTCTCTCTTCCTATCTGCCTCTCCCCCCCCCCATCTCTGAGCGCTGAAGCTCATCAGGGTAAACAGATGCTGTTGCTGTTATTTATGTTTCCACTTGGTCTGGCTTTCATACAAATTATCCACAGGCCTTGCACAGTGCAGACGCTAAGCCTAACTGGGCTGCACCGGCAGCTCTCGCAGCCTTATCCACGCTCAAACACTCGGACCATACCACAGACGCTGCAAAGGAGGGGGGTTTAGGAGATGTGAGGGAGTGGGGGGTGGGGGGGGGGGAATTAACCATAGCAACACACTGATGGAAGCGGTATTGATGATGGATGGATGGAACACACTGATGGGCAAAAAGACACCAATAACAGAGAGGGCATCAGAACTGGCTGCACCATTTGGAGGGGTATAAGTGTTTGAGAATGTACCATCACGGCACAGGACAGGGGAAACAGACATCACAGAACCAAGTACAGTTGATAAGCCAAGTGGGTCCGACATGAAATACTTGCTGCCAACTTAAAAACAAAATGTTCATACTAGTGTGGGTGGGTGGTTTTTACCAAGGAATAAATTAACATGAAAATAACGAACGCCAATGTTTGTCTGTGTTGTGCAGATATTCGAGATCGCCGTAAGAAGCCGGTGATGCTGTTCATCCACGGGGGCTCCTACATGGAGGGCTCAGGGAACATGTTTGATGGCAGCGTCCTCGCTGCCTATGGAAACGTCATTGTGGTCACCATGAACTATCGGCTCGGCGTGCTCGGTAAGTTTGGCGTGACACACATCCCGCAGGCCTCATCAGGGTTAGGTCTAGCTTCATCTCACCTTTACCGGTCCCTGTGCCAGAGAGCTGATGTCTATCAAAATATGTGTTTGAGAATTGGTGGTACAATGCACTGGATGGAAAAATAGCACTTTATCAAAACATCCATGTTAAAAAAAACATCCATTTGCAGGCTCTTGTAGTCCCAATACTGTAGGTGTTATACTGTCTTACTCTCAGCTAACAACTCAAGGCATATGAATGTCAGTTCACACTTGTAATGGAGTACACTGTAATGCTATTTGAATTGTTGACACAAAGCATTTCACTCAACTTAAATTATTTCAGCAGTGTTGACATGCTACAGCACAATTAACATGTAAGGGCAAGTCCAGACATCATGCACAAATGAGGAGTAAATGCTGAGCATCCCAAGGGGGCTCCTGTAAGATAATGTCCTATCAACGCAACAACAAAAAAGAAATTGCTCAAGCAGATGCTATTGCTTTATCAGTGTAATCTACAAATACTATATCATTGTGTTTTATCTTTCTACTGATGGCATGAGAATACCGTTTCTGCATAAGCAAAACTATTTCTTCCAAAAACATTTACATCCCCTTTCAATTTTTTAGCATGAAATCTTAATAAGTTGTTCTCCTATCTTGTCTACAACATATGATGTGGTCATGAGTATGAACGTAAAACAGAACCCAGAGCTGAGCCTCTGCTACAAGGATCTCTGTGAACGCTCTTACATTTTAGAAATTGGTTTTAGTGAAAAGATTGTAAACCGCAGAATAGAAATGTTTTCAACTTCAGTCGTTCAGTATGAAACCTCGGCTCAATGTGCATTCGACAGTGTCTAGCTGTACGTTTCAGAAAGCACTGTGATAGATTTACCTTTTGCTTGATGCGGTTGTTACTCTTAAGCCGAAATGAAGACTAAAATCCAGCAGTGACTAGTAGCTCCTATTAGTTTTATGAATATACACATCATGTATGGTCAGTGTAATTCTGTCTTCGTCATCGAGTGGCAAATCTGACAGAAATGATCTGCACAAAGAGGGGGATGATAACCACAAAACATGTGTTCAACCAGTTGCAAAACTCAATGTTCCATGCTCCACAATGTGTAAAAAAAATGGATTTCGTGATTTATTTCCATCCAAAAAAGTGAATTTTTGATAACTTAAAAAATGAATTAG
Organism: Pseudoliparis swirei; assembly: GCF_029220125.1. Taxonomy (NCBI): domain Eukaryota; kingdom Metazoa; phylum Chordata; class Actinopteri; order Perciformes; family Liparidae; genus Pseudoliparis; species Pseudoliparis swirei. The sequence continues at coordinate 10,230,672 of NC_079390.1, read as the reverse complement.
TGTTAAGGTTATTTTATAAGATAACTTTTAAATTGAGTCTCGAGGATCTTCAACACTAGACCCGACTGGTACCTTTCAAATTAAGGACCAGAACCCGACCCAGGCTCAAACTTTATTGATATCATTCTTTGTTCTGACTTGTCCCGAAGAATCAGGGTCCGGGTCAAGTAGCAGAAGATGAATACACGGATATCACAGACTGCTGGTGTGGGACTATCATTATGTACAAAAACAGTCTGTGTGTGCAGCTGCTTGATGTGTTCACTCAGGGTTATTTCTGTTCAGCAGGGATTTCACAATAAAGCGCAAACAGGTGTGTTTACTGTGTTCACCTACCCATTTTTTGGGGGGGATTAATTAGCTGTTGTATTAATATGCACTTCTGCAGAAAAGAAAACAGCCAGGATCAGACTCACTATAAAGTATACTACAGAGACATAATGCTTAATGCCTTTGGTGAGCACTGAAAACTGAAATAAACATATGTTTGTTGCTTTCAGTGTATTTTTGGATTAGGGGGTATTCTATTTGTCCATTCTGTTGGAACTTTACAGTCCTTGCATGGCCTGTGACTGGACTGTGTGTGTGTGTGTGTGTGTGTGTGTACACCCACCTCCTAATACCTGACTCCACATATCAGTGGAGTCAGGTATTTACATTTGCCGTCATCTTTCGGAGATGTTTGCACACAAACTATCTGACGCCGGCATTCCGGTTGCCAGGTTGGGTAATCGGATATTGTTTTTTGCATCACGCCTGTTTCAACATTTCAGAATAATGATAAACAGAGAAATGGGAGTAGTTTAGGATCGAATCCAAGAGCTGCACAGAGTATTAACAGAGGGTAACATGATCCAGAGCGTTATTGAAAGTGCCAATGGAGAGGGGACAAGGACAAACAGAGAGTTAGTGAAAAGAGCACCTGGACCTGCAGCTTTATACCGCTCCATCTCAGCTTTTTTTTCTTGTTTTTGTTGCGTGTTTTTTTCCACAGCTGCTAGACAAATCATGACCGTTAACAAATTGGACGTGAGATTCAGTTCACATTCTGAAAGCGGGTTTGTTGAATGTAGTATTTAAATTACACTCTGAATGAAACTATCTTCGGGGACTTCTTTGTATACTTCTTTGACAGACAACTCCTCTCAGTCAAATTTACATTGACATAGTTTCTGTGATTCATGTTGGAAATGTTTTGAAGTTCATACTCATGCATGAAATTCCACACACTATCATTAAAATGCATACGAATTACATAAATATAAATGTGTAGAGCGCTCCTGCTGAGTGGTAATGAGGGACGACGCAGTGTCCTCGATTCCTTTAACATAGTGGAAAATGTTGCTATGTTGGCGAATGTGTGCTCTCCCTTTCTCCCTCTCAGATATGCTTTAAATGGGTTCCTGTACTGAGGTGATTATCGTAGCATGTGTGTTTGTATGTTTGTGTAGCATAAGCATGCATGTTTGCCCATGTGTGTGTGTGTGTGTGTGTTTATGTGTGCGTCTTGGTTGTGTGCCGTGCGTAAAATATATGTATGAGTAATACACCATCCATCTGAGTTTTTAATAGCGCTCCTATCTGACACTGGATTTGAGTCAAAGTGAGAAACACTAGCATGCTGTATTTTAATAGTTTTATGTCCTAATCTTGAGTATTAACTTGTTCTTACAGACACAGGAGCTTACATATGCCAACTTCATTTCATATAATGCCTGTGCCTTTAAGAGAGGGAGTCAGGAATAAAGGAAGAAGTGTAAGCAGGGAATAGAGACAGATGAGCGAGGGAGAATCGTATAGAGACAGTGAAGGGAAAGGAAACAGAAGGGGGGAGATGGGAACAGTCTAAAAATAAACCGTCAGAAATGCTTTTTTAAATCGGCAGTGATGCAAAGTATTCATTCAAATAAACGCTCTTGCAGTGTGACCACAGCTCCCTTCCATATGGTTTAACGCCATATGTTTTCACCCCAGTGCGACACATACGCGTGTAACTTTCCAGAAAATATACTTTTCTCATTAATTAATGATGCGCTCTGTCGTTGTGGAGCGAGATGGGAGAATGAGAAGAAAATGTCTGCTGCACACAGCCTGGTTCAGAGGTTTGGTGACAGTTGAGATTCCAGATTGCACCTCTGCTCACCTTCTCCTACCTTCCTCCTGCTTCAGGCCCAGAGTGCCTTCTGATTAGTGTTGCACAGCCATCTGTTCGGACTAATTAACTAATTAACTCATTAATGAACTCTGGGGAAAGGCCCACCATCGCTCTCTGAGAGCGAGAGCATTTTTCACCTCAGGAAGAGCGATGAATCGTTTCTCTATCCAGTTCCAGCGTTATACTTGTAAGTAAGAGCAACCCATTTAGGAGTAAATACCACCACATTTAATAACCCCGGCTTTTACACTGAGCGTTTAAGTTCAGATCATACTCATTGTGTTGTCAATGTTCTGAAGATGTGTCATGTTTTGTCCATGCTAACACCCAAATAGATCAATACTGGCGGTCAATATGATTTATGGTCTATTGATTGAATTTGTATTGACCACTTGAGGGAAGTGTTTTGTTTACCTCAAGCTGTAAACACACCACTGACGTTATTTTTGTTAAACTGGTTATATGTTGAATGTATTCTATTTATGCATCCATCAGACACTAAGCAACAGTGATATATATGTGATTGTATTGCTAACCTGTTCGCAGGAAGTTACTTATTTTACACATCCAGCAGAGACAGAGCAACAATAGAATTTATTTTGAGTCATATTTGTGGCCTTCTGACAAATGTAACTTCAATATTTAATCTCTTTTTAGCTCTGATTAGGTCTTCACCAACTCCGGAAGAAAATATACACATATTTGTCTATTTAGCTTCTACGTGCTCCACTATGTTCAGCAGCTGTTTGGTTGTTTCAACAAAACAAGGCTGATGAGAGCAATGAGACTGAACCAGAACTGTAACGGTGCTAGTTATAGGAGGTTGGGTGAATACCAGAGGTCGACTGAAACTCTATGAGAGCAGCAGCTGTGGGCTAACCGGCTCACATGCACGATCATGCACTAAATGCAAGTGCAGCCGGCCGGCTATGTCAACAAAGCGAAGAGAGGCTCGGGTTACAACACAAACAGATTCTCTGCACTTCTTTCAAAAATATTTTTAAATAACAGAATGCAGCAACAAAAATCATTTATCTTTTGCTTGTTGTACTCTGTCGAGTTGGTTTGCCCATTAAGTAGACGGATCAATCAATTGAAAATGATGAATCCAAAAATAATGTGCTCATGTTTGTGACACACTGGTAAACACCATTTAATCCATTACTCAATAAATGTAATTTATGTATATTTTTAAGCCCAAGCACATGAAAACATTTTGAGCACAAGCCAAGTCAAACAGTATTCACAAATGCTAGCCCGGTCAGCCTGGGGAATTAGTTAAAATTGGGTTGCCCGTTGTTCTTAAAACATCCCTTTAAATATGACAAACAGTATTTTTAGCCAGCAAAGATTTTGCTGTCAATTAATTTCAGTTTAGCCGCCTTCCCACAACTCTGATGTCCCTAAATACAAATGAAACACACCTCCCACTCCCTGCACAGAATCACAATCTTCCCACTCGGCAAGCAATGGTTAACTCTTCTTTTTCCCACATTTTGCCGACAGTGCACGACTGTGATGACAACACAGAAAAACAGACATTTTTGCTTTAGTGTTATTCTGACTGACTCACGTGCAAACAAAGCTTTTAAATGCATTGCCATGGCATGCTTCATACTTGGTCTATCTGGTCCCCATTGCAAGTGTGATTGTGTAGAATGTGATGCGAGTGTGTAATGAATGTGATGGTCAAATTGTGTGTGTGGGAGGCTTCAAGTTGTTGCCAAGAACAGTTGCTTCCATGATACAGGCACATTTTACGTTGAGCACTAATGACCTATGTGTATGTTGACTGAAACTGACACCAATCTGCCTCCCAGGCTGGCAGCCAGCTGCACAGCTGGACCAATAAAATACAAGGAAAATAATGAACTGTAGAGTCATACTCGATGCTCGACATGTTAACCGCCACATAGTTGGCCACAAAGTGTCCAAATCAAACTCTTTACAAAGAGGAATTGTTAGTAACTAATTATTTGACATACCTTTAATGATAATAATTTGCCTCCATTTTAAACAAATATAGCCTATAGAAATGATGTCATGTTGTAACTAGATAATCAACTCAAATACTAAGCTGTTCACTGGAAAATCTTTAACATGGCTGATCAATAACTTTTGGTGAGATATCCACATTTAAATAAAGGGACCATCTCTATATCATTAGCTTTATTGTGAAAAGTTTGGTCGGTAAAACTAGGTTCTCTTTCTAAGGGGTTTTAACTTGTTCAATTTGATCCTTTTTTAAAAATTCTCACTGAACTCATCGAAAGCTTTGAGAAGTTTTTGTGCGGGTGTGAATTTTGAAGCATTGCTTTTCAAATGTGCATGACAGCCTGGTTTTACTGCACAGCTTGGTACCATTTGAATGGACCTTTGAGAATAAAATTGAGTGAGATAAGTAAGGTAATAAATACAATGACATTGGAAGCCTATGGGCGGTGTGGTGAAATTACATTAGTTCAGCAGGAGAAGGCCCAATTACAATATAACTTCCTTTCTGGGTATACTTGACGAACAGAGTGATATGGAATTGAAATGGGCCTGCCAGGGTCTTCTGATTGGGCTTCCAGCGCCAACTAGGAGATTTAACAGATTTTTGTAATCCAGGTGTATGGAAAAAGGTATAGCAGCAGATCTTTGAATCAAAGACTGGAAATGATCATACAACACCAAGGGGGTGCCAGCATTGCTTTAGACCGTAAGTCTCAAACAAGACAGAAACATTTTATTTTAAAAAATCACCCTGTTTTTAGCAGATGTATAAACAGATTATTAATCAAATGATATTTTGTTCACAAAAACTCTGGCGAGAATGTGACATTACACTGTTTATCGTGTGTTAATGCCTTTACAGGATTTACTAACTTGTATCAGATATCAGACTCTGTCCTTTTATTTACTAAAGAACCTTTGAAGAACTTTGAAAATCTGATGTAACTTTATCCCGTATAGTGCATACAGTACAGATATATTCATCTACGCTTACATTCATACACAGTAGATAGTCCCCAAGGTTGCCGCGCAATGCTGAATAATCAAAACCACTTTATTTCAATCGTCAATAAAGATTCTTCAGTCTGCAGTGTGCAGGAGACAGTCACCATCTGCTCAGGTTTTTATGTCCTGTATTGTATTGGGGCCTCTGCTTGATTCATTTTGTGACCTCACTTATGCGAAGCTTTGTTTTTTCTCTTCAATCACCTTTTCTGCACGCATAAAAAGGTTCTACATTCCCTTTGATTTTTGACATCTCTAATCATCCTCTCTGTGACGTCACAGCAAAATGATATAATATGCCCTTGAATATATTCCTTTCACCTCTCTCTCTCATTTAGGATCTGACAATAACTTTGGGTAATATTCAGTTAGATTTGTAAACTTTTTTTTTGTATCCCTTTTTCCTACCTAACCCCGACGTTTACAATATAGAACACTGAATATACTCTGCAAAACATTGAAAACATCCTCAGAGCTGCTGACCCATTTTGGTGCATGACACACTTCCCTTGTCTCAAAATTGAAAAAGGAAATCTTCCCAATACATGTCTGATTCTTTATAGAAACACATCTTCCTGCTGCAGATGCGATACAACACCAATATGGTGTTTAGTTTTACCATGACGTATCTCATCAGCATACATTAGGAGTGCTGAGTGCTCCTAAAAAAATGTTATTCAGTGATAGTGCACATTATGCTTTAATGATTTCATAAGATACACTTTTTGGAAAGATTGTTCTAACTACGACAGGAAAACTCTATGAGTGGGTCTTGAGGTTTTTTTTGTAGGATGCTCCGCTTGATACTGTATAGCCTACTATAATATTTCAAATGTCCCTCCTTATATTGCTAACCACTCCTCTGTTTTCTTTCATCCATTCATTTCATGTCTCCAGCCTGTGTTTTTAATTAGAGGTTGATGACTTTCCTCACAGTTCCTTGGCCGTTACATAAAGCAAGTGGTGAATATGCATGAGTTCAGCCTCATAAACTGCTGCTCTCAGCGCTAAAATCAGGAGGAAGCCCAGCTCAGCAGATAGGGGGGTGGTGGATCAGAAAGAAAACGTACTGAAAGAGAAAGAGGAGAAGAGGGAACGTGTCGACTTATCTTCAGTGGCGGACAATGAACCACATTCCCTTTCTTCATATTGCCCTTGCAAAGAGAGGGACAGGAGGCGGTTGCTCCAGCTAGCATGCTAGTTCATTCACTCAACTGCGCGTGCACTGACTTTGTTTTTGTGTTCATGTGCGCATGCATGCATCTGTTTGTGTACTTGAATATGTAAGTGTGTGTTTGTGCAAGCTTGTGTGTAAGTGCTTCTGTGAGTGTCCAGGGCTCTCAAGTTTTGAAGACAGGCAAGAGTGACATTTCTATCAGCACCCCCCCCCCAACCCCCTGCTTTATTTTCATTGGTTGCTGGATTAAATCTTACCCAGATACGGGGTTTTTTCTGATTGGCTATTGTGTAGCCCATTTCTTTTTTTTGATTGGCTGATAAGTGGCACCTCACAGCAGAACTCCAGGGGAGCGCTTGATTCCTCCACGGTGAGGGCAGCGCGGCCAGCTCATTTGCGCGCTGCGGCACATTAAAACATTAAATAGCCGAGAGTTTTTTTCAGCGTGAGAAATACGATTTGTGGCGGGAGTGCGTGACTTAAGACCGAAATGCGTGAGTCTCACGCTCAATGCGTGAGACTTGAGAGCCCTGGAGTGTCTGTCCATATCATTTTGCCTAAAGCGCTCTGGACAGTTGCCAGGCAACTGTGTCAGGCCGCGCAGCACTAGGCAGGGCGTCCACGGAGCAGACACTTCCACATGCCTATGGTTCTGATAAGTGGCACAGGTCAGTGCTGATACGTTACCGGGTCAGAGTCACGTCAGGCTAAGAGCCAGTCAACTGCTGGGTTGATCTAAGGATAGTACAATTACACAATAGCACGCTAACTATAACCATATATCTATTTGATCGTCTATCTGTCCTATTAACTTTGGTTTCTCATGATCATCATCGCATATTCATTAGGTAAGAAGAAGGATTAATGTTTTCTCAAGAGTGAGTCACTATTTGTGGTTGCGTATTGGGCATCTATTCGACCTAGAAAACCACTACATATTACTTCTGACTGGCTAGTATTTATAAATATTGTCAAAATGTGAACAGTAAATAACACATAATTTGGATGACCCTCTTTAATATGAATCACAAATAACCCAGGTAAACCTGTAGCGTAAGTAGAGTGTGGAATGACACGTTTGGGTCACACTAATTATTAAAGAAAGGTCAGTTTCGTAAGTTATCATCACCATCATCATCATAACTTATATTATAATTACTAACAATAAAACACATTTGTGTTGAATGTCCTCTTTTACGACCTGCCTCTGTGGGCTCTCTAAGCTGTACTCTATAGCGAGGCCACTTGCTCCAACTGCCCTTCAAAGCATCCTGCTGCTTAGTTTAGTCATGTATGTGTTTTACAATTCAAACACCAGGACACTTGCTGAATTGGAATCAACAGTATCCACCAAAACACTGCAATGTGGGCTCATGCCATAGAGAGATACACCATTACTAACACAGTGTACGAGGACACACTGACCATGACACCAGGACCTTTATTATAGTAGTACATCTTATGTATACTAGATCATGCTGTACATATCCCTGCAAAACTAATGTATTATTCAATCAATTTGCTCATTTAGATGACATATAGCATGGTTATTATACTGTATTTAGAGCCTTACGTCAACAATATTGAATTCCCTCCTGGTTTTGAATAACTATTGGACTGTAGTCTGGGTTTTTTTTCTTTCTTTTTCTTTGTGTCCTCCACCCCAACAACCTCTAATATGAGTAGGATACTGTTTACTCAAATCATTCCAGATTTCTTTCCACGGTATTGAAGATGTCCAAACTGTTAAACGTGTTAAAAGCTCTGCTTCCTGTGGGGTAAAATAGCCTGGTAGTGCCTAAAAATCAATTATTTTTCTGTAATTCAATATCATACTGAAAGAACAAATAATTGTGTGTGTAAGACATTGTGTTCAGTTTATTTTATCTTGTTGTGGGTGTGCACCTACTGTGTGAATATGTGTCCTGGAAGTAGGTGAAACATGGCTTCGGTTGCTCTCCTCCTCTCTTTGCTGACAAGTTCTCTTAACTGTGTTGTATTTCAAGCGTGGGTATTAAAAATGAATAATTTGGCATGTTTTCTGTGTGAAATCTCCTCAGACTTGCAATGAGTTGGAAGCTGAGAAGTTCCTCACAATGACAGGATGCCATCTTCTGTTTATGTACAACAATTTATATTAGAAAACTGAATAAATGCACAGGATTATGTTATCCTGTGCTCCTCTTCCTGCACATCATCAGTTTTCTTTCTCTTTTCCTCTCTGTGTTTGTTCTAATTTACCCTGCAGGGTTTCTGAGCACAGGGGACCAGTCCGCTAAGGGGAACTATGGCTTGTTGGACCAGATCCAGGCCCTGCGCTGGCTCAATGAAAACATTGGCCACTTTGGAGGAGACCCAGAGAGAATCACCATCTTTGGCTCGGGAGCTGGTGCCGCTTGTGTGAACCTTCTCATCCTCTCCCACCACTCCGAGGGTAAGGTTCTTTCACTGTCATTGTCACATTAGTAGTCCTATACCCTGCTCAAAGGGGATTAACATTTCAGGACAGTGTGGGTAGTGTATTTCTTCACAGAGCATGATAGTCATTTCAATGAACAGCCTAAACCACATGACTTTTTTTGTTTCTTCATATATCTATATATATATATATATATATATATATAATATATTATTCCCTCAAGGGGATGCAATATTCAGAAATGAGTCATCCACTTTTTTTAGCAAATGTGTGTGTGTATATATATATTTTATATATATATATATATTTATATATTTGTGTGTGTATATACATTTTAGCAAATATGTTGGTGTGTACATATATATATATATATATATATATATATATATATACTGTATATTTGTGTATGTGTGTGCATGTGTGTGTGTGTGTGTAGACACCCACCCACACACACCCACATTTGCTACAATTTGATAGAATTGTCATTCTAGACTGTGCTAAAGGACAACTAATGTGACAGATGGATGAACCGGTAGGTTATCTGCCATAAAACCATTATTCACCTTGGGACACAAACCATGTAATAATACCAAATAATGTTATAAGATGACTGAACTGCACTGACAAAAATGTTCTTCTTTGGTGTATCTTACGTAGACTTCCAATGAAAGACATCATGAGCAAATACATTTACATACTGTACATACATGCACGCATGCATACATACATACATACATACATACATACACACATACAGCTGTTGGTTCAACTTATTAACTTGACTGTTACTGTTCTGTTTAGATGCTGACATGTCATGAATGTGCTCTCTGAATGAGTTCATCCCCTTAATAGATGGGCAGTGTAAAGTGCCCTTTTGTTCAGTAATCTAGCAATTTGTGCTTTTAAAAGCATTTCTTTCATCCTTTTCTGAAGTAAATGTTGCTCACATTTCTGGTTTTGATTGAGATCTCTTGCAGTGTTCACTATCTCTTCTGGCAAACAACGGTGTTTTATAAAATCTCTCCTCAACTTATTCCGTTTCTAATTGGTCACTGCAGATGAGTGACTCGGGTGAGGGACGGCAGGCCTCCAGCTTTTGGTGGACAGCGGAATGTATGGTTAAAGTAGTTTTCACCATGCAGTGGGATTTGTTCTGTGTTTTGGGTTTGGTCACTACTCTAACAGTCATTATTTATGACTACTGTGCATTAAGAAAACGTGAGGAGAGGGAAATGGGTTCCGTTACAACAGGTGTGGGGCCCTTACCAGCTGCATCATAACTGAATATTACATTCTCTATACGGTGGCTTTGATGTCTATTCCTCGTTTGAAAGCAGAGTATTACAATACAGTCCATGGAAGTGTAGCCTTGTTATTTCATGTGATGAAATTTACTTGAAACTGTACATTAAAATCAAATACTATTAAGTCTTGTGTCAACCTTGGCCTGACCACCCCACTGAAGTATGCTACTTATTAAGGACTGTACTGTACTTCCTTTGTTTTTGAATGGCAGATCTGTGAGATACCCACCAGATGTTTGATCATTAACCCTCTGATGTGAGTAGAGCTCAGAAGATGAATCGCGCTTTATATTTTACCCAAAAATTCGGATTATGTTATTACTGAACTGTTAACCTTCAGAAACTGACCTTGAACAGACCAAATTAAAAACTTTGTAAAAAATTATTATTTGTACACATTGAGGAAAGTGTGTGTGTCTGGGAACACACACACACACATATTTGTGTCATTCAGGAGGGCATGGAAAAGCATTTCAATGATTGGGTCGTATCGGCCAAGTTGTTAAATGTCGCCAAGTGGCCAGCTAATGTATGGCTGCAGTGCATGCTGTCCATAGATCAAGATTGATACTCGCACAAGCACTTGTGTTCAGATTGTATTGTGCGTGATTGCGGAAGGTGTTGTATTTAATACTTATCTTATGTCATTAACATTTACGGCTCTTTTATTTGCCCATTTGTTGTGTTACTACAAAATGCCCTTCAGAATCAGACAGCTCTTTGTTATGGTTAATGTTGGACTATTTTGGCCAAATAGGATGGGATGTTTTTGCTGATGAGAACAGTTGGTGTCATGGCAAATAGTGAACATTGAATATATAAATGTTATCATTATTTATCAGGGTTCTGTGTGGCAAAAACCCTCTACTACTCCATTTTGAAGTTTGGCTGTAAAGTTGGTGGGTGCACAGTTTTTAAAGTTAGTGTGGGTGTGAGGGTGTGTGTGTGTGTGTGTGTGTGTGTGTGTGTGTGTGTGCAGAGGAGAGATGAGGGGTAGAGCTTGAGCTGCTGCTGAGAGGCTTCTTAATTGATTTCACAGGGAGAGGAGCGGGGGTGGGGCACATGCAGAATATGGGGGGGCTTAATTATTAATGACAGAATCTGCAGATAAAACTGAGGGACAGCAAGTCACTTTACATAACAGTGCAGCGGTGCAACAGTGCGAGCCGTTTTCTATCTCTTGCTGTCTCTCTTTCGCACTTCATCCAAGACAGCCGTTACACCTACTGCTGTGTGTCGAGTTGCCACCGTCTTTCTTGCTGCTCTCTCTCGCTGCATATGGGATGGAAGCACTTTATTTTCCGACCCGAATGTTCGTAAAGATTTTGTCCAGCTCTAAATAGCAGCGGCATTTCTACTTCATCTTGCTGCCTATGTATTGCTCTACAATTGCTCCTCCTTCATTATGCATTATTGAGCACACACACTGGAAGGCCTTAAAGATCCTATCAGTTGCGAGCAAAAGTGTGTCAGAGAGAAAGAACTGAGAGAGAATAAGTGACTGTATGTATTCTGTTGAATCTATATCTGCTGTATATGGTCCTGCAGGCCTGTTCCAGAGGGCCATCGCTCAGAGTGGCTCAGCCATCTCCAGCTGGGCTGTCAACTACCGACCGACGATGTACACCAAGATCCTGGCGAAGAAGGTTGGCTGCACTCTCGGGGACATGGCTGATTTGGTGGAATGTCTGAGGAGAAAGAGTTTCCGGGAGCTCGTGGACCAGGACATCCAGCCTGCACGCTACCACATTGCTTTTGGGCCTGTGGTTGACGGGGACGTGGTGCCGGATGACCCTGAGATCCTCATGCAGCAGGTCAGAGCTGATGTCTCAGGACGTCATCCTTGATGAGAAACCTTGTTTCTATGGATTGCTTCCTTGCATTTGGTGTGTGAATTCTGCCCTGGCATTCCTGCTTCATGTCATGCTGTGTGTGCTTTGTGGTGACACCAGGGCGAGTTCCTGAACTACGACATATTGCTGGGTGTCAACCAGGGAGAGGGCCTGAAGTTTGTGGATGACAGCGAAGGAGAAGATGGAATATCAGCAGCCTCGTTTGACTACACCATCTCCAACTTTGTGGACAATCTTTATGGATACCCTGATGGTCAGGCCCTCTCTTATTTGACTATTTAACCTTTAAAAATATTAATTAGTATAAAGCTTAAATCTTTACTTTATATATGTTACATGTTAAAGACGTATTAGCATTAATTAACAAGTATTAATGGCGAGTAAGTATCAAAAGTAAAAAATACTCATAACAGATAATTGTGCCCTGTCAGGGTTATGCTAAACACAATAAAGAATCTAAGGGGAAATTTGGTAAATAGAGGTGTAACACAAAAAGCTTTGATCAACTATTAGTTTGCATTTTAATCACAGTTCTGACATTATCTTCCAAAATAAATGGAGGTCAATGAAGAAAGAAACTCAGCAGGTTCCTTTGCTGTAGAGTTGATTCACTTTTAAGGGACATCCGTGTGTTTATGATACTTCCTGTGCGATGGCCTTGGTCTGACTTGATTGGCACAGTCCAAGAGGGGAGATTAAACAGCACTGAGACAGGAAGCCGGGTGAAAATGGAACAATATACCACTGTCCAGGTGAGAGATTTTCAGCCTTAAATCATACTCACGTTCCCTTTTATTTCTTTCAAGGTAAAGACATCTTGAGGGAAACCATAAAGTTCATGTACACAGACTGGGCCGACAGGGACAACAGTGACATGCGTCGGAAGACTCTCCTGGCTCTGTTCACAGACCATCAGTGGGTGGCCCCGGCTGTTGCCACTGCCAAACTACACGCTGAGTTCCAGTCACCTGTCTACTTCTACACCTTCCACCACCACTGTCAGACCGAGGCCAGGCCAGACTGGGCAGACGCAGCCCACGGAGATGAGATCCCCTATGTGTTTGGGATTCCCATGGTGGGAGCCACTGACCTGTTTCCCTGTAACTTCTCCAAGAACGATGTCATGCTGAGTGCTGTCGTCATGACGTACTGGACCAACTTTGCCAAGACAGGGTTAGTTTAATTACTTTCTGTTATCAAGTTCACTTATCGTTACATCAGGTAATACCCAATGGGCACAGTGTACTGCAAACCTACAAGCTAATATGGAGCAAAATGAGGATTTCACTTTCTCAGTTCATTGTCCTTCCCGCCTACTTGGAGAGTTTTACTCGTGAGTGACTAAATTATTAGGGTTTAGTTTTGTTTTGGAGGTATTCTCTTGGACGATAGAATCTGTTGAACTTCTGAACATGTCCTGGGCCTACAAGTAAAAAACTTTGAATATGAAAAATGTTTTTGATTCTTCCATTTCTCTCCTCCAGGGATCCGAACCTCCCAGTTCCTCAGGACACCACGTTCATCCACACCAAGCCCAACCGCTTTGAAGAGGTCATCTGGACCAAGTTCAGCTCCAAAGACAAGCAGTACTTACACATCGGCCTGAAGCCTCGCGTGAGAGACAACTACCGGGCCAACAAGGTGGCCTTCTGGCTGGAGCTGGTGCCACATCTTCACAGCCTCCACAAGGAAATCATTAGCTCCATCACAACGCGACTGCCGCCCGGAGGCACCAACCGCTGGAAGGGCCCTCCCAGCACTGGCACCCGCTCCACACAACACCCCGTAATCTCCACCGATGCGCCTGATCCTCAGCCCTACGGTTCAGAGAGGCCCCGCTTCTCTCCCTTCCCCGATGAGACGCGGGACTACTCCACCGAGCTGAGTGTGACAGTCGCTGTGGGCGCCTCGCTTTTTTTCCTTAACGTGCTGGCCTTCGCCGCGCTGTACTACAAACGGGATAAGCGCCACGAACTCATGCAGAGACGCCACCGCCGGCTGTCCCCGCAACGCGTCACCACGATGGGCATGGGCGTTGGCATGGGAGTAGTCGGGGCCCCGCCGCACAATGACCTGGCGCTGAGTCAGGAGGAGGAGCTAATGTCGCTGCAGATGAAGCAGCAACGAGTGGAGCTGGAGCACGGCACACCCCTCCCTTCCCGCGGCATCCACGGCGACCTGGAGCCCCTGCGGCCTCCCGTATGCCCACCCGACTACACGCTGGCCCTGCGACGGGCACCTGAGGATGTGCCACTGATGACAGCCAACACCATCACCATGATCCCCAGCACCATCAGCAGCATGCAGCCCCTCCACCCCTTCAACACTTATCCTCCTGTCCCGGCCCCCTCCACCACACCTGTCCCCAGCCACAGCAACAATGCCCTGCCACACCAACACTCCACCACCCGTGTATAGCACCAGGCACAAGCTCTGCTACCCCACTCTGGGCTTACAGAGACGCACCACACAAACTGCTCCAAACAAACTCCACTCTCACCACCCTCTCTTCTTCTTTACTATATCTTTGTATTTTCTCATTAAGCCCTCGAATAAAGCTGCAGTTTGTAAGATTTTAAGCAGTGAAATACCTCTAAAATGTAATCATAAATCAAGGGGGAGTTGATTAAATAAGCTCCTTTGCCAAAAGCCTGACATCGTAGGTACATACTGCTTTGCCCCCGTTAGCGCTCTTTCAATATCTCGTGCTTAGGTGAGCCACCAAACGCAGCGTTAAGCTTGTAGCTGTCTCTAAAAGAGGTATCGAGCTGATCACAATCAGTCAGACATCTTATGTGTAGCTCAGTTGTTTTTGCGCATGTGTTGTCGTGTCAGTGTAAAACTATGTTTGACATAGAATACATATATTCACTTCCATTCATTTAGTGAAAAGATGATACAGAAGCGAGCAGCTTTGAGCGAGGCAACATATGCCGCAACAAGCTGTCTGTTATAAAGCGGTGATTTCTTGAAACTTACAAATTGCAGCTTTAAAGGCCCAATCTGGAAGTGGAATTTGGCACCCTGTGTTGAACACCATGTCCCAACAGCTGTCTCTGTGTTCTGATTTTGGAGACTTTATTGAAGTGTGATATGTATTGACAGCACTAAAAAGTACACGGATGAGCAATTTGACTTTTAAGTATGAATCTCTAATCGATTTTAAAACTTTATTTCTTCTGTTTACAAATTTATGCACCTGTGTTCGGTTACCATGCAACCGTAAATACCATTATTAAAAAACTATCAACTCACAAATGCTGCTTTTAAACGTTTCCAGATTGGGGCTTCAACTGTTGGGCGGTACAGGAAATAACTGAATCCTACTCAGTCTGTGGGATTCAACCTGGAATCCAGGCTGCCCATTAGATCTCGCTGCATCTCCGCCACACAGGCTCTAATCATGTCCATTACTTTATTTGTTTCTCACTCATTACCTCTCTGTCTGTACCCCCATCTCAGCCCATTTAACCGCTCCGCTCTTTTCGCTGCCTCACACTTTTTTTTCTCTCTCTGCATCCGCCCTTGTAGCTCTTTTTATTAAACCACTGATATAATCCATTTGCATCTCCACTTCTCTCCTCTTTCTCGCAATCACTTCTAGACTCTTTTTTCCTTTTGGAGTCTTTTATACAAAAACACAAATGTAAATGTTGTATTATTAATAAATTGTAAGGATATGAATGAAAAAAAAGATATTCTGATATCTCGTTTTTACCAGCATTCTTGGTGCCAAGTACTGTGATAAAGTTCCTCTTTCACTGGCGTCCAGTGGACCGCCTGGAGAGGTCCATACTGACTGTATCTTACAAAAGGAATTACCATCATAAAAAGTGCCAACCCCTTCATCTTTCTTTTTGATCCACACACTTCTTTTTCTTTCTTTTTTTACACTCAATGTTGCACTGTGGCTGGTCTCTTCTTTAAAGGGAAATCAGATTCAATATATCCTTGTTTAAAAAAAAAGAATATAAAGTTTTATTAACTACTTTGCTGTCTAGGATATTTGCATGATGTTTATTTTTGTTATAAAGAGTGTGGACAGAGAAGTTTGTTTGTCATTTTGATGATTTGCCTTGTTCATTGATTTTGATTTCATTTTGAAAAACATTTTCTATTTTAATATCAGCTGCACTTTGTGGTACTTCAAAAAAAAGTATTAAGAGATGAATATTGTGTAAAACTATGATTATAACAAAGAGAGTAAATATTTCCTCTTTATTTTTTTCATTTCCTAACACTGAGGCTGTGTCGCAAAAACTACCAGAAAGACTGATGAAAGCCGTTTTCTTTCCTCCCTCTTTTGCTCTTTTTCTCGTTATCTTTCGCAACCGTCAAGTCTGCAGTCACTGTCTCTCAATTTCACATGAAGATAGCACTCTTCATTTACGGAGAAAAAAAAAGAAACAACAACTTTACATAAATAGTCTAAATAAAGTTTTTGTCTGTGAATGACATTGACCACATGCTTCAAAGACTGCTTGACACTTATCTTTTTCGTCTGCTCTTTCGTTGTTTCACAATTCTCCCTTCTGCAAGGCGGAAGAAAGGATAAGATATATTTATGACGGTCAAAAAGGTGAGAAAGCCTTGTAAACGCGTTTCACATCTTTCGCACAACTGAACACAAAAGGACGGGTCACACTCTGGACAATTCTGAAGAAAGGGAAAAAAACAGCGACATTTGGACATCTCTGGACAAATGGTGATGAGGGAATAGCTCGTCAGCTAAACGGTATGACCCGTCAATGCACAGAGGATGCATTCTAAAAACCTGATTTAAAAAAAAAATCTTTAATGACAGACGTTACTCCTACACCATATATCACAAAAACAAGGCAAGTGGGATCAATTCCCGTCCTTGTTATGTTCTGTATCCTGTCTGCTTAGGATAACAACACTCTGGAGCCAGACTGCCATCCCTCACACTGGACTGCAGCGAGCCGCGAGGACAAAAGAACAAAAACCGACACGTGAAACAAACTGTACATTTTATAAGTGTAAGAGAACAAACTGGAATTTGTAAATATTATGTTTGTCGTTTGGTTTGAGTGATTGGCCGGATCTTTTCTTTGTGACAACAGGTGCAAGTTTCGGTGACTCACATGATTTACATGCGTATGTTTGATTCTCCTTTATTTCCTAGATCTCAAGGGAAAAATTACAATAGGTTATGGGCACATGAATACATCTGTGAACATCAGTGAATCATTTTCAACAACAAAAAATCACAGCATGGTTGAGGTCAACGTAAACACGAAATGGAATGCTTACGGCTCAGGTTAGCCTAGATATTGTGGTGAAAAAAATGCTCTTACTGCATATATATGTGGGTCTAAAGCATATAACATACTCACCTGGTACTATCCCATCAATCATGAAGGCAGCTTTTGAATGAAATAAGTCCTTTCATTGGTTAAAAAGCCAAAGAACAGCTGCAGGGAACAGATGACGGATAGGGAAACAGGGATGTTTCAAGAAGTGAAGCAGGAAAACGAGACAGGGTAGATATTTTTAAAATGTGCTCAAAACGGACCACAAATGAAGGAATTTTACTTTTGCTGCTGTTGGATTTAATTGCTAGTGTCTCACATAGTGTTGAGCATTGTCAATACAGTGTAACATGTAATTTGGAGGTTGTGAAATGCTTTGTACTCTTTTTGGTCTTATTTCAGACTCTAATCATGATGGTTGTTTTGCTACAGTTTGCAAATTTGTCTGCACATTCTGTTTATGGGATTATTGACCCAGATGTTTGATGTGAGTTTGAGTTGTCCACAATTACAAAAACAGCATTACAAAGACATTTGTTGTTGTTGTTGTTGTTTTTTTGTTTTTTTAAACAAGCGTTTGGACAGCCAACGGATAATGGAAGCACACTCACCAAGTGCACATGTTTACACTACAGTTTTGATGTTGGCTTTAGGGTAAGGAAGAAAATATAAAAAATTCTAAAAAAGCATTTCAAGGGTTTCAAATATCTTCTTATTACAACATTTTATGCTGGAATGGTAAAGTGAAGGCTTGCACCTGTTTGTCTGTTTCATTTAGTCTGATTCAGTAACCTGAAGCTCAAGATACTGCGAGAGAGCATAATGACCAGAAGGAGTTGAAAGAATTAAAGTTAATATTTCTATTTCGAATAGAGGCTATTACACACTGTATGTTGTGTATCTGAACTGGAAAACATTAAAAGACATTCTTAAACAAACTCTTTGCCATCATTTGTTTTGTCACATATTGTCAGAGGTGCAATATTAAAGCTGTGGTACATTTTATTGCCAGGTGGGGGCAGAATAAACCCACTATCAGAAGGCACTTGGTGATGTTGTTAGCGCTAACCCACTAGCTCGTTTTACACCGGAAGGAGATACAAGCAACTTTAAGTGGAGGCAACTGACCTGTCTCACCAGCTAGCTAACGCGTGTGTTTGCTAATACAGTTCAAAATGGAGTGCCTGGAGGACATTTATGTTTAAGAGGCTAAAAAGAAATGTGTCACTGAGCAAAGAGATTTGTCTTTTTTGGGGCGTTTAATTTTTTATAAAAGACAACATCTATTTGGCTGCTCAGAGCTAGAGAGCCATGGTGTCTATTGCTTTGGTAGTGCGAGTAAGGCTACGCATTAGCTAGCATTCCCCCTGTAGCTAACATATCCCCCTCAGCTCAGCCAACCCTTGATTTCATTTGCTAAAGCCACACAAACTGAGTTCTGACTTTCATTCAACGAGGTCTTAAAGTCATCCAGGAGATTTCCATTTCAAAAGCCTAATGTAACAGCACCAGTTTTATGTCGGGAGCTGTCATCTAATCTTTGTTTATTCAGCTGTTCTACACAAAACTCACTAATATGGCAAATATACTGAAGCAGACTGATGCACTGGTGCTGTTGGATGAAGCGTGTGTGCTAATGCACAGCTTTCCATTCATTCAAGCTCTTATGTGGAAGTAATTTGATTTTTATGACCACAGATACTTTTACTTCGGTGTTATCACCCGGGAATAAACACTGTTGGACCACATTACGCCTCTATCTACGTCTCCAAGGTCACAGTTTCTAATCTAATCAATTGCTCTTCTCGTCCCACGATTACATCCGTGGCCTTGCACAGAGAGATCGTTGAAACAAGCGAACCCTGCCTGTGGTTGGATGGTTTTGAAATATTTTTTGGGGATGAGATTTATATGCAATAATTACTTACAGGAGAAAAGGGAAAAGTCAACATTGTGACCTTGAATACATTTCCAAAGCATCCATTTTATTTAACTTTTCATACCTTACATATGAATGTCTTTCTCCTGGTTTAAATGATCTTCCTTGAATTATTGCTGCAATAAGAAGCATGTCATGAGAACCTGCATTGTCTAATAATGTATGATTGATGTGTACTGTATTAATCAAAATCATCTCTGTTATAACTTCAGCAGATTCATCATGGATTTCACAATTGTTGAGATGACTGATATTTATGGTTATGTGATATTGTTTTCTCTTCTGCGCTAAACCCAGTCGCCTTTGCAGAGAACACAGTATAATACTGTATGTTTCCCTGTAAGCGGTGATCACAGGAGACACTTCCCCTCCGTCACTAGATGGCAGTGCGCAACTATGATGTGCAGAAAAGGCCCCCATCAAGAAACCACTTCTAAACCAAATGAACCAGCTTCCAGCAGCTCAAGGAACATCTTCCTCTTTGGAGTTGCAAGCTGCAAAATCACAAATAATCACAAATAAGATATTTTAAGCATTACATTGAACAAAAAAAACTACTTTATTTTGTATGAAAGGTCTTTATGATATGATATCCATGGAGGTAACATTCTAGACGTTGTATTGGATACCTGAATGTTATTCTCACTGTCTTTGATTTAAATGATCAAATAAGCTAAGTTTGTAAGGTTTTTCCCCAAATTAATTTTGGTCGTCTAAAACCTTAAAGAACTCTGCAACAAGTTACGCAACAACACAGTAGGCCTATGTGTCGTTTTAGTATATTCAAAATATTTTTATTACAAGTAAATTAACCAAAGTGACAGTAAAACCAGATAGGCCTACCTGCAAAATTCAAATCCAATTTTCATAACTGATCCAACATTCAAACTCACATATAGTGCAAGAGTATGATGAAAAGAAGCAAAAACAGCTTTACAAAATTGACATTAATTCAAGAAGAGCAAAACCAACTCTGTTTTATGATAATAAGTGAGACATAAGAGAGAGTTATGACAATAGTCATATCACATTTTTTCTCACAATGACTATTGACTTCAGCGGAAGCAGCCTGACCAACATTGAGGTTTTTAGATAGTGTGTTGGAGGTATAGAGGGAGGGGTGAGGGAGAGATGCAGTTGTCATAGAATAGCTGACGGTTCTGGTCAACATCCAAATTACTTTTCAGGAAGATCTCAAGTTCCTGGACCGTCATCTCGTGCACGCTGTTGCCCTCCTTGGCGTTTTAGGCCAGGACTCCGTAGGACGGGAAGCGGATGCGAACATCGTGCGGTGCGTTGCGGTCGTACTCCGTGCAGCAGTACGCGGACCACACGTCCTCTGGGATGGCCACGCGGTCCTGGTTGTTCCTGCGGATCATGTTGCCTCTGGTGGTCACGCCGGTCATGATGTGGGCCGTGCCGCGGCAGAAGTTGTTGAGGCGGATGCAGATTCGCTCCTCGTACTCACGCCAGGGCCCGATGTTGAACTCGCGCATCTCCGGGACCACGTTGGTCAGAGTATAGGTGGCGGCGCGGTCATGTGGGGTGGACTGATTCTGGTCCGGGTTCAGGTGACCTCTCTCGTACAGGACCACGTCAGAGTAGTCATTCAGCACTGCCTGGCTGTCCTCAAACTTGTTGTGCAGGTAGCCAGTGGGGAAGGCCTGCATGTTTCCATTGCCATCGACCTCTGCCAGCTGGGGGGACACAGAGCACAGGCCTGGACATGGACACATATGTAGGAAACAATACAAAGCCAGCATAGTCTATTTAATTAGGCCTATTTGCCTCTGGAGTAGACATACTGAATGTTTTAGCTGCTGAGATACACTCCAGTGTGAGCTACCTGGTTAAACAATAGTTATAATTAATCAGGATGAATTAAAAAACAATTACTCAAAGACGATTTAATATCTGACCTGTGGCTCATACATCCAAGGGTAGTCCACGCGTCTGTCTCCCTCGGTTTTCTTGAAGGTATAAGCTGAGTAAACTGGAATCCGTTTTTGGGGGTCATACAGGGTCACGAAGCGAGGTCTGTCTGCTTAACGTTGACAGATCCTCTTCAGTTTCATGTCGGTGAACCCCCGCGGTGGTGTTCCCATATACAGGGAGTCCTTGCATCTCTCAATGTGATTAAAATCCTGAACAACTGTCGACGACATCAGAGGCAAAAGACAGGCCAGCAAAGGAACAAAAGCTGAAGGCGGTAACATATTCGTGGTGTAAAAAAGTCTCCTCTCCGTCTCACCTATACTGCGGCTCCTGGAAGGCAATGACGAAAAACGTACACAGTTATGATTATGGCAAAGCAGATATGTAAAGCGAAGTGGAAGACATGCCTCCTCCACTTGTGGGTGTGGATGTGCAGGTCATTGCTCTGACCTATGATTCTAAAATATTTCTGAATAAAAAAAGCAGTTTTCTCTCTTGAATATTATTCTAAATGGTTTTTTTGAAGAAAAGCTACTTTAACAGACTTGTGGATCGATTGAGGTGAGATCCATCATCTCCTTTGACATTTAAACCAATTGACAGGCTCGTTCCTGTGAGTTCTTAATGAGGTTACGTTTTGACCTTTGAGATTGCAATTACCTTTTATTCAGGTGCAATTAGGTTAGGGTTAGGGTTAGAGGGTTAGAGGATTAGAGGGTTAAAGGGTTAGAGGGTAAGAGGGTTAAAGGGTTAGGGTAGGGTTAGGGGTTAGGGTTAGAGATTAGGATTAGGGGTTAGGGCTAAGGGTTAAGGGTTAGGTAATATAATAATATATTTGATCATTGACTGAGGTGTAGACAGCACTGTTCAATGTCACAGTTTTAACCATGTCATTATTTCACATATTCCCTATATTACCACAATAATTTCATAACCAGCACACCGGTTCTGAACAATTTGGGAAGGCCTGATTTGACACAAAACATAGTTTCCAAAACTATCAGCCAAAATGACTTTCTCTCAAAGAGCTTGGGGATGATGGGACATTGAAACAGGTTATTCATGCCCGCGCTATCAACCAAATGGTAAAATGCAAAAGTGTCTAATCGGTGTCAGTGATGAACAAAAGGCCTACAGTGACCAGTGTGTTTTACAGCTATGACGCAGCGTAATTAATCGAGATAAAGCACGAAAGTTTAACTATACGACATAGCGACAAAGAGCGGACAAGTTCAAAAGCAAGAAACCAAACAAGAAAATAGCCCAGAACTCCACAGAAATTGAAGAAAGTGAGTTTGCCAATGAAGTGGAACGAGCGTTTCATAGCGAATGGTTCAATTTTCTGCCAAAATGGGTGCTTGACTTATTCTGGCAGTTCACTGTGTACAGAGCAAGAAATCCATCTGAAACTCTCCGTCTGTTTCCAAATGTGCAGCTTGGACACTTTATGCAGATTCTACATTTTTGCTCTATTTATCAGACACATTTCCTCCCATGGCAATTTGGTGACAGTTGCAAGGGACACTTGCATGTTTTCTTATCCTTTGATGACAACATGCCATGCCATGTGACTCAGTGGTTGCGTGGACCACCCTGTAGCAGAAGGGGTCACCGATTGATAGGAAAAAAATAACCCTTCAGGGAAAAAAGGAAAAAACCTGGAGGAGAGCAACAGAGAGGAGGATCTCAGGATGGACAGATGCATGTAATGTGTATGTGCAGACACATTTAGAGTTAAGAAAATAACATTCATGAGATATGACAGAGTGTATGAATAGTTAGTAGGCATTCCATTCGATGAGACCTCCACGATCCATCAGGCAGATGGCGGAGGGATGGGGAGGTCTCTCAAGTGTGCGCGGAGTCTCAACAGGACAGTGCGGCGAGTCAGCAGGAAATTCACGACCCAATCAGGCAGATAGGATAGGGTCTGACCCGGGAATGCTGAGGAAGTCAAACTCCGTGAGGAGTTAGGAACGCAGTGATTGAGAGATGGAGAAAGTAGGAGAGAAAAGAGGAAAAAGAGAGAAAGAGATAGGTGCTCAGTAAAATGTCCCTGTCGCAGCTATAGCTAATAGCATATAGGGCAAGGCTGGACCAGGCAAACCTGACCTGCCTAACTATAAGCTCTGTCAGAAGAAGGTCTTAAGTCTCTAAGTCTACCGGTGACTGTGACTCTGTCCGGACTGACTGAAAGATTGGGAAGCTGTTCCATAAAAGAGATGATAATATAGGCTCTGGCTCCCCATTTTACTTTTTCTAGAGACTAGAGAACCAAGCAAGTCCCCGCATAAAGCTCCGAGTTTTAGCAATAACAATATACTACTCATCTCTTAATGATGATGATCATGCATCATCAATCAAGGCTTTTAAAGAGAAGAGAAGAATTTTAATGATGATTTATTTTACAGGAGAGCAGGCAGAGCAGTGTGTGCAGGAGTGATGTCTTTTCTAGTTTTTAGTGGAACACGAGCTGCAGCATCTGGATCAACTGAGGGACCTAAGAGATTTATTAGTCTTTAACATCAAGAAGTTGCAGGTCATCCATTTTTTTTTTTCTTAAGAAGTATTGTGATTTTCATGTTTTTACATGTTCTAGTTTGGTTTAAGTTTAAATATTGTTGAGTTTCATTATAGAAAGAATAAAAGTTTATAAAGTTTGGTGCATAAATATACCCCAAAGAATATCATATATAAATAAAAAAAATCATAAGGTCAAAGACTTGTGGAATACACGTGTAATATGAACTCAGTTATTAAGAAGCCGTCATTAAATACAAACTGAAATTAGATTCGATCTGAAAAATGATTTATAAATTACCGTGCCGGAAATAAAAATCAAGCAAAAATAGGATTTAAAACCAAATTAGTGCCGAGCTGTAACAGGATGTCACTACATGATGTCAGAATGAAGCATCAAGGACAGTGTTTTGTCCAACACCTTATAGAGGTAATTTGCAATTGCACATTGCTGTCTCGGTGCTGTGGTGTTTTCTAAATCCTGATTGAAATTTCTCAAATTGCTCTAATGAAATGAAAACCTTCTCAAAATTTGCGACCACTTTCTCATGATTCACCACTTTCTCAAGGATCTTTGAGAGGAAGGAGGTGGAGAGGTTTAATAACAGATCTGGAGATTCTTCAGGGTGGAGTGAGTTTGTAGTTAGCCAACACAGAGGATCCAGAGGGCTTCTTCAGGAGAGGAGAGTGCTTGGCTGTTGAGAGCCGAGAATTAAATTAATGAAGAGAGCTAATTATAAGCAAAAAGGAGAGGGTCCTAAGAGACAATGGGGGTCCAAGAGATGAGAGAAAGTGGGGTCCAAGAGACAGGAAGACAATTGATGTCACGGTTGATGGGAAATTTAAAACACGTTGATGGAGAACTTCCATCAAATTATACTTGAGGACAGATTGGTTGTTAGTATAATTAAGAAGAATAATAAGATTGGCACTGGTTATGCTAATTTTTAAAAAAATTCATAATTAATTTAAAAGATATTTAATTAAAGATTTATACTCCTGCTGAGCTCAGCTTCTCCTGGCTCCTGTCAGCCCTTGACTCTGACTGCTGCTGTGGCTCTTGTTTTTTTCCTTTTTGTATTATTTTTTTCTGCTCTTTCTACTCATTACTTATGAGTAATTGTTTGAGGGCTTTATATGTTTTAAAACCATCTCGCCACCTAGTTGAGAACAGTTGCGGGTCTGAGGTTTTTAAAGTTTGTTTCTTCTCTTGTGCGGGGGGGGGTATTTGGTCTGACCTCCTCCTCCTCAGTTCACCTTCTTCTCTCTCTCTTCTCTCACTGTCTTCTGTATCAGTCTCAGTCCAGCTAGTGTCTTTTGAAGATGATCAAATGGCACTGGGGATAAATCTGGGATCGAAGACGACTATAGTTGACCATGAATTCGAAACAAATCAAATACAGAAAAAACTTAGAATTTAGCTTTAGCACTGTCAGTTAGACTGTCAGTTAGACACTTTGACTAAACTTTGACATCCCGGAGTTAAATGGTAAAGTTATGAGGTTGTGGTTTGAAGAAAGAGTGGGAAGCTCAATGGGAAGCTCAATGTCAACGCATAAGTAAGAAATAGATCCAAAAAGTGTGAATCAAGCTTGCAGTAGCCAGCTGAGTGTCTTTCGTACAATGACAGAAGCAAACCAAGTCCAACAGCAAGATGGCAATCACAGCACATCATTACATACATCCATCTCCTATAATAATATCTTTTATCAGTTTAAGAACCAAACTTGATATAAATCAATATAAATTCTAAATAATGATGATAATATATCTGAATATGACCTGGTGGCACAAATATAATAAAATGTAATTTTTTGTGAGTTGGATGTGAAAAGGAAAGAACAAGGCTTTCAAATGAGGTGAGTGTAATTTTGGTTTGAGATTAAATTTAGGCTTCGATTCAAGATGGCTGCTACTCCACCACCCCTCGACGGGTGCCTCGAGGAATGTGAGTATTAATATGACTGATTGATCCACTCATCAGCCGCGTGTCCGGGTCAGCCTCTGAGGAGGATCATCAGCTCAATCGGTGATGGTTGCTCTTGCCCAAGAGGAAAGAGTGTGGAGTGGCAAACACTGAAGGAATAGCAGGCAAAAAGATTCAAATGAAATGTGCTGGAGTGTCTGCCGCTGTGCTATCTACTGGCCTCTTCTCAAGCCGGTTTTATGCAAATGTCAAGAGTTTGTCAGATTAGCTGGAGCAACAATCCTTCACTGCCTAATATGTCAATTTGAGTGACTGAGTGTGGTCATTCATCAAGAGACCAGCTTGCCTCTCTGATCTATTCCTGAGTTATGACAATCATAATTTATGTAGCTGGGGCTGATGATGTAGTTATGCGAACAGACATTTTTCAGATCTCAGCATTTTTACCAATTAAAATTATGAATTCAGACCAAGTGTCAACCCAGCTCAGCTGCCCTCTGCTGCCTCGTCTTCAGCAGCAGAGGAGGGAGAGCATGTTAGTGATGTGGAGTTCAATGTTATCAGTTCTTTAGAAGGAAATGTTATTATTGCTCACGATATTGGTGTTCAACAAACGGCCATTGCCCGTATATTTATATATGTATATATATATATTTATATATGTCAGTGGTAGGCCGTCAGGGCCAGCAAGGCCTTCTCTGCTGGCCTAAACATCATCAGAATATAATTTAAAAAAAATATATTTCCCACAAATATGTATTAAATTATTCCCCAGAGTAAGAGTTATACTCTTTATTTCATAGCTTTCCTCTTGGTTGCACTGCTTCCAGCCCCAGGTTGAGATTGGGAGGGCTGGTCTTTATGTTAGATCTTTTATCCAATCATATTCAGCCATCATGTGTTGCCAGGGGTCTAAAATCGATACAAAATAGATAGGTTCTCTGATATATACACATGTACATACATAAATACATGGTGAACTAATTTTACATTAGGTTGTTCAGCTGTAGTAAGACGACATTGAAGGCCTAGGTAGAAAATGCACGGCCCGCCACTGATATATGTATATATATATATATATATATATATATATATATATATATATATATATATATATATATATATATATATATCAATGCAGTACAGCAATTTAAACAGTATGATAATTCAATGTGAGGTGAACTTTTAAATATGTTTGACCTATTTTGCTTTAACACAGCGCTCAGCAAAATTTCAATGTTCCCGGCAGGTCTAGGCTCTGCACGTTCATGAACCTCATCATGCAATAAAATATGTTCCCACTTGGAGGCAGTGTAGGCTTGTTTGTTTCCATTCTCACTCCATGATGAGCAAATGTATTTATGCATATAAACATAAATATGTTTTGTTCTCAATTATATATATCAACATGGCTGCATTATAGAAAGTGTGACAACTGCCACAATTGTGATTTAAATTTGTAGTCAGGCACTATAGGCTGTAACTTTGGGTTTATACAGTATTGCGTTAAACAGTTTTCCTCATCTGTAAATTAATATATTTAAATTTTAAAATTCTGAGACAAATCTATGTTTCTCTGTGCTCAACATGAATAATGAAATAATGTAGTTTACAATTCAGATTAATCTTCCAGTTTTGGGCTAGTTCGTTTTTCCATTTCCCTTCTTGGCTTTTGCTTTCTCTTGGTTTTCTTTTACATTACATTACATGTCATTTGGCTGACGCTTTTATCCAAAGCGACTTACAATACTGTTACATTCATTCACCGTAGACACAGCTACAGGGAGCAACTCAGGGTTAAGTGTCTTGCTCAAGGACACATCGACTAGGGCGGGGATTGAACCTCCAACCCCCTGATTGAAAGACGGACCTGCTACCCACTCACCCATAGTCGCCCCATTTTCTTCTCATGTCACTCAGTTTACCACTGGATTTTGCCAGAGAATTTTGTTATCAGTCAAACAAATGGGTAAAACATCTGTTTTACATTTATTATTTACTGTTTAAATTGGTGTGACATGGGCGTC
Source organism: Pseudoliparis swirei (assembly GCF_029220125.1). NCBI lineage: Eukaryota > Metazoa > Chordata > Actinopteri > Perciformes > Liparidae > Pseudoliparis > Pseudoliparis swirei. Next base: position 10,203,143 of record NC_079390.1, on the reverse strand, counting down.
TTCGGTGGAGTAGAAGAGGATCAAACTGTTTTTAATAATGTCACTCATATTTGAGCTACATTAAAGAAAAGCATGGGTGACAAAACATTTGTATCATTACTGTATCTATCAGTAGATGTTTGGTTTCATGGCAGGAATTATTGAGACAGACCAAGCAGACCTTCACTGGGCCACTAGGGGGCGCTGCTCAGCAGCTATTCCAGCCTGTGAAGCTTTCCCCTCTTGGTTCTGCACCAAAGTCCTCCGATTGGTTCAAATACCCACATGGGTTTGCGCACTGGCCAATAGGATTTGGGTTAATCAGACGCTGTTGCTAAGGCATTGAAAGGTTAAAAAAAAAAAAAAAAAAAAAGAAGAAAGAAAGAAACCCTGTCAGAGGAGCAGAGGGGCTGCTTCCACCATTTCATTCTCACTCTGCTTTCGCTCCTCACCAGCTCTCCCTCCATCTCTCCGCACTCAGGCACCGGCAGCTCTGCCTGTTTTCCCCCCGTGCAGAGGGGGAGAGCGGTGCATTTAACTTGGTGTACTAGTACTAATGGACCCTCCCTCGTGAACCCGGAGCCGTTAGCTCCACCTCCCCCTGGTTCTCCTGTCGCTTGACATTTGAGCTCAGCTGACGCTCGCCGCACGTCCGTCCCCATTTCACTCTGCTTCACTTCCCACTTCATCCAGAAAGATACCTGGCGACACAGCTCCGCCATGAGAGAAATGTCTGCCGACATGCACAGGGCATTGAGGCGCAGTGACCAGTTCCTCCTTTAATCAAGACAGCAAATGCCCTATGTTGCAGGGTTTTGCAACAAAAAAAGTGTCAACCACTTCCAGTGGTATTAAGTTAAATAAATAAAAAATTAAAAGAGAGAAAAGAAAGATTATTTTACAGCTGTGGGAAAAAAATGAAATAGGCTGCCTCTTCTACTGTAGGCTACTGGCCATGTTCCAACTCTCACTTGATATCTCTCTTTCTCACTCTCTCGCACAGAGAGAGGGGGAGAGAGAAATAAAGTGCCCCTCCATGCCTCTGTCTGCTGCCCCCCTCCTCCTCCTCCTCCTCATGCCTCCTCCAGCTCGCTGCAAAATGTCACAGATTAGAGATTCTGCTGCCTCTCATTGGCTCGCGCCCTGTGATTGGCAGCTTGTCGGCCCGCCCCTTCGGTCTCCGTAAATGGATCGGTGTGCACGGGGAGTCCGAGCATCAGAGAGTGGAGTGGAAACAGGAAGAGGTGGAGAGGAGAGGGGGGAGAAAGAAGAAAGAGGAGAGGATCGGGTGTTACAAGGTGGCGAGGAGTGAAAGGGAGGGAAAAGGGGAGCAGAGGGGCGCGCGGGCCAGAGAGAAGGAAGACACACACACACAAAAAAAGGTAAAAGAAGGCATTGCAGAGGGGTAGCTTCATGTGCTATTTGCATATGTCTGAATGTAAATACCACTACTTGTACTCCATCTGCCTGTGTGGAAGAGGTCTGCGCGTGCCTTTCTGTTTTCTTTTCTCTTCTGTGTGTGTGCGGGTATCCAATGTGTGTGTTTGTGCTGAACGATCTGTCTTGGCAGAACATACTGCAGTGTGTGTGTGTGTGTGTGTGTGTGTGTGTGTGTGTGTGTGTGTGTGTCTGCAGACAGTGCTGCACATTCATGCATGAAGCTCACATGCACACACACACATACACGCGCGCGCGCACACAGTGCTCACGTGCAGACACACAGAGAGCAAGAGCAGAAATGTGAAATGATGAATGTGGTGAAGGGGAACTGTTGAGGTTACACTTGTGCTCCCTGGAACGTTGAACTGTTGCATGTGTGTGTGTGTGTGTGTGTGTGTGTGTGTGTGTGTGTGTGTGTGTGTGTGTGTGTGTGTGTGTGTGTGTGTGTGTGTGTGTGTGTGTGTGTGTGTGTGTGTGTGTCGTACAGTAGTAATAAGCTACCCAGTGTCATGATTACATCTTCATCTTGAGTCTTGTCTAAACTGTGTAATCAGTATTGGCTCCACTGAAAGTTCGGCTCAGGCTGCAAACACATGTCTCTCAGAAAGCTCTTTAGCCCTGCTGTGTTTTTCATTGACTCCCACTTGTTTACTTCCTGAACGGTTTCAAGTAAATAAATAATTGTGTGGGGTTACTTGTTTAGAACGTACAGCTTGCACCCAACGTGTGCCTCCAGCTGATTTGACTGCCAGTTTAGGTAACCACCTGGAAGTGCGATTCTAGGTTACCATTCCCAACACAAGCCAGCTGCCTCTCTCTCTCTCTCCCCCCCCCCCCCCCCCACACACACACACGCACACCTACACTCATGTGCATCGAGTGCCTTCCGTGAACCTGTTAACCTGCCCCATAGTCTTTGTTCACACACACAAAAAGCTGTACATTTAGCATTATTTGCAAAAGACACCCCTCTTTCTCGTTCTTGACCTTGCCTTGGTACATTCCAGTACCCCTCAGAGAGGGCTGTGCTTTATGGAGCGTACACCGGGAGAAGCTGCTATTATAGCGAGAGGGAGAAGGGGGATCGAGCTGAGGGAAGCGGGGCTGCAGGGATGTTATTTTTAGAAATGTGATTGATATTCGCGTACTGTCTGTGATTGTGCCGCTATTTCAAGGCTGAAGCCAATACAATCACACACCGGACAGACAACCCCCTCCGAATGCACACACGCACACACACGTGCGTGCGTGCGTGTGTGCGTGCATTCGGAGGGGGTTGTCTGTCCGGTCTATCTGTCTGCTTCTCGCTTCTGCTCCATCTGCTCTCTCCATGTCTCTGCTTCTCATGTTAGCTCGCCAAGGAGCCACCAGAGACGGGTCTGATCTGCTGCAGCCCATCCTTCCTTTTATGGTCTAGGATCAGTATCCTTACTCCTCTCTCACACACACATACGCACGCGCAGACGCACGGACGCACACACACGGAAAGTCACAGCAAGGGGTGCACATCTGCAGTGGTTCACTGGAGCTAGCAAGAAGCTCTAAATAGTGTGAGGTATGCAAGAATGTGAAAGACTGTTTGTTTGTCCATATGAGCGCACACATTGGAGTGGATTTGGAGATCTGGAGCAGTTCTTCTCTAAATAATATGCATATTTCTATTCGGCCAAACAGAGCAGCTGCATAATGGTTGCAGACATCTCAACAGAGAAAGGAAGAGAGAAATGTGGAAGTATACATACAATCCTATAAACTATCCCCCCCACCCCCCCCACCTTTTCTCCTCATGTCAAAATCACACTTGCATGCAAACACTCCCCTCCTTGCTTGAGGCCTTGCTCCCAGCTCTGGACTAAATGATATCATCGGTTGCCAGGGATACAAGGACACAGCGTGCAGAGAAAAGGGAGGGTGGGGCAGAGGCAGAGCCATACACATAGCCTGAAAGAGAAAGCAAGAGGCTGGAATATTGGGTATCAAGAAAGAAAAGGAGCCTTGTTGAAACAAGTAGTGAAGATAGCAAAGGGCAGGGCCATGCCGAGGAAAGACAGGAGCATAGAGAGCCTGTCAGAGGTTACTGGCCCATCCTTCCTCTCCCTTCTTTCTTACATCTCATTCCATCCTCTTCCTTTGTCTGGAGAGAGGATGGCTTGCAACAGTGCACATGCATGTGAAAGCATGTGTTGGAGGGAATGAAAGGCAAAGGATAGAAAGGAAGGGAATGGCAGTGATACTTGAGGGATGGCGGAGAGTCGCTTGCCCTCGAGTTGAGACAATAAAACCTTCCTGTCTTGTACATCTGTGCACCGACTGAGTATGGTATATCCTCATTCCCTCTACTATGTGTGTGTGTTTGTGTTTGCCAGCTTGTGGAGGATGAGTACGCCTATTTAAAGGGGTCCAAGTCTGCACTGGTCTGCTGTCTTGTTATTCCTGACTGACAGCATCATCGGATTTGGATTTGGACCGAAGCCTGTCTCCCCCTTTTTCTCTCGGTGCTCATTGCGAGGTAAGTGTGGTGACGGGGATGCACGTGCACACATACATCCACCATTAGGTTAGGCATACAGTAGCTACAGAGTCACAGGGGCTTTCAGCAGAGACATGAAAGGATGCATGGCTACCCCTCTCTGGGTCCAAAAAGATGACCAGGGTTTCCTTGGTGACAGGAGTGAGAGGGAGGCAGCAGACTGAGGGGTTCAGGCTGCAGGTTTAACAACCAGTTTCAACTACCATCACCCACCGGCACAACAAGTGGAAGAGATTCATTTGTACAGCATCGTTTCTCTCCACAAATATTTTATCACACAAGTCAGGAACACGCCACACTCTGACCCTGCACTGTTTGCATTGCACATTCTTCTCTTCAACGTATCTCACTGTGAAGCAGTGGGTTCTCCCAACAGCAACTTAACCCCTTTTGCACATGACATCATTTGGCCGTGGAGATGAATTCCAGATGTCTGGAATTAACCCTGCGCACATGGGTTTGATATTGGAGGCACACAGCCATTGTTGTGTAGAATCAAATGTAAGCTGCTGCTGCTGACTGCTGACTCCTCCTACAACACTGTACCGACAGGGTGTCCATGTGTGCAACAGGGAGGGTCGACAGCAGATGGTGTATCTGCTGCCTGTGTAGTGTTGCTCAACTACCAGCAGCAGCAGACTGGTTGTAAAAAGAAACGGGAGAGCACACTTAAAAAAATTATAAAGAAATGTCGCCGCCACACAAACTGTGAATCCGTTTACAAGTTGTTGGCATGAATAAAGAAAACGGTGACAGCGTTGTGATATTAACACAACTTCACACACTGGGACACAAATAGGCAACTCTGAGAAATAAAGCACGACAATCTGTCATACTCATTGAATGTGTTGTGACTCTGTCATGATTCCTTCTGTACACATGACATCTTTTGCTTCTGTCCATCCTGGAGAGGGGTCCTCCTCTGTTACTCTCATGAAGGTTTCATCCCTTGGGAGTTTTTCCTGATCCGATGTGAGGTCCTGGGACAGAGATGGCGTACGTGTACAGATTGTAAAGTCCTTTGAGGCACATTTGTAATTTGGGATGTTGGGCTGTATAACATAAACTGAGTTGAATTGAATTGAAAAGTTCCTATAAGCTTCATGGCGTTTGATAAAGATCCTCTATTTCAGCATTAGCAGAGAATCGCAGAAGCTCAGTGAGCTGGTCTCTCAAAGAGCGGATGTTGGTGGAACAGGGGGTGATGTGAGGATTAGAGTGGATGTAGCCAGACCTGCTGTGTCTATTGCTCAGCTGTTTGTAGCAACTAATGGCACGCAGTGCGTAGGATACATGCATCTCGTCTCAATTCACCGCATGGAAGCCGTGTAACATTGTCTGCACACAAACTGCCTTTTGTGTTTTGTGTCCTCTCTCTACTGCTCTAAGAATGCATCTAAATGCAGTTGACGTTAAAATGCCTAAAGCCTCAGTCGGAAGAACCGTCTGGCTTCAGTTGCTCTAGCAACTGGTCGGAAATGGACTCTTGAAGAGGTTGCTCACTTAGCCCATCCAGCACTGGCGGAAAGGTTACTTCACATCTGCAAACCACAGGCAAACCCGTGTGGAACAAACTTGTAAAAAGGGAGGTTTCAGGGAGGTATTTATTAAAAGCTGTGGGAAATGAATGCATATAGAGGTGCAACCCATCAGCCATACAGTCCAGCTTTCTTCAAAATACATTGTTGATCTTTACAAGGTCAGCTGAAATGTCATCTTAACATAACACGTAAGTGTTTGGCAAGAGACATCTTTCCTGACCATGGACCAAATAATTACTTGAATTCAACTTTTCTATTTTAATCAAAAGGGGGGGGGGGAAACAACAACAACCAAAATTAAAATATGCAGATGAGACGAGGAAGGTAAGGATAAGAAGTTGGGACTTGACCAGCCAAACATTGGACCTGGTGTGGTGGTTCAATACTCAGCGGGGCAAGTTGGTGTCATGAAAGTAAAGGAAAGGAAGACCGTAGCCCAAATGAACTAGCAGCTGATGATGAACCGTGGGACTGGATGGAAGATGGGTGCTGTTGATTTGAGACTCATTCATCAGCACCCTTCATGTCAAAAAAGAAGTACAAATACTCCAGCAGCCCAGCTTTGTTTTATTTTGCTCTGCTTTCCTTTGCTCTCAAAGTGAGGTTGCCATGGCCCTTCTTCTTAGTGCCATGTTTGTGTTTTTTTTCTATCATTGGAGGGCCACTGGCTGTGGCGGCTGCTGGGTAGCAGTGATTAGAGAGAGGCTGAATACACAATGCAGCTCTGGCTGACGATGTGGTACATCAAATGCACCACAGATGCACAAGCTGACACTATGCCCCCCCCCCCACCACCCCATATGTAAATTATAGACCCAGAAAGATAAGCCAAAAGTAAAGCAATGATGATGCTGACATCCATGTTTCTCTCTCTCTCTTTTTGCTCTCTCTGTTGGGGTTGAAGTGGAGGGCCTCCCAAACACAGACCAAGACTGGTAATGTGTGTGTGTGTGTGTGTGTGTGTGTGTGTGTGTGTGTGTGTGTGTGTGTGGGTGTGTGTGTGAGAGTGTGTTCACATGTACTTTGTGCACCACTTTAGCACTATTATGGTATCACACTGTTAATTAAAGCACCTCATAAAAACAATAGATTACCGTCAACTGTATTATTCGTGAAAGCAGAAGTAAATGCAGGATGAAGATGCTGAAATTCACATGTTTTACACCCGTGTGTGTGAGTCGCTGCATGTCGTGTTTTTCGTTAGTGTTCACCTGCTGCTGTAATTGGATGTTAAATTGCTTGATTAGAGGGCCCTTCCGGTTGGCCTTTTTAAATTTATTAATCGGTGAGAGGAGCAGTCTTCTGAATAAGCTTTGAGGAAATAAAGCTCCGCTGCAAAGTGGTGGGCATTGTCGTTGCATAAGCTGCTATCTGATTGGTTAAAATTGTTTGCGTAATAAGCATTATCTGTGTTTCAGGCTGCATGTATCACCCCGCAGAGCTGTACTCTGGCCGTAACGCATGGGACTCCTATCCAGCTGGAGGACCAAACAGAGGACAATGGGCTCCCGTAAACATTCGTCCCTGGAGCCACACAGAAAGGTCAGCAGCAGCACCGTCACAATACTCACATTAAATGCTTCTGCAATGTCACCTTTTCATTCTTACAGGACAGTAGTCCATTCGCAGATGCACACATGTCATTTTGCATGCTGTAGGTTCTTATGTATTACCTGTACTGTGTAGTTCTTCCCTATTTCTTGACTTCTCATAGATTATGATCTTTAGTCGTGAATTAGACGCTAAGCTTCACAGGAGTCACCGTTTTTTGTGTTGGCTGTAACGGTTAAGACAGCAGATACAATATAATAGCCCTTAACACCGAGATAAAAAAATAAATAAACGTCCAAAGCCTTCCCAAAGATAATTTCAACTCCGTCGGATCAAATACTGACGCAACTTGAGACTTGAACTCTTCCAACAAGGGTCAGTCCAGCAGGTGGGAATCCAGCTTTTGTTGTCCTGGTTGATTCACGATAAGCACCACTTTATGAAACTGACTGATTAACTGGAGCTGTGATGAGCATATTCATGAAACAAAAATGACTTCAGCTGCAGCTGTAAGCAGGAGCCCATCTGCAGTTCTGCTGAATGAAACTATAACTTCTTCAGCTGCAGCTGTGGGAAGACTCAGTCCAGCTTTTCAGCTGCAGTGGTTGAGGGGGACTGAATGAATATGATTATGTCTGTCGCTGACCGCTTTTGAATTTCATGGCAATAGTAGCAATTGTGTCTTTAGTAAATTTGCATGACATAAACACAGCGCGACAAACAATAACTGATATTTAAATTATTTTTTAAATGTCTCACAAATCCAAGATCTTAAACGTGATCCTTCAACCAGAAGTGCTTTTCTAGCAAGCAATGCAAAATTAACTCCATATTCAGAGAGGTTTCATTGATACAACAGTGCAAAATTAGCAATCAACAAGAACAACTTGATTTAGATATTCAAAGAAAGAGCGGCTATACAAAGCTAATTTATAAAAATTAACTGATTGCTGGTTAACCTCATGTAACCTACTATACTATAGCTTTTTTTTTATTGTCCAAAGTGATCTATATTTTCAACTCATTTTCAACATTATTATCTTGAGAATATCTGTATGTTTTTGTTTTTTTGTCACTAAAGGTGTCATGGAGAGCGCAATCAATCACATAACCCATCATCAAGTCGTTTTTATAACAGGTGAGTCGCTCAAATAAGTCCTCTCGTGCAATTCTCCTGAAACCACTTGGAAAGTCAACTTCACTTGTACTTGCTGCTTGAGCAGCAGAACAGCACAATACTTGACCTGTCATGGTACTTCTTGCTAAGTTGGTCTTCTGCCCAGGGGGGAGAGGACAGTCAACCATGTCCAGGACAAGGTCGTCTCAAAGGGGCACCGACAGCCGCTACGTCTCTGGGAGGGAAAGGAGCAGTCGTTCGAGGCCCAGAACTGGCATCACAACTCCACGCGCTCATTCCACAGCCGAGGTGTCACCAACGACAGTTATCCGACAGGACCAGGAGAGCGCTACGCAAACTGGGACCACAATGCCAGCAACTCTGTGGTGAGACCTGCAGTTCCAGGACAACATTACTTGCAAAAGAGTAAACATTATTATTTATTGGAGCTAGAAGTGTGTCATCATTTGATTGTGTCCCCTTTTCTCTTGCCGACCGTTAGCAGCACGGGGGGCCTCGCCAGCATCGCAACAACAGAGAACTCCAGTGCCCACCAGAGAGATGGGCCCCCTCAGACTGCAGCAGGATCTTTCCTGGCAGAATTATAAACAACAGACCAGGACCTTGGAAACGGCCAGCCCTCCACCAGCGGCGAGACCAACTGCACCAGCACAGTCCCCCTCCACAGCACCCTCTGTCCCCCAGGGACGAATGTCCAGCCAAAAGGAGAAGGGACTCTGGCCCTGATCAGGTGAAGTTTGTTGGCCTCCATTCCTTGTGTTGAGTATAGTTTATTTATTTATTTGTATACAGGCTTTTATTTCTGTGCAACAGCACCACCCGTTGGTCAAATTCTAGTTAGTATGACAAGTTACTTAAAATATAATAATAATATTAATAATAATAATATTAATAATAATAATATTAATAATAATAATAATAAGACAGGTTACTTATGCGTCTCTGTTTAGTCATCCGATCCTGGATCAAGGCATTTGTCTTCACTCGCCCGTGCCGCATCGCCACCTCGCCACCACCGCTGTAACCAGGATGACTGGAAACCTCCTAATGAAAGGGGGGGTCATTGCAACCACTATGACCACCGGACCTCAACCACACAGCAACAGGTAAGCGTAGAGTCTGTTAACAATTACTAACAGATCAAACTGAACAAAACAAAAGTCGGTGATTTCTATATTATTAGCTTTTGAATTTGCAGGAAACCTCTAAACTGCGGGCTGGGGGACACTTAGCGGATCCGAACCAGAGCTGTCGCAGCAGACCGCCACACCACGGAAGCAATGGGAAGGTCGACCGGAGAATCTCATCATCACCAGCAGACCCCACCCGTGTGCCTTACAGCCAAAACCATCACTACTACGATCAACGGCACACAGGCCACCCCAGAGCTCTACCGCACAACATGCAGCTACACCCTTCTGAGAACAAGGACTCCCGGAGCCATCACCACAAACAAAGCACAGTGAGAAATATACATTTAAATAGCACAAAGACACAAAAGTCGGGATCGATAGATAAATAGGTTGAGTGTGTTTTTTGTAAAGTAGACTTGACAACACTCAATACCTTTTCAGTTTGTGCCATTTCACCAGGCAAGTTGCTGCTAATAATATCATCAACCTCTTCTACCTCCACCATCCCTACCATAGACCCTTTATGTCTGCTAGGAGGGAAGGGGGATCTCTCGGGGGAGATGGCAGGTCAACAGTGTGTGGCACATAGAAGTGGTGTCCAACAACCGAAAGCTGGGACGCCGCTCAGCACTTTGTGTCAAGTTGTCTTGACAGAAATCCAATGGTTGATACCATTTGTTACATATATTTGGTGCTAAATGGAAAAATGTTTGACCACTGAAATTTATATAAATGGTTAAAAAGAATCCCTCCAACATACCACATTAAGAAACCAAAACCTGAGGAGCACCATATGACAGTGAGGTCAACTTTCAAATAATGGTCTCACTCCAATGATATTGTTACTATGGGGACTTACAATCATCACACATAATTATAATATGTGCAATTCCAATACTGTTTAGTGACCCTAGTATGTAGAATATATACCACTTTTCTAAAAAGAAAAACATAATACATTTATATTGCATTTAAAAACTGCATGTTTTTTTCTGGATTCTATGTAATTGATATTCTAAACAGATGTAATCCTTTGCAGGAACCTCAGCGCAGTCATCAAAGGGGCAATTCAAGGGATCCAGACTCTCCTCCTTATTCGTCCCTCCTCTGCAGCCCTAAAGATGGAGGTTGTTCTGCCAGCAGTCCACATGCTTCTTCCAGCCCCCCTTCCTATACGGTTGCCAGTGGCAGAAAAGACCCATCAATCATTCATCAGTTTATCCCTGGCCTCAGTGGACAGCAGAAACTCCAGGGAAGTCCTAATTACACACTGAGACCTAGCCTGACATCTCCCACGTCTCTCACATCTCACACTGGTCTAAATTCCAGGTTTTTGGATGTAAAATATCGAAAGACCTTGCAGCCGCTCTGCTCAAGACAGTCCCCCCACGGCCGATCAAGAGCGATCAAGCCAGAAAAAGTGTCGGAAGAACATAAAAAAGCAGAGAAGCTGATGAAAAAGGAGAGGAAGGGGGAAGTTCAAAAGACAAACAGAAAGGGTGAACAGAGGAAGAGGCATAAGAAAAAAGAGGAAAAAAGGTTGGCCGAGAGAAAAAGGAAGAGGGATAAAGCAGCTAGGAGAGAAAGAAAGTTAGGCTTGAAAACTACACTCACACAAAACGAAATGTTTGCTTCCGTCCCTACTCCCAAATCTTCAGGAGAGGCCAAAATATGTAAAAAGGAGACTTCCACTCGGTCCCCAGAGAATCAAGGCCAGTTACGACCCAAACACAAGCACAGGGAGAGGAGGGAACGAGGAGAGAAGACACACAGGCCATCCACAAACACTCCTGATTCCGGCTGCACCTCAACATGTGGAAATCACAAAACGCCCAAGAGGAACAGAGTTCCCCCAAAACTCCCCGTCAAGGAACAACTAAAGCGATCTCTTCCCAGGAAAACATGCCCCAGCCAGACCAGCAAGAGGCCCACCGCCGTCTCACCCCGCTCAAAAGCTCGACCAAAAGCAAAGCCCGATAACACACTTCCCTCTCTTTTATTTAAAGCCTTAGCACCTCTCAGCACATCGTGTTCTATCAGCTTAGAGCGGCCCATCCACGGCAAAGAAGGCGGGCATGGAGGCGCTAGAAACGCTCCGGACCTTCAGCCTGTGGGAAATGTGAAGGAAACGGGGGACAACCCTTCCAATACTCCCCCTGTTCTCAGCTGGCAGGGCTCCCCAGTATCAACTATTGGAGAAGATGAAGAGGAGCTAGGGAAAGGAGTGTTAAGTAGACCTGTCCTCCAGCCCAGCCCCACCCAGTGCTTCTCTCCTCCTCCTCCTGTCGACAGTGAGCGCACCGATGAGATGAATAAGGAGCCTTGTGAAAACACACCGGCTGATTATTCAAACGATGGCGTGTCTGAACTCGGTGATCTACCTTGTGCAACGGAACAAGTTGCCGATGGAGAGAAGGAAGAGGAGGTGGACGGCAGCAAGGGAACCTCTGGCTCTCTTCTCCGTGAGCTTCGCCACCACAAAACGGGTTTGGACGACGTCTTCAAGAGCCTAGCCGCCTTTCTCGGAGGCCAGCGGGTCCCATGTCGAGGCGGTCCATTCGGGAGGCCTCCCGCGGGCTCCACGAGCGGAGTCAAGTACTCCTCTTCTCTTGAATTGGGGCCAGAAATTCACGAGCATCAGGATTTCTCCCCACAATCCGACCTTACAGCGTCTTCCAAATCCAGTAATCAGTCACCAACTCACTGTACCTCCACATTTTTGAGAACCCAGAGTCCGACGAGTCTGAGGGAGCCTGTTGTGGACGCCCTGGTCCAGGAGAAGCAGGAGGAAGTCAAGCCCAGCGTAAAAGAGAGAAAAGAGGGTGAGGATATGGAGATCCTTTCTGAGAAGAACAAGTCATCTCTTTTGGATGGGTCACTGAGTGCGAAGCTGAGACTTACCACCTCGCACACAGCGTCTTTCACCAGCCTCATTACTCTCTCCACCAAGGAAGAGAGAGGACACAGTGAGGAGATGGAACGCTTGGGTACAGACAGGAAGAGGAAACAAAAGGTTAATGACGGGGAGAGCGAAGGAGAGATCAAGATTAAGATAAAGACGGAAGAAAGCAGCGTCATCTGTTCTAAAAACAAAGCAAATGAAATAAGGGATTTGGAAGAAAAAGCTGTTTCGTCCTCTTTGCTCGTCATCTCCAGAAAGTCATCCAAACCTCTCAAAGATGGTCAGAAGGGCCAGACTACTCAGGAAAACCCCACACCACATGCCAACCACATCCAGAAAGAAAAAGTGGACACGGGGTACGCCGATGTAAAGATCATAACTGAGAAGAAGGAAGAGTTCAAAAATAAGATATCCTCAGCAGCAGGGCAAAAAAATACCAAGGCCATAAGCCCAGCGTCAACTGTAACAATCAAGCCATCTAAATTATGTGTGATCACACCAGCAAGCAAACCACTATGCTCAGCAGCTCCAGTTGACCCCATGAAACTGAAAGCATTGTCCATGGGCGTGTCGAAGGAGCTAAAGATCCTCTTGATTAAGGTGGAGAGTGCTGGAAGACAAACATTCAACATATCGGAGGTGGAGGAGAAAAGAATCCCGCTCTGCAAGATCAGCATTAAAAACACGGGCGCTGAAGTGGTCAGAGCTTGCAAGTGAGTACGCTGACAAAAACAAATTTGTGCATCTTTTTTATTTGGATGTGTTTTACATCCAAGTTGTTACTCTTGATGAATTTAGTCTTTTATTGTCATATTTTTCCAGGGGGACGAGGGTGAAGGGGAAGTTCAAGGAGTCTTTCCTGCTTCCCGCCTTCTCTGTAAAACCTAACATTGACACCAAGATCCCCATCCCTCGAGAAAAGCTTAACCCTCCTACGCCGAGCATCTATGTGAGTCCACGCAGATGAGCATACCCAACGGAATCCAGCTCGACAAGGGGCATCATCACGTATTGAATCCTAACGACGTGTTTTTAGCCACGCTAGAGGCATGGCTCTATGGACGGCGACGTCGGCCTCTTCTATAGGTCGGACGCTCGGTCAGTTGGTGTGCCACCTCGCTCCAAATCGAAATAGCCCGATAACTGTCTGATGGCTTGGCATGCGATTATGTACGGACATTCACATTCTCCTCAGGATGAATTGTGATCTCTTAACTTTTTATCCACCACAAAAAAATATGTATTCTTCTAACACACTCAAAACTAGCCTCAGCTGTACTTCATGTTTACTGTCTAATTAGCAAATTTTCGCATGCTGACGCGCTAAACTCCGATGTTCTACAGAGTAAAACATAACATCGGCATCCTAGCATTGTCATCGCTAGCATACTGCCCGACGACCCGATTATTTAGAAATCCCACATTCTGAAAAATGTTTTTTATAAACGGATGATATGTCGAGAAAGTCTCGACAGAATCCTTGGCACTTAGACTCTACAGGGAGATTCGTAATCGAGGTGCAACCCCCTGTGGAGTCCAGACGCTGTTGGTAGACTGATGAATCTGATGAATCTGAGGAATCTGATGAATATGCAAGGACTGGGGTGATGGGGTGGTGGAGGGGCGCATGTAGCAGCAACATGACACGGCCCTATTTAGTAAGACACGGCACCAAGATGATGTCTCAAACAAGGAGCTGCAAGGACATTCGGAGTGAGAATGCGTGAGCTGGTGGACGGCAGAAATAAACTTCAGGAGAAATCAACTTTGGGTGTGAGCGTGCAAAAGGATGATATTCTTAACTGAACCTGCGCTCGTTGTTCAAGGCTTATTGTTACAACGATTGTTGTTGTTTTTCCCTTAGCCTCTTTATACTAGGTCCCTTTGTTGGTTAGGTTTAGGCAAGAGGAGTGAGAGCTATGTTTACGGTCAGAACATCCTGATATTCAGAGAAGGGCGGGTCATGGCTTGGACAATTCTAATAATGCGACAAGGGAAGAGCCAATGTCGTTATTTAGCAAAAATTATTAGCCATGTACCACAAAAGTTTGTACTGTAGGAACAATGGTTGTTTTTTCAAACTTTTGGGATATTCAAATGATCCTAAATACAGCCTCAGTGAGCCTTTAGCATGGCTGTAGACCTCGGGGCTTGTTCTCATATGAACTAAGAAATGAGTAAATCGCCGCCGTAAATCTTTGAATTGTGTCTTGGGTTGTTTTCTCGATAGCAGCAGAGAGAGCTGCCTTATCATACCTTGTTTCAAGACATCTACGCGTTACCAACCTACTGTCAGTATTTTTCATTTGTTTTCAAAACAAATAAATAAATTCTGTCACCGCGTTCAAATGTTCATAATTATTCTGTGTTTCTTCCGCAGTTGGAGAGCAAGAGGGACGCTTTCTCTCCGGTTCTGCTTCAGTTCTGCACTGATCCCAAAAATGCGGTGACTGTCATCAGAGGTCTTGCCGGCTCCCTCCGCCTTAGTAAGTTTACACCCCACTCCAGTTACTCGGTTCATGAAATTCCAGTTAGTCTAAATGAGTTTTTGGGGATTAGTAACACATTGGCCACGATTAGGGCCTTTTGTTTATTGGAGCAGGGAAAGAGAAAGGGAAGGAGGTGTTGATTATCCAGATATAAATGGAGCGTATCATAAAACGGGGGACTATTCTAGATGCAGCAGATATTTTACACATGACATTCGAGACAATTGAGAAATGTTATACAACATACAGTTGACTCTGAGTCACAATTGTGTCTTTGTGATCTACTATGCAATGAGTTTGACGTGTGTGCTTCGACCATGACGGGATGGCTTTGCCACCGGTAGGCTGAACTTTGAGAGAGAAATGTTAATTTGAATGTGTTTGCAAAATTTCTCTTGTGTTTTATAATCGTCCAGTACAGATGAACTGACCTTATTTCAGTTTATACACCTTTTGCGTTGAGCTTGGAACCACAACCAATGCCTTGAGAAAAATACAATATACTATTTATCTGATAATGACCTCTGTTCTGTGCTTTCCTTTCCCTATGTGAGACCTTGGTCTGTTCTCCACCAAATCGTTGGTCGAGGCCAATGCGGAGCATCCAGTGGAAGTGAGGACTCAGGTCCAGCAGCCCGCTGATGAGAACTGGGATTCAAGTGGATCGACGCAGACGTGGCCCTGCGAGAGCAGCCGCTCGCACACCACCATTGCCAAATATGCTCAGTACCAGGCCTCGAGCTTCCAGGAAAGCCTGCAGGTAGACATTGGCCAACACATGTACACACATGCACACAGATATGGATCGAATAAAAGGCATTATTAATTGATTTACATGAACCCGTATTGCAAATAAAAAATTATAAATGCTCCATTTGGCCTCATTCAGGAAGTTTGTGTGCAGACCGATTTATCCTTAAGTGGCAATGAGGGAGTTGCAAGAGAGTTTGTGGCATTCTCTCCATTCCCTGGTACTTATAGTTTTCTTCTAGATCTGATCGGTCCAGACATGTCGTCCGAGTCATGAACAGATAGTCTGTCTTTCATCACAGGACAAAATAACCTCACATTTGAAAGCGTAAATATTTGGTATATTGAATATGATGCAAAATTAATAGTCACCATTTCATCATCAAAATGGTTTATCAATTAACATTTAAAAAGATTTCCTGATTTGAATTTGCATATTCGGCACATTTGTCACTGTGACGGCGACCTCAGAGTCTCTTTCCAGTGTCATCCTCTGTTGCACCAACAACATTACCGGCTTTAGACTATAATATTCTCTCTTCTAATATACTCTATATATATAACTGTCAAATCCCCCTTGTTCACCTCTCACATTGTTAATTGTTTCTGAGTTTTTGGGATCAATATAACGCTCATCTTCTTGTGAACAACTGAAACTAATTATTTCAGTTTAAGTTTACAGTATGTTGGTGAATCCAACTGGGAGCACTCAACCTCACAACTTCTGAATCAGAAAACAACAATGTTCTTCCGTGATGATTATTGAGATAAATAACCAGTGTGAACAAAAGTTCAGTCTTTCTTTGAATCCTCTCTGGTGTATAATACCTCTCGAGCTTTGAGTAAGTTTCAATAAGTTGTTTTGATTGTAATTATTAAAAAGTAATAATATGTAGCGCTGTATACACTTTCCAATGGGAAACACATGCACACTTATGTCACTTGTTTGATGTAAGGCTTTCAAGTTGTTACAGCTATACAGAAAAGCAGGTTTTGGAAATGAACTCTTTCAGATGCATGTGTGTCTTTCCATTACTGTTGTATTTACTAATGACATCCACACATACTTTAGGTAAATAATGATATAACAATGCATCCTTTTTTAGCTGTCGGCCAACCTGTCAGCTAAGCTCATGTAGATGTGTTACAGGAGGAGAAGGAGAGCGAGAATGAAGAAGGAGAGGAGACAGAGTCTGTAGATACGACGGCCGCTACAAAAGCTGCTCTGACATTAGGCAGCATTAAAACCAACCCTGCGACCTTCTTCAGCAAAGTCCAACCTGTTACTCCCAACAGCACAACCAGGTAAGCGCAAAACAGTGCTCCGTCTGTACCAGTAACTCACAGTTTTAATGGGCTAACAATACACAAGACTTTGTTCTGTTCCCCAGCTCAGAGCAGAAAACAGGCGGAAAGATTATAAAGTTTGGGACAAATATTGATCTCTCTGACCCTAAAAGGTGAGATGGTGTCATTAACCTCTGCCCGCTCATACTGCCCTCAATGAGGGTCCTTGTTGTCTCACGTTTTACATCATTATGTTTCTTTATAAGGTGGAAGCCTCAACTGCAGGAGCTGCTGAAGCTGCCAGCTTTCATGCGCGTGGAATCCAGCAACAACATGCTCAGTCACGTCGGTCACACCATCCTGGGCATGAACACTGTCCAGCTCTACATGAAGGTGCCAGGCAGCCGCACGCCAGGTCAGTGTGTGCGTGTGTGTGTCTGTGTGTGTGACAACACAATCAGGAGCTCGTAAACCACAGATTGATTGATTTTCAATTGATGTTTTTGAATGAATAAACGGACTGTTGGCGCTCTTCATTAGGTCATCAAGAGAACAACAACTTCTGCTCCGTCAACATCAACATTGGGCCTGGTGACTGCGAGTGGTTCGCTGTTCATGAGCACTACTGGGACGCCATCAACACATTCTGTGAGAAGTGAGTGAAGAGGCTGTTTAAGAACACATGTAGAAACAAGGAAGCTGCGATTCAGTCCACGGCAGATCTTCTCCAGGAGTTTCTGTAACGTACACTGCTGTAATATTTGCATTTTTCTGTTTCGAAAATGCGTACAAAACAATCAAATTGAGCAAACTGCTCTCCCCATTGTGTCTCTGGCCACCGCGGCGAGGCCCTCGGCTGTGTGATTACTTGTGGCCCCAACCAGCCCGGCGGAGACAATAATTAGCTGTAGTATTGGGCGCTCGCTAAATGTCATTGTTTGAAATTGTTTCCCTCAGGCATGGTGTAGACTACCTAACAGGGTCCTGGTGGCCAGTCCTGGAAGACCTCTACAGCTCCAACATTCCTGTGTACCGCTTCATCCAGAGGCCTGGAGACCTGGTGTGGATCAATGCGGGGACTGTGCACTGGGTCCAGGCGTTGGGCTGGTGCAACAACATCGCCTGGAATGTGGGACCACTCAACTGTCAGTTACAGCAAGAAATACAATGTGTCAAATCACAGCTCAAATATGTTGACTATTCTTCCTCCTTTCAGACTCACCACTGTTTTGTGTCTTCTTTTTTTGTTGTTGCTCTCCCAGCGTACCAATACCAACTCGCCCTGGAGCGCTACGAGTGGAACGAGGTGAAGAAGGTGAAGTCGATCGTTCCCATGATCCACGTTTCCTGGAATGTGGCACGCACCATCAAGATCACCGACGAGGACACCTACAAGATGATCAAGTAAGATGCGTCTTAGCCCGTGTCTATATATGTGTGTGTGTGTGTGTGTGTGCGTGTGCGTGTGTGTGTTGGGTCACATCTTTCCCTGTGCCCTCCTCCCTCTGCTTCAGACACTGCCTGATGCAGTCCATCAAGCACATCCAGATTCTTCGAGAGCAGCTGGTGGCTGCGGGGAAGAAGATCTCCTACCAGAGTCGCATGAAGGACGAGCCCGCCTACCACTGCAATGAGTGTGACGTGAGTGCCTCCATCTTTTCCCCCGGCCTCGCTGTCTGCCTGGGAACAGTGAGTGTGCGTGTGCGTGTGCGTCGCGGCCGTGATATAAACCGTGTCTCTGCAGGTGGAGGTGTATGATCTCCTGCTGGTGACCAGCGAGAACAGCACCAAGAAGAGCTACGTGGTGCACTGCGAGGACTGCGCCCGGGCTAAGAGCCCGTCGCTGGCGGGAGTCGTGGTGCTGGAACAGTATCGGATGGAGGAGCTGATGAGGAGCTACGACACCTTCACGCTGGTCAGTCTCACTTTCTAAGCACGAGCCGTAATGCCGGAGTATCTTTTTGAGAAACAAACAGGACTCCATATTGCGAAAATATATTGCCAAAAAGTCCTGAATCAAAGGATGTTGCATGTTTTATTCTATTAATTGACTTAAAGTAACTCTTGACCCTTTTCCATCGGGATCGAGATTGATTTTCTTTCTCCGCGTCACAGATTGGTTCAGTTCATGTCAATACAATATGAAAATCAGCTTGAAGCTCACTTGCAATCGGTGAACCATTACAGTGAATATGTACGTGTGTATTTGTTGTTCTGGTTAACGTTACCGTTGCTGGGGAAAGTTTTAATGTTGGTGTAATCGTTCCTCCTGTCCATACCGGTCATGAAGATACCCCTCGCTAAACAGTTCTAAGTGATGGGGTACGAAATAGAATTAATACATGAATAAAAATGTTGCAAAAACATTACAATAAAAAAATAGTTTTGCATTGTTTACATTGTTTCTAATTCATAATTGATTCCTAATTGTCCTTAAATCCCAACTTAGACTGCGCACACACATACACACACACGCACACAGACACTCACACACACTCACACAGTTTTTTCAAGTGGCGATCTAAGCTATCTCTCCCTCTTTTTCTCCCCCTTTCAGGCTCCAGCACCCTTTTCAAAGTGAGGACTCCTTCGCGGCGTCTTCCAGCCATAACCAAAACTCTGATGGCAGCACAGATGTTGTCTTCAAGGCAATCTATTTCTGCAAACACTCTTTGAATCAGCCAATCACGTTTACTCAGTATTGTTTACATCACACAATAAGGTATGGATACTCAGCCAATCCAACTATAGCTCACTGTCTTCCCCATACCAGCTGCTGATTGGACGTGTGTTTTGAAATAGAATGACTAGACTGGTACTTTTCATGAAAAGCATTTCAGATATGTACAAAAAAAGAAAATGTGAGCACTGTTAGCACTGAAAATCAGGTTAAATGTTCAACGGACACTGCTGTGATTCAAAAGCGTCAAGTAGCCGGTTCTGTGTTTAATAAATTCAGGTACTTTTATGCAAATTCTGTAGAACTTTTTAATTCCAATCTAGTTATTCTATATGTCCATGAATTTGCTGTGATTCTGTTGTACCAGCAGGGGAATCGCTTCACAGGAGAAGTAGCTGTCACATTTGGCATCGTATTGGTTCCTCTTGGTTTTTCTTTGGTATTCAGGTAAACTGACATTTGTAATTCCTGTCTGGATACTCTTTGAGGTGCTATTCCAATCTTATTTATTCCCGTTAGATACTTACAAAGTTTTACCAGCCTATTAGTACACCACATTGGCCTTGCAAACTGTATTTATAGGAGAGGTAATTAGAGGATTAAACAAACAAATAATGATTTATGTACATATTTAAAAAGAAAAAAGTTTTGAAAAATCAGTTTCTCTAAAATACGGGTTTACTAGAGGACTAATATGGTTTCATTTTTAGTTGGAAATCAAGTATGTATATGGGGGTGAACGTTTAAAAAAAAAAGATAAATACTTGCGTTAGTGTGGTTCCTGTGAAACGCACAGAAAACAGACAGTGTGTTTTGTTTTGTTTTTTTGGAATGGGAAAACAATCCCTTTTTTTACCTCCTTTGGTTGCTATGTTTTTGTTTCTAGATGACAGAGAAAATAAGTAATTGTGAATGAATTTATGGGATACACAATGGTGTGCATAGATGGGGGAACAGAAGGGGGAGGGGGGGGGTTGTAATATGTCCAAATAGACACACAATCATAATATTATAATGCAAATGCCAATGAGGCCAAATAGATGACCAGGCTGAATGGCACCTCACTGTTTCCATTTGCCCCAAACATCTGTCCTGATGAGGCTCCGTGCTCTGCCCGGGGTTCAATGCACTGCATTTACCGTTGAACATGCTGAAGAGCACATTAATTGAGACTTCATGAGAAAGACCCAGTTGTTGTGGGGGGTTTTCAAATATTTTAAAATTAAAGGTCTAACCTTTGGCTTTAAATGTGATATGTTATAATGCAAGGGTGAGCTTTGCTTCCACTGGACTGAACTCGCATACACATTTTTGGTGGCCCAAGTTTGACCCATTTCATCATTTGAATAGAGGTTCATTATTACTATTAAAAACACTATGAAAACCATGTGGTAACTTCCACATGTTAGCACTGCCCTCATTAGTCTGTGCACACCATTTACTGTACATAATATAACTGTTTTCAGGTTCACTAGAAGACTTATGTAGTTTTGCTCTAAAACAGAAATTGAATTTGTATATGATCAAATATGTCCACCTCAGCCATCTGTTTTGGTCGGTGCTCTATTATAATACACCCAACAAATATCCTGTTTCACTCTAGTTAAAATTACTGCAATGGGAATGAATTCCCACTTTTATACCTCTTTTTGTTGTCAGTTTCTGTATTTTGGATTACAGAGAAGATTACAAATTGTGACATTATTTATACTGTACATTGTGGTTTTCTTACATATTTATTGCATATCAAAGGTTACTTCACTTGATAAGGGGCTACATGGTATTTTAAAAATGTAGTATGGTCATAATGTGTGGACAGGGGAAGTGCAATCAGGGGGCGGTGTAATTTTCATGGTGCTAGACCCCTCCTTGCCTCAATGCCCCTTTATTAAACAGCATTCATAAGTCAGAGGTACAACTCAAAACAACCTGTTGGTGCTTTTTAACACAGTTTGGTGGGAAAAGAAATGGTATGATGTATTTGTACTGTATCGAAGAGATGAATACAAAATCTTTTAAAAATGTTTTGTCCATTTTATGAAATTCATGTTCAATTATGGTGAGGCAGTCGTGGTTTTATGATGAGCATTAGTCGTAGTTGTAATTCTTGACACTTTTGCAAAGACTTTTAGGGAAGTGACTTTCAATGACGTTGAGGTTCCGTTTTTTTGTGTCCCGTCCTCATTATTGGTATTATTTGAAGAATGTAATAATGCTTTTTTTCCTCTTGACTTGTTTGATTTATGCTGCATTTATTGTTTAAAAATAAAATAAAAAACTGACATTGAAGAAAACCTGAGCCAGACCTGTCTTAAACCCTTCTGTGATTTTTTTTCTGTGACATATCGTATTGTTGTTAAAGAAAATAAAATGTTTTGATAAATTATTCAACAATGAGTCTTTGCCTTTTGATTCTCTCTGTCGTCTCACTGTCCACACAAGCAGTCGTGGACATAGTCATGGTCTCCAACTTTGGATTCGTTGACTTCTGTAAATCTGTCTGTATTCAGGCATGCTCTCCTTAAATGTGTCACCTCTAAGAAGGGCTTGAATCACTTTTTGAGTGCTCTAACTGGAACAATATCACTGTTATTGTATCAATATCACTGTAAAGTAATACAAATTAATAGTTATACAAAATAATAAAGTAAGAAAAAGAAGAAAAAAATGAATTTAAAAAATGAATGAGTAATAAAGTACAAAAGTTATTAAAAAGTTAAAAAGTACAAAAATAATAAAAAGTATAAAAGTAGTTGAAAGTACAAAAATAATAATAAAGTATAAAAGTAATGAAAAGTAAAAAAGGAATAAAAAAGTACAAAAGAAATAACGAGGACAAAAGTAATGAAAAATTACCAAAGTAATAAAAAGTACAAAAGTAATAAATAAATAAATTGAAAAGTTATAAAAAAGTTGAAAAGTTATTAAAAAAAAGTTAGGAAAAGTTAGAAGGTTATAAAAAAAGTAAAAAAGTTTTTAAAAATTTAAAAAGTAAAAAAGTAATAAAAAATAATAAAGCAATAAAAAGTTAAAAAGTAATAAAAAAATTTAAAAAGTAAAAAAGTTATAAAAAATAATAAAGCAATAAAAAGTTAAAAAGTAATTAAAAAGTTTAAAAAGTAATACAAATTAATCAATAATAATAGTAATAAAGTAATAAAATAAAGGAAAACAAGTAATACAGTACCGAGGTTCATTCTAAACTACTATGAAAAACAAATAGAGTTACTAACCAAGTAATTTACTTGGTATGAGTCTGCGTTAATCTTGCTGCATCTGGTCAGGTCACAGTCAGAAGAAAAGGCGGATAGACGATTGAGACCACGAGATCTGGCACATGTGCAAAGGGTATTCCCCAATTTAACACATTTATTTGCATTGATATGCACACCATCTAACCTAAATAAATCTAATAAATGAAAGTATTCCTACATTTTGTGTTACACCTATTAAATATAAATATCTTCATTTGTGTAATTGATTTAATTATATGTATCGAACCCTATTTAAATGTGTCACCTCTTAGAAGGGCTTGAATTGTTGAGTGCTGTAACTGGAACAATATCACTGTTACTAGATCAATATGACTGTTAGTAGATCAATATGACTGTTAGTAGATCAATATCACTATAAAGTAATACAAATGAATAAAGTTATACAAAATAATAAAGTAATGAAAATAAGAAAAAAGTATTTAAAATTTGTTTTAACTAATTAAAAAGTAATAAATAATGTAAAAGTAATTTTAAAAAATGAAAAAGTACAAAATACAAACTTTAATATAAAGTACAAAAATAATTTTTAAAAGTAATAAAAAGTACACAAGTAATAAAAAAGTATCAAAGTAATAAAAAGTAAAAAAGTTCTAAAAAAGTAATTAAAAAGTTTTTTTAAGTAGAAAAGTTTTACAAAATTAATAAAGCAATAAAATGTAAAAAAGTAATTAAAAATATTTAAAAAGTAAAAAAGTTCTAACAATTAATAAAGCAATAAAGAGAATCGTTTTTGAGTGCTGCAACTGGAACAATATCACTGTTATTGGATCAATATCATTGTAAAGTAATACAAATTAATAAACTAATAAAAAAGAAGAAAGGATTAATAAGAAGGGAAAAAAGTAAAAAAAGTATACAAGTAATAAAAAGGTACAAAAGTAATAGAAAGTAAAAAGTAATAAAGAAGTACAAAAGTAATAGCAAGTCCAAAAGTAATAGAAATTGCAAAAGTAATTAAAAAGTATAAAAGTAATAAAAGTAATACAAAGTAATAAAGGAATAACAAGTTTTTAAAAGTAATTAAAAAGTTAAAAAGTAAGAACAATTAATAAAATGTTGTCGTTCAGCATTCCTCTGCAAAGTATGTCAAACATGTCAGATAATAGCCATGGCATACAATGTCGAGAAAACAAAGTTTTAAAAAAAGGTGCTACAAGTCGTGGTATGTATGGTTATGTAATGTTATGAATACAAATCAAAAGTGCCATTATAAAAAAAGTCATTAAAATGCTGTGATATAGCACATCAAGTTGTCTAAACATGTATTAATTATTAAATACCTCACGCTAAATGAAATTGATGTACAAGATCACTAATCAACATTGCCCAAAAGGTACAGAACGACTGGTAAAAACGTATGTGTGAATGGGAGATTAATGACAGATCGGGCCAGTAGGGGGAGCTGTCGCGGAAAACTATGCTTTGGGGCCGCAGCATAGAAGCAGAGGAAGGGTGTGTTTGTGAAGATTAAATAGTCAGTTGCGGATACAGGATAATTACATAGTAATAATAACTAGCGTAATATACTGTAAAATAATGTTACAACATAGCATATCCCTTGTTCTAATGTCCTTCTTCTAAGTTCTGTCATTTTAAAAGGTGAAGTGTCTGTTGTGTTCAAAATAACTTGGAGACAACAATAACACCTTGTCTCTGCTGAGGCGTTATAGTGCATGAAAACCAAGGTGGACCAAGCTCAGGTAAGCCATTTTAGGATGCAATGACACGACAGCATACAAACATAACATTATAATACTTTCGTATTAGAGTACACGGATGATTTGCGAGGAATGTTTGCTTCTGTCCCCTACTTGCTCCCCGACATGACCAATCCTGCTTAAGAATGAGATTCGGACCGCCTACCTCATCAGCATAGGGACACAGAAATATAAAAATAATAAATAAATGAAGGTGAACAACTTGTATTTATTAATATCAGCATGTATTTCTAATTTTTTATTATATTTAAGGATTTATATATTTCTATATTAATTTCAGCATTTATTAAGAATTTAATTTATTCATTTATCTACTTATACATTTATTTTTGTATTCCTGTATTTAATAATGCATTGATTAATGTATGTATTAATGTATACTCCTGGCGAAGATCTGCTCTTGACTGACTGTACATATTCTGTCCTCCATAAGAAATAGACAGCAAGCTGAATAACCATGGAAACATTATACATTTATTTAGATATTACAGAAATATTATGATAAACTGTAACTTTCTTCTAACTCTACACAAAGAAGAAATCTGTAAGGCCCTGTTATGTGTCTCCTTTGTGTCTCTCTGTGTCTCCTCTGTCTCCTTGATTGTTTCATTCCCCTCACCTGTGGTGAGACTTTAACTTTTCCACACGTTTATGTTATAAAAACATTGATATTATTAAAACAAATATTTTAATGTATTCGTATTTTTAATTAATGATATTTTTGATAATCAGGCCTGGAAGTGCTTTCAGCTTTTTCACTTATCCAACAAATAGCAGAGGGCGCTGCTGCTGATGCTTCCCTTTAGAAAGCTCTTTGAAGAACATGTTTAAACCTTAGGAGAAAGAAAAGAGTAAAATAGTTTATTGTATCAGGAAAGATCAACAGAAGGCACACATACAGTGTCTTGTGGGTGGACGTCACACCAGTGTGAGTATCTTTCTCCAGACTCCATAACACATCTCTCCTCCTTTTAAAACTACCACGTGGTCATTAACCAAAGCATGAGTTTATATCCAATTACTATCTGCAGCACTCTTCGTCATGCTCACATCGATCAAGTACTTCATAAGTTGGGGTTGCATACAACTTTCTCAGAACACATGCAACATTGTTTTGAATCATGCAGCGAAGGTTGTTCAATGACATTGTGAAATCTCTGCACCCCCAAGTACTGATAACAGATCACAGACACATTTTGTGTCAAGCAAACTATTTGGATAATTAAATATGGTTCCATATATTTAATTAAATCAATTGCACAAATGAAGATATTTATATTTAATGAGTGTAACACAAAATGTAGGAATACTTTCATTTATTAGATTTATTTAGGTTAGATCGTGTGCATATCAATGCAAAATTAATGTGTTTAATTGGGGACTACCCTTTGCACATGTGTCAGATCCCGCGCTCTCAGTCGTCTTTCCACCTTTTCTCCTGACTGTGACCTGACCAGATGCAGCAAGATTAACGCAGACTCATACCAACTAAATTACTGTTTTTCATAGTAGTTTAGAATGAACCTCGCCACTGTATTACTTGTTTCCCCTTGTTTTTATTACTTTATTACTTGTTATTACTTTTTAAATTGTATTGCTTTATTAATTTTTTAACTTTTTAACTTTTGAAAACTTTTAAATTACGTTTAAACTTTTCATTGCTTTACTTTTTTACTAATTAAAACTTTTTAATTACTTTTTACTTTTTTATTAATGTTTCATTACTTCTGTACTTTTAATTACTTCTGTACTTTTAATTACATTTTTACTTTTTCTTCTTCTTAATACTTTCTTCTTTTTTATAACTTTATTAATTTGTATTACTTTTAATTTATTTTTTACTTTTGTATTACTTTAGTACTTTTTATTACATTTGTACTTATTCATTACTTTTGTACTTTTTATTACTTTTGTACTTTTTATTACATTTGTACTTATTCATTACTTTTGTACTTTTTATTACTTTTGTACTTTTTTATTACTTCTGTACTTGTAATGACTTTTTTACTTTTTTTCTTCTTTTTAATACTTTCTTCTTTTTTATAACTTTATTAATTTGTATTACTTTACAGTAGGGGTGCAACGGATCATCATTGATCCGTGATCCGTTCGGATCATCTATTTCGGTTCGGCACGCGCATGATCCGCGGATTGATTTATGAAGAAAAAAAAATTGTGCGCATGCTCAGTCCACACACAGCCGTAACACGTGGCTGACATAGCGATTGCTAACATAAAGAAAAACCTGCAACACAGCGTGGTCATGGCGAGCGGAGGAACAGAAGAACTAGAACGCCCCACATGGAAATCCCCTGTTTGGGAGCATTTTGGCTTCCCTGTCAAATTGAATTCAGAAGGAAAGAGGTTGGTGGATAAAACCGTGACGGTGTGTAGGCACTGTGGCACAAGAAAGTCATACAACAGTGGAAAGTTTCCTGGAAACACATCGAGCATGGCCACGCATTTACAGCGACATCACCCCGGTGTTTCACTGACGGGAGTGAAACCGAAAGCGGCTCAACAACCGCTCATCACCGCGGCATTTAAGCAGCCCCTTCCTCCACAATCAGACCGGGCTAAAGCAATCACAAACGCTATCGGTCTGTTTATAGGTGCTGACATGAGACCATATTCCGTTGTGCAAAACAAGGGATTCAAACACATGCTGAACGTGCTCGAGCCACGTTACGACATCCCGTCGCGCACCCACTTCAGCGATAATATTGTGCCAGGTCTGTATGAGCAGGAGAAGAAAAAGGTGGTGGATGAGCTAGCTGTAGCACCCTCTGTTGCACTCACAACAGACGGGTGGACGTCGAGGAACGGTGAGCTATGTGACAATAGCCGCTCACTACATCACAGCAGACTGGGAGATGAGAAGTCCGGTGCTGCAGACACGCCCCTCTACGGAAGTCACACAGGCAGTCACCTTGCGCAGGTACTGACACAAGCAGTGGAGGAATGGAAGATAAAGAGGCCCACTACTAATATCCCAGTCACAACTGATAATGCCAAAAATCAAATAAATGCAGTGAATGAGGCAGGACTGGGCCCACAGATAGGGTGCTTTGCACATGTAGTAAATTTGGCATCACAGAAGGAATCTCAGTCAATAGGATGGACCGCCTCCTTGGGAGGATCAGGAAGGTGGTTTCCTACTTCCACAGAAGCACAACAGCTGCTCATGTGCTTAAGACAAGGCAAGAAATGCTAAAGCTGCCTACTCATAAGCTCATACATGATGTCCCAACAAGGTGGAACTCCACTTATGATATGTTAGAGCGTTATCTGGAGCAGCAGGCAGCTATATACTCTGCATTGACCGACAAGACCCTAAAGAAGAATGTCAAAGACATCATAACCCTTTCTGATGATGATGTGAGAGTGGCAGAGGAGGTCCTCCAGGTGCTTAAACCCCTTAAAACTGTTACATCTCTGCTGAGCACTGAAACGTTACCATCTGTGTCAATGATCCTTCCGCTGAAAACAAGGATTCTACAATCCATGGCTCCAAGTGTGGAAGACAGCACCATCACTCAAGATGTCAAGACTGCCATTAGAGAGGACCTGAAGCCCAGATACACTTCACCCCTACTCTACAGGACTACCTCCACAGATCTACTGCCCTTGGTCCAAGGTTTAAGTCCCTGTCTCACATAGACCCTGACCCTCGCCAGAGGACATACAGTGACCTCACCACTGAGATTGTGAGCAGTCTGGCCACTGAAGACTGTGATGAGGTAAAGGAAAAAAACATTATTTTAAAATGATCAATTTAAATCTTCATACATTTTTTATTTTCAGTAATAATGGCATTCATTTAATGTTATTGCCGCATTTTTCATGTTTATGAAACATGAAAATAAATAATAGGTTTAATTAATGACCTATTCTTTTCTGCAGGGTCAAGCTGCAGAGCCAACAGGAGCAAACTTGGACACATCTCCTCCACAAAAGAAGTCGGCGTTGGCAGAGCTTTTTGGAGAGACCTTTGCCAGCAAAGACATGGACAGCAAGACTCCTGCTGACATCAAAGAGGAGGTGGCATTCTACCTGGCAGCAAGCGGCATTGCAGTGGATGGTGATCCACTGACATGGTGGAAAAGCAATGAGTTTAAATACCCTCATATTGCTAAGATGGCAAGATGCTATCTCGCTGTGCCAGGCTCTTCAGTTCCTTCCGAGAGAGTGTTCTCAACAGCAGGGGACATAGTGACTGCAAAGAGGTCCACACTCTCCCCAGACAATGTAGACACCCTTGTCTTTTTGAAGAAGAATTTAAAATTATAAGCTCATGTATGCTTTGTTTTCTTTCTTTAATTCTTCTTTGATAATAATGCTCTTGTTTCAAGGAAGATGATGTGCCTTCTTATGTTGCACTTTAATTTGTTTTTTATTAATGGTCATTGGTCCATGTTTAAAGGAAGGAGATATGCCTTTTTATGTTGCACTTTAAGTTGTTTTTCATTGATTATGTTGAAAAGAAGATGTTAATTGTACACTTTAAGTTGATTTTATATATTTCAATTGAATAATTTAAAAGTGTTAATAAACAAAAAGACAAAACATTTTTTTTTTTGCTGATCCGAAAAATGATCCGATCCGTGACTCTGATCCGAGGAACGATCCGAACCGTGAGTTTTTTGATCCGTTGCACCCCTACTTTACAGTGATATTGTTCCAGTTACAGCACTCAAAAAACGATTCTCTTTATTGCTAAAACTTTTAAATTCTTCTTTTACTTTTTATTGCTTTATTAATTTGTTGTACTTTTTTTTACTTTTTATTACTTTTTTATTATTTGTTATTACTTTTGTACTTTTTATTACGTATGTACTTTATATTATTTTGTACTTTTGGATTACTTTTGTACTTTCTATTACTTTTGTACAATTACTTTTGTACTTGTTCATTACTTTTGTACTTTTTCATTACTTTTTTACTTTGTATTACTTTTGTACTTTTTAATTACCTTTTTATTATGTATTACTTTTTAATTACTTTTTTTTCTTTCTTTATTATTTTGTATAACTATTCATTTGTATTACTTTACACTGATATTCATCTACCAAACTGTGTTGAAAAGCACAAACAGGTTGTTTTGAGTTGTACCTCTGACTTATGAATGCTGTTTAATAAAGGGGCATTGAGGCAAGGAGGGGTCTAGCACCATGAAAATTACACCGCCCCCTGATTTTTTTTGTTTTCAAATGTTATTGTTTTGAATTAGATATCTGTAAAAACAGTTCAATATTGAGGATACTCTAATAGTTTTCTTACTATTTAGAAAATAAATTCCATTTGTTTCACAGACATAGAAGTGCTTCTGTATGCGCTGCACCTCCTACTGTATACACATGTGAGAGCAACATCAAATCAAATATGAATGAAAGTTTTATTTTTTAACATGATTTATTTCTTAAATGAGACTAGCTTTCCAGAGACGGTACCAGTCTCCGGACATGCGTACAAATAAATGATGAAGTAGCAATATGTTTTCAAGTACAGTGGGAAGCACTGAGCGGATCATGGGAACGGTTCAAGAGACAAGTTATAACGCAGTGTTATTTTGCACTTTTACATCATAAAATAGAGTGAGGGTTGAAAATGAGGGAAGAATATCAGGTGGAAGACAAATCTAGTGAGAGTTACTGAAATGTTTTTTTCTTATATCATATATAGGGACGCAATGAACAATGATCATTTAAAAAATGGTCATACATAATAAAGTTCACACTATGATGCATTCAGTATTCCAAATTAAAGCATTTATTCATTTTATATTGACCCAACAAACAATTTCAGGGGTACATTTGTTTCTAAAGACCAAAATACGAAATAAATATTAAGACAATTTATTCTGTTTGTTGAAAATTGTTAAACATCATTTCAACAGCCCTTGTGCAGGCCTCTTGGTACACGTTAAACGGTATATTTTGATAACTGGCCAATGTGCAGGTTTGAATACCAAAACATGAACAGATAATTGAGATAGATTTGGTTGATGAATAAAACAAAGATGACAACATTTGGCTGTGCGTGTGCCATGCCATTATATCAAATATATAATCGTCACATGTAAATATTTATGGGGAATATATCCTTCCCTTTTTCGGGTATTAGACATCACATTAAAATATCCTTCAATTTTAAACGCATTTAGGAAACAGGTTTTTCTAGTCTTTTTTACAGATTGGCTTCCTATTGGAGGGTATGAACTGTGAACTGTTAAATATATTGGAGAATATATTGATGTCATAAAACATTTGCATTCTATCTGAGATTTCTGCAACCTCCAGAGAAACAAACTATTTGTTTTCTGCCTGTAAAGAAGCGGTGATAAACACAACGGAGTCGCGATTGTTTCAAAGTGTAATTCCTGCTTGAAGTAATATATATGAGATCTATGAAAACACGTGACTCGGGTCACATGAGTCTAAAATAATATAATGTAAATGTCGGCCCGGTGAGGATCTGCAACACTGAAACTACAGTAACTGCACATACAGATGTTTGTTCCTATAAAAGTGTGATCTGGTAGACTTAAGATGCTGGCTGCACACGTGGAATGCATAAAGCATCAGTGCTGAGAAAAAGTGCATTTCTTTGGACGTATTAAAAAATGTAAAGCAACTCTTCCATGTCATGTAATGTCCCAATGGCAGTGGGCATGCAGTCACAACGCATCTTGCGTGGCGCAGCTGAGGACTCTCATCCTTTAAATGTTTCAATGGAGAGAGCAGAATTGAAAGGTTTCCGGTGTCTTTACGGCCCTCAGCCGTACAGATTGTACAGATGTTTTGTCACAGCGCGACCAGAAGGTCTTCATGTCGTAGAACCTTGTAGGTCAGCCAGTAGAGGACATTAAACATAAGGAAACTCATGGGGAACAGAGCTCGGGCGATGGTATCAATCCTCTTTGCTCGATCCACAAAGCGCCTGCGGATGTCATAAAAGCCTAAACCGGGAGGTAAATCGGCAAAGACCGGTGTGGCATCCATTTCCAGTGCACTTCCTGTTGACAGTGGGAGTCCAAAACTCTGGAAGAGTAAACCCTGCTGCGCCAGCTCCTCCTCCTGGAAGGGAAATACAGCACAGTGTCGTCACCTGCTCCCACAGAGTCACTGGGGCGACACCGAACACCTCCAGTACGTACCCGAGCACAGGCTGTGCACTGCTGGGCTAAGGTGCCGTGAGGAGCATTGTTTCCCGTCGTGTTTTTTCCTTTCACCTTACTGTCACCGCTTTCCTGCTGATGGGGGAAACGCAACACACACATTGAACCATCACACAGACTGCATCACAACCCTGACGGTGCACAGCACCAATCTCCATCGCCAATCTCCATCTTTTCCACTCAGTTGGAAATTAATTTGAAATGAGACAACTTTCGGTGGCACCTGCATAGTCCCAACTAATAAATACATATATAAAGCATTCAAGTAGATGTTTTGTGTATTGTGGTATAGATGTTACACAGTATTCAGACATCCTTTAGCTGCTGTCGCAATGCTTCATTTAGGAAATACTTTATATTCAAAGCTGGTTTGGTCGGCTTGTTCCTCCCTTTATTTCCCTCTCCCCATGTGAGGCAGCGGGATGTTTACAGCAGTTAAATGAGATGCCGGCTTACATTTTTTACAGGTTAGCAGCGCTGCCTACGTTTCCCAGCTGGAGTGCAGGACACAGCTGAGCTGCCTGGAGAATAGCAGGTGAAAAGTCGCCCAGGGGGGCCGAGTGGGTTGGTTGCACTCACAGTTCTCTGCCGCTGTTGCTCTTTGAGCTTCTTCCGCAGCCTGAAGAACTCCTTGTGCTGCCGCGAAACAAAATTAACGGCCGCATACTCCAGCAGTGCAGCAAACACGAAGAGAAGACACACCGCCATCCAGATGTCTATGGCTTTCACGTAGGACACCTGTGACACCGTGAGATTCACATCAGTGAAGCCACTCAGTCAACATCAGCATTCATGCCCCGCTAGGCAAGTGACACGAGAGACATGGAATCACAAGAGCAAAATATTACATGATGTTATACTTCACTTAACAACTCTATATTCAACACAACCACACTGCATCTGCAAGTCTAAGTCGTGAAAAAATCGTAGGGAACAAAATGTACTAAGTTCCAAAAGATATTCATTGTGCAGACGGACAGTGTTTTTAAAGGGGAGTTGATTAATTAACACGTATTATGTTGTAATGAGTAAATAACTAACTAATAATAATAATCCAGTATTATACACAATACTGTACTTTACACTCTGAGGTGGGTCGTTCTGCTAAACCAGTATTTTTAGTTGTAATACCTACTGTAAATAATCGTAAATACTTCTAAAATACATGTATTCATAATATTAAGATGCTTTTACTTGTGATGGATTATTTTTACATTTTGGAAAAGGATCTGTGTACCTCTTCCATGACTGCATTGTTAACAATGTATGCAGTCCTGTCTATTCAATTTCTAGTATGCCATTAATATGTCATGAAACGTATGTTATGAAAAAGTAATACAAAATGGATAGCATCCTGCGCTATATTAATTTCATAGTATTTGATCAAAAAAGCTATAGTATAGTATGTCCTAAAAAAATACAGAATAAAGCACTGAATAGGGGTCCATAGGGGTTACGGTGTTGCATAAAAAAGTCAAAACAATGCCACAGTAATATTTGTCATAGAAAAGTCACATTATAATTTTTCAAAATAATACATAATAAAACATATTGTACAGAATGTCATAAGAATGGTATTCAAAGTAAAAGTATTCCATGTCAAGAAAGAGTATTATAAAATATTATATATAGATTGTCCTAAATATGTCAGAAAAAAAATCTTAAAAAAGTGATTGTCATAGTGTGAAAAAATGATTTGAAAAAAAGATCGAAGTATAGTGTGTTGGAAAAATACCTTTATAAGTAATTATACACTGTCTTGAAAATAAAAGTTATTTACGACGTCTGAAAAAAAGTATTTTCAAGATATGTAAAAAAAAAAAAATCAGGCATAATATCTAGCATCAGTAAACATTTTAAGAAAAAATGTCATTGTATATTATGACTTTAAAATGTATTTAATAAATAAAGTCCAAGTATATCAAGTCTTTAAAACGGAAATAAATAAAGTAGTAGTTTATTATGTTGTTTATGAAATAAATAAAATCATAGTACAGTATTCTGTAAAAGTCATAAAAATATAATAGTATATCTTAAAAAGTCATGAAAAGGTCACAGTACATGATGTCAAAAGATCATTAAAATTCATATCACAGCAAGCCATAAAAGGTCATAATATAGTATACCATAAATAAGTAATACAAAAAACGTCATGGTAAAGAATGTGTTAAAAAGTGCAGATAAAAAAGGTCACTATGGTTGCTTGAAGATTACATTTTCCGACACAAACCAAAAAAGACATTCTGTCAAACCCTTTTTATCTGAACCAAAAAATGAAAGAAATCAAAACATTCAGTATCATACATTGTGTAGATTTGTAATGATTTTTACATATACTTGCACATGAAAATAAGAAAGTCTATGGTTTAAAAAAAAGTTTTTAAAAATAAATAAAAGCTCACAAATAGTACATCCTAAAAACATAATAAAAAGCCATTGAACAGTATTTCATAAAACCGGCAGAGCACAAACCGTGACTTACCTTTGGCAGGGAGGCCCTGGAGCCGGAGCTCTGCGTCGTCATGGTGAGCACTGTGGTGATCCCCAGTCCCACTCTGGCCGGAGCCGCGTCCATGTTGATCCAGAATGAGACCCAGGACAGGATGACGGTGAGCAGGCTCGGTATGTACATCTGGATGAGGTAGTAACCCATCTGACGCTCCAGGTAGAACTTGACCTCAATGCAGGTGAATTTACCTAACCACAGGAGGAGATACAGGTGCACACTGACCGTCTTATGAGAGGTTTATTGACAGTATCTATCAAGGGTGTTCCCCGGCAGGTCGTCATGTACCTGTGTTGTAGTGCTTGGTGCAGTAGCCGAGGCCTTTCTCCTCTTTCAGCATGAACTGAGGGAGCGCCAGATCATCGGCCACCTGCACTGCTCCCACGTCCAGCCACTCAAAAATGAGATCATTCATGGTGTAGCCAACTAGAAGAAAGACAGAGACGGTGCACTGTTTGCAATGATGACTCAAATCTGAGTGTTTGATTTTTTTAAAGCCTGGCTTCAAAGATGAACTTACAACTTTCGAGCTGCATTGTACACTTCTGGCTGTCCATGGGGAAGTTTTTCAGATCCATGGGACAGGAAAGGGTAAGTGTCAGCCTGGAAAACAGAGACAGCAACACCATAACGGTCCACACCAACTCCCGAGGGGAGACCCAGCCAACCCACGGCACTCAGCCTACCCAACCGTCTCTTGTGTCACTGGACCGCTTCCTGCACACTCATCAGGGGTCACATCGAGCAGCTCTATACCGCTCACTAACAAAGTCCAATTGGCTTTTTGTCACAAGTGCAATGCTAACTTCCAGGTTGTACTGCTCGTTTTTCAGGACCTCTCTTCTCTTTATCCCAGCAAGTACAAAGTTAAGAATCTCAAACTAATGAGGAATACTGCAGATGCCACTGGCTGGCTGGCTGTGTGTTGGTGCATAACTCATTTAGGACCCTAAAACATGTTGTTGTTTGCTAAGAATAACTTGGCACTTTCAGTGTGATCCCTTTAGGTGTAGGGGCTACTTTTTAAGGTTCTATGACCAGATATGCATCATTTAGTTAATGCTTAACATATCTGCTAATAGGGCTTTATGCATTGCTTCATCTTTCTTATGTTCTAATGAAAACCATTACGCTACATTTCCCCCCTGCTTTAGTGCCACATTGCTGACCTGATTCTGTCTTAGCCTGCAGTTATTATTCACAGTGGGTGTTGGACAATACAATGACAACTGAACTGAACTGGAGTGAAACAAACATGTTGCAGGACCGTATATATTTAGAGGTTAAGATGACAACTCATAGAGCTAGAAGCTCAGTTGGCCACATGACAAAACATGGAAATGGATTTGAAATGTCTGATAGAGGTACATCTCGGTGGGACTAATCAAGGATGATTTTATCTTATCTCTTATCTCGGTGCAGTATTCCCTAAAATTAGCAATTTACAAAAGAAAATCACCTGATGCTGTAGAGGACATTTCCATTCTGGAATATTCGAAGCAGTTTGTTGTCCGTTGTGACCTCGTGGAAGTTTGCTCCCTTTTCATTTGCAAAGAACAGGTCAGGTTTCCAAATGGAGTCCAACATCGAGGGGTCAAGGTCCAGAGAGTCATCCGGATACTCTTTGTATGCCAGTCGAGGGTCATTCCACTGCTGTCGCAGAAATACATTGAGCCGGTAATCCTGAAGTTTGGAGTCAAGTCATAATTAGAAGTTAAAATCGTTATAAATGGCTGAAACAAATATATAGCCACAAGTGGCATTAATGCCATGGTAGCTGTATGGTAATAAGATGTCATAAGCACGGTGGTCCTGAGAACTCAACGCACTGCAGATGAAAAGACAAATAGGCTACATATATACATACATGTACATACATACACATACTGTATACACACATACATATAAATATATATATATATATTATATATATACATTCATACCAAGATATTTATGCATACATATATATGCACACACATAAGTACATAAATATATACATGTACATTAGGGCTGCAACTAACGATTATTTTGATAATCGATTAATGTGTTGATTTTTTTATTTTTATTAATCGATTAATTGGATAAAAAACAAAAAACTTCATTCAACCCTTTATTCAAAACAGGGTTCGTACGGTCATAGAAAACCTAGAAAAGTCATGGAATTTTTAAATGGCTATTTCCAGGCCTGGAAAAGTAATTGAGAAAAATGTAATCCCAACTTTTTTGGAAAAGTAATACAAATTTGTTATATTCAAATGTGAATTGACATGGTAGCCTATATATACGATATGCTTTGGAATTCTCATTGTTAGTTTAAATACTACATCTTCTCACTTTTTTATGTACACACAGAGTTTTCACAAAATGTTTAATCATGGAAATTTGGTTTAAAGTCCTGGAAAGGTCCAAGAGACCTATTGGTCAGCATGTGGATGAACCCTGTCACAAACATAACATATAAATAAAGCAGGCTCCAGCACTGTCCTCAAGCCTACTTGAGGAACTGGGAGAGTTCTAGGTATATACATATACACATACATGTACGATACGATTCTCTGAATTAGTGAAACTGAGGGTTTTACGTTACTTAATAACGATTCTCTGATATATACACATGTACATACATAAATACCCACACATACATCGATATAAATATACACATTCATGTACGATACGATTCTCTGAATTAGTGTAACTGATGGTTTTTACATTACTTAATAACGCAAGAAATACGGCAACTTCATCTTTTTCCGTCTGCTCCTTCACAATAAAAGCCCCGCACTGGAACACTGGTGAACTAATCTTACATTAGGTTGTTCAGCCGTAGTAAGATGGCATTGAAGGCCTAGGTAGAAAATGCACGGCCCGCCACTGCAAATAGCACATAGCTGTAAATACATCATGTGTGGTGACATCGGTGAATATGTGTTCTTAATATGCTAATGTTTTGTCTATGTGTTGTGTTGGTGAAGATGTTATCTTAATTCACTAGTGATTTGTCTATTTGCATGTGACTTTATGCATTTAAGTATGGTGTCCATTCAAGAAACCTTGAGAGAGGGCCAAGGTCACCTAAACAGGAGCACATGACATGCAAGAGACTCATGAACCTGCAGGCAAGGAGCAGTGTGTGACCAAAAATAAATAAATAAACACTGACAAAGAGACTTGAGCGCTCATAACCTGAATGACAGAAAACTCCACTTACAGTTTCATCTTTTAAAATGTGATGGCTCTCCCTAAAGGTATTTTACAAAAAGCACAAGTCTTTCCAAAAACATAAAAAAACATGTCCACCCCTTTAGACTTTCCATGGGCCGCATAAATAAAGGACTTCCCTTCTTCGACTTGAGACAGAAAGATGAGAAAATCATAGCTGACATTATGTAATGCATTTACAAGAGGGTGTTTACAGTCATCAATTCATCATGACCTCACAACAGTATATTTGGGCACTTTTATTTATATTATACATTTATTTGACAGCTGAAGTTACTTTCCAGATTCATATTATTGTTGATTGTATTATTACAAAATGTAAACAACAAATAAATGATGATACATTATTATAAATAGTTAGCCAGCCAGCAGTGTCTAATTAGTTTAAATTAGCCATATTATTTCCACCATAAATGATGTTTACACAACAATTACAATCTAATAATATAGAGTATTATTCTGAAAGGGGCCATTCGACTTGCTACTTTAAGTACATTTTGAAAATAATACTTATGTCCTTTCATTGAAATAAAATATTGAATGCAAGACGTATTTGTAACAGAGTATTTAATTCTACCGGTTACACAGTGTTATTGCTATTTTCTACGATGCCGTAATCAGTACATTTACTTTGTTTTAGTGATTAGTGTAAGAAAAGTTCAAGTTCTTCTTCAACCAGTGGTGAAACATGATACTCAACTTCTGTGACAAGAATCAGTCGCACACGTTGTCGATAACACCTGAATACTTGTTGAGGCATCGCATTTACAGTACACTGTCCGACAAAGCACCGGGTACCGTTTTAAATCTAACTTTCCCTCACCCCCATAGCCAGAAGGTTAGTGATGGTGGAATATATGAAAGGACGGGTCGACTTCATCTGAGACCTGATCGTGGAAAACCAGTGGAAGTCTGGAGCTTTTACTCCCCTAATGTTCATAAAATAATAGTCCACTGACTCATTACATTTGATATCTTGAAGATAATTGTGATGCACATTGGCCTGAGGACCTGAATTGCGACTTGTCGTCACATTGGTTGCTGAACAGTTTGCATACGATGCAGCGACCCCTGAAGGTCATGCTGAAGACCAAAACACTCAAAACATGTGTTATTTGTCTGCTGCATTGGAATTCTTACCATGGTTGTTTCGGTGATGGACCCGAAGCTGTTGATGAAGATGTTACAGGTGACATTGACAGGAGGACCTGGCAGAAGCAGATTGTCATCATACATGAAAGTCGCACTGGATTCCTAAATACCACTGATGGTATTTTCACATGACGTATTGAAGCCAGCGAAGAGCAGAAATCAATGACATCTGCTCGCTCTCTTCACAATGTGCCACGCTTTATCAGAAACAGTCTGATCAAACATAACCAGCTTCAAATTGTGTTGTCATATCCAGTACGTTGCAGTTCGTATCGTACAACTGTCGACCAGCGAAACTTTACATTTTTCAGGGTTTTGTGTCCTTAGAGGCAATAATTTATTGATTCTCCTTTAGTTACATTAGTGTATTTATAGATAATCAACCGTGATTTACCTAGCATGCACTGACAAAGATGTGGAGCAAGTATGAAATATATATGAAAGGCGACCCCCAGAGGCTGAGGGGGGAGTATGATGGAGAGAGTCTGCTGGCTTTACTCAGATCAAGATTGGACTGAAATGGGCCTGTGGGGTAAGCGCACATCTATGACAAATATGAAAGAGAAGTCTGTGCAAACACCCGATGACCTCCGGCTGCAGCATTGAATCAGAAACAACGCATGACAAAAAGCCTCCTGTGTGGAAACATCACAGCCCGCAGGACCCATCTGTGAAGGATTTGTGCTGCTTCGCTGCCCAAATTGGGATGAGAATCTCACTTTCGCACACCTGTCCTGAGCGAGGAGCTCTTCCCACCGCCACGGTGTTACCTTTGAAGTTTGGTCTGATGCGAGCGTCGTAGCCAGATGTGCGTCCCATCAGTTTGTCCAGAAAGTCGGATGGCGAGGGGGGCTTCACCTCCTTACAGAGCGCAGACCTGCCAGGTGACAGGACACGCTACACTGGATGTACTGACATTTGTTTTACTATTTAATATTTAATGTAATACCTCAAATATCTTCTTCATGAAAGCACTCATTTGTATTAAATGTGTCCAATAATTGTAATTTCAGCTGGAAATGTGTTTTACTGGTTGCATTTTGTAATTTAAAAGGTGCCATATAGAGTATACTTAACATGGTTCAGACTAGATGTATTTAATTATTTAGGGTATAAGTATTTAACATTGCAATACAAAGACAGTTGTAATGATCTTAAAATGACATGTCGTTTCACTTCGAATCAAACACAAGCTTATTTTTCTGTTCAGTCCATCCTGTATCTGACATGAATGCACATTTCACTTAATTGTTTGCATTCAACTATTTATCAAACACATTCCAAGAGAAGAGTCATGTGGATGTACCCCTTGGTCAAGGAACCGGAGAGGTCATCTTATGTCTTACATTTTAAATGTCAGATCGTTTGAGATCAAATAATTGCATTTACAACACATTATTAGAATGGCAAACCAACGTAAAATGTATAAGATAGTCTCTTACCTGCCCTGTAGAAATATGACAAATGCTGTCCAAAGCATGCACGCGATGTGGAACAGCATTCTTAGTGAGTAGAAATGACAGACGTTACACCCACAGAGGGAAGAACAACTGAAAAAGTAAAGAAAAGCAGAGATGCAGGAAACTTGTTGTTGCTCCTGCAGCCGGGCTGTCTTCTGGACTCAGCTGAGCCTCCCTCTCTGGAAGTGTAAAATACAGGAAGCTGCTGCTGTATAATTCAAAAGGCCAGTTTGTGTGGACGACT
Organism: Pseudoliparis swirei; assembly: GCF_029220125.1. NCBI lineage: Eukaryota > Metazoa > Chordata > Actinopteri > Perciformes > Liparidae > Pseudoliparis > Pseudoliparis swirei. Next base: position 10,162,972 of record NC_079390.1, on the reverse strand, counting down.
TCAAGCTTCATCTCTTTTTCATAGCCATATGCATGTTCAAAGAATTACTGCAAGCATATTTAAAGAGACACGACCACTTCCCAAGCAGAGTGGCACACACTGCTTTGCCTCATGGCACCAGATCAGTCGGGGTCTTTACTTTTTACGACAAAAAAATGAAACTATTTATCCAAATAAATATATATAAAAATATAAACAATCATGTTATCAATTTCATGAAGAATTTCAAACTCTTTCGATGCCAAGAAAGATTATTTTCCCGAAATATAGAACAGCCACAGAAATATTAATGACACCGATATCTTCCACGCTAGCCATTTCATTTAATGTTTATTCATATTTAATATTAAATTGTTGCAACAAAAAAAAAAGTCAGAACCATCAGTATTTAATGTCCAATAGAGAAAATGTGATCTTTAGGAGGAACCGGATCAGTCAAATCAAAACTTAATTGCCTAAAAGTATGAGCCTCCTCCAAGACTGCAGACTGAAAACAAGATTGTTGTTGCATTCAAAGGACACGGGGCGAGGGCACAGCTCTCAATTAAATCAAGTGTAACATGTTTCTGCTAGTCAGACCACATCCAGAGGTTCCGCATCTTGAACAGAGCTGTCCAACGTTGGTGGTCGAATTATTTCATCTTCAAAATCGCCATGGCAAAAACAAATATAAATGTGGGAGCTCATGTTTATTCCTCCATACAGAGGAAGGAGGCAGTTCAGCCATTTACTCATGCAAAATTGATGTCAAAGAAAGCAATGGGACGTTATGGCTGCACGTGTTTTGCCTCACTTGAAAAGTCCATTCCACACTTCGCTCTGGAGCCCAGTGTCAAATAAGATAAGAAATGTGAGAATACAGAACATGAACACAATCCTAAGAACAAGAAGCCCACAGCATCAGAAAAGAAGAAAAAAAAAGCCCATTGTCTCTGCATGCTTGAACATTTTTACCTCCGGACAGGATCAAGTAGGCCAAGCCTCATTTGAATGCTCTTCTTGTTGGAGTGCACATTGACTGCCTAATTAGATCGTACTTGTACACTGGAAAGTGTTCTCGTCAGATTCCCTTCATACGAGCCTGCCTGTGCTTTTAGTCGAGATAAGACCTGCAACATACCTCACAAATTAAAAAGGTCCTCGCTCTACGAGCCAAGGGAATCTGTGACACAGTACGCGATGATTAAAATGCTTCAGGACAGATGAGCTCAACCACCCAGACTTTAACAACCATCACAGCTCAGAATGCAGGTCACCGTATACGTCGTCGTCATCAGCGATCATATCGAGGAGCAACATGAAAAGAATTGTTTCACTTAAAAATAGCCTTTATTGCAACTTCTCTCACAACAAGCCGCCCTGATCATACAGAGGAAAACAATAATCCATGCTCAGCATTTTCAGCCTGTTGTGGAAACGTAGAAGGACAATCACATCTTGACCATAATTTATTTATTTATCTATTTTTAAACATGAGCAACACGCTGGGTGGAAAATGAGACAAATGTTTCCTAGATAGAAAAATAAAGAAAACAAACAAAAACCGGTGCAGTGGATACAAATATTATAAATATCTCAGAATCTTGAACATGAATCCTTTGTATGTATGATCATTTGTGTCTTAAAGACTGTGGCAATGGCTGCCAGAGTTCAGTCTTCACAGGACGCTCCCCTCTCACAATAAGTGCCGGCCACCACCATCTTAATCGTCATGGATGTTGAACAGTTTGGCCACTTCGTTGAGATCGACATGCTGCTCTCCGTCCTTGATGATCTACAAACAAACGTTTGACAATGACCACACCGATAGATCGCCTCCTTGCTGCGAGACATACGTCCGGACCGTAACATACCTTCCTTGCGACGGGCATCCTGTTGAACACGTTCCACAGGATAATGCCCACCACCACTTTGTCTCTCAGGTAGAAGATGACTCCTTTTCCGTACTCGTCTTTCTGCACCACCGCAGGGGCAGCAGGCGATGGAGAGGCCACTGGGCTGACAGCCGTGTCTTCCGTTTCGCTTTCTGACCGGATCCCAGTTCCTGCAATGCATTTATTAGCTGCCTGGTCGCAACCCTTATTAGCAGGCTGCTCTAATATGTCTTAGTTGCTCCTCTCGTGGCAATCAAGAAACTAACGAAAGTCATCTCACTATTGCCTGCACTAGCTGCTCACTGCTGGCTGTAAAGAATCACTGCACTTTTAAAATTCTTCTTAACTCCATAAATTCTTGAAACTCTGATACCCTTTACATCTTAAGTTCATTGAGCTCTATTATATAGACACCTTGGACCTACGCTTGTATAATGCGGACTACTTGTAGTCAACCTACCTGGTTGTAGAGTGGTAGAAGAGCCTTTTATTTAGCAGCTCCTCTTGGAACCAGCTTCCTTCAGTCCGGGGAGGCAGACACTTCAGTCCGGAAGAGCTAAGTCCACCCTTCTCCTCTTGACAGAGTTTATTCCTCTTGCTGATTATAGTTAGGCTGCTGTCAGCCCCCCCTTAGTCCAGCCTTGATGGCTTATAGCCGCCGGGACCGCCCTGCGGATATGTACCCCTGCTCTCCTTTTTCTTTTTTAGGATGAATTTTCATCTCTCAATCACCTCTTACTAACTCTGCTAACTTTGCTTTCTCCCGAAGTTTTGACTTTACCGTCATGGGGTCATCCGGACCATGACTGACTAGAGATCATCTGCCTGATGGACTGCCTGGGTCGTGAATTCTGCTCATGACTACGCTCCACTGTCCTGTTGAGACTCCCCCACCTCCTCCCCCACCGCCATCTGCCTGATGGATCGTGGAGTCTAATGAATGAATATGCCTACTATGAACTATTCATACACTCTGTCATATATTGAATGTATTTTAACTCCTCTCCTGTCCTCTGTACACATTACATCTATTGCATCTGTCCCATCCTAGGAGAGGGATCTCCTCTGTTGCTCTCTCCAGGTTTCTTCCCTTTTTTCCCTTATTTGGGTGGGAGTTTTCCTGGTCTCCGATGGGTTTTTTTGGGCAGGGATGTCTATGTGTAGATTGTAAAGCACTCTGACACAAATTAATTAATTTGTGAATTATATACAAATAAACTGAATTGAATTGAATTGAATTGAATTTAACACGTCAGGCTAAATCTGAGCCTCGGTGCCCAAGTTTGGTTTTTTTCTTCTTTTCTTTCGAGGATAAAAGTTTCAGAAATACCCGACTTCTCCGTAGCAGCCTTCGGTGTATCTTTGGCCGTGGCTTTGGCAAACACTCCGACTGTCGGTAGGCTGCTGTCGACGATCCCAATCGCCTCGTAGCCGACATCAGGGCCCAGGTCGCTCCTGTGAGAGACCGTGAGGATGGGAAGCATGTTGAGGGGATCATTTGATTCAAAGCTCTCGGAGCAAGAAGCAGTCTCTCCGCACTGCTTTTGATCTCCTCCACTTTACAAGAGGTCCGAGTGCAAAATATAAGATATACTCTATTTCAAATAAATGGCTTTAAGGCAATATTAATCCCAACAAACCGATAACGGGACAAGATTTTAGGAACTGACGTAGTCTGGTTTCTGTTTGTGGTCCGAGAAGTAATGACCAGTCACGTTCTAGCGGCATTGGCCAAAATACAATCTCGGAACCCATCTCCTATCATCTGATAACGATTTAGTTTATTCACTATTTATTTATCTGCCTTCATATGCAGATATCCGTTGATAGAGATGAGACACCAGAACCCCCAACATATGGGCCTTTCCCCAAGAGGCGAAATCAGTCAGACTGACAGCAGATGGGTGCAAAGGATTATCTCAACTATATTTTCAAAGTCAAAAATCTTCTGCAAAATTCAGTTACAAATTTTTTCCTGAAGTTTGTCTTCAACTTCTACATCTTAAAACAGCTTCCATAACATTGTGTATGTTAGAAAACCTTGATTTCTCAGTAGTGTCCTTTCATTTATGTTGTTAGACACTTATAACAATCTGAAACTACCAGAGGCAAATACAAGGACTTTAAGTGGATGTAAATCGGCGGTGCACAATTGAGCAATATGATCATAATGCAGCCAGTGATCGGCTACAGCTGTTTTGCTCAATACTGTACCAATTTTATAAAAACGGTTCTTGCATGGAACATGGAAAAAATAGGGACCAGGCAGAAAAATACAGACACTACCCCTGAAATATGAAAAACAAAAAAACGACTTTCAAATGAACTAACTGACCAGTGCTGCTTTATGATGTGGTGTGGCCAGGAGGGTCACTGCAGCCTGGTTGTGCAGACGCATTACACTGGCATTCATCGGAATAGCAACATAACATCTGACATCATCTGCTGGTGACCAAGTCTCAATAGTTTGTCTCCTGTGTTTTCTTGTTTGTTGGACTGCGATGAACTCATGCTGACAGCAGCGTGTCCTATTCAACCAGTTGCTAAAAAAAACAAGTAGACACTGCATTTATCTGTGTAATTAAACCAGCATTCCACACACTGGTTTCATTTTTGGCAACGTCCTTGAATACCTGCTCGAGTGATGTTTTTGAAAGAGTTATTAAATGTATTATGGGCTTGAAAAATGCACCCGTCCGCTGGAAAACCCAACCCTAATGTCCTATAAAGGCTGTTTAAATATTTTAGAACTTAATGCTATTCAAGACGTCAAAGCGATCATGCATGTACATCTGAGTCTTTTTAAAAATCGTACATGCTGCCCCAGTGCCCACTTATATAAATGCAGTCAATGAATGAGGACCAGAGCAATCAACAAGGCAGACGGTCCCTCGCTTTCACAAACAGCTTCCTTCATTTCCACTTCAAGCTGGATTCAGCGCTTGCAGCTACAGCTCTAATTTACCAAATGGTTTGAATTGGTGGACCATGAAAACTTTGACTGAGCATGACAAGCAGGACATAGAAAGTCCCCGAATACCCACCAGAACATAGACTGATGCCAGTAGGGTTTGTTGGCTCCGGTCATGTTCTCTCCCGCTAGTCGTCCACTCACAACGGCGTGGTCGTGGTGCTCCACTCGTCTGCGGCCCAGTCTGATGTCATAGAAACAGGCAGCATCTCCAGCCTAGATCCAGACGGGAGGGATTGATGATATGTGGGATGGATTAAATTAATAACTATATTATATTCTTCTTTTTTTAAAGACCATGACCCGACTTTACCTTAAGGGGGCACTATAATAAAAGATATGACTGAAAGAAGTGAAAGGCATATATTTATGAAACCTTGTATATGGCTCACCTTGACCTTATACATTATAGTACTTTTTTTTTTTAAATCAACTCAATAAAAGTGGGTTGCCATATTTACAAGTTTGTCCAATTGGAATAACATTAAGAACTTAACTTGCTTGCGCCACTTGTCTCAGCTTTTTAAAGAACATATGATACATTTAAAATGTTCATATGGAGGTTCAACATCAACAGCAGAATTGCGGCCACAACTACTGACAAGTTTCACTCAATGAAGTACAGATGGACTTTAATTTCCAAAGCCAGTAAAAATCAGTCATTGTTTGAGCGATACATGACCCTGTTGGAACACTTCCACGACCTTATGATCATTAACTTACCACCCAAATATTGGATCTAGCTTGTAACTCTGCATTGACTCGAAAGCCACCGAAGTCAGAATCCACCTCCAGACCTGCTGACTTAGCGAGGTCAACATTGGGCTCCAGGCCAACAGCTGCAACAATGTGGTCAGTTTTCACCTATAAAAGGTGAAGCACAAGATAGTTCATAACTCAAGAGTCATAATCTGAATTACACTGGGAACCAAACTGGACCTACCAATCGGCCATCTTTCAGTTGGATTTCTAGTTTTTCATCTTTGCAGACCACAGATTTCACCAACGCTTCCGAGATGACTTTCACTCCCTCTAGAAGACGAAATGAAGAATTTGGTAAACAAAGAAATTAGGATGTTCAACTAGATATGAATGTTCAGACGTGTTGAAGTACAAAATAGTCAACCTTTCTTGACTTTTTCTGTCGTCCAGTTGCTCAGGTACTCGGGCAACACTTTTCCCATGTTGCCCTTCTCAGGGAACATCTGTATCACCTCCAGGTCACACTCGGTTGCTGAAGAAAAGAAGAAAAGAGGTTGAGTGATATGACAATGAAGGAATTCTGTTAAACTTTTATTCTCTTTTCTCTCATCTTGTTCAGTCTTACATCTCCTGCCGAGGGCACAGGCCAGCTCGCTGCCCAGGAAGCCGCCCCCAATGATTGTGATCGACTTGATGCTTCTGGAGACCTTATCCAATGATTTGAAGTCCTCAACCTGTGGGGGAGAACCTCATGTATATCAAATTGACCCTTTTATGGTAGTGATATGTCCATATTAAAATTGCCACATGTGTGTAACTCATCTGTGAAACAATGAAAGGACTTAAATGAATAAATCATGAGAACAGTGGACAACACACTTAATACCATTAGAGTTACGGAGCTAAGTATCCACATATCGTGTTGATTCCATAATTTTAGCATAACAAGAGAAAACTTTGCATTGTTTGAGACAAAGCTATGAAATTAATGAATGGTGGAATGAAGATTCAAAGAGCTTTTGTTGTTGTTGTTTTAACACCTCTTAACAACTTTCTCAAAGTCTCCATAATGTCATACTTTTTCATCTTTTTTTACCAAATTTCCAAAACTGAAAGAAGGATATCGCCCCCTTGTGGCTGAACACTGACCTTGCGGAACAACGTTGTCCTCTTCATCACCTCCTCTCCTGCTCTCTCAATGACCTGGAGACTTCTAGGCACACCACCTGAAAGTAAACGGTTGAGATCAGCTTCCACCAGGTTTAGACCACACATGCTATGACCTGCCTTTGAGGGAGGCTCACCTGTAGCAATCAAACACTTGTCGTATGAAATCTCAGTATTATCGTCCAGTTTGATTTTGTTTCCTCTCACGTCCATGTGAACCACCTAAAATGGATTAAATCATGTACTGTGGTCAAAACTCTCAATGAAATCAAGAAGTACATCGACATCAGCCAATGAAATTCTTCTCTTCTGGTATATGAATACTACAAATACTACTTTCGTTCACTGTTCACAATAATCACAGCATATTGTTGTATATGAAAACCAACCTTTTTGCCGGTGAGAATTGCAACTCCACCATTTTCTGCACCATCTAATTCTTCTGCACTTATGTAAAATGATGGTGGCTGGAAGTAGATACTGAAAAATAAAACATTCAAGCACATTTTAATTGTTATTAGAAATGCCATAAAAATGAATAAATGCCGACATTTAGGCAATAACTAGAAACAAGTCAAGTTGATATAACAACAATACAAAGTTGTAAAAACATTTCCTTGTGAATATAAATCATTTGCAGCACAGATTATCGTGCTTTGTTTGACACAATACTGTGAAAATGGGACGATGCTTAACCTGAACAGTGAAGTCCAGCTGAATAGAAAAAGGTGGCACCAACAGAAACTCTAATTATGTAATTAATCAAATAAAGCAAAGAGATGTGACAGGGTAACTGTCTAACTCAATGTAATAACCACTTATGCTAACTGGTGAGACATATTGTAAGAAAGGCACTGAGAGAGAAAGAAGTGAAGAAACCAAAAGCATACAACACATGATCCTAAACACACCTCCTTTCTTTTCCATTCCACTGTTTGAAACGCAGTGTTTCCGTCACACTGGGATCATCAGAGAACCACAGTTCCTTGGAAAGAGGGGGTCTCATGTATGGGGGGACTGGCTCGTCAGTCACAATCAATACCTGGGAGCAACAATTCCAAATGCAAGGCAGAGACAGCACATGAGGACAACACACGAACGTAACGGAGAAAGTTTAGTTCAGCAAAATGAACGATGCACTGAATGCTGACCTTGGCACCGGGGTCTCTGGCTCGAATGGACCGGGCTGCAGCGAAAGAGGCGGTACCTCCACCGATAAGGAGGTAGGGGGTGTGTGAGGGGAACTGGAGAGAGGCAGGTGCGGAGTCTCCTGGAGTTAACACGGGAGAGCGACAGCAAGCCAGAGCGAGAGAGAGAGGAAAAGTAAGAGCGCGAGAAAGAGAGAGAGAGAGAGAGAAAGAGGCAAAATGCAGAAGCCGGAGAAAGAGACAGTCAGTGTCTGATCTTGGATGCTCACCGATGACTTACAGAAATACACCTAAAAAAGGAGTGAATGGAAAAATGAATTTAATTCTTCATGGAAGTGATTAACCATTATACAAACAATATAAAAAGACACAAAAAGCAAGGGGCAAAAGCTGTAATGAGGGAAACAAATTGAAGTTAAGAGAAACAAATGTGAAATTAACATTAACAAAAAGGGAAAACGGTATCGCTGTATGCCCGTCTCCCCTCTCCAACCGAGGCTGGACTGCGGTCTCACCACTCTCTGCCACAACTTCCAGTTGAGGCTCGGTCGGCTCGGCTGCGGGGCTTTCTGCTGCTGCTGTAGGTTCTGTTCGTAAAACCGGAGCATTAACCAGTTATGACACAATAAACCCGTGGTTGTGGTAAATGTACATCTCCATGCACAGAGAGTGCTTACCACTCTCCACAACAGGTGCAGGGGGCGGCTCTGTAAACTCAGAGGGGGCTGCTGGTTCTAATAGTATAGTGGCAAAGTTACACCGTGGATGTGCACTACAGTTGAATGACTGAATTATCAGAGCAGAGTGTCCTGTCTTCTCAGATCTTTTCCACACAGGTGCTGGTCAGATGGTTGCTCTGCCTTCCTTCTGGACTTGCTAGCAACTGGCTCATCTGCTGTTGAGGTAATCCATAGTATGGTTTAAGATTGAATTATTTGAGGGATAATTTAAAGGGAAGACTATTAGGACCCATGCATTTCCTCGGCTTTAACCTGGGAACATTCTGCAGAACATGCAAACTAGACGACACGTGGAAGCTGCCCAATTTGTGGTTCCATTTGACAAAGATGCTCATACTGTATGCCATCAAAGAGCCGAGTGTGGGGCTGTAACGTGTGTGTGTGTGTTGATGACGGATGTTTAAGAGTACCCAAGACCTTTCTGTTAACTGCTGTGAAGACTTTTTGTATCTTATACACAGCATGAAAGATGTTTGTAGATAAGAAATGAAACCAGCTTCAAAGGGAAGCTTCCCGCCACGAACAATAATTTCACCTTGAAAAGTAAAACTTTTGAATACTATCTAAGGACAAAGTGTCACAAAGTATGACACTCACAAAAAATGTCAGACAGGAAAGATTCAATTATCTATCACAACTATAACCAAACACCCCAATAAACAAGATGATAGCGACAACTCCAACAACTGTGTTCCACAAAACTAAGAAATATGAACAGTTCATAATGGAGGTGAGTATATGAGTGTCCATGGTTGTGCAGAAACAGAAGGGAAAAAAAAACGTTTCCATTCGAAGGAGATTAAGCTTTATCATTATCTGAACCCAAACAAAGTGAAAAAGACAAGAACAGGTAGGGAGAAAAGCTGTTATGGCAAACTATTGTCAAAAGATAAAAAGTAGGAGAAAAGGTGTTTGAAATGAACAGAATGGGAAAAAGTATCGCTGCATGCCCGCTTCCCCTCTCCAACCGAGGCTGGACTACGGTCTCACCACTCTCTGCCACAACTTCCGGTTGAGGCTCGGTCGGCTCGGCTGCTGCTGCTGCTGCTGTAGTTTCTGTTCGTATAACCGGAGCAGTAACACGTGAGGACACAATAAACCCTTGGTTGTGGTAAATGTTCATCTCCATGCACAGAGTGCTTACCACTCTCCGCAACAGGTACATGGGGCGACTCTGTAAACTCAGCGGGGGACGGCTCAGAGGGGGGTGATGGTGCTGGTAGAATAGTATCCATATTAAATGAGAACCTCTGATGTACACTACAGATTATATAGGAACAACTTCATTATCTGAGCTGTAGTGCGTATCTATAAGACAGTGTAAATGGCACCTTAATGTGTTTACAAGTAAGTAAGTGAATTAAATAGATTTGAGGATCCATTCTTCTCAAGGCTTACCCTCCTCAACTACAGCTGCTGCAGATGGTGCTGCTGCCTCCTCTGCAGATGCTTCTACCACTGGCTCATCTGCTGTTGAGGCAATCAATACTACGGGATTAGATTAAATTCTTTCCGAGATTATTGAAGGGGAAAATAAATCGGGATCCATGCATTTCCTCAGCTTTACTCTGGGAACATTCTGCAGAGCATGCAAACTAGGACACAATACCACGTGGAAGCTGCCCAGAGAGACGTACAGACTGTAAACCATCAAGGAGCTGCACAGTTGTGAAAGCAGCCGTGAAGACTTATCTTAGGCACAGCATCAAAAGGTTTGAAGGTAAGAAATTAAAAGGAACTTCAAAGGGCAGCTTCCAGGTATTAACAATGATATTAGTGGGAAATAAACATTTTGTTTACTATGTCAGGACAAAGAATCACAGAAAATGTCAAATCATGTTACATCACAAATAATACAAAGCACCAAAGGAGCCAAGATATTTGGAGAGAACACTGACAACTCCAACAACTGTGTCCGATATAACAGGAGGATTTGGAGTTCAGGGTAGAAGTGAGTATGTGCAAAGTTAGAGGACGCACAATAAATGGAACCGTACAGAACACACTGGGCCTGAAACATGCATCGCTAAACACAAGAAGGTGAATGAAAAATAACGCATGCAAGGAGAGGAATAAGTCACAGTTTATGCAGTAAACTAACAGCTTCTGGGTAGAGACAATACAAGGTAAGATTCCAGAGCCTCGTGTATAAAACATGCCAGCACAATAAAAGTGCGTCTTTAACATATTACATATGTGGGACAATTGTGAACAGTGTAATGAGTTTTTGGTTTACATTTAGATTTTGTTCTGTGCCATTTGAGACCAAAAAATAAATCATGGATTTTGAGAATTTCATATTTTATTGCCATCGCATGTGAATCTTTCGCATTTTTTGAGAATTTTTATCTTAGAAAGGCCGGGATGACATTTTTACATTTGGTAGAGGCACGGACAAAATGGAAAAAAGATCACATGATTAAAAGGCTCAAACTGATGTCATCATTTTTTATTACTTGCCCTCGTTGGGAAACTTGGGGCATTCTAGTAAATCTGATTAATAGGTGTGATTGATTATGTTTATTTTCCAGGGTGGAAGTACCTGATGAAGCTTACAAGTGAGATCAATCAGATGATATCTATTGGGTGCCAATTGTACATATTCTGTACACCATCCAAGCTCTAGCGACCAAAATCACTCAAATCTAAGCTAAAATTGCTTCCCACGCAAGTCAAAACACTATGCACTTCTCAAAATTCATCCACAATATTTTACCGAAGTTATTATTAGGTATTATTCTTTGTTTAGACAGAGAAGGACCCAGGTGTGTACTACCCTGACTGTACCACTTGGTGTCACCATTTCTGACACCTCAGTTCTCTTGTAAGTACAGAGTACTTCATGTGTACAAAGTGTGATAGTACACATAATTCCAGAGCAAGTAGGCTTTTAAGTACTTTTTTCCTATTACTTTTTGGTTCAAACACACCGATATACCGATTATAGAGGAGGCACATGTCATGCATGCATGAAGGGGTATATGAAAGTATGCAGCCAACCTGGGGGGGGTTCAGTTGTTTCAGTGGGGGCCAGTATTTCAGCATCAGGGGCGGGAGGGCTCGGCTCTTCTGGTGAAAATGCTGCTTGAGGTTCTGGCTCAGGGACGGCTGGTTTATCAATCAGAGAGAGAACAGGATTCAAAGCAAGAGATGTAAGCAAATCTACCAATAGTTTAAAATCTGTTTGTTTTGCAGTCTCAAACTCTGCCGTCTGCAATGTAGAGGCAGCTAAACAGCACACGCAAGAGTCTGCCGATTCCAATCCTGCGCTTAGACTAAAGAACCGTTAACTTTGTTTTTTTAAAGACAATTTTCAGTCAACAGTTTCACAGCGAATACATGACGGGCATTTGACCTCAAACAAGAACATCTTCATATTCTTATCTTGTCTTTTTTTCCATTGTGGACTTGAACGATAATGTCAGGTCATAAATTCTGAGTGTGTTTAAATTAGCATAAGTAACAACTCAACTCAAAATTTCTTCAAAGTAATGGAATATACTGTACAATCTATTATTTAAATGAATAACTCTAGACAAATTGTAGATCACTCATACGACAGGTGTGGATTATATGTAAAATGTGTGAATAAGAGATATTTCAATATGTGAATGCAGCCAGTTCTCCTAAATCACTTGTACAAGCCACTTAAGAACTAATCTATTCATATTAATTAATCTTGAATGATACCCAAAGTTCTTAAGATGGTTATAGCTCATGCACATCTCTTTGTTCACTGTGTTGAATATATCACGGTGACGTTTTCCTTCCTATAAACTGATTAACCGAGTTGGAGTTGCATCTATACATATCTCCTCAACTGAGACGGGAATAAGACACCTTCCGTCTCAGTGGCTTCGATGGCTAAAACTAAACTCAATACTAATCACAACAGTGAAACTCTAAACTGATCCTCTCTGGTAAAAACACATAACAGATGAACACTGTGGCTCTGATAGAAATATCTTAAGAGTTGTTTGTTGATTGAAGTAAAAGGTCAAAGTTTTATCATGACAGAAATCAGACAATCAATCTGCTCACCAGGAGGCTCTGATTGGATGGGTATGGCTGGTTCCTCTGCGGCTTGTTTATGTGGTCTGGATGAAATTTCGTCAATACGCTCCTGATATCTTTGGTGGTCTCCCTTGACGGTTCGGTACGTCTGTGAAAACAGATAAGTGTTCAGCCGTGAATATTTGTGAACTACCTGCTTTTCCATACATGTACTGTATGTTATGACCGACGAAGCTAACTCACATATATTCCACCACCAATGAAGGTCACTCCAACCAGAAGAAAGTACAACTTGTTATCTCTACCTCCCCCTGCAGGCCCGGTGGACATGTGACCCGCAGGTACACATGATGGTATTTTGCCATTATTTAGCCCTGAAAACATCAACAAAGAAATACAAATTCTGATTAGTCAAAACTGCATGAATTTAAGTCGAACAACTCTAATATTGGTCACAGAAGTAATCCAAAGACATGTCAATCGTAGTAGCAGTAAATCTCCACATCTTGCATGATGATACACACACATCATTAATACACTCAAATTAGACTAACAGTTGAAATGTGTCACGTTTTTGGCTAACATTTCTTATTTGCAGGGTTGAGTATGGTAAAACACTACAACTGGTGCACTTGATATGACTGGAGATGCACTGCAGTCTCTGTTTTGGTTTATTTGGATCAGGCTCAGTTTGGAGCTATCTGACTGGCAATGCCACTTAATCAATTTATCTATGAATTGTTCATAACATTTAATTTAGCTATACAATGCAAACAACTATTAGTTGACATGTAGCAAGTGTGACACTACATTTCCTTTCTATGGTTAATATAGCATGTGGATTAAATAATAATTAATAAATAATAATAATAAAACATTAGGCATGGTATGCAGATAACAATCCAAGATAACATTACATCTCTAGTCAGCTTCGCCCTAAATGAAGGACCGGGCACATTTAGCTGTGTGCTTGTAAACTGGGTGACATAAAGACAGACACACAATTAGAGTTGAGTTTTGAGACTTGAATATTCATGATGATCAACCTCTCACATTAACAACAATCCTCTAATAACTCCTCACCGGTCCCTTTCTTCAGTATAGTACATAAACCCATTAACAAAGGGATACTTGTTGTGCTTTATAATCTCAGGGTCACAAGAGACTATGTCGGCCACTGTAAGCATGGTTTAATCGATGGGACAGATATGGCGCAACACCATTAAAACGCATCATGAAAACCAGCGCAGTATCGAACACACATACGTGTGTGTGAGTGACACGAGTTTAATTCATTCACTAGCGTTGCTTTCTCCCAAATGTCCAGGGGAGAGCTGCGACTAGTGGCGTGCAATGCGGTTTGAGCTAGGTTGACCCAACGTTAGTCATCGAAATGTCATTGACTAACAGTTAGTTTGTTAGTTACTGCATGTTGCCATTTGCTAATTTGCTCAGTTCACGTTAGCTTTGAAACAGCGCTACACGAAGGTCAACATACCCAGACTGGGCCATCAAAATGTTCCCCGTGCGGTATAACAACCTATCGACATTGGGCGATATTATGCGACAAGCAATACGTGTTTTAATTGCGGCAAGCTAACGAGAAGACACCAAAGTCTCTCTCCTAACGTAAATTACTGAAGTTAACTCACCTGCTCTCCTCACATTCTGCCGGCAAAGAGTTGAGGAGGCTCGAGCAAGGGGTGCAAGCTTTTTCCATACAGTTCTACATTTCAGCATTGTGGCTCAGCTCCGCAGTAACGGCTCCAAGTTTACAAGCGGGCCTGTCGGACACGAACACGAACTAGTTGACGTTTATTAAAACCTACAGCCAGCACGCACTGACAAACAGCAGCACCGCGTTACGAGCCAAGGCCAGAGACAGGAGACAGGTCAAACGTTTCAGGGGAATCATGGGTAATGGTAAAGACTCTTTGAAGGTGGAAGATTGGTCACCCCTCAAAAACTAGGGAGCATAACGGCATTGGAAGAAAGATGGCGTCGCCGATGATATGAGTGACAGTGTTGATCGTGACTTGTCATTGTTTTGTTGTTGTTTTCATGCGATGATGGATAAAAGTTGTTTTATGATTATACAGTCAACAACTACGTAATAAATTGTTATGTTATTTTAGATTTGTGCACGATTAAATGCTGTTACATCGAGTCTCAGCCGTTGATACATCTTTACTTCAAGACTCTTTGGTAACTGTTACGCTCCCAATTCTTCTTCTTGACATTTCTACAATTTACATGCTGCCACAATGTACGACTGCTGCCCTCTACTGGATATTTAACATGCAGCACTGCACTGCACATGCAGAAAAGTTTTCTTCGTTGGTTCTTTTACAAAGAGAGACGGAGAATTAAAAAAGCACGAGGTTGTGTAAATACATGATTCGTGCAGTGGTGGGCCGTCAGGGCCAGCAAGGCCTTCTCTGCTGACCTAAACATCATCAGAATATAAAATTTTTAAAATATATTTCCCCACAAATATGTATTAAATTATTCCCCAGAGTAAGAGTTATACTCTTTATTTCATAGCTTTCCTCTTGGTTGCACTGCTTCCAGCCCCAGGTTGAGATTTGGAAGGCTGGTCTTTATGTTAGATATTTTTTCCAATCATATTCAGCCATCATGTGTTGCCAGGGGTCTAAAATCTGCCCTCGGGCCTTCAGAATCAACAGTGCGGCGCTTGTAGCTTAAAGTGAATGGAAATGAAAATTTAGGGTCAACCAATCAGCTTTAGAGTTGGCTACTGTAGGCCTGCTAGCTGGCTCCAGTGTTACACAGGATAGATAATAAAAAGCGAAAACTGTTATATAGGCTTCGACAATGGGATGAATTGTCTGACAATAGGAGTCTGACTGACAATAATTTGTTCATTCATTTATTATGAAATGTATTCCTTTTAAAAATAATCCGCCTTTATTTGAGATTATATGAAGGAGGGTTGAAAGAAATATTTAACAAATATTGCAGCTTGGGTGAAACAATACTTCTTGTGAATTAAAGATGAGCAAATAATATATATATATATATATATAATAAATCAACTGAATTAAAGATGAGCAAATATATATAATTAATAGGTCAACCACTTATTCCGTTGTTCTTAATTGCATTCATTAAATAGCTTGTGTTGCTTCCAGGAGAACCGCCTTCCCCTTAGAAACTACAATCCCAGAATGCCTTGCAGCTTTGGCAGCATTTCTTGTCGACGTGGGATGGGAGGGATTCGGACACAAACAAATGTCCACGGGTTTGATGTCGGGCTACGTTAAAGATAATTGTGACGTGTCAGGTAGATTCGAGAGATAACTTCCATGACAGCTGAAACATGTGGCTCAAACCGGACGAGATTCTGCTGAAAAATGCGTTCAAACTGTGGGTGACGGAAGAGGATAACGAGTACTTCGTACTGCAAAGGAGACGAGGTTACGGAGAAGGCGGAGGCGGTTTGACAGGTAACGTTAGCGGGTTGTGCGCGCGTGTAGGACCAGCTGCTGCGGCATCGCTGGGACACGTTACAACAAACAAGTTGTGAACGGGTTAAGAGGCTGAACGTCCGCTGAGCTGCGTGCTGTGCAGGGCGGACGGTGTTCCGCCGTGTAGCCGACCCGACTGCAGAGACATGCCCCCGCGTAGCAACAGGTCTGAGGAGCCAAGTGGCAACATCAAACGAGTCCGTTGCGATGCCGCCGCACAGCTGCGTTGATCACGTTGCGGTCACGGCCCGCAGGACTGCACTCGGTAGGTGTCTGTGCCAGCGGGGAGGCAACGCGGGGTGAAGTCAGCCTCACGGTGCCCTGTTCGTTTCATTTCCTGCTGCTTTTAGGACCGTGTCTGAGGCTTATGTCCACAAGATGAGCAAAGGCCTAAAAACTTTGAGCCATTGTGGTCGAATTTGTACTCCAGGCAAATCAAATAATGTAAGATATTTGGGAGTAGCTGTGTCATGAGATTATACATGTACAGGGCTCTCAAGTTTTGAAGACAGGCAAGCGTGAGATTTCCATCAGCACCCGATACAGCTGACCGTTGCGCACGCCGGCATCGAGCCGGAAAGAGTTGTTGACAGGGGGGGGTGCTAGTGACTATTTTTTTGCTCTATCCCAATGCGCGCAGACCGGCGTCGGAGCTCTGCAGCGGAACAATCGATCGGCGTATTGAGCACCCCTGCATTCAAGCATTAAATAGCCGAGAGGTTTTTTCAGCGTGAGGAATTCGATGTGTGGCGGGAGTGCGTGAGATAAGACCGAAATGCGTGAGACTTGAGAGCCCTGCATGTATAACTGTCACCTCTGGAGGAATATATAGGCGGTTACGTTTAGTTGTCACTCAGTTTGTGGAGAAGTGCACCACTTTCCCCCTGAGGTTAGACATGTTAGAGAAAACCTTTATAATGTCTGAGGCTGCTGCTTTCTGGGCAATAAACGTGAAATCGACTTTGTAGAGACTCTGATGCTGAGTTGTTACACTGTAGGTAACATAAGCACTTTGAAAGTTGTTTCTACAGGCTACAACTAATGATTGTTTTTATTAGGCCTATCGATTAATCGGTCAATTACTACAAACATCTCAAATAAATTTTTTTTTTACAGTGGTGAAAAACCAGGGCAGGAGCTCCTCGTATTTTAAAATAAATGTTCTTTTCTTGTTAACATACTTTATTAATTATTAAAGAGGTTGTCGCTTCATTTCCTGTTTACCAACTAATCGATTCATCATCTAATCCTCCTTCCTCCTAAACTTTTTTTCGAGCTTTCCCTGACTGGTTGCATATAATATGACAAAAAGCCACATGTCCAATATAACTGGTCAACAACACTGTGAGCCGACACACAGATCTGATACTTGTAAATGACTGGTCCTCGGTAAGGGACAGTCGGTGAGCAGTTGCACGTCTCATGATGGATTATTATACATTTCATTTGAGGTTTCATAATTTGTATTTAAGCGGTTTGTAATACTTCCTCTGTGGAGGACTGTAACTGAACCTCAACATAAGTACCAGTTTTAGGGAAGAGTGGAAAAATGTGTGAACTTTCCAAACTAGCGGCATTGTCTTTTGAGGTCACCCTCAGGCCGCCGCCGGTGCGTTTCTGATGCAGACGCAACCTTGAAATAATGAACTGACTGACTCCTTTACTGGCTTGGATCCTGTGGGCGACTGTGGCTCAGAGGTCGAGCAGTGTCGTCCTTCATACAAATGACCGGTGGTTCGATCTCCAGCTCCTCTAGACCACGTCATTGTGTTCTTGGGCAGGACACTTAAAACCAGAATGGGTCTCATAGCTGTGCCTCACACGGTGTATGCATGTTGGGCAGTCCCCTCCCATCAGTGTCTGAATGGGTGAATGATGACATGTAGCGTAGAAGAGCTTTGAGTGGTCGCTGTACAAATCCAGTCCATTTACCAACCATTTGAAAACCATTATCACCTGCCAGTATAATGTGCCTATAACACCACCAATGATTGTAACCTACAGTGTCTAACCACACGCCTCGGCTTGACAGCTGCAAGGTCATTTATAGACAGTTGGGTGTTCTAGCTGCAGACAAAAGGATCAATGTCCTTGTTGGGGTGTTTAATGGCAGTGGAGGTTAAATGCTACCTGATGGTACACGGCATGATGCACTTGAGTCCCTCTCCAGCACAAACGCCTTTTATTTGTGAATATCTTTGATGTGATGTTGTTCTACACTGATGAGAACATACATTATGTAAACTGTGTGTGATCTCTGACAGCCACCGGCAGTGCACGTGGAGAGCTGGTCCATGTTCAGCATGCAGGCCTGTATGATGCGGATGCAGTGCGTGAGTGTGGTTTCGCTGCGACCTTGTTAATAATTCATGGAGGGCATGTCAGAAGTTATAAAGGTAACAGATTTAGCTAATTTTAGTTGCGCAGCTTTGACATGGACCTCTGGGATCTCTCCTTTCTACGCAGTCAGTGAGCATCAAGGCCGTTTATCAGTAAATACTGTAACAGCTGTGCTCAATTAGCAGACAGTCATTCATCCATGGTCAAAGAAATGAAAAGTTGTTCGCTGTTAATATAAAGAGTTTCATATCTGTCTTTCGGAGGTGCCACGAGGCTGAAGGTCGCGCGTGACATGGATGGTTAATAAAAATACCAATGTACTGTATGTTACAGGCCTCATTGTGGGAACTCTGGATACGGTGTTGGACTCCACATCCAAAGTTGCTCCCTACCGCATTCTGCACCACACACCAGACTCCCAAGTGTATTGGTCCATAGCATGTGGTATGTTACTGTATTTCAATCTTTTTCTGGCACATATTTCAATAGTACTGTCCAATAGTTAGGTTTTCAATATTGCTAGTTTCAAAATGTCTTTGATTAATTGCATATCAAGTCACATGTAGACATTTTATATAAAAACTTTAACTATAAATGTACCAAAGTCCAGCAAAACTCTATTCGTCACAATGATTCCAATATTCCCAAATCCAAGTTAAAGAGAAAAGATTTTACAATAAAGAATGTAATTAAATAAATAAAAGGGCCGGTTGAGTTTTGGTAATGTTTCCTCTCTTGATTTTGGGTCAGGTGTCAACAAAGAGGAGATAGTTCAGCACTGGGAGTGGCTGCAGCAGACCATCATGAGGACGCTCTCGGTTTTTGACTCCAGCGAAGACATCACCAGCTTTGTACAGGGCAAGATTAGAGTAAGTTGATCCTTGTTTTATATGGAGACTCCTCATCCAACTAGAATAATATGTCTACACGTTAATCTCTCAGCAGGGCTATAATTGTAATGCTATTAAATACTGTATAATGGCCTCTTGATTCTTGTCATACTATACTTGTTCCTGATTATTTAGAGTAATTTATTTTGGCCCCTTAGTGAATAAGAAGGTGGGGGTTAGTCACCAACAGCAACCCTTTTTTACCATTGTTGAGATAAAGTTTTGAATTTGAGCAGCTTAGAAGAAGTGAATAGTTAATTTATTGTCACCCTCAGTCAACCTTCAATGTTTAATTTGTCAGGGTCTTATTGCTGAGGAAGGGAAGACCTCTCTGGTGCTGGAGGAAGATCCCGAGAAGTTCCGGGAAGCACTTCTGAAGTTTGAGAAGTGGTTTGAGCTGCCGCCAAAGGAAAAACTGGTGACATATTACTCATGTAGCTACTGGAGAGGCAAAGTGCCCTGCCAGGGTTGGCTCTACCTCAGTACCAACTTCATGTGCTTCTATTCATACCTGCTGGGAGCTGAGGGTAAGATGATTTCTGTTTCATTTATTAGCATGAGATCCCATTTGTCTGGCCAATTTTGATGGGCGGAAACAAAGACTGTGGCAGCTACTAATGTAATGGCAACCATAGTTGGATTTGATGGTCTAAAGGGAACACTTTCTAAATATAAATATCTAAAACAAAATTAAACAATTGTGAAAAGGCCATTTTACTGAAGAGGTAGACTTGGAGGCAGTGTGGATAATGGATAACAGTGACTATTAGTGAAGCCAAGTGGCATTTTAACAATTATCACAATAATGCTATAAATATTTTCATTGTTTGGTATCGGCAATTCTTTATAAAGGCACTAGGAAGTATCTTGTTACTGCAATAGATTTTATAACTTACTATTTCCGTACTTAATTGCGCAGTTCTAATTTACCCATTCATTAAAGATCCTTATCCTTGCAGCTGTGAGCCTTAATCAGGGGTCTAATTTCCTCTTCTTGTGATTACTGCAGTGAAACTGATAATCTCCTGGGATGAAATCTGGAAGCTGGAGAAAACCTCAAACGTGATCCTGACTGAGAGCATCCATGTCTTGGTCCATGGGGAGGATCACTACTTCTCCATGCTGATGCACCTCAATGAAACATTTGTTATCATGGAACAGCTGGCTGACTACGCCATCAAGCGCCTTTTTGAAAAAGAGTCCTTCCAGAGAGAGCCAGAGCTCTCCGACCCTCTGAAAATTACCAAGAGGTAACTGTCTGCCTGCTGCACCGCACGGCTCCGTGATCCGGTTAGTGCTGGCTGCCGCTTAAAGGAGTCTGACTTCTGTCAAAAAGCATTTGTGTGTGTGTTAGCCTGCTAGGAGTGGCCGGCCGGCCATGGATGACAATGCCAGAGCCAGGTATTTTTAGAAAATCAATACTGCAGTTGTTTATGTTGACCAGTTTGATTACATATTCAAGCTTATTTATCAATCTGCTAGAACCATGCTGTTTCACATTTTAGGTTATAATGATACAACAAGACAATTTATAATAATATACTGTGTATATGTTTCTAATGATCTAAAGCAGTAGTGCTCCATACTGTCACTTTCTCTATAGCGCCAAATTACAGCAGAAGCATGTCATTTCTGTCTCTACGTGTCGTGTTAACAGTCCTCTGCCCGCCGTCGGTCGATCGTCTTGACTTGGTCACATTATAAGTAGCTCGCATGCTGAAAAAGTGTGAGCACCCCTGATCTAAAGTATCCGTAGGAACTGAAATAACCTCATATTCCAGTGCCTAATAGATTGATTTTGAAGGTGACGGTTAAGAGAACAAAAAAAAAGATTATTGTGAGACTGTTGTGTTTGAGTCTGGAAGCTGCTAAAAGGTTGTTTTTAGACAACTTCAATGTGATGTTCCGCTCCTGACATGATGTTCTGCTGAACTGCCCTTCACAGAGGCTTGGAAGCTCATGCAAAGAGTGAACAGTTCCGGACATTTTTCCGGCTTCCCAAAGAGGAAAACCTGTTGGAGGTTCATGAGAGCTTCCTGTGGGTGCCCTTCAGCCATTTTAACACCCTTGGCAAGATCTGTCTGTCTGAGGGCTACCTGTGTTTCGCCAGCCAAGATGGAAGCCAATGTCATGTCATCATTCCAATGCGGGAGGTAAAGTAGAAAAACGTGAACGACGTAAACGATGACGACTCAAAAAGCCCCCGGATGAAAACATGGCCCTCTTCCAGGTTATCAATGTCGAGAAGCCGGACTCCGGCAACCGGGCTCTCACGGTGTGTGTGCGTGGAAAGCGAGCGCTGCGTTTCTCCGAGGTGCGAGACTACCAGCGGCTCGTCAACTCGATCCGTAGCAGGTGTGGGATTAGTGCCAGCCCCCAGCACTCTGCGTCGTCACAGGTAACACGTTTCATGTTTTATTCGTGCCGCTGTACTTGACCTGCAGCTAGGAGTGCGTTCTGACCTGTGTAATGTGTATTCGTGTCTCAGGCCATACGAGGCGAGTGCCAGTCGCTCATCAATCACTTTGACGACAACCCGGAGGACGTAACGCTCATGGTGGGACAGAAGGGCAGCAGCAAGGCCGTGAGCACCGAGGCTCTCATGACCGTCTTCCACCCCCAGGATGTTGAAAACCTCGACCCCAAAATGGTAAATGTCGCTTCGAACGAGACACCGCCACTTACACAATCCGACCGCATTACCTTGGTGAATTTGTATCTCACTAGTATCTTCTCGTGCTCTGCAGGATGGGGGTGTCTTAGTGCGTGTCTAATCAATGCAGGGACGGACATGAATAAAAATGCCTGTTTAGAAATAGCACCAGTTTAAACCGTGCTGCAGAGCATGCACGATAACCCTGCGGCGCGTGCTCTTTGTGTGCGTTTGGCAGCTTAAAGAAAAGATGAAGGAACAGTCGTGGAACATCCATTTCTCTGAATATGGACGCGGCACGAGTATGTTCTTCACCAGGAAGACTCGAGACTTGATTGTCCGTGGCGTTCCTGAGGCCTTGAGAGGAGAGCTGTGGATGCTTTTTTCAGGTATTTATACTGCAGCCATTAACTGGCTATGTCATGGAAACTAAGTGATATTCCAAGTCAGGGATTTGTTGGTGAAGCCTTGCATGATTGGAAATGTTCTGTACTGAGTGCTCACTTAACATAAATAATTAAATTAAACATGGTTGGTGTGGGATCTCTGCAGCATCTGTTTCTTTGGACTGACTGTGTTCCACCTCTGTAGGAGCCGTTAACGACATGGCCACTCATCCCGGCTACTACAGCGATCTGGTTGAACAGTCGCTGGGCACGAGTACTTTGGCTACGGATGAGATCGAGAGGGACCTGCACCGCTCTCTGCCAGAGCACCCCGCCTTTCAGAGCGACACAGGAATCTCAGCTCTACGCAGAGTCCTGACTGCCTATGCATACAGGAACCCCAAAATTGGCTACTGCCAGGTGCTTTGATTTCTTTCTTTTTCACTGGGGAGAAAAGCCTTGATTGAGACTGATAACAAACGTTCATAAGCTCTAAGAGGCTTTAAATAATATGAAGGGACATTAGCCATGTGACTGTATGTCGCCGGAAGTTGGTTATCACAGTAAAATATATTTATGATGAATATGAAAAACTTGCACCCTAAAAACAATTTGCTCCCATCTTCATTTGTATTGTTGAGTCATCGTGTGTATTGTGGGCCTTTTAACAGTGACCGATGAGGTGACCGGTGGTTAGAGTGAAGGCAACAATAAATGTGAACCTTTCGGTTTTAAACCTGTGTCCTTTACTGCGATTGGTCATTTCATGACTGAGGAGTGCTGCAACTTGGAGGTGATTTTTAAAATGGCCAAGTATCTGGATAAAAAAGACTGTAGAGCTCAGAAATGGCCACAAATGATCTAAAACCATTACAAATACTCGTATAATGGCATCAGTGCTCTGAAAAACCTTTTCTTGACACGCAATTGTAAATTGGCCTCTCTCCTCGGTGACTGTAACCGTACACTTACAAAGGAGGTAGTTGTTTATTAAAAATCCTTTTTCCTGTGCAGGCCATGAACATTCTCACCTCTGTTCTCCTGCTCTACGCCAAAGAAGAGGAGGCCTTCTGGCTCTTAGTGGCGGTCTGTGAGAGGATGTTGCCGGATTACTTTAACCGCCGGATTATTGGTGAGAGTGGAAACGATTGTCATTCTGTGTCTGCTGGTGATTTTAGGACTTCAGGAGTGAAGTCACACTGTATTGTTTCTTTTTTCAGGCGCTTTGGTCGACCAGGCGGTGTTTGAGGATCTGATTAGGGAAAATCTCCCCCAGCTGGTGGAGCACATGACAGACCTGAGTTTCTTCTCGTCCGTGTCCCTATCCTGGTTCCTCACGCTCTTCATCAGTGTGCTCCCCATTGAGAGTGCGGTGAACGTGGTGGACTGTTTTTTCTACGACGGCATAAAAGCCATCCTGCAGCTCGGCCTGTCGGTGCTGGACTACAACATGGGGGCTCTGATCAGCTGCCACGACGATGCAGAGGCCGTCACCATCCTCAACAAGTTTGTGTGAATACAAACCAAGCTGGACTGGTGTTTTTAAACATTATCCCTGTGTGTGAATTATTGTCCCTCCTTCTCTGGCGATGTTATTTCAGATTCTTCGACAGCGTGACAAACAAAGACAGTCCCCTGCCGTCAACAGTGCGGCAAGCTTCAGTGGGCAGTACCGATAAGGCCTCGCACCTCAACGTGGATATCAGCGAACTGATCCGAGAGGCCTACGAGGTACTGCGTTTCTCTGTCGGTGTTGCGTCGTGATATCGGTTTTGAGGTTAAATGAACTAATTGTGCTCCGTTTTAGAAATATGGAAATATCCGTTCAGAGGATATCGAGAGTTCACGGAAAAGAAACAAACTGTATGTGATCCAGACACTGGAGGATACAACAAAACAGAATGTGGTAAGTGGCCGTTGAGTTTACAGTCGTTGGGGTACTTGCGTTGTTTCTGTGGTGTTACGGATACTTTTTTTATTTTATTTTCCAGATTCGGGTGGTGACCCAAGAAGTCCAATTCAGTCCCTCCCATCTTGATGGGCTTTATAACTTGTTCAAAGTGAGTCAATTACATAACATAGCATCTCGAGTGTCGTACGAAAATGGCAACAGACATAATTTATTCATGTTTGTGATGGAAAAATTGACGTTTTGTTTCCTACTTTTAGAGGCAGCATCTTCTGTGCTGCTACTGGACAATGAAGAGTCCAGCTCTGCTCCACCATGACCCCAGCCTGGCCTACTTGGAGCAGTACCAGTTGGGTTTCCAACAGTTCAGTGTGCTCTTCTCTCTGCTGGAGCCCTGGGCTTTCTGCACCGCCAAGAGCGGCGTCTCCCTCTGGGTCTTCCGCCTGATCGACGAGAACCAGGACGGCCTCGTCAACTTTAAAGAGTTCTGCTATGCCCTCGGTGAGTTCACTCGCTCTCTGCTGTTGACCTTCGTACCGTTGACCACTGCTATAATGTCTAATCGCTCCTCCCGCAGATACCTTGTACAGCGGATCGTTCACAAATAAGCTGAAGTTCCTCTTCAAGCTGCACCTGCCACCCGGTGAGTGATGAACAGTTGGAGCATTAAATCTCAATGACAGAAAAACAGATGAATATGTGTCATGTGACCATTCTCGACCCTGTCAAATCAAACTACAAGATAGATTTCTGCACCGTCAGCTTTGACCTCTGACCTATTTCTCTCTCAACATGTCTCCAGCGATGTTACACTCCTTCAGGTCCAAAGTTCAAACACAGCTAATTTTTTCCGAACTGGATTCTTATCGTTCTCCAGACGACATAACACGACAGTGTCAACACAGCAGCTGCCGACAGAAGCAGCCTGAAGTGAAACACACAGTCTGATAGCCCTCAGTCTGCTCCAGGGCTTGACACTGTGAGATTTGTCCTTAACTCAACATTTGATGAGTGAGCACGTTGCCCAGGGGTTGAAACTGTCGTTGAACGTGTGACTCCTCACTGCGTGATGTGGCAGTGCGGGCTTAAAGGCAGAAGTAAGAAGAGCCTATATCGGGTGAAAGAACTTTGCCATGGCAACGATGTGTGCGAGGAGCTGTCGGGGCATTTTGCAGTGGTCTAGTTTCTCCACAAAGAGGGTCTGTGATGAGGATGAAGTGCTCAAATTACAACTGACAGCCAGGCAGCAGACGGGCACTGAGTCACCATTCGTGATGTGCCAGGCCGGTGGACGTCAAGCAGGAAAGTGTGTTGTTGGTCGAGTGTGGAGTGCACCTTCCTTCAGCACCACGGACAGGTCCCCGGTACTGAGCTCGTCCAGACTTTAATGAGCGGGAGTGCTCCGAACGCCGTCCCATAAGTGGGAGAGCACTTTAGTGATGTCATTGTACCTGCACAGTAGTGTGGGGCTGATATTTCAAATGGACCGTGTGTTTGCTTCCTGTGTCGAGGTAAACGAGTTGTGCCACACGAAATCAACATGTCACGACATGCAACTATACGTGTTCAGCGATTTAGTTTTTTTTTTTTATGATGCGATATGGCACCATCATCACCGCTTTTGACGTCACACACTGATTTGCATTGTGTGTGTTTTCTGGTGTGGACTTTTGGAAAGTTTGCAGAGAGCAAGCTGAAAAAGTAAACAACAGGGACCTCACACACTTGACAATTTCACAGTGGGACAGCCCGGGGCTCTGGAACTGGGCCAAACGCACCGTTGATCAAGGAAATGGAATCATGTGCTCTTTAGTCCCAACACAAAGTACAGCAGCTGTATCTTCAGCTTTAATCCGAGAGCAGGGCGACACAGTGCCGTCATCTGTGTCGGGCCCCGTCGTACCGGAACTTATAGCAACAGATGGAGTGATTACGGTTAACATCTGTAGTGCCCGTGCTATTCAGAGTCGTACAATCGTGGAGCATGAACATGATAACACACGGCAAATATTAGGCTGGATCTTTTGTGCAATTGGAAATGTCGTGTTATCATTAGTTATCTGTAAGATGGTCACAATGTGATGGATTGTTGACGAGAAGAAAAGGTCAGCATTTGAAGATGATAATATGTTTGAGGTAATCAATGAGTTTCATGATCATCTGCCCTTTAGATTTGAAATAATACGCTAGGTGTGAATGTTAGCCTGCTCCGGGCATGTTCAGCAAGGTCACCTCAGTCAGGGTCGTTCTGTTGGGATCCTGAATATCAGCAGCAGACTCGGCGCCAGACACCAACGAGTTGATCCTCCGGCTGTGCCGCTTACGCAGCACGAAGCTGTCGGCCCAGTAGGATGACACTGCTGGCTTGTGTGGGTAATTGTTTAATCCAGCAACGCAAACTGCCACGCATGCATGAACACACAGTCGTTGGCGGGGGTTGGAGCGTAGAAGTATAGCACATCTCGTTCAGCGTGACCTCAGGCTTTATAGGAGAAAAAAAACATGAAATCTATTTCTCGACTGTCAGATGGGGTTGTGTTACACTGTATGTAGTAAACGGGTAACTCGGCGTGTATGAATATCTTAGTTTTCGTAAACACATTCCCTCTAAATTTCTGCTGTGGATCATCTGTCTTCATCTTTCCTCTCCATGCTCTCTTTTTTGGTGTCTTCTAGCTTTCACAGGTAGTTCTTTGCACTTAAAGGAACAAAGAATCCAGCACTTTATCCCAGTGACTGAAGACTTGAGTAGACTCTCTGGTTAGACTCTTTACTCTTTTTCTTTTCCTTATGAAACTACAATCTCACCTTTTTACCTTTTCCTTCTAAATTCTGTCATAATTCTGTCAATGCTTGCCTGATTCTCTTTGAATTTATTGATTGTACTTGAAGCATTTCGCTCTGCTATTTGTTCACATGCTTTTTTAAATTTCAGCTTTTGATCTACCACAAGATGGCGTGATAAAGAAAAGCCCCGAAAGAGGTAGAATTTTATCGCATCCAATCTATCGCAAACACTCCATGGATATAACAGAAGAAACTGCATGTCTTTGTTTGTGAAATTGACAGGTAGAGGAAAAGTGGACCTCCAGGCCTACCTGAAACAATGGCAAAATGAAATACTTAAGAAAGAGGAAACTATTAAAGACCTACCCCGAATTAATCAGGTAATGTAATCCATGTTGTGACCATTTGCTTCCTGAAGCTTATAAAACAGAGTATCTGATGAAGCACAAAACATATGTACCTATATCTATATATATTCTTTTTTTTGTTCTCTCAGACTCAGTTCATCCAGTTCTCCAAGACCCTCTACAACATATTTCATGGTGATCCAGAGGAGGAGTCTCTGTACCGAGCCGTGACTCATGTGACCAGTCTTCTCCTGAGGATGGAGGAGGTGGGGCGGAGGCTGCAGGAGTCCAGCAGCCCGTCCGAGTCCACAAAACCCAGCGCTGCAGACGAGGAGGAGCCTTCAACGGAAGAAGCGTCCCCGACCCCGGAGAGCTCCGACGCCTCCCGCTCCCGCAACAGTCCGGCTGCAGGGACCGACCTCACCGAGATGCAGTGGTCCTTTTCCTTCGAGCAGGTCCTCGCTTCTCTGCTCAACGAGCCGACCGTAGTCCGCTTCTTCGACCGGCCCGTCGACGTTCAGACTAAACTGGGACACGCGAGGGTTGCCCAGCTGAAGCTGAAGGCAAATCAGTGAAAGGATACATTAGGGGATTGATACTTTTGCTTCGGACTCAAACCCACAATGTCGCCATGAATTTCCTTCCTCCACTTGGAAAGGACAGCGGGTTATTGGCGAGGGAGAAAGGTGGTACCGTAAATAAAGGGGAGACATCCAATTTTAAAATCTGGGCTTTATGAAACAAACAAGGCACACAATCTTAAATTCACCGTCGACACCGTTGTTGCAGTCTCCTGACCGTCAACACAGTCAGTGCTTTTTCACGTTGGGCCTCGTTGTTTACTGCCGGCTGTCGTTCCTCAAATCATTATGCATTTTCAAGCTCTGGGATGAAATTCATCTTCTTATGTAGCGTCAGATTCTTCAGATTTTAAGGAAGTTTAGTGAATTTTTATTTTTTTCCCTATATGCCTTGGAGCATCTCCAGTATAGTTTTGTATTTTCTGAGGGTTATTCAATGCTGTTCCCTGTGTTTAGAAACATGAGATTTTGTCGTGATGCTGAAGTTTCTAATCCATGGGTATCTTCACATGTTTCCTCTTGGTGATAAACGATTCACTGTCGTGATGCAAACTAGTGTGTCCTGTGACGTCAGCGACTCCCGTCCTTAGACGACGTTAATGTTTTTCTCTAAACGTCAACCTATTGTGAGAAACAGCAGCTTTCCAGTTAATGACGCACAGAATGAACCGAGTACAGTGAGTGAGAAGAAGCAGTATTGTCTCTGCCCGCCATAAAGATGATCTCAATGAGGATGTCTGATGCGTTTTGTGCACGACAGATTCAATTATGGTATTATGCATTTGCAATAACACTCGAGAGAGAAGGCCGTACTGCCACTCTCAACTGTCTCGACCCTCTAACAGCCGCACACGCTGTATTGAGAACGTAGCATGACTTGATGTCGGACTGGAAGCTTTGGCCGGTAAAGGTCAAATAATTTGAATGCCACAGTGCTGCTGCTGCTGCTGCTGCTACTGCTGCTGCTGCTGCTGTATATGTTGAATGTTACGCTCTAGTATAAGTGCAGCATTTTGGACAGAGAGGTCAGTTCAATAGTCATCTGATTATTGTATTTATGAGACGTGTAGTACCAATGTCAGATATGAGCTCGTCGCCTGTTGTGGACAACGTAAACCTTTTTGAAAGACATTTCATTTTATTAAAACTCAGGGTGCAATTTGTGTAAAATAAAAGGGAGAAAAGGGATATTTTTGGGGATTTGGGACAAATAAAGTATATAACAGAGTTATACATGTCGTACACATATTTGTAACATTAAAATATAGAGTAGCAGAGTTGCATTGCTCGCCACATTATGCTAACTTTCAATGAACAGAAACTATAACCGCTCCCTACAGACAGTCGGTTCCTTTTTATCTGTGTGTTTTCTTTTATCTCCGTTAACCATCTGCACAAATGTCTGAGATTCACACGTCCTCGATGAGTGGGTTTCTCGGGCAGATCTTACGGGCGTTGGATTCCATGAAAGGTTGTGACCGCTTCGGCTGCTGCTCGTCACCTCCAGGGGCCAAATCCAGAGCTTTATCTCTGCTTGCCGATAGGAAACAGTGTTTTTAGAAGCTCTTTAAGTGCAAGTGCAATTATCTGTTTTTTATTTATTATTATTTTGCAAGTCGTGTTTCGGTATGTTTTGTGGTTGTTTTTATTTTTTTCAATTCAGATACGAGGACCAATCTGAAATGTGACTCAATGTGTAATCATTGGGTTCATTGATATCGATCGTGGAAGTGAGTTGTACATACTTTTTGAAAACTCAGTGGAACTGAAAAGGCACACCTGTCACTGTTTACATGACTAATGTAATAAATGTGTGTCAAAGTACACCCCGTAATCGTTGATACCTTGTCGCTGCTTGAATCCAAAGCTCCGTAGATCAAATCCGTCCAGCACATTAAGCCATAATGACGCTGACCTTAGAGCTTTAAAACAGCAACGCTATTTCCATCATTTAAAACCATATGCTCTGATGGTCCGACTATTTCAATACGCTGGTCCCCCGGTAGTTTCACGCTGCATTTGTAACCTCTCCTGTCTCCACCACACAGCCGTATGCAGTCCACCGTACAGCAGGAGGGACGATGCTCCAGCGCCTGCATTAGGAAACGGTTAATTAAGTCTGCTGAGTTAAGTGTAGTCTTCAGCTTTTTTGGTCTGTAGCTTTTTGACAGTTTGTTCAGCAAAATATGTGAAGCACATATATTTTGGTTTACCCTCTTGCTTATGCTTTGGGTTTCTTTTCTTTCTTTGTTTTTCTCAATTCAAAAAGGTATCAGAATAAAGAGTTATGATTCCAAAATAAGGGTTTGGTCATTCTGATTGTTACCTGGGATCTACACACACCAACCGTGATTGAACTTGTGTCATGTTAATTGGGACTTGTTTATTTGTGTACTAAGGTTCATAAGATTCTGCCTGTTGGGGTTACCTATCAGTGAGTCATGTTTGTCTATATGCATATACTATAGAGAAAGTTATGTCGGATTTTATTGTATAATAAATACCGCAATGGATGAACAAGCAGATTGCCGTTGTTGGAACGCGTTTTGTTTGAGAATCAAAGGGCAAAGTCCAAATGTATTTAGAAAAGCATCCGGCGGGTGACGCCTAGGTCTCCGGCCATACTGTAGATGCGTGGTAAATATTATGCAATATCTATCCCACGATGTCTGATATAGATTTTATCCTGTTACATATTTGTTTACCTGTATCATATTCATGCTACTGTTGCTAAAGGTTTAGGAATATAAAAAATAAATATACACTTTTATTAATCCCCAAGGGGAAATTAGTTCTCTGCATTTAACCCATCCTTAGTTATTAAGGAGCAGTGGGCTGCAGTGAAGCGCCCGGGAAGCAACTGGGGGTTCAGTGCCTTGCTCAAGGGCACTTCGACTTGCAACTAATGGGGAGAGCGGGGATCAAACCCACAACCTTGCAGTTGCAGGACGGCCCTCTTACCCCACTGAGCTACAGCCGCCCCAAAATATGTAAAGTATGTTTAGCAGGCCCACTCGGAACATTACACCTGGTGGTTATTTGCCAGCAGTAATGGAGCCACAATCGTCATTTGAAGTGATGTTTGTATCCACCTGGTGAACGAAACTCCAAAATGACTCACTCGCTTTCAAAACATCCTGCATGCCAAGTTTTAATATCTTGGAGAAAGAAAAGCACAAACGTTGTTTGTCTTCCAAGTTCTTCATATTTTGACCTGAAAATCAGACTTTATGATTGACACTTGGTGTTTTACCGTCACAGAAATAGCCTCTTTTAGGCATGACAAAAGCATGGGACCATATAGAAAGCAAACAATAAAACCCCATTCACACTGAAATGTCCCCTCACTAACTGCGCCTCAAGCCGGCACTCTTTCCGAGTATCAGTGTGACTCTGTGACGGATGGTTTCTGCACATATCGGCCGTACTATTCTGGCTCAGAGATTTGGTTGCATCCTCATCACCTGTTCAGTTTTCATTCTTGTCCTGTCAAGAGAGATTGGGCGGCTCCAGAGGTTCGAGAGGTCTTATCGTGTTTCATAACATTGATGAAAGCCAACCTTAAAGGGACAGTTTGAATCTTTTAAAGTATTTTTGAACGAGGTAATTATGTATCAGTGTATTAGCCACATTAGATGGCAGTCGGCATGTCAGCAGTTTGGAGGAGCAGACATTATTATGGGCACGGAAGCTAAGCGGTGGGCGGGGACGTCAGAAAGATTAAATGTTCCATTTAAAAAGAGCAA
This sequence comes from Pseudoliparis swirei, assembly GCF_029220125.1. Taxonomy (NCBI): domain Eukaryota; kingdom Metazoa; phylum Chordata; class Actinopteri; order Perciformes; family Liparidae; genus Pseudoliparis; species Pseudoliparis swirei. The sequence continues at coordinate 10,131,229 of NC_079390.1, read as the reverse complement.
TACCTAATATATTTTCACTCTTTACCGAGCCGTCAGACAGACATTTCTGATGGGGACCTGAAGTGCGTACTTACGTTCTCTTCAAAGCCAGAATAAGAGTATGAACACGGGATGCTGTTCTCTAACTGCCTCGATCGCTGAGTTAGATTGTGTTATTGTGTGACTGGTGTTTTAAAGGGTGACATCGAATTCATCAAAATCACACAATTACACAATCAAATGAAACGATCACGACGGCAGCAGACCAGCAAGTAAAACTATTGTTTAGTCAGTGGAGTCTTGTGGCTTTGAAAAGAACATAGATGGATAGAACAACTTCAGTTCCCACTCCAAAGGCCGACGACTATAGCTAATTCACTAACTATGAACAAGCCCACTTCAAAAGATCCAAACTACCCCTTTAGTCATTTCTGGATATCTAAGCATACTGGGCCACTGACACTGAAGCATTCTCACTTCAAAATGCGCATTTACAATATTTGACTGAATGAATGAAACATTTGTGGTTGTTAATCAGCTGCATAGAAGAGTTCAGAAGACACACTGCCGTATGCAAACCTCTACTCGGGTTACATTGTCTGCAACAACTTGTCATGGTTGCCGATGCAAGCATAGAAACCTTTGCCCCCCTACCCCCAATACTCTCACAATGCTCCTGCAAGTCTGCATGAGAGCTATTTATAGCAGCAGTGAGCACGTCTTTGAAGCAGAGCTCTCACCAGTGTATGATGGCATGTGTTTTGGACATGGGTCCACACCGCACAGTCTGTGCATGTTTGCTGCAGCTGCTGGAAACAAGCAGTCAAAATGGCAGCTTCTGGCTGGCAAGTGCTGCATTGACACACTTGGCAAATCAAATAATGGCAGATCACAGTTAGACACATCTTTCAAATTAGGTAGTTATTGATTTACGACAGCATCGGATTTTAATGTTGTTTGAGCAGTTTGGTTTATTGTCCATTCAACTTTTCTACGTTTTATGTTTTGTTTTCACCAATCTGATCCCTTCAGTACAAGACTTGTTTTTGATTGGCTCCTTCAAATAATGGTCACCCACTCTCATCCAATAAGGTGAGAGTGTGGCATTCAAACAGACATGAAAGCAGTTTCCCACAGGAGGCTGTGTTCAATCGATCAGAGGATCTAAACAATGGGTCCCAAACTCGCGGCCCGCGGGACGATATTTTGTTGTCCCCTACTTGACATCAAAGTTCAGTGTTAGTGCGGCCCGCACGTTTTTCTTACACGCAGACCTTTTGCCGAGTCGTTGCCCTGGGCGATTTATATTTACAACGCGAATTAGCAACGTTAGTCACTTGGTTGAAACGTGATTCCAGAGTGACACCAAGTGGAAGGAAAATATATCCTGTCACCCAAGCCCAGCCCTGTCTTTCTCAAAACCTGCCGTGGAGAGAAAGGTTGGCGACGAGCAGAGATAATTTCAGGAAAAGTGGAAGACTGTATATTTTTTGGGTGAGCACAGAGGCACCCCGACGTGTCTTATAAGCACGGAGAAAGTCGCTTTGCACAAGGAATACAACATCAGATGTCATTACTCAACTAGACGTTGAGTAATGTTGAGGAGTATGCACAAAATACCATGGAGAGGAGAGAGAGGACCTGGTCGCTAATCTTAAAACATGTCTACTGAGGCGACAAGATCTTTTCCAAGAAAGCCAGCAAAGAGAGGTATGGGGCAGTTGTAGCTAGCTACGTGGCGAGTGAGATGATTGCTAAGGCGGGAAAGCCATTCAAAGAAGGCAAGTTCATCAAAAAGTGCATGTTACATGCTGCAAGTATAGTCTGTCCTGAAAAGAAGGGCCAGTTTAGCAAAATCATCCTTTCAGCCAACACAGTGGCAGAGAGGATGGTGTGGAGGGTGTGGAAGAGACCATTGCTCTGCACTGCATTATCCATCAGCCAGCAGGCCCTGTGCTCTACTTCACGAGCTACGTTGGCTCAGAAGGGGAAACGTTTTGAAGAGTCTTTTTGGGTTGAGAGCAGAATTGAAAGCCTTCATGGAGAAGGATGGGATGGCTGTTCCTGTGCTATCTGATCCCAAATGGCTCATGGACTGTTAGCAGCAGAAATACTGCCAGTATATCAGAATATTAAATATTTACGATAAGTATTCAAGGACTCAATGTCATGTGTTGCCTTTCGATGATCACAATATATCTGCTATTAGAATATGAATATTAGAACACTTTTAAGAAGGCCAGTAACAGTTGCCAGGTTGCCTTTGGCAACCATTTTGAGAAGTTGGCAACCAAATCTGAGCCAAATCTTGGCCTTTGGCTATTTCTTGACAAGATAGTAACATCATAAAAAACTTGCAACCCTGAAATCCTCTTCATGAGGTCGTGTTTAAGTCTCTTCGGCTGTAAGTTAGAGGGAAACCAGCTGACTAAGCAGAAGAGAGACCGGCTGGAGGTCGTCTCTGAAATGGATCTGTAGTGGGAATCAGCACAAAGGTCCAGAAAACCAACATTTTAAAGGGAGGCAACGGATGAACCAACAACCAGCGGTGGGTGGGATTCATCTGGAGGGTTCTGTGAGGAACCTGACAACAGCTGCACTGTTGGTGTCCTTCAGGAAAGGAGCGTGGACACTTCAGATTCAAATTCTGTAAAGTATCCGATCAAACACAAGCTACAAAAGAAACGTGTTTGGTTACTGTAGTGAAGCTTTTATTCTTACAAGTTACATTTTCCTTATGTCGCTGATGTATAACTGCATATAATCATAAATACTCAAAAGGAGTTTAAGGGGAATTCAAGTGGCGATACTATTTTCAAAAAGCTGATGCCTGGTTGCCAGCCTGATAACCATGCAGTTTAATCAAACTACAAGTAAGTAATGACAATTGAATGTTTGTGTTTTTCAACATATCTACTTTCAAAATCAAAATGAGCATATTGACGTTTGTTGCCAATAATTTGGTTGTTAAAAGCTTGTCCAGAAACAGTACTGCAACATGTTCGTTGTTGTCCAACAACAGCTTTTTGCTTTTGCTTCGACATATTTTCCGTTTCACAGTTTTCACAGTGAACTGCAAAACAATTCTCAAGTAATCTGCTGCATCTTTACCACCCACGAGTTTGGAAGTCCATTTCTGCCAAAACTATTGAGCAAATTCAAAACTAATTTGCTCATAATCTGCAAATCAACACATCAGAAAACGCAAGAGCAATGCCGTGTGTTTACGGCATTTGTAAACAATTGCATTTCGCTCGTAGCTGATCATGTCATACCACAGGAGGAATTCAATGAATTATGATTTGAATGAGAAGTGTCGCCTCCTTTGCTTACTGTTTTCAAAGTTGCGGTCCATCACACACAAACTCCTTGTGAGTTCAGCATTTCTGTCTTTTGAAAATCATGTTACTTAATCTCTCAGGTTTAATCTAAGAAAAGTTTGACCAAAAAGACTCTCATTGGTACAATATGTTCTATTAAAGCCTGTTTGTCGCTCACATGTCCTGCAATTACAAAGCTGTCCTTGTGCACTCTCAAATCGGGTCACTCAATAGTAACAGTCTTCCATACTTGTGCAAAAAGATTTTACAGACAAATGCATGTTGTTCCTGAATCTCGGGTAGAAACACAGCTCACTAGATCTTCAGGTCGTCCAGTCGGCTCTTGTTATTGCTCTGCTTGCTTGACTGACTGTTTCTGCGTGGACTTTCAACGGGCAGCTCAAAAACAGGGCTGGAGATTTTCTTCCCGTCGTCTCCCTCTGGTTTACCTTTTCTCTCCACGGCCATATTGTCTCTGTTCTGCTTGTAAACCGCTTTGCTGTTGTAGGGGCTGTAGGCAGCGCTCGGCTCGGCCATGCTGAACTTGGAGTCCGTGGGGAAAGGTTCAGGCACGGCCGGATGACCGGTAAAGAAGTTGTAGTTCGGCACATACGGCATGTCCACCGCGTTTAGGGCCTTGGTAGTCTCACCTGCAGCCTGCTGCAACCGCTTGTATCGGAGACCCTGGTGACACTTGGTGAAACCTAAATGGTACATTTCCACCAGGTTGAGCAGCAGAGAGATGCAGGCCACGGCCAGCATGAACAGGATGAATATCGTCTTCTCGGTGGGTCGAGAGATGTAGCAGTTCACCCTGTTGGGGCAAGGCCAGCGGTCGCAGGTGTACATCGGCTTGAGCTCGAAACCGTACAGCAAGTACTGAGCTACAATGAAGCCCACTTCGAACAGGGTCTTAAAGATAACGTTGAAGACGTAGGTTCGCAGCAGTGCGCCTTTCAAACGCACGTGGCCCAGGTTGTCTTTGACTGGGGTCTTCTTGGCTTTGGTTACATGTAACTGCTGCTGTTTTTCACTCTGCAAGGCCAGGTCCTTCTCTTTCTGCTCCTCCTTCTCCTCCATGCGGACCAGATGAAGGATGTGGCCCAGATAAATGAGAGTGGGCGTGGAGACAAAGATGATCTGCAGCACCCAGAAGCGGATGTGAGAAATGGGGAAGGTCTTGTCGTAGCAGACGTTCTGACAACCGGGCTGCTTGGTGTCACACGTGAAGCCGGACTGCTCGTCGCCCCACACCTTCTCGGCGGCGGATCCCAGCACCAGGATGCGGAAGATGAACAACACCGTCAGCCAGACTTTGCCCACAACGGTGGAGTGTTCCTGGGCACTCTCCAGCAGCTTCCCCAACAAGTTCCAGTCTCCCATGCTGGCTCACAAATGAAGACTCAATGTACAGAAAAAACCAGAAGAGACACCTGTAAGGAGAGGGAGTACAAATAAATGTACTTGGTTCAAATGAGCATGCAGTAATGTGGCAGACTCTGGTTTAGCCATTCCAACTCCAAGACTTGGCGCAGTATGTCCTAAAGCTACAAATCAGGCCCTCGCTTTGATATGGTTTGGCTGTGAAACCAAAAAATTACTTGAATACAATATTAAAATAGAGACATTTTATAACTGATGTTTTTTTTACCACTCTAGGGCAGCATGAATACGGTGTGAATACACACTTTGGAGTTTATACTGTGATTTGGAGTATTTATTCTAGCAGCTTTATTGGGAAATTTAGTGGTCACGACAGGATCCAAATAAATCACTGACACATATTGCCGCATGATATCTGGGTCACGCACTTAATGTGGGAAACCTGGCGAAATCCCATCGAGTGAGTCCATGAAATATCTGACTCTTCTTCATAATAACTTCAGTTGGCAATCTGCACATAATCGCAATCAATCCAATCAGGACATTAAGTCCAAACCGCTTAGTTTCTGTGAAATTTGCACATGGCCTTCCACATTAACTATTAGAAATATGGTATTTGTTTTTTCTACAGTTACCCCACAAACACTACAGTGGAGACACTGATTTATTATGAATTCGCTGTTTGTATTCCCGGAAGTTGTGCTCTATTCAAAGGCTAATAAAAAAGGCAAGGACACAGCTGACTGTGTGTGAGAGAAAGCCCTGGAGCAGGCAGGCGAGACTCCTAGATCTTGTGACACAGTCGCCAACAGTGCTCCCGACTCCAGAATTAGGCTTCTAGTTTAGATGTCAGGGGCCTATTGGTTACAACATAGGCAAACATGTTCTTTATAAATAGTTGTACTTGTTCCTGTGATCAGAAGTACACATATTGTGAATCGGAAAACCTGTTTGAAAAACGTAAAGATTGCCAACCAGAAATGGAAGGATATGTTAAAGATCAACCCTTTTCACACAGTAGTAACTGTTGTTAGTCTACTTAATACTGAGCTATTCAGTGTTCTATGCAGATATACTATATAAAAGAAACTGGGGATGGCCCATCATGTATTTGAATATTAAGTTAGACATTAAAAAAGATCATCTTGCGTATCTTCATTGAGAAAAACGTACCTGATAATGTTCATCTCCTACAGCAGTGCAGATCCAGAGTCAGTCGGTGACTCGGCCTCTTCCGCTCACAGAGAGGCCATCTTCTCCTGAAGATAAACTTCTCTCAGACAGTTTTAACCGGGGGTTCTCTGATCCCGCCTCTCCGACCTGATCAATGGCCTGTGTTCAACAAGCCACCACGACTAAAGCCCCTCCGCTCTCTGTGCCAGCACAGATGAAAACATTCCCACTCGTAGGAAAAGTATAAAACCCCTCGCTCAAGAGGTGTTACCGTTCAACGGAGTGGCAGCTGCAGAGTCCAGTGAGGATGCAGGTTAGTCGTACATGTCAGGGGGGGGGGATCTAAATATAATTCACCGGGATGGGAGTGGCTTTGTTGTCACTCTCGCGGTGACCCTTGACAGTGTGGAGGAGCGTCAGACACTGTCGAGCCTTCACTCAGCGCTGCAGCGAGCGTTGCTGCCTGACGAGGGACTGATAAGCTTTGTGCGTGGTGGTAACACGAATACAGAAAAAGAAGCTCTACAAACTTGACCCTGTTCTCTAGACTGCATGGATGCTCTTTATTCTTTGTATCAACTCAAAGTTTAGTGGTGCAGACCACACAACACCAACATTTACTCACACACTGTACATAAGACAACTGGCAGGTCTTGTACTTTCCACTGCACATTTTCATCCAAACACACACACACACAATTCCTCTATTATAATTTTAAGTAGGATTTTAATATATATATATTAAAATTTTAATATATATATATTAAAATCCTACTTTAAATTATTTTTAAAATTATATATATATATATATATTAAAATCTGACTTAAAACTATAATAGAGGAATTTAAAATCATAAACAATGACTTCCCTTACAGTTAGGTGGCTGAGAGGACAACACTGTATGTTGTAATTTCTTCTGTGCTTTTAGGTTGTAGAAAGTCCTCTTTACAAATAGATGTTATATTGTATGAAGGTTTTGTACACAAAAGAAGTGTCGTGCATGGCAAACAAAACGCTGCGCAATGGTTTCAACTTATAAGCTATGAGAAAATCAATAATAATCAAAAACAGCCTCCTCGTGATGAACTTCTATAAATACTTTGCCAATCTGCTCATCAAAACGTGTGGGCGGTACTGAGATGCCCGACAAAAATGGAACAACTTCGCTCACACACAGTCACCACTAATACTCGTTATAAGCAGGAATACCAGATGGTGGAGGAATTGGATTTTTGGTTCAGTGCTGCCGAGATGCTTCACGTCCGTCTGAACACAGATGGTGTGTGTCGACGCGTTCCATAAAAAGAGAAATGCCCTCATGCTCGGTCACTTCAGGTCCAGCTGTCCACGGGGTCAACCATTGTCAGCCACACACTGACCCCTTACATGGCCAAGCTATTGATAACACAACACTCTGCTCTCTGGCCTGCAGAAGCAGCTTAAGAAGAACCCAATCAGCCTCAGACGGTTCCTCACAGGTGGCAACGCGGCTCCGAAGATGTCCCGTCTAGAGATGGCAACGTCGCCACTCCTGTACAATTTGTGATGGAGTGTCATTCACGCTTCGGAAAGTGGCAAAACTTTAGATTCATTTATTCTTGCAATTACGGTATAAGTGTTGCTCTCTGGTAATGTTAGAGCCATTTTCACTTAGTCATTAAATCCTATCAAAATACTGTGAACCAGAACAATGGTCACCTGTTTCATGTTGGAGCTCTCCCATCACAGTCAAACGGACAAGTTAAGAGTTCACAGACAATTCACAAGAGTAATTTCAGCATGTGTCGTCATTTGTTTTTACATTTGGAAATCACATTTTGGGTTTGAAGAGAAAATCTAGTAAAGAACTCACAATTACACAAAGTATGGTTGATTTTATTCGACTGTGTACCGACAACATGGAAACATACAGCGTCAAAATGGATGAATTTAACACTTGTGCAACGCTTTAAAGGAAAAAATGTTGCTCGGATGTCATTGATAAGAAACATGGCCACATAAATAAACTGCCAGAAATATTACTTTCCACTTTTGCAAAGTTACATCTTTCATCCAACTTCAGCCCCGATCATCACCACCACATGTTCAGTCATTTTCAGAGAGTACAATCAATTAATTATTTTCCGAATGCTACGTAAATGAGAGTGTAGCAAGCTGGTGACTGAACGAAGCATTAGCAAGAACAGTTCATTAAATCAAACAAATCAAAGGTTCGGGGTGTGTGTGTGTGTGTGTGTGTGTGTGTGTGTGGGGGGGGGGGGGGTAGCAGTACTGCACACGGCACGAGCATGCAGGGAAAACACTGAAGCACATACAAACAAACTGCAATGTCGCAGCCCGTTTGTCGTCTAACCGCTAACCGCTCTGTATCAAAGGCCTAACGGGTGCCTAGTGCCTCGGTATCAGACACTGAAGGGTGGGGCCCAAGGCGGGGCCCAAGACGGGGCCCAGAGGCTCTTTGCTGAAATGTCCCGAACACAGCAAACGAAGAATAAGAGAGAAAATGCAGCCAGAGGGCAGGTTCTCTGCCACTATTTGGTCATATATAAGGATTGAGAGGGATTCATTTTGTATCAGTCTATATATTGGTTTTTTTATGAAAAGACTGCATATTATACCTTCCACTAGTTAAATACCAGTTGTTGTTTCTTTTATGTAATGCCACTGTTGTGTTTTCATGATTATTCTGTGTGTTATAAATGCTAGGATGTTTTTTAATGTCAATTATAACACTAATTTTGATGTATTGCATCAAACACTGCCGTACTACATAATACAGCAGCAAAGCTACTCGTGGAAACCAGGAAAATAGTATATATTTGCCCTCTGGGTTAATGCACGAGAGAATTACTACAATTTAAAAACCAGCGCTCGAGAATAAAATATAATACACGATTTGATGCTGTAATGGTTGTTAAATAATTGTGGTTTGAATGGGTACATTTTGTTCCTCAAGGGTCTGAGTGTTTTTAGCTGTACACTGATTATTATGGGAGTTGAGGACGATCTTCCAAAATACAGGAAAAAAATCGACTTAAAAACCAGAAATATCCCTAGTGAGGCACAAGGATTATATAACAAATTATGGAAGTAGTAGTGCATTTTGATGGTTATTTCTCTTTTTATCTATAGGAAATAAGGAATTAGTATTCAACAATGTCATTGATTTAACATGTTTTCCATGTATTAGTACAATATCTCTCTAGAAAAAAAAACAAAAATCCTCCAGTCCATTAGACTCAATCTATGACTGTGACAGGTTCGTGGCCATCACCGGTAGATTTGCCCCCTAAGCCCCAAGGAATGCGCAACCAGAGGGAACGTTGGTAACGTGTTTTTATTTGAGCGCTCTGACCGCCGACTGTGTCTCTGCTCATGGCTCCCCTCTTCCTCCTGTCCAGCTCCTTTATGGGGACAGAGCCTCGCAGATACACAACCCCAGATTGTCATCAGCTGGTCTGATTGTCATCAGACCAGCTGATGACAATCAGACACCGTTCCCTGAACCACACCCCCGCTCCACCCACTCTGCAGCCGAGCTTAAACACCCCCCGCTGCCACATACCTCCACCGCTCGACTTAGGCCGGGCCAACATCCGGCCTAACCTACTCCCCCCCATGAGAGCGGGAGAGGAAGTCGGCCACGACCATCTGTGCCCCCGGCCTATGGATCACTTTGAAATTAAAAGGCTGTAAAGCCAGATACCACCGAGTGATTCGGGCGTTGGTATCTTTCATGCGGTGGAGCCATTGGAGCGGGGCGTGGTCCGACCAGAGGGTGAATGAGCGTCCCAGGAGGTAGTAGCGCAGGGAGTCGACCGCCCACCGGATGGCGAGGCACTCCTTCTCCACCGTGCTGTACCTGCCCTCCCTCTCCGACAGTTTGCGGCTGATGTACAGCACGGGGCGGTCAAACCCCTCTACCTGCTGGGACAAAACGGCCCCCAGCCCTCTGTTCGACGCATCAGTCTGCAGAGTAAAAGGGAGAGAGAAGTTAGGTGTGTGGAGGAGTGGTTCCCCACAGAGAGCTTGCTTTACCTCCTCAAACGCCAACTGGCACCGCTCCGTCCACTGGACCGGATCTGAGGCACCTTTCCGGGTCAGGTCAGTCATGGGGCTGGTCAGCTCCGCAAAGTTCGGGATGAACCGCCTGTAATAGCCCGCCAGCCCCAAAAACTGCCTCACCTCTTTTTTCGTCTTGGGCCGCGGGCAGGCTGCGATGGCGGCGGTCTTGTCCACCTGAGGGCGCACCTGCCCGGCGCCCAAGTGGTACCCCAGATACCGTACCTCCCTCCGTCCAACTGCACACTTCCCCGGGTTGGCCATAAGCCCCGCCTGCCTCAGGGACTCCAGCACCGCGCCCACCTGCTGCACATGCTCCGCCCAGGTGGTGCTGTGTATGATCACATCATCCAGGTAGGTGGCAGCATATGCAGCGTGCGGACCGCAGCACCCGGTCCATGAGGCGTTGAAAGGTGGCTGGGGCTCCGAACAACCCAAAAGGAAGCGTGGTGAATTGGTATAACCCAAACGGAGAGGAGAAGGCCGTTTTTTCCTTAGACTCTGGCGACAGAGGAATCTGCCAGTAGCCCTTGGTTAAATCCAGTGTCGTAAAGAAACGCGCAGTGCCCAGTCGGTCCAGGAGCTCGTCGACCCGGGGCATTGGGTAAGCATCGAACCGTGACCCTCGTTCACCCTGCGATAGTCCACGCAGAACCGAATAGACCCATCCTTCTTGACCACAAGAACAATGGGACTACACCAGGCACTGTGGGACTCTTCTATTACCCCCATCTCCAGCATTGCAGCCAATTCCCGCTGAACCACCTTTCTCTTGTGTTCAGGTAACCTGTAGGGTCGTAAACGCACCGTCACGCCCGGAGGAGTCTCAATCTGGTGCTCTATGAGGTTTGTGCGTCCTGGAAGGAGAGAGAACACATCAGCAAACTGCTTTTGCAACCGGGCAATGTCTGTTTTCTGGGTCCCGGAGAGACGGTCTTCACAAAGGAGCGAGGCTGGATTGGTGGATTTTGGGACCTCAGGCCCCAGCTCCTCTCTCAGATACCGAGGACACCAGAGAAACAGACTCCGCCTCCCTCCATGCTTTTAGGAGGTTGAGGTGGTAAGTCTGTGTAGCTCCGCCCCTATCAGAACGCACCACCTCATAGTCGACATGCCCCACTCGCCGTGTGACCACAAAGGGCCCTTGCCACTTGGCGAGGAGTTTAGAGCTGGAAGAAGGAAGCAATACAAGTACCTTCTCTCCCGGTGTGAATTGTCTCAGCCTGGCACCTCTGTTGTACAGCCGCTGCTAACGCTCCTGGGCCTGGAGCAAATGCTCACGTGACAGCTGACCCAGTGTGTGGAGTTTTGCTCGCAGGTCCAGGACGTGTTGGATCTCGTTCTTACTGGTGCTCGGCCCCTCCTCCAAGTTTTCTTTAATGAGGTCGAGCACCCCCCGTGGAGTCCTGCCGAACAAAAGTTCAAAGGGCGAAAATCCCGTGGAGGCCTGGGAACCTCCCGTACTGCAAACAACAGAGCGTCAAGCCATTTATCCCAATTACGTTCATCGTCATTAATAAATTTACGGATCATGGACTTCAAAGTCTTATTCAGACGCTCCACCAGACCGTCGGTCTGTGGGTGGTACACACTGGTCCGAATAGACTTGATGCCCAGTAACCCGTAAAGTTCTCAGTGTTCTTGACATGAACTGGGTGCCCTGGTCAGTCAGAATCTCTTCCGGGATTCCGACTCGGGAGATGACCTGAAACAGCGCCTGCGCGACACTCTTTGCAGAAATGTTGCGCAAGGGCACCGCCTCCGGGTATCGTGTTGTGTAATCCACGAAGACTAACACAAAGCGATATCCGCGTGCACTCCGGTGAAATGGCCCGATGAGGTCCATAGCGATTCGCTCAAATGGAACCTCCATTAATGGCAGAGGGCGCAACGGTGCCCTCGGAATGGCCGGAGGGTTTACCAATTGACACTCCGGGCAGGACGCACACCAACGGCGCACATCCGCCCGGATGCCCGGCCAATAAAATCGGGTCATTATCCGGTCCAGAGTTTTATCATACCCCATGTGACCAGCCATCGGGTTATAGTGAGCCGCCTGGAAAACCATTTCCCGGCGGCTCTTCGGCACCAGCAACTGGGTGCTTTCCTGCCCTGTGTGAATGTCACGGCTCACTCTGTACAGTCTGTCCCTGATCAATGTAAAGTGCGGATATGTCTGCGCTGCGTCAGGGCGCACCAGCTGACCATCAATTCGTATCACTTGGTCAAAGGCTGAGCGTAGAGTATCGTCCGAGACTGCTCGAGTGGAAAATCTTCCATGGAGTGAAACTCGGAGCCGGAGGAGTCGCCATAGGAGGCTCCACCGGTTCCCCTCCCCGTCTGCAGTGTCGGACGACCTCGCGTCACCGCTGAGCACGGCGCACACACCGCATGACCCTGTCTGCCGTGAACGCACCCCCGCAGTCTTCCCCATTAACTTATCAAAGCCCGGCCAATCGGTTCCCAAGATTAAGGGGTGCGTAAGGCGGGAGCTAACCGCAACCTTCACGTTATGCTTTTTACCCCCATGTCTAATTTCCACTGACACTATGGGATACTCGTGAATGTCCCCATGCACACACCTTATCTTCACCCACAATGCCTCCACCAATGCCCCTGGTTGAACCAGGCTCTGGTGGATCATAGACTGTGTACAGCCGGAATCCACCATTGCCTGATGTATACCCCCCTGGATTCTTACCGGTACACGGTATGTCGCTCCCGGACCTGGGGAGGGTGTTGGAGAGCCGGCAACCCGGATCACCTGGCCCACCTCCATCCGCGGACACTCCCGCCGGATGTGTCCGGGCTGCCTGCACCTCCAACACTCCTGCCCTGGCATTTGAGGGACTACCTGTGGGTTGGGAAGGGTGCCGTGTTTTACTGGGGCCGGTATGGGTCGCGTCAGGGTCTGCATCGGCCTGGCCGGAGCCAGTGCGCCGTCGCTGTCTGCCTGGCCGCCGGGGTGCACCGCCAGGTGGTCCTCCGCCAGCGTGACGGCGGCCTCCAGCGATGTTGGGCGGTGGCAGCAGACCCATGTCGACGTTTCCGCCGGCAACCCTCCAACAAACTGCTCCAGGATCGCCCGTTCTGCCACCGCCTGCGCCTCTCTTGTGCTTCCGGGCTGCAGCCACCTCGTCGCGGCGTCCCTCAGCCGTTGCGCGTATGCGAATGGCCGGTCATCGGGCCCCATCGTCGTCTCGCGGAAGCGCCGCCGGTGATCCTCAGGAGTCAGCCCCAGCCGATCAATCACCGCCTTCCGCACGTCCGTGTAACTGTGGCGTGAAGCTGGGGGAAGGCCCAGGGCCGCAGTCTGCGCCTCCCCGGTGAGCAGGGGCAGGAGGCGCACCGCCCACTCCCCCGTTGGCCAGCCGCATGTCTCCGCCACCGTCTCGAACGTCTCCAAAAATGACTGTGCGTCGTCCTCCGCCGTCATTTTCTTCAGCTCCACCCCCGCCCAGGGGGAAGGGATAGGTGTAGCCGCCGTGGCCTGGGCGGCGAGCAGTTCCAGGGCCCGAGTCTGCTCCTCTGCCTGGCCCAGGAGCCTCCACAGTATCTGCCGGTCTGCCTCCGCCTGGTCCTTCATCGTTGCTGCCATCTGACACAGCATCTGCCCCAGCAACATCACATGCTGGGTTGGCCGATCTGGGTTTTGTTCGACGCTCTCCATTTGAGGCGAGAAAAAAAAATTCTATTTTGTAAAAAAAAATTTTTTTCTTTTCTTTTAAAGGGGTCCCACGTTTGGCTCCAGTGTGACAGGTTTGCCCCCTAAGCCCCAAGGAATGCGCAACCAGAGGGAACGTTGGTAACGTGTTTTTATTTGAGCGCTCTGACCGCCGACTGTGTCTCTGCTCATGGCTCCCCTCTTCCTCCTGTCCAGCTCCTTTATGGGGACAGAGCCTCGCAGATACACAACCCCAGATTGTCATCAGCTGATGACAATCAGACACCGTTCCCTGAACCACACCCCCGCTCCACCCACTCTGCAGCCGAGCTTAAACACCCCCCGCTGCCACAATGACGATTAGGCAAACACATGATGTTTGTGATCATATTTAATGTAAATAATAGAATATTATAAATAAAAATGCCTGAAATATTACTACATTGTATTTCTCACACACTTCTGTGATTATTTTAAATAGCCTGTGTCACATTTCATGATTAAATACTTTCATTTCAAGACAGTTGGCATATTTCTTTAAAACATGTTACTTAATTGATCGCTACTGGCTTCAATAAAAAGCAATTATATCGTGTCAGTACAAAGAGCTGCTGTATACAGTCTTTAGGTTCATGACAGAATATGTAAACTTTAGTTCCTGTGCGAATTCTTCAAAGTATTATTTCCAGACTGGTGAGAACACGTGTTGTTTGAACAATACCTTCCCCACTTTGGCATGTAATGCGTTGCCACTGACATTATAAACCACTGGATAAACCATCCCATGTCAAACTGCAATATACAGTGTATTATATGCACCTTACTCACAAGTTAAATCAACGGCTGTCGCATGGATCCAAGGTCACATATATGTTTTGTGCAATATGAAATCTGTGTGTTTTGTTAGTAAGAGCAGAGCTTTCGTTGGATCCAAGCTCGCACAGTCAAGTCTCCAGCTGCGTGCAGATGCTTACTGCAGGCCTTCCAGACTAAGAAGATCACCTCTGCAATGTTGAGCAGAATACAAACCCCCGATACAGCCAGCATGAACACGGTGAAGACAGTCTTCTCTGTGGGCCTCGACACGAAGCAGTCCACGGTGTTGGGACAGGGGTACGAGTCGCACTTCACCAGCCGGATCATCTTGTAACCAGGGTAGATCATATAAAACAGATACGTAAAGGTGACCTCTAAGACGATTCGGAACATCAGGCTGATGATGTAGGTCCACCACAGAGCCCCTGAGATTTTCATCTTCTGGGTCTTTATCTGCTCCAGGTCTTTGGGATTGGACCGCCCCGACAGTTTGTAGAGCCTCTTGTCGACGTGGCGGCGGTGGGCCACATGCATGGCGACCAGCAAGGCAGGGGTGGAGACCAGGATGAGCTGAAGCGCCCAGAGGCGGATGTGGGAGATGGGGAAGAAGTGGTCGTAGCAGACACTGTTGCAGCCCGGCTGCTGGGTGTTGCACGTGAATCCGGACTTCTCATCGCCCCACACGCTCTCCGCCGCAACCACCAGAACCAGGATGCGGAAAATGAACAGGACCGAGAGCCAGATGCGACCGATGCCTGTGGAGTGTCTGTTCACACCGCTGATGACAGCATAAAAGGATACCCAGTTCATCTTTGGTTCCTGGTCTGACGGAGAATACATCAAATAGTCAACAGCTGAGAGAATATTGTGCCAAATATGTTTTGGTTTTTTGCATTGTAAGCTTTTCCACTGCAGAGAGAGCATAATGCAATACAGTAAATAGTTGAGGAACATGGAGCAGAATCAACCGAAAAATCTGGTGGAAACACAACATTATTTAAAAAATAACACAAACAAATAAACTGAAATAAATTAACATTAGTATTTCCTTTTTTGTGTATTATTATTTTTAAATAAATAAATGTGACATTTCTCCTATAACTCGATGAGCAGTCCAGCAATTTATTACAAGTTGAACACTGTTTGAAATTATATTCTCATTTTAATTGCTAACAAAAATCTCTACTCTAGATCTTTACTTATAATACCGTAGTGCGCCAAAGTCACATCAAATTATGTCATCAGGCATCGCCCTTCTTGGGGTTCCTTTTTGGAAATTAAATGTCTGCACATCCAAAATTTCCTATAAAACGCAGATGTGGATGAACATGAAGAACATGGAGACCATGGAGAACTATGAACATGTCAACGTCTCGATTCTGTCAATTCACAAAGTATAACAGAGGCTTAAGTCACAGCAGATGTTATAGCTGTAATAATAGGATGATGAATCAATTAATTTATTGACAGAAAATTAACCAGTTACAAGTATTTTTTTAGAACAATAGCCTACAAAACATAATAATAATAAAGAATAATCCATAAAGAATAACAACAAAATAGTTGGCAGATTATTTGACATTGTGGCCTCACAGTAAAGAGGTTGCCGCTTCAATTTCCAATCTTCTGTTGTATATCTGGCCAGTGACAACCAAAACATTGAAAGATTATTAAAGAAACTAGAAATACTTCCAAATATTATTAAGCAAACACAACGTGAGCCAAAGTGCAGATTCTGTATTTAAATACAAGTTCACATGATAGTGCCTTTGTAGAAATATATAGGGGCCGACACTCAAAAGGGAATTTTGCAGTTCCGAATTAATTCCAAGCCTACAAATCATCCAAAAAGTTGTATCTACTCTGTGCTGATCATTATTGGTTGAGTTTCCCGTGGTATAAATGTCAGAGTTGTTACCCGGCTCAGCAGGAGGCGTAAGAGGCATAGGAGGCAGCGGAGACGACAGTGTTGACCTGCTGGTTTTGCATGGATGTGAACCCTGAGCAGAAGGAAGGCTCTCTGCTCCCCTCTGCAGTTGGAAAGCCACTTAAGAGTGCAACAACCATGTGTCATGTGACACGCTTTCACTAGTCGCCACGGTGAAGCATACAAAGTGGGCATCTGCACCCTCCTTAACGGTGTCCAATAATCGTCATTCTATTAAAGCTCAATTATTTGTGGTCCTAAAGTGTTTTAATGTTTATTAAAGAATGAATCTTTCTTAATCTATGATGATTCAGAAGAATCTGACAACTCCCCTTCGTGCCCACCTGTATAGCTATTCCTAAACATGACTCAGGGACTACAAAATACTGTTTTGTTTGATTATCACCATAAGAAAGGCAATTTTTGTGAAAAGATATGAGGAAAAACATACTTGCTTGAGTGTCACAGTGTTATCTGTCACTAACTACACACATTTAACAAACTCCTGAAAAAGACATAACATAACACAAACTACCCTGACTCAAACTACCAAATACACAGATTCACCATCTGACCACAATACAAAATGATGCCTTGTCCTCAGCGACATCATCTGAAATGAAGCAGACTTACCGTCAGCTGTAGTTTGGAATAAGGCACATCCAGAAACCTTTACGTTAACATTAGCAGATTTTTTTTTTTGTATCTGTGACTGTGAACAAGAGTATCAGAGCACCATGACTTTGCATTGCTAATGATTTCCCTCACACTAGCCACTGCCCTGCACTGGAGAGGTCATATGCTTCTGTGCGCAATATTTGCATACAATAGCCCCATTTACGGGCACCAAACAAACGGCTTCAGAATTCAGATCAAACGTTTTAATTTCTGCCCAGCTGAGGAATCTGTGTGGGGACTGCGGTCTGTCGTCTCTTCCTCATTGTGCTGTGTTCTGCAGGGGAAGTGGAGGGTGTTTTGACGCAATATGGAGTAAAACATAAAGGTCTAGAACAAAGAATGACCCATAACATCTCTAGATAAGAGATCATGAGTTTATTCTCAAAATAATCATCTATTTCTTTCTCCTTAGCCTTTACATCCACGTTGTTGCTGCCCACCTGAAATCTAACCCCAACTCAACCTGCTCACTCTCACAGTTTGACGTATTCCAGTGGGATTATTGGCTGCTTTTGAATAAACTCTTTAGCTCACTGGTTCTAGCTGTGAGGTGTTTAATGACGTTACATAACTTTAAAAAAAGATGTATGTATTGGAGCATTTATACAACTTTATTTATTATTGACAACCATTTAAATTGATCAAATTGATTAATTATTTGCTTCACCAAGAGCAGGCAGTGGCCTGAAGAAGGTTAGCACCTGCTGTTGACATCTTTTAATGGCATAAACATTGACATTCATTTTGAAAAAACAAACAGATAAAAAGGTACATATAAAAAGGAGGGCCAATACTGATCCAATACTGTTTTGAGAAAACAACCTATTATGATATCAATAGATCAAGAATAAGAAATAAAAAAAGAGGAATACAAAGTGCATCAAAGAAACAATTTAAATATCAAATACAAGCAAAATATATGCACACAAATGTAATCTGATTTCACCCTCTAGGATGTGAATACAACTTTATTTGACTCAGGTTAAGGTTATCTCCAGGAAATAAATGCAATGTCTTCTAAGTCCATCACTGTGTGTGTGTGTGTGTGTGTGTGCGTGTGTGTGCGTGTGTGTGTGTGGTTGTGTGGGTGTGTGTGGGTGTGTCTATGACACTTCATATTGAAGCAAATGTTGTCCTTTCTCTACTACATTTAGTTTGTTTACATATTTAAATTATTAATACAAAATACTAAGTAACAGCTCCACCTTTATCAGCTGTACCATTTAGCGATGAACACATTTATGCATCAAATCCTGTAATATAATATCTATGATTCTGATAAGGGCCCTTCTGCTTATTGTTACTTGTTAAGTATATTTTTGATGCAAATATTTGTGTTAATTTTACTTAAGTAAAGTGTTCAATGCAAGACTTTTTTTAACAGAGTATTTCTACATTATGGTATGCTACTTTAATTGTATTGCTACTTAAGTGAACGATCAGAGTACTTCGTTCACCATAATAAATGATAACGGGCTCGATATTACATAACATGTGTGACATTATTTTTGCTGCTGCATGTCAGAGAGGTGTTGTTACTGAGAGATGCAGCTGTGCGCCAGCATTTATAATCCTTCATGACCTGATCTGCAATATCCTTTTGTAAATAAAGGCCTACATTATTCTGACCTGTATGGAGCTTTTGCAGATAATATATTAAAGTATTAGTCTGAGAAAAATATCACTGATGTAAATGAACTGAATTAACTGAAACTGGCTGAATGCTGAGGTCCCTCTGTCAGTTCAGGCTGAATGATGACATCTGCAGGTCATTAACAGTCATTGCAACAATCAATGTTATAAAGCAGTGGTCCCCAAACTACGGCCCGCGGGCCGAATCCGGCCCGCCTCCACATTTGGACCGGCCCCCTGAACAATACCAGAGACGCGTTCCGATTTATTTATTTTTTCACCTGGCCCGCTGCCGTTGAGATTACAGTGAGATGCGGAGAAAATGTGAAGTGGTGCTCTTCTTCGCAATAGAACATCTTTGATGGGACGTGTCGCGTTTCGGCCAATCAGCGTTCAGATGTCCACAGCGTTTGGGAAGTTAGGTTAGCTTGAATGTTAGTCCGCTACATCTGCTGCTGTCACGCTGCACGGTGTAGCGATACTAACAAAGTACCCGTACGTTAAAAACGATGTGATTTAGCATATTTTTTGTATCGATACTTCATTAAAAGAGCGATCAGAGCCCACCGCTCCGCTAAATGCTGTCTGCACGCACAGCGCTCACAGCGAGTGGCGCACGCATTGCTCAGCCCTGAAACAAGGAACACATGGACAATAATACATAAAGAAAGATTAATTATGTTGTTTATTTCTTAGTTATCAGGGGGCATACAATTAGAGATAGAGGGGACATGTGTTGGAATATAATTCAGTGATGTAACACAATTATAATAAAGTGATATAACGTAATTCATGACCAATATTTTAAAAAATATATTACATTTTTGAGCTATATCAAATGGTTTGATAAAAAAGTTTTTTGATTAAAATACTTTTCACCATCCAAAAAGACTGAAGGAAGCTCTGGGGTATAGATATAGTCTTTTCTCTTTCCAATACTTTCCAAGTGGTTTTAATAATTTTCAACATTTACTGGAGTAAAATGTTTTATTTATCAGGTCAAGAGAACGGAACAGACTGTCATTGAAGAGTTCGATGACAGGTGGGCGATAAATAGCTCCAACAAAGACATTATTTCCACAAGAGACACCAGAGAGCTCTAAAAAAACAGACTCAACAATATTCTTATCTGACTTCAAAGTAAGATCATCCCTAATTTTAAATTCATAGTGAGCCGGAATAAACATTATACTCCACCTCCAGATCGATTCATTCTTATACATAGTGAACTGAACTGTGATTTGTTCTTTTAAAGAGTTCTCTAGACTTATCAGTAAGCAGCAATAACGCAATAACTGAAAAATCATGATTGAGTAAAGATAAATAATGAATTAATCTGTCATCGTTTCTAGAAAAGCTTTACCTTCAGATGACAAGAAGAGAATATATTAGAAGGCAAAGAAACACATGAGTCAGAAAAACTAAAATGCGTAATACGCTCCTACTGTTGAAAAGGCCAACGCTCAGAGTCTGGATCCTTAGCCTACAATATTTTAATAGTGCTTTCCTTCCTCAGCCGAAGTGAATTCAGTCTGGGGAGAGTGACTGCACAGACAACGATCTGTTGAGTGATCCGACTCCACCTTCCTAGACACCTCAGCACAGGCCTCTGCAGAGAGAAACAGGTCTGCAGGTATGTCAAAATATTTGAGTGGTTCGTAACATTTGTCATCAGGCAGTGATCAACACTTATATTTATAGACATCTGGTTAAACCGTCATGTGATCTTAACATGTGTGTGAAGTGTGACAACATAGTTTCACATCACTGTTTCCATCGTGTACGTTTAAAAACTTGCAGTACGAGTTGTGTTCTGTTAGTCATGGGGGCGCTGCCTGTGACCAGACCAGACATATCATGGTGATTAAACCTAAAACACACCCAGTCACATGCAGGTGTCACACCTGTCTCATTGTGGAATAATCACATTCTCGTGATCTGTTCAGGGCCCCGCACATGAATAATTAGGTGTCCTTGCTGATTTCTCTGTATCATGAGATGCTTTGAAATGAAAACAATGTTCCTCCAACACACAGCAGATGAGGGTTGAGGGCCTTTACTTTGAATCAGGTTAAGGTTATCTCCAGGAAATAATGCAATGTCTTCTTCAGTCCATCACTGTGTGTGTGTGTGTGTGTGTGTGTGTGTGTGTGTGTGTGTGTGTGTGTGTGTGTGTGTGTGTGTGTGTGTGTGTGTGTGTGTGTGTGTGTGCGTGTGTGTTTGTGTGTGTGTATGTGTGTATTGTATCCAGGGTAAAATCATTTAGTAATTTACTATTTATATCTTATCCTGTGACACCCTCAGATATATATATATATTCAGCTCTTTGGGGTTTTACCGCACGGTTTTAGGTGACATACATATACATATAAACG
Organism: Pseudoliparis swirei; assembly: GCF_029220125.1. Lineage (NCBI taxonomy): Eukaryota > Metazoa > Chordata > Actinopteri > Perciformes > Liparidae > Pseudoliparis > Pseudoliparis swirei. The sequence goes on along the minus strand of NC_079390.1, from coordinate 10,110,219 downwards.
CAATACATTATTTATTTATAATATATATAATAACTGGATTCTTATTTTTGTCCTTAACTCTCCTTGTTGTGACCACCACTTTAGAATGTTTATTTATTTCCGACAGCACTTGAAGGCAGCATCTTGAACACGAGTACAGCTGAGTGCAGAAGCCCCTTTAAGAACCTCCTGGGTGTGGAAAAGGGGAAGTTTCCGGCGAGTAGCGAGTTGGTTACGTCCTATTCCGCTTTGTGTTACCCCTCTTTGTAAAGCTGTCGGACTTAAAGGATGTGTATGACATCTCGGTTTGAGGGTATGCATTTACTAACGCGTATTCAGTGATTTATTAGCGCGCTGCTAGCTTAAAAAAATCTAAACTGACTTCAAACCGCGGCAAAGGACGGAGGAGATTTTGATGCAAGTGTGAGCTATTTCTGAAACGGACGCGTCCGAATGGATTCTAGCCGCTCTTCTAATCGCGACCCCGCAACAAGGAAAAAGTGGCGAAGAGGACAAGGATACGTATAAAGTACAGGTCCATCCGCGCTACTGAAGGGAACAGGGAAGTAAACACAACGCCGTTGTCTCGCGCTCCTCATCCCCGACCTGCGGCGACCGCTGGCTCCCCCGGACACCATGGCTCCTGCGGCCAGATGAGAGTCTCTTCGGCGGAGCAGCTATGACCAGTGCGCGGTAGACGAGCGGAGGCTGCGAGGCTCACGAGAACCAACCCCGGTGTTTCTTTATATATTGTCTGAATTAGTATATCACCCAGAAGATGGGGCATCCTCCTCTGGAGTTTAGCGCCTGCTATCTGGACAGCCCGGACTTCAGGGAGACTCTCAAGTGTTATGAACTGGAGCTGGAGAGGACGAGCAAATTCCTCAAAGAGTTGATAAAAGACGGCAACAGTGTAATCACAGCGATCAGAGGTAAGACTAGTTGAATGTGGTCGCTCTCGTTTTTCAATCGGTAAAACAATGTGGTGTTCGTATTGCACACGGTGGCATGATGACAGTGGCATGACGAGGGGTCAGCATCAGTGGGGCCTTTTTTTAAGGGCCCGGCGGGATCCATGTGGGTGGGAGAGGCTGGCTCAGGGAGGCGCCAGTGCTCCCCTGGGAGAGGACCAAGCAGCCGGCTGGGGAAGCCCACAGGTCTGCTGCAGATGTGCAGGACGAGCGGCTCTGTTGGTTTCCCCAAAATAACAACACAACACAACAGCTGCCTTCTTGCGGTGCCTTCTTCCGCCTCTGGGACGCCACCCGGCGGGGGGTGGAGTGGGACCAGTCCCACGGAGAGTGTGCACCGGTGCCAGTGGCATCACGCAGCAGATGTGTTTATTTGGCTCAGTGTGGCATCCATGAAGGCTAGCATTGTTGTTGTTGTTGTTTGGCTCGCCAAGTTAGCCCTCCTGCCGCCCAAATCCCCAGTGAGCAGCTGTTTACCTCGCAAACAGAACATGTCCTGTCGGTGCAGTGTGGTGAGGGTCCACAGAAGAGCCAGAGGTCACGAGGGCTTGTTGTTGGGGGTCAACTGCTCCAAGATGGACTCACTACCTTTTTTATTTATTATTGTAAACACTGATCTGCAGCTGTTAGTGCTGTGCAAAAGGCTGTGTGTTCAGCCGGGTACTGTGTCAATAGTAAACGCCTTTAATACAAAAGGCACTATTTGGGCAACAATCCTAAATACACTACATTAACAAAACAGACATTTTGTCTTGTGAAATGATGGAAATTGTAAAACTGTTGCATAACAAAGAGGGTTTTAAGGAGGAATTCAGAGTTGTCTAGTAACCAAGCTCCTCAGAGAAAAAACCCTCCAGTATTGATTTTGAAACTGTTTTTCATTTGATAATAAAACCCAGACAAAGCAGGGATGAAATATTGCATAGGCCGCATCCTTGCTGCTGCTGGTGTGATAAAACCTGCCAAGGATATCTTGCATACTTTGGATCTTACTGGCAGAGATTAAAAAAGAGGAAAAACACTGTTACCTTTTATGAGAATCTTATTGTATTTAGAGGATAATGAAAATTGTATGATATATTGTTGTTAAACATATTTGTGGCAGAGGCATTTGTTACTCAATTCAGATGTTTAAAAAAGGACTGAATGTTTTTTTTCCAGGCTACTCCTTGGCAGTACAGAAGTTCTCCCAGACTCTCAGCATCTACCAGTTCGACGTGATCGGTGACTCCCTGACAGATGATGAAATTAATATCAGTAAGCTAATGTTACTTTGTCATTACTGACTGATGAACTGACATTTTGACAACTTGGAGGAGATGTTATGCCATATTCCGGCAGGTTTTCTCTGTGTACTTGTAAGGGTTATAGGTACTGGAACCCAAAAGCACGACAAACACCGGAATGCAGGAGGAGGCAGTTTACTGTGTGTTTCAGGCAGGGTCAAAACCAGGTAGTCAGTCCAACAGGGCAACAAATCCAAAAAGGGGCAGGCAAAATCTTGAGTCGGGTAAACAGGCAAACAGGGTCGTAACAGGCAGGTCAGGAAGAAACTCTAATAACGCTGGAAGGTTGGCGGTGACACACAAGACAATCTGGCAGAGGACAAGTGGAAGTGAGGGAGCTAAATAGTGAGGGACTAATGAGGGGATGGGCTGCAGGTGAGAAGGGCGTGAGGACCAGGTGAAGGGAATGAGGGACTAACGAGGTGAGGATGACAGGATCTGGAATGACAGGAGAGTGAATGAAACATGTACGCAGGATGAATTTAACTAGGAAGGTGGGGAATTCGTGACAGTACTAATACCATAAATACACATTTAACATCAACATTAGCAAAAAGACATCCCCTGCTAGACCTCAGAGGAGAGGAACATGTTTGTAAGTCACTTGGTGATTCCTCACAACTTGACTGAGGAATCCCCAAACAAATAGTTTTTAACATATCTCTGACTTTAGCATCAGAGCTTAATGACAATTGTGTGTTAAAAAATGCTTGTTACATTATAATGGTAAAGTTCATTCTAATGCACATTTAGAACACTGGAGCAAGTGTGTTTCCTTTTTAATCTTTCTCTGTCAGACACTTAAGATAAGCATGAGCAATGTCTTTATTCCGGTCATCATGTTTGTGTTTTCCTCCCCAGCTCAGTCGTTTCAGGAGTTCGCCGGACTCCTGCAGGAAGTAGAGCACGACAGGATGATGCTGGTGCGTTATCGACTTCCTCCACACTGACTCTGCATCCCATTTAAACCCTCATTAGATATTAGAACCCACAGCCACATGTCCTGCACTAGAGATGAGACCACTTGAAGGGAAACTTTTGGCACATTCGGTTACAGATAACTAACTTCCTGTATGTTATTGTGCTAAATCAACACTTTATTCCCACATAATAGATATCCCATCTGTCTTTGTCCATTGAAATGTGCTATAATGAGACACAGGCACGGACCTAGATGATGTGGCCTTGTGAATCCCTCTCGGGTTCCTCGTTCCCTTTTTGTAAATGTTTCTGATGCTGTTATTTCACACTAATTGTCGTGTAACGACTGAATATGTTATGGTGCTGGTGTTATTTTTTAAACCATTGGCTTTATATTCACAGAAATCAGATATACTCAAACTAACCTTGTTCGTTTTATCCTCGTACACGATCAATCAAGTATGCAGCTGTGGTAGATCCAGTTAGACTGGCTTATCTGGATACAGATCTAATTTTATAACTGGAAGTCATCTGATGAACTGTGCTGCCCATTGTTAATATAAATCTTCGAATGTGCTTATGTTCGGTGTAGGTGTGGAGCAGCATTATCAAGAAATGTTTAGACTTTACATTCACACTCTTTCAACATGTTGGTCCCCCCCCCCCCCCCCCCCCAATGTATCTACAAGCATATCACGTTAACAGTGTAAGACAATACATTTTGTGTGTGTGAGTGTTTTTTGTGTGTAGAATTGTAATAACTGCTCCATGTTTGCTCATCTAGGTTCAGAACGCCTCCGATCTGCTCATCAAGCCGTTGGAGAAGTTCAGAAAGGAGCAAATAGGACTTACAAAAGTAAGTGTTTCTACTGATTCATCTGCTCTTCAAGTGAAATGTGACAAATATCATCAGTTGTTAAGTCAACACTGCAAAGCACTGTTGTGCATGAGAAGTAAAATCCTGATTCAACATGATGCAGAGTATAACTGAAATGCTTTCTGAGGTTCTGACAGACCAGACAGGATGTTATGCGCTACTTCCCCAAATCTATTATTGAGTGTATGTGTGAAACATTAGACACACCAACATTCACGTCTCTTCTTCCTCAATGTTTGAAAGCATTTTGTCGAAAGCATTTTTGTAGTTAGGTTTTTGTAGTTTTTCTCCCGTGATCCCGTGTTTATTCTTCTTTTAAAGTCATCACGAATCTCTGTGGGATATCAACGTGATTATTCAGAATGACATTTGAGTTTTTTTCTTTTTCTGATTGCGCTCTGATGATCAGAAGAGTGTTACTTCCTCCTCACTGTATTTATTAACCAGACGCTTTCTTGCTACTGTGCTGATTTAAAACGCAAGCAGAATTGAAATATACAGGCACCACATGACCTGGAAAACGGGTGCATATTAAAAAATGCTTTTTAAAGACTTATTTTGATTGTTCCAGTAACTCCTGCAGCTTATTCATCCTAATAATACCACTAAAATTAATTGTTAATTACAACAATACTAATAATGTACTGAATAAGAAATCTGTGTTTTCTCAAAGAGAGATAAATAGAGAAAAATGCCTCATGTCCTTGTAAAGGACATAAGAGCGTTATTACTGTTCTACAAATAGTGAAAGTCGTCAAAATAAAATGTACTAGATCCGCCCTACTTTGTCCGACCCCCTGCGCCCGGTCAGATGAATTCATGTTCCATTTGGTCAAATTAGTTGAGCTACAATTTCTCCAAATACCGAGGCACCCCCTGTTGGAAATCGGTGACCTCTAATAGCCTTCTGCAAATCTGTTGGTATCAGTGTATTTATCAGAAGAAATTGCAGGACAGAAATGCCAAAAATGTTTAATTTCGAAGCAGTCTCCATCGCAAAACAGCGTCTGCCCACCACCAAAGAGGTTTGTTCAAAGATTCATGGGAAACTTTAAAGCAAAAATGTTAACAGTAACTTGAAATATCGGCCTTTTAAAATAAGCTCAAATAAGAAATCTTGCTAGTTTATGAGAGCTGCTCATAATTTGGATGAGAGATGAACATTTCCAAACACTATTTGTCTTAGCTTCAGTAGATCATTTTTAATTTTCTTATGTATGTAATGTTTAATTTTCACAATTACACATCTGTCCTGCAGGAAAAGAAAAAGAAGTTTGAGAAGGAGAGTGAGAAATATCACTCCCAGGTCGACAAAAACCTGAATCTTTCTGTGAAAAAGAAGGACAGTCAACTTCAAGAGGTACGACAAGTGTTTATCAGTTGGGCAGTGAAATGTAGAACTGAGAAGTCACTGTTGAAATGTTCTTTCCTTTTTTTAAATGTTGTATTTTTTCCTCCAGGCTGATGACCTCCTTGAGAAAGAGCACGTGAACTTCTATGAATCGTCAGTGGACTATGTGTACCAGATCCATCAGGTGCAGGACAGGAAGAAGTTTGATGTGGTTGAGCCGGTGGGTGCTGCTCTCCTAGTCTTCCTCTTTGCTGTCACGTCACAACAGATTGAGAAAATATATATATTCAAATTGAAGAACTCGCTGAGTGATATCTGTCGTATGTACTTCCTGCTTTGGTCGTATAGGTGCTGGCGTTTCTGCATAGCATTCTAACGCTCAACAACCTGACAGTGGAGATGACTCAGGACTTCATGCCTTACAAGCAAGAACTGCAGCTCAGCTTGCAGAACGTGAGGGCTGCAACACATGATGCCATCAGTGAGATTTAATATCTTAGTAATCGGATGTCAATACGATTCTAAAGTGCCGTCCGGTTTCGCCTGCAGACCAGAAACCACTACGAGAGCACTCGCGAGGAGATGGAGGAGCTGATGAAGAGAATGAAACACCCATCCCAGATCTATAGAATGCACAGCTTCCTGCCCATGGAGGGCTATCTGTACTGCCAGGAGAAGTGTACGTGTGCCGGATGTTTACTCGGAAGCATAATACTCAGAAGCATGATACTCGTACGCGCTCTTCTGTTGTTTTTGTCTGACAAGCCCTGTCCTTTTTGTTGTTGTTGTTGTTTCTTTTTTGTCCCAACAGGGGCTTTGGGTGTGTCATGGGTCAAATATTATTGCAGCTACAAGGAGGGGAGACAGCTGGTCATGGTGCTTTGTGAACAGAAGCCAACAACGAAACAGGTGCTTCACGGAGAAAAAGAGAACAAGATTTGTGACAATAAATCCCAACACTCACAGCCACAGACCAACCTGCCGTCTTCAGCACCTGTAGCCAGTTTACATCCTCAGACGGCTTCCTCTGCTGTCACACGTACCAACTCTCTCTCTTGTCTCTCTCTCTCTCTCTCTCTCCAGGGCACTACACAGCTGACACTGATATCCTGCATCCGCCGGAAGACAGAGTCCATCGACAAGCGCTTTTGTTTTGACGTGGAAACCACCGAGAGGTTAGCGCAAACAAATCTGCGACTCGGGGGGGAGATGAGGCAACGCAGAAGCCTTGTGGGATAAACAGGTTGAGGCGGCGAGGCGAACAGGTGGCTCGCAAGGACAGAGTGTGAGGGCTAAATGGACTGTCGCCCAAACAATCCCCAAGCAACGAGCCCGGGCTGGAAACAGATGGAAAACAGTGTAATTTCAGGGGGAAGGAACACAACGAGTTCATATTTATACAAGCGGGCCGTTCAGTACAGCATGCATTTTAACGCGGCACTGTCTGCTCTGTCAGATTCAGGTTTCTTGAAATATGTGGAAATACTTGGGAGTGTCGACAGGCTGTCGTTAAAGGTTTCAAAGCTGCTTGAATTAGTCATGAAGTGCTTGAAAGTGTCTCAGATTGTTGAGCAACGCATGTGTGGCAGTGTGCGAGCTGAACAACCACACAATGAGGAGTAGGCTGTTTGATAAACTGAAGGTGGCAGTGCTGTCTCGTGGAGAAGATTCTGCTGTTGGTTTAAAATGAGCCTGGATGTCCCTTCAGTGCTCCCAGTGCTGCTCCGTGACCTTTGACCTCCCTAGTGAAAGTGTATATAGGGTGTATATAGTCCTTTTTATAATTTTTTTTCTTCAGACGCCAGCCTGAATCAGGAAAACAAATCAGGAAAAGCCAGACATCGCTAACATCGTAGCCATGTGGCTCCTCCAGATATCAGGGTTCAGCATTAGTTCATTAGAGTTTTTAAGGTTGTCGTGGTGGCTGATTAGTGCAGTTGGCAGCTTCAACTCGTAGCACAGTTGTCTCTGTTAACAATTGATCCAGTCGCCTATAAGCTGTCAAATCTGGCACCGGATCCCGTTGCTTCTGCAGGAGACAGATTGCAATAAAATATTCTCATAAACTCTTCATGCTCGTCTTATTCGAGTTACATCATTAACACATTGGGCAGAATCAGTTTCTTCAGCGACGACGCTTAAAGTAGTTTTTCTTGTGCTGTTCTTGTTATTGTGTTCGCTCTGTTGTCTCAGAGCTCTGAAACTAAATGTTCAATAATGGTTGGAAAATGTAGCCATCTGACTAGATAATTTAATTGCAACCTCTGCCTCTTTAATGGCATTTGTTACTGTTTCCATAGAAACACACCCGTCACTTTCCAAGCTCTTTCGGAGGGGGACAGGAAGTTGTGGATGGAGGCCATGGATGGAAAAGAGCCTGTGAGTTCATTTCTCATCTCATTTCGGATTCTTCTTCTCCGAGAAATCATTTTTGTCAAAACTTCTTGATTGCCAAAAATATGTACTATGCATTATAGAGTCTGCTACTAAGTGGAGACATGGCCACTGTTATTGTGGTGACACGTGAAACTCCCAATGATAGACAGACAGACAGATATAGATAGATAGATAGATAGACAGACAGACATATAGACATATAAAGACAGACAGATATAGATAGACAGACAGACAGATATTTAGATAGACAGACGGACGGACGGATGGATGGATGGATGGATGGATGGATGGAAAGATAAAATAGCAGAGTTTACATTTCCAATCTGAATCGCAGAGTCTATCCAACAAGTGTTAAATTCAGTCTCCTGAAATACTGGCAGGTAGCTACATTTCCGTCTTAAATCTTTGAGGGAAGAAGCTCCAGTTATCGACATCAACGTCATTTGCAGCTTTTTAATGAGATTGCACCAAATTGAAAGGGTTTTATATATTTACAATATCAGCTTCTGAAAGACCTGATTTGTGAAGCACTGTGCTGGTTTAAATAATATATTTGTTTAAGGGAAACCATTTTGTGCTTTTTTGCAATCACATTCATGGTGTAAGGGACATAACAGCATTTGATAAGCGCCGCAGGAAGACGGCGAGGGAGATGTCGTTATGGCTACAGACGTGTGAGATGGTATGAAGCCCGCCCTACCCATTCGACCATCGGCTGACTTCACACCACCAAGGATTTCCCCTTTTGCTCTTTAATCATGTTTCGGCGTTAATTGCCAACTCTCTGTAAAAGCGGCCGCATGTTTGCTCCGACTCCCACCGTCTCTGCATTCAGCAGTTTTGAGGCGATGCCTCACCAAATAGTCGTAGTTGCAAAAATGCACGATGTAGTTTGATTCCTCTTTTGGTTGTAAACGCTGCTTCTTGTCTGCGCTCTCTGCAGTCCTCATAGGAGATGGTTGAGGTTTATTAAAGGCGAATGTCGTGTGAGTTGTGGACAAAGCAGATAGGCTGTCAGCGCCTGAGGATGTGAAAATAACAGAAGGCAAGCTTCTCAGCGCCCTTTCTTCCTGTGCAACTTCCTCGACGGCTTCTGTATATCATGCACATTTTTACAAGAGCTTTTCCAGTCGCTCTGCCCAAATATTGTCGAGCAGAGATCCACGACACGGCGCTGCTGCCAGGTCTGCTCTGGACAAGAATCAACTCTGGTGTTCTGTGAGATTAATCTCTTCTGCCGCGGTGGATTTATTACACACTAAATGCCCGTTAGCGTTTTGAGTGGCTGATATATGAGATGCATGCAGTCTGGTGGACACTTTCTATTTGCTCATATGGGCCTCACAGTGCAGCATGTGCATCCATATTCTTATGCATTTCAACATTGATCTGTACATACTGCACGAACCATCCTCTGACTCTGCTTTGTGTTGATGTTCTTGCACATTTAGCTGCTCCTCTAGTAACCCCCACCTCTCATCTGACACTTACTGACTTGGAGTCGACACAAGAGCGGAAGTGATTCGTCGAGCAACAAAAGTAATCAGCAACTGATAGATTAATTGTTAAAGTAATTCTTATCGTAGAATTATCATCAGACTGATGATGTCTCCTAGGTTTCTGGACAATTCAAAACTTACTTTCTTCAGACATTTTATTGACAAAACAGTGAACCAAGTCATCAATAATTATATCTGCAGATTTAAGCAAAAGAAGTCTCTTTTTTTGGAAATTTCCAAACCAAAAAGTGGTTGGCATGCATGAAGCTGTTTGCCAATATGGCAAATGTTATGCAATAGTGCACTTACAGATTACTTTAAAGGCCCTTTTGTGTGCACTTTCCACTGGAACTTTTTATAAGTTAAAAGTATTTGGCATCAAGGTGTTGGACGAATAGACAATACTTGCACGTTCCTCTTCAAACTCGCCTTGATGAGTGGACATTTTGGCAATTTTCTTTTCTGAAGATAATCATTCAAACATGGGAAAGAAGATGACATTTCTCTGCCAGTAATTTCTTTCTCCGATCGCAGCTTCATTATTTTTGCATGTACAGATCGGATTTGTCAGTTTTAAAGCATGGCTTATTTCTTATTCTTGTTTTTTATTATTAAAGAAACTCATGTTAGATTTGAAAGGGATTTCGAGTAATCTCCTCCCGAAACAAAGCTGAGTTATGCCGTAGTTCTCTTCTCAGGACTAAATCCATAACACGGTGTGATAGGGATATTTCACACAACCGTCTGTGACAACAAGGTCTCGTCCTTGCTGAGGAGACCTTAAACAAGACGACTGTACTTCCTCCAGCTGCTCTGTCGCTGGCCCTGACCTCTGACAGACATTAGTGGGGCAGGGCGACAGAGTTGAAAAGAATTCGGGGAAGAATGAGACGATGCTTTGATTTCAAAACTAAATTGCTCCCGAGAGAACTCAATTCTTTTTATTTGTTTGGTTGTTTGGTTTTAATCATGGATCTTTCCGGTTTTCCATCAGTTAACAAGACACAGACACTCTTTCATCTTGTCCTCTCGTCCTTTTTCTCCTCTCCACTTCTATTGTTACTATTTTCATGCAATTTCCAAAGGCTAATGGGTTAATGGTCCCATAAACTACCCGGGAAGCCATCACTATATCCAGCCAAGTTTGATTTTAGTTAAGCAGCGTTGTGTCCTCCTGCCTCATTAAGTTTCCCCCTTATTTTCTAAGAAAGACATATTCATTGATCAAGTTGTGAGGCCAGTCTTAGATTTTCCATATGTTTCCTAGATTTCAGTTTTTTTCTCCCCATTTCAGATCTATCATTCCCCAATTCACAAGCAAGCTGAAAGTAAGTCATTCATCAACCTATATTTCCCTTTATCTTTAACTAGAAAAATGGTTTGCAATTAAATTTTACTTTTTTACTTCCACAGTGGAACTGAATGAAATTGGATTCAAGTTTGTGCGAAAGTGCATCAACTACATTGAAACAAAAGGTAAAGGGTCCTATTCCAGGTTTTGTTTTATATATATATATATTTATATGATATATATATTATTATTATATTATATATATATATATATATTTTTTCTTCTCTTTTTTTGTTGATGTTGTATATAGTATATTCTCATTCTTTTTTTTTTTTTTTCTGCTGCTGCTTGTGGTGTTTGCATATAATTTTTTCGAACGATGATTATACTTGTATAAAAGGGGATGTGACAATAAAAACTTGAAACTTGAAACTTGATCTGCAGCTGTCTTTAGCTCTGTTAGTTGACTTACTTTCCCTGAAGGGGGCGTAGATGAGTCATGTGGTAAATGTTATTGCAGGGAATACATGTGTTTCATCACAATACCAGTAGTCTATTTCAGATTGTACAAAAGTTTAATAATCTGTACGCCACACATAGTGTCAAAGATTTCTTACTAGTATTTCTTTAACAAAAGCCCGATGCAACTTTATAATTGTACAGTCACAAAATTATTCGGTAGTAGAAGAAAACCCTCAAGCCATAAGCTTGTAATCCGACTCTTGATCAAAGCGTGGAACATTGTTTGCTCTCAAACTAAATGGTTAAATGAAGCGTGCACAATCAGGAAAGAACATCTGTTGCTCAGTTCTGGCTCTCTGCCGCCTCTGAAGAGAAGGGGTGCATTTCCACCGCTCCGTATTTGTCCAGATTACACTCCTCTTTTTTCAAATGTATTTTTACCTCTTCCTCTCCTCTTTCTAGGAGTCACACAAGAAGGAGTGTACAGAACAGTTGGCAGCAACATCCAGGTGCAGAAGCTATTAAATGCCTTCTTTGGTAAGGAAGCAAGACTGTGAACATGGTGACCGTCCATTCTCTGAATCTCTTCGCGTGTGCTTGTCTTCTTTTGTAAAACAAAGCCGGTTCTGCCACTGATGTGAGAATATCAGCAGGTTGCTGACTCACAGTGCCCCTAATCTGCAGGGCTCTGTCTTCAATTGGCTTGATATTATATTGTTATGCAATCCAATAATTATGCGTTAAAGGTGTGTCTTGTATTGGCAAACCCACAAAGAACAATTTCCCAGCTCTGATTCAAATTTGGATTCAAACCCAAATGAATGCTAATGTTGCTCTTTAGCTGCTGTATATAGGAATCTGTTCGTCACAGCGTTAGCCACATCCACCGTAAAGGTTAGAGTGTGTGCAACAACCAGCCAGTAACTTTGATCAATTAGGGGACTAATCACAGGTGGTTGTCAGCGTTTTTGGAACTGAGCATAATGTCATTATCTTTAATGTTTTTTTTATTTTATTTTTTTATGCTCCTTTTAGATCCCACAAATCCAGGAGACGTGGATCTCCAGAGCAGCGACTGGGACATTAAAACCATCACAAGTGCACTGAAGTTTTATCTCAGGTATGTTTATCTATTTGTAGATGAACATGAGTCGGATACATAAAGTTAATATGTGGAACATTCTGGATCACACTTTGTAGCTCTAGCTCTACGACTGTTCTTGACTTCATTATCTGTAATTCTGGTCTGTAATGTATCTGTGAGATAGGCCTTCATGTAATACATACAACTGATATAATATTTTATTAATTCATTCATACATTTTAATTGATCAAGGCTCTCATTTGTAACTTTGCAGAATTTCTCCTGCTTCAAACACCTGATATTCCGAGCATTTACATATTTTACAAGAATCTGCTCGATTGTCATGTGTCTCTGGGGATCTGGACCCGAATGCACATGAAAGCAATTATTTGTTATTAAAATAACAAACGAAAGTGTAGAAAGAGGCTCTCTAAGTGCTCGCTGGTGTCATTGTGTAACGAGTGAGTGCTGCTTTTAGTTTTTCGTGTGTTTGACGTGGTCAGTTCTTTTGCCGTGGACTTGTTTACGAGTGTGTGTGTGTGTGTGTGTGTGTGTGTGTGTGTTTCTCTGCAGGAGCTTGTCTGAACCGCTGATGACCTACAGTCTCCACAGAGACTTCATGTGTGCTGCAAGTAAGATCTTTTTGAGATATTATCCAGCGCAAAGAGGATGTGTCAAACTCACACTGGAGTTTCACTCAAAATCAAATCCTCTTGATAATATAACAGTGATTGGGACGGTTTGCAACTCTGTTATGCGACTTTGCCTAAAACCTGTCCTCACCTGTTCGCATTCAGTAGTGAAGAAATGTTTGTTTAATTTCATGCATGCTTATTCATGTTCTACCTAAAGTATCAAAAGACTTCATTCTTTCTGTTAACAACAATGAGAAGAAATATAAAATGATGTGTGCACAGGAGCTGCTGTTTGTATATACTTGTAGCTTAAATGTTGTCATTTGTTGCAATTACGGAGTTGCGTTCCCCGCTCTCCCTATAGTTGCATGTCGAAGTGTCCTTGAGAAAGACACTGACCCCCCAGTTGCTCCCCGGGCGCTTCACTGCAGCCCACTGCTCCTTAATAACTAAGGATGGGTCAAATGCAGAGAAGAATTTCCCCTCGGGGATCAATAAAAGTGTAAATTTCTTTATTTCTTTCTTAACTGACAGCTGACTTGTATAATCTATCAAGTTCAGGATAGATGTTCAGATTACAGTTTTGGTAGTTATTATCAATTTTCCGTGTATTTTGCGTATCTTTGCACTACGGACAAGCATTGCAATGTATGTACAAAAGAGGCATTGGTAAATCACCGCCTTGCAGGTTCAGCAGTTCAAGTCAGTCTGGAAGCAATAAAATCCCGGTGCTTGTTTTCTACATGGCACACAAACTCATTGTAAAACAGAGGAGACGATGAGTTTAATAGCGTCAGCCTCATTCTGTCAGGACGTTACAGTAAGACGAATCGTGGCTTTAGTTTCCTGGAAATGTCGTTCAGTATTTGAATAAGGGCTCCCAATTATATGACCTCAGTCTCTTTCTGAGACTTTTTTACTCGTCCCATGCCATTGCAGTGTGTTCTATATTGTGTTTCTTGTGATTTTGATCTACAGTAACTTTGTGTTTTCTTTGTGTCACAGAGTCCGATAATCTCGACTTTCGACTGAGTGAGATTCATTCTCTTTCCCACAAACTGCCAGAGAGGAATCGAGAGATGTTGGAGATGCTTATTAAACACTTGGTCAAGTAAGTTCTGGCATACACTGTATTTATGACTGTACCTCTTGATCACTTTCTCAGGTGACCTGAGGTGTCACTGCCCGGTGTTAACAGTTACATTACTTGACGTTTGTTGACAGCGTGTGCAGTCACAGTGAAGAGAATCGAATGACTCCTTCAAACATGGCTGTTATCTTTGGACCCACACTACTGAGAGCCAAGGAGGAGACGGTGGCGGCCATGTTGGATATTAAGTTCCAAAATATTGTCGTTGAGATTCTGATTGAGGACTTCAAAAAGGTACATGCTCGAAGAATTATAGTAGAAGAATATCTAGCCCTTTTATTTTCCTGTGTTTTACATGTTAGGAAATGCTTTTGTGTTTTGCAGAGATTAAGATGAGAAAATTTAAACCTCTTATTAATTACAGTGAATTTGAATCTACCACCAGCAGCGAGCTAACTAAGCTTAGCACAATGACTGAATGAGTGAAAAAAACTTGGTCGACTGGAAACAAAATCCACCTATAAAGCTCACGATCTTTTTTGCTTTAATCATCCCAAAAACCACAGGGAGTGAAACTAATTGTTGGCAACCGGCGGAGACTGTATGAAGTTACTGGTCCGGTCTAAGAAATAGCCCAGTAAATACTGCGTCGTAAAATCCTCAATTGACGTTTTTAGATGTTTGATTCTATAAACAAACGAGATACAGCAATACCAACGGTCTGAGCCAGGATGGCTGTTTCTAGTCTTATGCTAAGCTAAGCTACGATAGCCAGCTGGAGCTTCATACTTCCACATGTTGAGCTCCTCATGGAAGTCTCGACAATAAGGAGAATAAGTGTATTTCCCAAAACGTTAAACAACATGATGCTTCTGGGTGTGGTGTTGTGCAGCAGAAGCATTTGTTTGCCAGAGAAGTCACTAAATTACTAATCTTGTGTTTGCGTCGAGTTCTTTTGTTCCGATTGTTTTGTGAAAAAAGTAATCTGTCTTTCCTATTCTATTGTTGTTGTTTTTTCTGCTCCTCCTCATGTATTTAAGTTACAGTCCATAACAATAGTCACTAAATCAGTGTGGGATGCTACGTTTTCTTCTGATTGCAGATCTTCAGTTATATGCCAGAGGACAGCACTTGCCCGCCAGTCCCTCCTCCGCGGATCACCCCGAGAAAGCGGCAACCAATAACCATCTCCAAGCGTCCACCTCGTGTTTACCAAGCTCTTAGTCACGACCTCTACCAGCACACACAGAGTAATTATCAGGCTCACTTCATCATCAGCCTCATCATTAACCCACTCTATCCATGCTGTAGTACAGTAGATTATTGTTTGCTTATTCAAATATTGCAGGAAGGTTCTTAAAAGTAGACAACAGAAAAAAATGTGATTTCCTTCAAATACTATTCCACCAAAAATATGAGATATTACTTAACATGTAATCATTCTTTTGTTTCAGTCAAAACCTATTAATTCCCTATATTTTCTTTTCTTAATTGTTGATATGGAACTCCTCTTTTCAAAATTATAAGTATATATAAACTAGACCACTTTTTTATTCTCTTGTATACTTCTCTTTTTCCAGGCCTACATTGTGTAAATTTCAGTTTTAACCCCTCATTTAGTGGGTGTGTCTCGGTGCTCTTGTGCACTGCGGTAGAGAGATTTCCTTTTCCTGCCCGTGTTGGTTTAATATTTAACTATTCTTAACTTACTTCTTGTATAGCCAAATAACCAGCACTGTATGACTATGAATGTTTTTCTTAAACCACTGGAAGGCTTTGCTTGCGTGACTAAGATTTGACATTCGATTACATTGTATTGTTTTGTGACCTTCAGCACATTGCTGTGCTGTTTCTTTACTTGCACATTGAAGACAATGAGCATTTCCTCCACAGAGTAAAACATTGACATTTATTTATCGGTTATGTTCTTTCTTTGCGACAGATGGCCAGAACGCCAGCTCCGTCACTGACAGGGAAGTCTCGGCTAACCCTGTTCCTCTGCAGAGGACAAAACCTGTGAACCTTGCTCCACTCGTTCCAAGAGAACCGCCTCCGAGACTGGCATTGATGCCCAGACCAGCGAGCCGTCAGGAAAGACACTTTGACTCCGACGCCGGCAAGTTCGACGACACGAGGCAAAGGCCGGATTGTGCTTCAGCGGCGAACGGGGAGTCTGGAGTCAATGTGAGCAGAGTACAATCCTTCCAGAGCAGGAGACAACCTCCCAAAGGTAAAACGAAGCCTGTCTTCATGTGGAGAAACTTCCGTCAGTCATACTTGTTCATCTTTAACTGACAACAATATATTTCTTCCAGGTTTTATGGGAACTTAACAAAAGGGAACACAAAGGGATGTTGTGTAAAGTAGAAAAGCAAAAGTTGGGATTTTTTCATCAGATAAGTTGGGACAAATAGTCGTAGACGAGATAAACCTCGTCAGCCAGCTCTTAATAAGCTCGCTGGTTGCGTTCTCTCCTGTCATGTGGCTACATCCAGCATTCTTGTCACGACACTATTAGAGTGGACCCAAAAGCACGACTCAGATAGGAGTAACAAAGAATACTGTCTTGGGTTGGAAACAGGCTGGGTCAAAACCGGGAGATCAGTGGATGAAGCAAACAAGTCCAAAAAGGGGCAGGACAGAGAATCAGAGGTCAGAACAGGCAGGTCAGGAATATACTCTAATAACGCTGGAGAACTTGGCACCAAAACACAAGACAATCTGGCAGAGGACAAGTGGAAGTGAGGGAGCTAAATAGTGAGGGACTAATGAGGGGATGGGCTGCAGGTGAGAAGGGCGTGAGGACCAGGTGAAGGGAATGAGGGACTAACGAGGGAGTGATCAGAGGCAGGTGAGGGGAGTTGGATTGATGAGATGGTGTGACAGGATGAAAACAACTATTACAAAACAGCTAAACTGTTACACTTCTCCTCTTCCGTTGGTTGGTTTTTACGCCTCTGCGTCGGCAATAGACGTGGCCAGAGGCATTGGGTTTTCGAGTTGTCCGTCCATTCTCTGTCCAATATCTATCGCCTTGAGGGAATTTGGCAAAAACATCCACTCGGACTCAAAGGGGAAGGGATACGAATTTGGTCATTTGGTCTTTTTTGTCCTAATCTAAAACATGATGCTAATTATGACAATGTGACACATGTTTAATGGTATAAAATGACAAAGACATTTTGGACAGACATGGATGTAAACTGTAACTTGTTGACTGGTTGGAGAAGACGTATAACCAGAAGGCATTCTAGTTCAGTGTTGTTGTAATAATAGTGTCAGTTTATAAAATGGGCTGCAACATGTCCTCGCTTTTAAGATTTTAGTCATGTTATTGGTTTTCTCCCTTTGTTATCATAGAAGATTTATGTCATAGTGAAAGTTGAAATGTGTTTGCGAACCACTTGAACTCATCACAGCCTTGAGTCTTAATTTTGCCATTGACAATTGTATTGCAAAATGTGTAATTCTATATTACGGTTGTTTTACTTTCAGGAGATTCTGATGGTGTGACCAGAACAAGGTCCACAGAGAAACATGTCATTTGTAGACCCCCTGTCCGGCCTCCTGAGCCCCCCTCCAGACTGCCCGCTCAACAAAAGACCCCGAGTGCAGCCAGCAGCGAGGCCTCGGTCACCTCCTAGTAAGAACTCTGCTGTCTTCCAAAAGTCCGTTGCCTCCTTTTGAGATACTGATCAACACAGATGTGCAGAATCAGCGACTCTGAAGGCATGAGTAGCTTTGATTATCAAAACTGTCCGATCAAAGGATGGACAATAATCAATATTATTATCTTAACAATGGATCTTGTATATGGGGTCGCTTGTAGTGATTCTGCAGTTTTCTTCTGCTCTACGAAGAATTTTAGCATCTTGTGTTTCGGTCATTGTTCCGGTTCTCATCCGCAATTAGTTGTTAACAAATTCACCATATCAATTTAAAAGGTGACAATGTGTCAACAACAAAATATTATACGTTATTAATCTCGTTATCTTGAAATTACAGAGTGGTTTTCCCATAGTTATGGTTTAATAAGGCTTGTTAGGCCTTTTTTTTTTCTTAGAATAATATTATCAATGGCTCTTTTCCAATAAGTGTCACAGCTGTTTGTGTGAGCCATCCTGCACACTACATCACATTACAATTATTTAACTGATGCTTTTATGACTTGTGATAAGTGCATTTTATGTTAAATCACAAAAGAATGTACTGAGGAATCTCACTGATATGTTTATCTATGATACTAACATATATTTATTTTTTTCTGCAGCGTTGCCTCTAAAACTAAGTTTTTTGAGAATGCCTCCAAGCACGTTGGCAGGTATGTCAAATATTTTTATGTGCACCTGTCTGTCCTTTTCTTAAGTTCACTACACTGATCAGACATGAATGTTTATACATTCCTGTAGATGACAGGACACATAAAGTCGTAAAATCCCAAATGAAGATTCTAGTTCGAGTCTTTGTGGAAACATGTCTTCTCTTTTATGATTTGCTTGCATGGTCCAAGTTAAGGACTTTACTGCCCGCCCCACACAGGCAGTGATGAAGACTCCAAATCAACACTGCCTGAGTGGGAAGAGTTTGTGGGAGTCCATCTGTTTCTACATTGTATTCTATCAGTTTTACATACAGACATACACAGTTGGACTTTGGAAAGAAGCACAGCTTGTGACTCATAGTGATTATTCTGCCACACAGCTGTATAGTATGAATATTGTTTAGATATCATTAAATCGAACATTTACTTAGGCGTTGAAGACGATTACAGGTGGTTCATAGGGAAACCACTTCATTAAACTCATTGCACACAGGCTGAGGATCAATGAACCTGCATGGTTGCTGTTGTCTCACTTATAAAAAGTACAATCAGCAGATCGAATCCAGAACACTTGTTGTTAAAATTGTCCCACTAGCTGTTTGTTCCGTGTGCTCTGATGAAACAAAAATCAGGTGTTCATGGCCCTGTCACTGGGAAACAAACAACAACGCTATTCCAGCCAATCAGCGACATAGGACATCTGTTCTTGTGCACAGGACAGGGGAAAGTCCATGGATGTATAAAGAGAAAGCAGTATCATGAAGGGAAATCTCTGTCTGGGTAGGCATTGACCTATCAATGTGGCATATGGATATGTCTAAATTACACATGGATAGGTACTCGAAAATATATAGTATACACCAGGGGTGTCCAAAGTCCGGCCCGCGGGCCTCAGATTTCATACGGCCCGCGACATCGGTCATATAATGTTATTTGTGGCCCGCCAGATCTGTCAGAATAAATAAATCATAAAACTTGAAAGACGTAATTCCTCCTTTCTAATGTATCTGGCTCTGCATCCGTGGCGTGAACCCTTCTCGAAACCTATTTGCCATGGCGACGGCAAAAAAAAAAGGAGAAAAGTTGACAGTGAGGGCCGCCGCTTTCAGGAGCGGTGGGAATTACGAGTGTTTCCCCTACCATGAGAACAGGGTGGGGGTCCGCCCCACTGACATGTTCTCTATAGCGCCAGATTACAACATAAGTAATGTCAGGTTGTTTTATTCAACTAAACGGTCGTATATTATTGATCGTATCGACACAGCGGCATGTCATTTCTGTCTCTACGTGGTGGCGTTCATACTTCTCCTGGCTCTCGGTATCGCGGCGGAGCTCCGCCCCCATGCGCACATACAGGTGAGCACATACAGGTGAGCACGCTCCAACCAGCCGGCAGAGAGCGTCCAATATGTCGCGGGAACAGCAAACCGACACCTCTGCGTTCCCACGGTGGTGAAGACACGTCGTCTCAGAGTCGCTCTCTGCTCCGGGTTCAAGAGCAGAGATGAGGTGGGGCGCGAGGGTAAATGCAGATTCTTTTATTTCAAGTCCTTGTTTGAGAACTTCACATATTACAAACTACACGGACATAAAACTAAGTCATTAATAAATAAAGAGCGAAATGACTGTCGCCGACTTTCGTGTAAATGTGTACGTTACGACGTTAACCGGTTACGCTGCGCATGCGCGACAGACGAGATTCTTGGAGACTTGCCAGGTGTTACTTCTCAGCGTTCCAGCTGTTGCCCTTCAAAACAAGAGCTCAACATTGAGCTTTATGGAGAGTGGCAGTGTCACTAACACTCAGTAAACTCTTTATGCCCAAATATTTGATCTTATTTTGTTTCATTTTTCACAGGTTGCACTTTATTGATATTATCTTGAAAAGGTATTCAGTGCAAAACAGGTTAATTGCAATGTTATGTAACTCATAGAAATGTAAGGTATTCTATATACAGCTTTTTCATTGTTATCTGACTGAATGAAAGGCAGACTTGGTTATATTATATGTGGTTACATTGTCATTTAAAAAATAAAAGTAATTGTGACAGTAAAAATTAATTGTTTTATAACAGTGTATTTTCATGTAACTTTTGTGGTTTAAAAAATGTCTAAAGGAACTATTGGCCCCCGGGCATCTTTACTTTATCACAATTGGCCCTAGTTGCAAAAAGTTTGGACACCCCTGGTATACACAGTATGTAGAAAACAGCTGATTCAATTAATGCCAAAAGGCCCAGATAGACATCTTAGTGTCAGCGCGTGAGTAGCCACTTTAAAACTCCTCCAAAATTACAAAAGTTCACACACACCGACACACCAAGGTAAATAAAAGAAAAAAAGGCTATAAAAAATATTCTTCCCATTGTTTTGTTTTTTATTGAAGCGTCAAATGGTGAACAAGTATGATGTTATATAAATGTCATTGGGGCTGTAAGGTTGACCCTTTGAGAACAAACTGTTTTTGACAACACTAGAAATGCTGTTTTCGAAAGGCTAAATGCCAACAAATATAAGAATAGACTTCTATTAAACTTAGACTAAATTAGACCTCTTAAACTGATTTATTTAATGAGAATTTGGGAAATCCTTATCTTTTACCATTAACTTTTGTTATAAACATTGTATGCAATAAGTCTCTAAGCTATTATTATTAGTAACAATAATTAGTATAATTAATACTAATGATGATAATATTAACTATTATTGTTATGAGTTGATTGTTATATTAATAATAACCATTAATAATATTGATATCAAAGTCATGTTAAAATTATTTAAAAATTCTAAACTATTGGATAGAGCCCCAGACATATATATATATTATTTATTTATTAGTGTTTTTAAAAGGAGGCGTGAAGAGGAGGTCCATGCGCCTCTCCCTCTGCACAGAGATGGTCCTGACTTCAGAAGTTGTGTAGCTCTGGGTACCGTCTAGTGCACACCATTGCAGCTGTTCAGGAGTCATTCTGTGGACTCATTGTGAACAGTATAATCTGTTCAAATATTTCTCCAATTAAATTAATCAAGAGGTCACAACAAAGTGTTGTGTATTTTTTACCATGAAATGACATTTCGATAAAAGTCGATCAAATGGGCGCAATCTGTCAAGAGTTCATGGCTGTTTCATGTATTTCTGAGAGATCACACGGAAGGTGGCACAGATATGTTTGCACGTCCTGCATTTATAAAGGTATTTTAAATGCAGGAAGTACAAAAATGCAGGAAGTACTACAAATAAAGTTTAGTAAATTCTCTGCATTTATAGTTTTAGGTGGTAAAAAGAGTACTATTGTGACAACTGGAGTGTGTGTCGGCCGAATCCTGGGACATATTATCAATGATGAACATTTAAACAAACAATCAATGAATCCAACTATAATGTAATCTAAAAAAAAAAATTGGGTTTACCTTTGATCAATCTATTTTTAGAAAGTACAGCAGACAACTCAGCTGTGCATGCAGTGCTAAAATTCATCAGGATAATGCAATAAAGTGACTTATTTACATTCGGTGGCTCGGAGGCAGGCAGGAGAAGGGGAGGGCATGAATATGCTACTAATATCACATTTTTACACAAATATACAACAACAACAAAAACGTTTATTACATATTGCACCTCTGATCCTAAAAATAAAGATACAAAACACACACTCTTAGAAACTAGAACCAATAACTGGCCTGGAAAGAAAGTTTCACTATACTAACCTTATCAGCACTCATTTCTCTCCTTTTCTAATTTAGTCCCCCGGCTTCTCCGCCATCATAAACGGTGACGAATGTGAAAAAAGAGGTGAGATTTACTGTTGTGACAGATGTACCGCCAATAAAATACTGAATACATTGAGAGGCCACCTGCATAATGAAGTGATGTTCCTGTTTTAATTAGTCTCTTTCCACGCTTGCTTCCTCAGAATTAAAGTTAGGGAGACTCGGAGAACATCATGTGACCTCGACACGTGCTGGAGGGAGTCGGTGTCGCTCATCCCAGCAGACAGACTGAAGAAGTCGCTTATATCGTCATGGAGGGATCCGATTCCCTTGTATTTTTAACGGGAAGAAGGATGTTGTGAGTCAACACATTAGCAAATGGACTTTTGCCGGTACTATTTTCCCCTTGTTTCATGCCAGTTGACAATTTAGTTTGACAAACTAAAATTACAATATTTTGTCATTTTACAATGTTAAGAAGTTTGAATAGCCAATTTTATTGCCGGCAACAAACTGCCATAACTGGTTATAACAGTTTACTCTGACGTTGTGTCTACACTCTTAACCCTTGTGTTGCCTTAGGGTCATTTTGACCCGACTCAATATTACACCCTCCCCCCACCTTAGGATTAATTTGACCCCATTCAATGTTTAATGTCGGTGTTCTTTCGGTATTCAACAAACAAACATAAAGTGCCTCACACTTAAACTTGGAAAACAATATTAATTCTAATAATTTTCTGGAGGTTTTAATTGCTGGCGTCAAATTGAACCCAAAGGGTAAAATATGTTAGTAAATATAAAGGTAACAGGAGGGTGAAACATTAAATCGGGTCAAAATGACCCAAAGGCGGGGGGAGGGTGTAATATTGATTCGGTTCAAAATGACCCTAAGGCAACACAAGGGTTAACACTCTGCATTGTAAAATAGATCCCCCAAAGAAAACTAATTGATTAAATAAGGTTAATAATTATTCATTTTAAAACGTGAAATATTAGTTCTAGATTGTATAATGAACCATGTACGGTTCCGTCAACGAGCTGGATGAAGCAAATTCATCAAGCAAGTTACATCAATTGAATAATGATTTATGTGAAAGCTATTGGGTTTTAAAAATATTTTTAAAATAATATTTTGATCAAAATGTAATTTGACAAAACGTGTCATTCAGCCACGAGTCACTTTATAAGAGGCATTACAAAAAGGTATTTTGCTACCCAGTGTCAGACTGTATCGGTATCAGTCAGCGTAGTTCGGATGTGCATGATGACTATGTTTGATAGGGAATTATTAAATTAGATTCACGAGTGTACAGTCCCTCATTTCTGACCTTGTTGCCGATCACTTCTTACCTCATGTAGGGAGGTCAGGTTGCACAGGAGAGTCCTAGAAGGTTACCTGAATGTGTTCCACCTCAAAAATATAGTTGGGATTTCCAAAATTGGTCAACTGACTGTAACAGTCGTTTATGTGAAGATAACACTCCGAAGTTTTGTTTTCTATTTCTTTGTTTTTAAAATAGCTATGTACATTTTAAACTTTTGTTTGATAACCCAACTTGATAGCTCTGGTTGTCTTGAAAATAAAAGTTGTTAACATGACTTGAAATATGTTTGTGTTATGATTAAAGTCCCATCTCCTCAGTCAGTGAGCTGATGTTTGAAATGAGTCATTCTTTTATTATTCTTAATTTAGCACAAGGAAAATGTAAACGAAACAAGGAAAATCAAAACAATGTAAATGAACAAAAGACGTACCATTAAACTGAAAATCATGACAGAAAAGGGAGTATTGTTTCCCACAATAAAAGCAGCAACAACAACTACATTTTTGATGTAAACTTCAACATGACGAAGGCATACAGCTTACATCAAAAATCTCATTTCTTTATTTTATTAGATATATTTATGTACAGTATATGTGGAAAATTATAGCATATGAATTTTGGAGTTAACCAAAATGTGCTTTGTGTGGTAGAGATGACCTTTGGCCACCAAATTCAAATATGTTCATCCCCGAGTCCAAGTGGATGTTTGTGCCAATTTTTTAAAAAATCACGAAAGGCATTCCCAAGATATCTTGAGAATGGTACGGATATTAGGTCACAGTGACTTTGACCTTTGCCCACCAAAATCTGATCAGTTAATCCTTGAATGCAGATTGACATGTGTGCCACATTCCCTTCAGGAGATCCTTAAATATATTGGTTTTTCTTACATTGACACAGACTGTCGATCAAAACGCTTCTGTGCCAGCGCCAAAAAATAACAAATGACCACAGGAACATAAATAGGCTATTTTTACTAAATTATCCACGGCAAGCCAACCCAAAGTTGTCGCCACAAATGCCAACCTGCTGGAGGCATCACTGGAAAGATCAGAGGATCAATAAGTTCAGTCAGCTATATTCTGTGGTGACCTTGAGTTACTCTGCAAAGTTTCAGGCAGTCCATTCAAGAGTTGTTGTTCAGTCTGGACCACGGACCACAGACACACTGAGCATTCAGTCTCCAGTGTCTCCAACCAGTCCATCCCCGTTGGCCTTGTATACTTAAAGAAACCTCAGAGCGCCATCTCACTTGTAACTTTGATCTTTGCAAAAACCCAAAGACATTTGATGAGCGGGCAAAATGAGTGATCATGGTTCATATTTCCATAAAGTTTCATCTGTATTCACTTCCAATACCCTTTATCAACAGGAAATGCAAGTTAAGTTCAAACAGTTGGGACCGCCCACTGTCCCACCTATGACATTACAAATTAAAAAGAGGTTGCTAGCATTATGCACTCAGCCTGTTTTATAAAATCTACTGTCAGACATTGTTTTTAATTTGCCATCCACTCTTCCTGCCACAGTCCAACTAAATATGTTTCGTGGCAAAAAAATGTTTTCAGGAGGCATCAAGACTGGATGAATTTTTGTTCTACTTTTTAGTTCGCCAGCTAACTACAGGACATTTACTTATGTTAGTAAGTATTCTACTGTTATATATTTATTGTCCTCTCAATTCAACCAGTTTAAGCAATTTAGAAGCCATCCAACTACAATTAAATAAAAGCCTCTTTACGTCTCAAATCTGTGTTGTTCCTAGCGTCTCTCTTTTTCTTCTTTCAAAAACAACGTCACCATTTGGACTTGGAGATAAAATGATGACACGCAATAAACACTACTTTACAGTACTTTGTACAAGTACTTAAAACAAAGAGTCAGAATTGTTTTAATTGCCTTTAAAAGATGATGCAGCTTTACACATTGGAAAAACACAAATATCCAAGTCACAAAAGTTAAAAATCAGTCAATTGTTGGGGCACCAAAACAGACATTAAACGAATCAATATATACAGTTACTGTAGCATTTACAAAGAATCAGGTTAAAATGCAGTACATTGGGCACATACCAGCTTTTGTCAATTGACATAATACAGACACTAGTCTACTGTGATTAAATCATATTAGTATTAAAAAATATACAGTGCAGCGAGGTGGCTCATTGAAGTGCATGACTCACCGGCACTGAAAGTGCCTTCAAAATCCCCACGTGTAATGTATAATAAAAGTAAAAACAGCATTAAAAAAAACACAACATTCTTTAGAACCAGCGTTAATTTAAAGGATAAAGAGTTGCTGCAACATCATTCTTACAATGTAGTGCATTATGTGCTTGATAAAATACAGATACTTCGAATCATTTTACTGCCTTAGTCATAACCTTATTATCTTTTGATGAAGCCTCTGTGTCGTTTTAACTTCCCACTGAACGGCTGCATTCTCAAATGACAGCAGCCACGTTGATTCAAGTGTCGGGACTATAATCAGCTGTTGCGGTGGGATCGAGTCTCATGGATCACCTGAACGTGTCTACAGCTACTGGTTTCCATGTTCTCCCCCATTCCTGTTCACATAGCAAAGATCGTATAAAAGACGAGACGAAGACATTCATTGTAAGTCAAGTAAAGTACTCTAAACCGAAGTTTATGAATGAATCAGTTACAAAACACTGGAAATGACTGTTATAGTCAACTCATCACTTTGCACCCGACAACAAAATGGCATTATGCCTTCTGACAGATGTCCCATGCATTGAACAACGCTGACGCCGTCGGTCAGCATACGAAAAGACAGGTACTTGGAGTTCTACATGGAAGTCCATGCATTGCTTTGTGTAAAGCGAAACACGATGCCTACATCTAAACACTCACATGAAGCATGCATCTACGAACGTGTGGGGGAAATGTGGAATTGTTAAAAAGTGTTGACTTCACAGAGTTATGAAACTTGCTGCAGAATGTAGCACAGAAGCAGATTTAAAGTGTTGTTTGCGTTGGACTGTGAGTGTGCTACACTTCTAATTCAATGACTGAAAGACACCATTTCAGTGATGTGTACGCCCTGCATCACTTAGACCGAGGAGTATGTACAAAGTGCCTTGGTTTATGTTTCTGACAAAAAACTGATTATTGTATTTGACTCCATTGCTTTACAACAGTTTTAGAAAAGTGACTGATCAGTTATCTTCAAGGCATTCTTCAGATTTCTTTCTTGGTTTTCATCTCTGACGTTTGGCAGAACAGATCAAGGACTTTAACCTTTTACATCTGAAGTCCTCCCAGTTTTAATTTGGTAGTAAATTTTCATTTGTTGTCCCGTTGGAATATGACCGCTCTAATCTGAGATCGCTGGCTATTTGAATCATCCACCTTCTCACACAGCGTTTGCCTGTATTTGGTGCCATGCTCTCGTCTGGTGTCCCTACAAGTCTCCCAGTCCCGGCTGCAGCAAACTATGGGGTTTGATACTTTCTAAATATCTATACAGACGTACTTTGGCATGCAGAAGAAAAAAAAGATATGATATCTTTGGCAACTTCTTTAAAGTTTCACTAGAAATACTCTATTATCGATAGTTGTGGAGCTGTGCAGTGGAGAAATAAAGTACCCAAACATCTTAAACTAACAGTCCGATTTTCTACAATTTCCCTCACGCCAAGTACCTTCTTTGACAAGTTTACCTACCATATATTTTTAAGACGAGGCTTTAAAATTAGTAACATAAAGAAAACAGCTATACACATTTGCTGCCAATGTGATGTGAGAAGGCTGAGTTCAACATTCTAGAAGTCAGGTTTTTTCTTTCAGGGCCGTCGTACGGCTGAAATGTTTCATTACGCTGTATTTTTTAAGGATTGTACAGATCATGCATGATATTATATGTCAGAAGTAGACAAGAGCAAATCGCGATGACAAGGTGAAATATGCGTTATGCTTGTAGAGAAAGTGGACCACCTTTTATATGGATCTCCAATGCAGTGTTGATGGTGCATGTGGTTCATTGACCATTCGCTCGGGCTGTTATCGAGAAAGCAAAGTTCCCCTGCTCGCCGAGCCGTGCTGGCAGTGCCTACAGGTACCAGAATGCATTGCAAGTGAGCAGGATCCCTGCCTGTCATAATCTCCTGCACAGCTAATGCAGCCGCAGCCTCGACCTCTCTCCGCCATATGCTCAAATAAGGCTGAAATAAATATGGCCCTAATATCCCAGTCAGTCGATGCACTGACAAATGTATCGTCATCCATCATGCGCTCTTAATTTTGGATGCCATTTACACTGTTGCAATGCAAGCGAAGAGAACAAGTAAGTTCTTTGTTCTTTCTTTTGGTTCACTTTATTTACACAATGGAACTCATAACACATTTAGGGAGTTGTGTTTTGTAGCAGCGTCTAGAGCACACCTCATGGCCGTGGCCCAGAGGCAGAGACTACAGATCCAGGCTCGAGCAGCCAGCGGCGCTTTCTCGCTTCCAACTACGTCACCTCTCACGCCAAACGACGCCACTGGGTGCAGGAAGAACGAGAGATGTTGCAGCTGTGAACTCGGCGTTCTCCGTCAACAGCACGGCACCCAGTGGGGGAAATGCATGATCTTAATTAATCAAGGACATTCACCATCAACCGTGATTTAAGGTTGTGAATCTTCCCTTTAAAACTACACAATGGGACGTTTTGGTGGTTCGGGTCCCACAGCCCGAAATCACCCGTCTTCTGTTCACAGTGCTTCACGAAGGCAAAGTAAATAAGTCTTTGAATAAGTGAATACTGGATAAACACAGTTTTGCATACATATTTTTTACAGTCAGATAAAAACAAATATAGTGCAGCTGCCTTTGATGCCGGTCAGAACTACTTCAGCTAAATATTCAGTAAAATAACTTGTGAGATGTGAGCCCAAGAGGTAGTAACAATGATGTTATTATCATTTCAAAGTTGGATTTCCTTATAAGTAACCAATACTCTACTTGGCTTCACTTAGTTTCGAATTAAGACAGCATATGTCCAGACACTAGACTTTATCCGTAACGACCTGAAGCACCAAAACTACTGGACATTCACACAGCAGGACAATCTAATCGTGTAGGTTCACTGTAAACAATGATGACGTAGCGCATCAAGTTTGGGTTTTACAGTTGGAATACATTGTTTAATTTTAAGGCACTTAAGCACTTAAATGCCTCTTGAGTAGTAATAACCATTCTAAATATCACAAGCAGGAACTTAGGAGGTGCATCTGAAGGCGGCACTTAGAGAAACAGATTTTTGGGAAGTTGATGGGAAACAAGTATTTGTTTTTTTTCTGTGATCCAATTCTCATCTCCTCTTTGGGCCGTCTCTTTGTTTTTCCAGTATTCGTGAATACCTTGTCATGTGTATGTGTAATAAAAAGTCACATGCACACCTTCTCAAATAGGTTTTTAACCCTGCCACTTAATGGTTGCTGTAATCGTGATTTACAGACTTACTGTGTATGTAAAGTAGAATATCTGAAAAACAAACCGTCCACTCAGAACTAGCAGAACAGTCAACAGGCGATGCCTGGCCAGTGCCTCAGATAAAAGCTTGAACAGTTTTGAACAAACAATCTCAATTATGACTAAAAGGAACACAGACAAAAAATACTTGAGCAACCACATAATGATTACAGGACAGGGCTAAGAGCTATTAGACTGAAGATGTAGGTAAACAGTACCTTTGTTAAAGTTTATGGAGGCAGATGAGTTCCTTTTTGATCAATTAAAAATCCATTTACTCGTGAAACAAGATCGGTTTAGCCAAACCTGCCAGCATCTTTGGTACATGGACTGAGATTATTTCTCCAATCATCTCTGGGAAGCTGACCTTCGTGGGGAGCGACTGAGCCTGGACGAACAGGTCGAATGTAAACTGGTGGAGCTTCTTTACCGTCTGGAACAGAAGAAACACAAAGAAATGATCATTAAATCCTCTGTCAAAAAGTTGCATGTTATACAGTGACTCAGGTCACATATGTCTCATGAACATGTCACACAAGGAAACATCTTATAAACTCCTCCCAAAAAAATTACGCTTGCATTGGTTTGACTGCTGCATTCCTCCGTATTAAAGCATCCCGTGGGATTTAAATTGCATTCAAAGCCAAGAAATGCATTCATCAAATTTGTAGTGGACGGTTTCCCCGGCTCGCCGAGGATGCAGCCTGGCGCCGAGACGTCTTTAGACTTCACAAACTCCTTACCTTTTCCCCTCTGTTGGGGGAAGGAATACATGTGAACAACGGTTAACTTGACACCATTCGAAGCGGCGCGTCTCACCATCTGGAGCGAGTCCAGGAGTCGAGTGAGCTGGTAGAACCGCTGAGGACAATTGGTCGCCATTCGATAGTTAATGAGGCGATCGAGTTCGTTGATGTAGGTGAGACGCAGTTCATCGAAGTACTTCTGACTCTTCAGACCCTCAACTGGAACTGGTGACGACACAAACACACGCTTTTGACCACACGCTCAACAGTTGACTATCTCCTGCTTGTCCACTTATGGGATAAAGTAAAGCACGGTAGTTTGTTTTGACATTTCGATGCTCGGTACACGGGACATTACTTACGAATGCTGAAGAGGAGCAAGGCCTTCATGCAGAGGAACTCTTCCTGGGAGATCTGCAGCAGCAGGAACTCCTGTGAAAGATGTCTCATCCGTACGCAGTGCTCGTACATTGTGGAAATTTGCATCCGATGTCTGCAGATGTAAAAAAGGTCAGGATCAGAAATGTGAAATAGAGGAAACTTTCAAATCCTCGAGTGAAGGAACAAATTGCTTAACACCATGGACATTTATTCTGTAATGAATAACTACTAAACGGGGAAAGCATGTCAGAGGTTAGATCCATATCTATTAATGCTGTAATGGGATCTTTGGCACCGAATTATCTTTAAAACAATACAGATTTCTGCCGTGTGATCTTTGACATTTGGAGCAAGATGTTTAAGACACACAACTCCGTTGCACCAGAATCTCTTCCTTTATAAATGGCAATAAAGTTCAGTAAAAATGTTCTAATCCTTCATGGTGGAATATTAAAAGCTCTGATTGGATATTTCATGCTCATCATGCATGAACATTCCTCAGTTATTTAAAAGAGCCTGGGAGAAGAAATGTGGGAGAACAGGCATCGTGATCAAAGTTTGTCATCTCTATTCAGTGTGATAAAACGATTCTGCCTTTATTATCACAGAGGAAAGAGACAGTTTGCAACATATTCCTGTGCTGTGAAGATAGAAATGCAGTAGAGCTAGGTGGACCTGAATGTTCCCCATCTCTCTGGAAATCAATGCAACGTTTCAGTTATGGTATACATGCATAACATACACAGATCACGGAATGGTTTGACATGGGGATGATGTTAAAGTGCTATGTAGCCCACAATATCCATCCATCCATCCATTCTCATCCGCTCAGTCCGGGGTCGGGTCGCGGGTGCAGCAGACCCAGCCGGCTGACCCAGACTTCCCTCTCACCCGCAACGTTTTCCAGCTCATTCTGGGGGATCCTGAGGCGTTCACAGGCCAGCCGGGACACGTAATCCCTCCAGCGTGTCCTGGGTGTTCCCCGGGGTCTCCTCCCAGTTGGACGTGCCTGGAAAACCTCTCAAGGGAGGCGTCCCGGAGGCATCCGAATCAGATGCCCGAACCACCCCAGCTGACTCCTTTCTACGCTAAGGAGAAGCGGCTCGACTCCAAGCCACAATATGTGACTTTCAAACTTCATATCCAATCTGATGGCTGGATTTTCTAGTTTGAAAAAGTTATTGTAGAAACACTTGTTCTGTGATTTGCATCGGCTCATACAGCAGAACATATAACTTACCGCCAGTCAGCTCTGACTGAAAACAACCAAACTGTTTGCAAAATGAAAGTTTAGTTCACTGGTAAATTGGTTCATTGACTTTCTTGCCACGAGGTAGATTAGAAGATTTATACCACTCTAATGTCTCATTGGTTAATATACGGCTATGGCCAGAGGCTAGTGAGTCTAGCTTAATTTAGCTCTGACCAAAGTTAACAACATCTGCCATATAGTACCTCTAAATAACACTGATTATAAAGAAAGACATGGTATTTCTTATTTTTTTAATACGTGTGTTGTTTTTCTTTTTCTAAACGGACCATTTTGGACCAGCAGCAGCGAAGGTCCTCAGACCTTATGCTAAGCTACGCAGGAGGCTATCAATATGCTCATGTAGCCTTTGGCAATAACAAAAATAAGCATATTTTCACTACTTCTTCAAGCGAGTTATACAAGCAGCTAAACATGTCCGTATGATAACGTCCTTCTGGATACAAGCTGACGCAACCCTCTATAAAATTGATGAAATGTCTGGATGAGATAAAGTATCACAGCAGATATCCGTTCTTTCATGTGAATATGTTCTTAATAACAATTAAAGTAAACCAGATAACTTTATGTCTGATATAATTGTATGGGAGGTATATAACTAGTACACCTGCACTTTTACTTCAATAAAAAAAAAAAATCCCGACAATCTTCCCAATCTCAGTCATCGTAATTGGAGACTGACTTCTACTACCCCTCCTGAGTAGAAAAGACTTGGCTTGGCAGGAGGCGGTAAGCAGCTCATTTAAAAGATCACAAGGAGCACTTCACATTTTATGCTAAATTTCTTTCAAATAGCCTAAATTACCTACCTTTCTAACTTACATGGCCTCCACCAGCCAAATGCAACCCTCGAAATCTGAACTACTCATCCACCACACCGCAATAAACAGCAGAATAAATTAGTTTCCACCATGCCATGGAACTTTGTTTCCAAGATGTGGATTTTTACTCGTGCAAAGGTTACGAAAAAGAGAAGAAACAACTAAATGTTCCCTCGAATCCAAACTTAAAACTTGAATCTGTTTGGTATTCCCTGGAGCTTTCCTCCTCCTTATACACAGGTATATTATGTCAGCTGGAAAAAGGAAAAACATCCTAAACTGGGTGTGATAAGAAATGTGAAGCAAGGAACCTTTGATCTCTGCTGTTTCAGTCGGTGTCCTTTTACTGAATAATGAAAAGAATCTGATCAGGTAGGTGTGTGTCATTCAGCAAACCACTGCAAGCTGCTTCAATGAGAGCTACGTGCGATATGGCTTTATTATCTCCACCAAGAGGTTGTGTGTTGGGTTCAGATTGTTGGTCAGCAGGATTACAGAAACACTGCTGGTGCTGATTGTCATGAACCTTGGTGAAAGGATGAAGGGAGGGCTGAAGAAGAACCCATTTCACTTGTTTGAGGTCTACATTGACTTGATATTTTCTCACACTTGGTTGCGTGGATAATTTGAACAACTTCTTTAATTAAAGCTGTATTTATTCAATATAAATATGACGGACTATTTATCAGCAACAAACCTCTGACTTGATTTCATTTGTTTGGTTCCCGTGTAATGAACAACAACATTGCTCGTGAAGTAATCAAACATAATGAATGCATGGCAGTATAGCTTAAATAGTCCTGCTTTTATAAATTACACTTTTCGTTAAAAAGAAAACGACATTATATATGTGAGCAGTTTACACAACACACTAAATACTTGCGCTTTTGAAGAAACCATTATTGATTTAAAGATCAACTTACATGTTCTACTTCCACAGATCCATGGCAGTAAACATTTGATGGGACTAAATAAAAACATTAATATTCCTCACCAACACTCACACAGACCAAACCATTGTTGTCTGTCATGAGTAATATTCAGAGCTGAATCATCTTCACCAGGGCTGTGAGAGTTTGGATGCTGGAAACTAATGTGCCTCCCTTTAATCTCACATTGACAAAGGAGCACCTAAGGAGGGAATTAGATGAACATGATCCAAAGTAAAAAATAAGCCTGCCAAAAATGTGAGAGATGTCTTTGTGTTTTGAGAAATGGAGCGAGAAAGAGATGAAGACAGAGAGAGACTGATATGTCTGTATTATGGATGACAGCGCAAACTCAGACCTTATATCAAGAGGAGCACAGCATGGTGGTCATCCACTGATGCAATCATTTTACAGAAACAAATTTAATTCAAGAGTTGTACATACTCATTGAACACAAGATCCGGGGCGAAGTAAAGCATCCTGCCGTTGACGTTCTTGTAAGACCTCCATCCCAGAGCAAAAACCATCACCCCCATCCATGAATGTTGGATTACCGTCATTTGGTCGTCCACATGGAGATTTCTGAAACCTAAGGACACAGATTCAGCATCATAAAACAACATGTTAAGACATATTGTGTACTAGAAGAACCACACCTTATTGTGCAGTAACATTCATATTAAAGTGATAACCAACATCTTCTTTAATACAGTGAGGGAACAAATTGACCATTCGTGAAGCCTTTTTAATTGATCTGTCTTCTACTTTAAGGCTCTGGCAGACAGTTCTATTGATTTGTTTCAGATGATAATTTCTCAAAATACTGTAAAATAACTTGTGAGGTTCCCCGAGGATCAATGTTAGAGCCGATACTTTTTAATCTGTATATGAAGCCTCTTGGTAGTGTCATCGGGAGGCCCGGCATCTCTTTCCATAACTATGCTGATGATACTTTACATGGTCGCGTCTTGCAATGACCAATTGATGCTCTTTTATTTCAACCCCCTTTAATAGTCATCAGGTTTGTCTAAAGGTATATATTGAGATTTATCTAGGTGTAGATGTTTTATGTTAAAAGACTGGCCCTCAAAAGTTTCTATTTTTAAGATGTATTTGTTTAATGTCAGGAAATATTTTTTAAGAAAAATAATGATGTTGCTTGTGTAAGTATTCAACTAATGAGGACACAATCATCTTACATTCAAATCTACTCCTACGTGTAACAATCATTGGTCAGAATGGTCTTTCATTTCAAAGCTGCTCTTCAGAATGACAAAGAGCAATCTAAGAAAGTCCTTATTCTATGTCTATTTTCATTGTGATGAACCTTTCACCGAGTCAAATTACACATATGTTCAACGTACCTGGCAATAAATACTTCTGATTCTGATTCTGTGTCCTGTTCTGTCATTACAGCACAGGACAGAATCAGAATCAGAATCAGAAGTGGTTATTACCAGGTATGTTGAACATATGTGTAATTTGACTGTAATTTGACTGTCCAAGTATCAGAGAGAGATAACATTTAAAAGAAAACGATTGTCGAAGCAGCTTATAGTTTTAAGTGACGAAAACGGTCAACCAAAGGATCTGAGAGCAGTGTTGGTATCTTAAATATAAACTTAAAGCTAATAACTTTCGTCTGGCTTTTGATTGAAAATGTTATTATTTAAAAATTGCATTTAATCATAAAAAATTTGACAAAAGAGCTGCTTCACTGCATTGTGCCACAGGTCGGCTGCGATGGAACCATATTTGTTTGTCATCATACACGGATAAATGATCCGACTCCAATCAGTATCTAAAGCTGCTATAATCAGGACATTCACATTAACAACAGTTTAAAAGTACAAATGCTCAGAGAATTATCCGACTGCCAATCCCGTCAGCTCGATGGAGCCTTTTAGCGTCTTTCAGCTCATTGTTTTGGTTTTATGCAACATTGCTGTTTTGAGTCACTCTCACTGCTCTGATCTAGAAGGTTTTCAAACAGCGTCATGAACCTGCCCTCCACCAAACGGCAGACAGACACAGTTGGTGACTCGCTGGTGAACATAGCGAAGCATTTAGCAGCTAAAAAGCCACGCCCGCTTCAAAAACATCAAATCGCGTCCTACCTGGCAATCCTTTTGCCCATTTGACCACTTTGACCAGTTGCCTCTCTCCCAGCTCGTTGAGGCTGGTGAGCAGAGTGGCGGCGGAGTCTGGTTGGCCGTAGTCGTGCCCTGCATTCACCACCTCGGGTTCAATGGACTCCAGGATGTTGAGGAAGACCATTTGGGAGTTGAAGTTCAGGCCTGATTTAGGAGAGAAATTCTGGATGACTTCTGAAGGGTCCTTCATAAGATGTTCCTCTTCAGGGTTTTTCTGTTGTCCAATCTTCTTCAGTTTACGGGCTACAAACAGAAGCAAGAAATGAAGCATCCGATCATTTATTACGCCGTTGATGCTATTTTATTACACAACCAGTTAATAAGCATCAATATCCAATCTACCAGACCTGCATTATCCTTAAAACTATATCTGATTAATTTTGACAGACGAATCCAGTTGTCCTCTGGTCTAACATATGGCTTCTCAATGTTTTAATGATGAAATACCAATTTAGAGAGCCCGCGTATGATTGAGGGCTGCCCAGGAAGTTGTAGGATTTGGGATTGGTCTCATAATGCTGTTGAGCATTAAATTCCTTAAGCACCCGAATTCACCCATTTTCCAATAAGGCAGATCACCGTATTCACAAGAAACTGGAGAGTTCTTCACCAAAATCATTAACGGTCTTAACCAGCACGAGCATTGTTGGCAAAACATTATTCCCATGACACTTGCAATGCCACTACTTGGCATGCAACCAGTAGCTTTCTACAAGTTGTCATTCTCAACCTGACCAGTTGTACGCATTCGTTGAGTAGTGTATTAATTGTCGGCTATTGAAATCAAAGTGAAATATAATGCATGCATTTCATCTCACATTCAAGGGCCGCCCGCACAAAATGTTTCTAACTGTGCTCTAAAGACTTGAGTCTGGAGCCATGACGGATGTTCTGCTTTCTGGTGAGATCCATTACAGCTACATGTGCAGAATGACTTGACGACGTTCCAGTGATGAAAAAACAAAGTTTTCCTTTGAGAAAATAATCACAATCAGTGTAACGAGTGAATGCATTTATCAGCCCTGAAATCAATAAATGACTTCCTCTCAGGTCAGCGTGACTAAAAAAACACAATCTGAACTCGCATTTACAAATCATCTGTTAGAAACGGTTTGTTGGTTTTACGTAACCTTTTGAGGGAAATATAAATGTTACCCAACAACACTGAGACTGATCTACGAATAGCATTGAACAGATTGACTCATATTCCATTTAAAAGAAAATTCTCTGAACAGATGAGCCTCATCTGGTGGAAAGCCTTGTGGTCATCGTGAGTGATGAAGACGTATAATCCTTCCATTACATATTTTTCTCCTAAGAAGGTTTTGCAGAGCGTTTTGCAGAGCCTAATCACATAAGTGACTTCAACAATATATTTTTATGTTTGCATGACACGTATGTTTCCTTAAACACTGCAAAGCATATAGTGGTAAAAAGAAGATAAAAAGTACAAAACAACAAGTATCATATGTTTAAAAAAATAAATAAATAAACTATCTCATCTTGGCTATGAAAAGGCTGAAATTTCTTTCCCTACAAATGCTGAACGGCCGAGGCAGCTGCTCCATATGACAACCTGCACTTAGAAACTAAATAGCAGCAGGTCTCTGATTTGGCGGAGGAGACTGCGGTGTACAATAAGAAGTGATACAACCAGAATGGAATGATCATATTCTGCTAAACAGCTGCCAAATACATGTGGTTCCTTAACAGTTATGGTTTAAGACCACCACCTCTTTCAACTGCTCTCCTTAACTGGTGGTCTTATTTCCCCGATTTAAAGAGCCGTGAGCAGTGAAGCTTCGGCTAGGCCTGTTATTTCTGTCTGACAGGCTGAGCTGGCAGAGTGAGTGACAGACACATTTATATAGTGACTATGTGCTGAGAAATGAGTGAATTGAAGAAAAAACATTTCTGTTTTAACTTTGTTACAATCTGCTAAGATGGATACGCTCTTCAAAATAAGTGTTATAATTAATTTGACAATTCATCTGATTTAGCTTTCAGGGGTAAAGAAAAACCCTCATGTAATCAACATATGAGGCAGATTTTTTTTTTAAATCTATTATATCAATGTTGACTGGCACTAATTGTTTTGCAATTGCCTCTTGCAGCTTCTGTGTCGAGAAGGTCTCATTAAAGCTGCCGCTTGGCTTTCTAGTTCAGTTGGATAAATATTGAATTGCCAGTTATAGAAACAACTTAAGTCCCTCTCTAAAGCAGCAGTGTTGAAAGATAATTCGAGATTATATAAGAAAGATAATAGGCAAGTCTCACATTTCTATGTCTGATCTGATAACAAACATCTCAAATAAAAATGGTTTATTACAAATGCCTTGCCAGGATGCTCCGTTGTGACACCGGCAGGCTCCTGATCTTTGCTCAGTACAGTGTCAATAAGGTGGGTAGAGCTCACCTTGAGATCCCCATGCTTGAGTTGAAGCCAATACAAATAGGCGGTTAACATCAAAAACCCAGATTCAAGCCCAGACATAACAATTCATTCGTCATGCTAATGTTAACTACATTGACTGACCGGCACACCGAGCGGTGCCGTCAGCATCATCGATTGTTTCCAGCTAAAACTGACCTCCAGCCAATAGGCAGCAGACGTATCCATTACACCCAATTTCCCTCAAATCAAATTGCACATGTAAAATTTATTGGACATTTTCAACTCAATATACTCACATTTTGTGAACCACTTCCCTCCGTGTTATTACCCGTCTCATGGCCATTATAATCACCATCTTTATCCTGACTACCATTTGAGGCTGCCAGGCGCGACTAGATTGCACAAAAAAACTTGAAGGTCAGTTTAGCACGTTTTCCTCCTCTCGAAATGCCTTTTTTGTAATGTGTGCCTTTGCAGATCCCACTTTACTCTCACTTTGGTGTCCAGGTTGTAGATGTCATTACATCATTAGCTCACCGATGTCAGTTGAGTTTCTGGAAGGGTTTGAGGGAGTAATGTGTCAGAGTCTGATGTGAGAGAGCTCTGATAAAAAACATATTCCACAAAGACTCCTGTCACTTTCCTCTTCCTGAAGTTATGGCTGTATTATTGGTTTAATAGTTTCTATGAAATAACACGAAGCAGGGCTGGAAAAGAAAACTGTTAATAATCATTTCAAACTCTTTATTAAAGGTTAGAATAGATAGTTGGCATCACAATGTGTAGTTTCTCTAAAAAAGCAAAAAATAATTGTTACTTAACTCCAGTGACATATTTATTTATCTCTAAATGATGGTTTTACGTTTTTAAACCTAACGACAACCATAACTAGTCGCAAATAAATATAGTATTTTCCTCCTCCATTATTATTGTTACATCATCCACATTTTTTGAAAGTCTCTTTACAGTAAACCCTTAAATGTTTACACTGGAGAAGATGCATTTCAGTATTATTTAACTACTTAACTCATGACTTTAAAGTTATTTCTCTATTAAAACACCAATGTTAATTTCAGTCATTAAAACACCCCTTATCCTATTATTACTACATAATTCCAACAATTTTAAACATTGCACTTTACACTAACAACTCACTGACCGAGCTTCTTTGTAATAACAGGCTAATAATAATCAAAAAAATTTAAAATGACCAATTTTTTTATTTACAAAAATCAATCATCAACTATTTTGATGATCGGTTAATTGTTTCATTCAAAGATCACTCAGG
Organism: Pseudoliparis swirei; assembly: GCF_029220125.1. Classification (NCBI taxonomy): domain Eukaryota; kingdom Metazoa; phylum Chordata; class Actinopteri; order Perciformes; family Liparidae; genus Pseudoliparis; species Pseudoliparis swirei. Next base: position 10,071,556 of record NC_079390.1, on the reverse strand, counting down.
ACCGAGGATATCCAACCCATTTCTGTTGTATATCAATGTTAACTGTTTTGATCATTTTTAATTGACCTTTAGTTGATCACTAATTTTAAATAACATATTTGATGCCCTGCCCTATATTACCTTGGAATTACCAACATGCCTCGCTCGTGGCAATATTCTTCCTAATATTACTTGAGACTTTAAAACGTATCACCGATACATTCTCAGTGCATATTATAAAGGTATAACTTTGTCACTACCACTGTAGTACCACATCCTCAACCCATTATTATGACGGAGCATAAAAACTAGCCCAAAACTATATCGAGTGAGAGTTCAGTGACTTACATGGGCTTTGAATCGAGTTACTGCTACTTTGCATTTCGAGCTGGAACAAGCTTTCAGAAATGACTAACTGGGAGAACACCGTGGGTCAAACGAGGACACGCTGCAGGCTTTAGGCCTCCATCCTGGTTCAGAATCACTCGGGATCCCCCAGATGTTTTCTGGAGAAAAGGACATTTCTGCTGCTGTGTTGAGATAGATCGATGAACTTTGAGTGTAAAACTATACAAGGTCCAAATAATCTGGAAGCTGTGCTCTTCAAAAACTCGTCACAATAGAGTTAAAAACCAAGTCCACATGAATCTATCCTTTGGACCTGGCCTGAAGAGCTTCGTTGTGGTTGTTCATTCACCATTTTGTTGAGTTTTTGGAATAAGTAATACATTTAAACTGAGAATGGACATCGGTGCTCTGCATCTTTCCCCACTGAGAAGTTGGAGAATGTCAGCTTGCGTATGAGCATGAGAGGCATAGGTACAGTGAAATGTGGGAGCTCTATTTGCATTTCAACACAATAAGCCTCCGTGCGGATGTTCAGGCCGCGGCGGCATGAAACAGCCGTCCTGGCTCGGCAGCAGCAGCCTCCCTGGGCAGCTTATATTTTTAGATGTAATCATCATTCCAGGAATAATATGGAATTCAAATGACAAAAAAGAAAACCTTTCGAGCAATTTTATAATAACTGTGCTTTTCAATATTGAACAGATCAACTCAACAAACGCAAGATTCAAAGATGTCTTTGCTTCTCCTCTGGCCTTCCAAACTACCAGCAGAGAAACGACAAACAGAATATGATCTGGTCTGATGATACAAAGATCAGAATTTATTTGATACCTTAAAATCCAATGAGTCAAACCAGAAACCTTCCCGCTATTTTATTTGTTATAGTATTTTGAGTAAAAACCCTCTGGGATAATAAGTATAAATTGTCTGCCTCCACTTCGAAAAATGATTGTCATAAATGTTCCTGAAAATGCAGCGAGTGAATTACATGTCCAGGAGGAGAGCGCCTGTGAAAGGGGGCTCTTTTAGAAAAGGTGTGACTTTTTACTCACAATCGCAGCATTAGATCACATTTTCCCTCCATGGGTTTGTCAGTGACTGGTGGCAAAATTACCAGCATGTCTGCTGCTTTAATTCACATGTCTCATGTCAGCTTTGTGCTTCGAGGACAATTTTCACCGTTAACAAAATGGGAAAATGGAAGAGAGTGAAAATTGAACACAAGACTAAAATTAGTCTGCTACATGTCAATCTTTACAGCCTTGTATGACGAACAGGTGTTGGTGACAGTAAGGAGAAGTGAATGGAATAGGTCTAAATTGCATGGCAGCTCAGTGAGGGGCTTGATTATCAGTAACATCCCCTATTGTGATGATGCTGCAATTGAAGAGAGCCAACTAGGATGTGCAGTGTGGAGAGAATAAAGTACTTGGTACTGGGAAACCACTTTTAGGACTTCACTCTCTCTGTCGTGTGCTTTGTTCATACAGCGTGTCGTGCACAGTGTTTATTGTAGTCCATGATGTATATATTTTAAAAGGCACAAATCCGATGTCTTGAAATGCAACTGCTCAGCAACGCTACAATAAACTGCAGCAAAAACATAACCTGAGCGATAATCGTCTCTCCTAAAAGCACATTTTTGTATTTTAATTCATCATACCTCCGAGTGTCATGCCAGCTTCAAAACACTTCCTTAGCCGACAAGATGGGCAGTTCTTCCTTCGGAGCTTATCGATAGTGCAGTCGTTCTTGCTGGCGCACAAGTATTTCTGTTTGCCTAAGTGGAGAGAGAAAGCAGAGGTTACTTCATTATTTAAAAAAACACAGAGTACATAATCAGTATTCCAACAGAAAGGAAAGGCAACGGCTTTAGCGGTTTTAATTCTGGCATCAAAGGGGAGAAACTCTGACCCTCCCCCCTTGAGTTTTACCTTCTGCGGCCCTTTTGAAGAAAACCTTACAGCTGCCACAGGTGAGCGCGCCGTAATGGCAGCCAGAGGCCTCGTCGGAACAAATCAGGCACATCCTTTGTGGTGGGAAGAAGAACTCCATGGGGAACATGTGCTCTCTGCCGGCCTCGAACCTGCAGGAAAACAGAAGAAACAGGACTTCTATAAACAATGGACTCGTTTAAAAACAAGGTTATGACCATTGTTGGTATTTATTCGGAATAATGTCAATTATTTTCATGAGAAATCCCTGTTGACAATCCCAAGCTTGGGTCCTATTATCTTTTGAAACTAATAGCCCATTTAAAAACCTGGAGCACACACACCAGAGCTAATCCGAGGGTTTTTACTGGTTTAATACTGTCCAAACTAACCACAGAGCATTTACTATTCACTCCCTAGAGCCCTGCTGTGACCTCTCTGTGTGCAATTTAAGGAGGACACAGAGTGTGATGACAGAAAGTGTGGGAAAGATTTCAGTGCCAACGCTGTGGCTCAGGGTTTGGGGGGGCCCAGATTCAGCCTTGAACACGGAGAGATAGGAACAGGTTCAGACATAACGTTGCCTCAGTGACGTGCAACTGAAGATATCAAGGTTCACTGGAAAAGAGACAAGGATGAAGCTCAACTGTGTCCCGATTGCTTTGAGGTGACAGAGGGACTGCATTATTCAGAAAATTATGGAAACTGATGTGGAAAAAGGGAAATTAGGCTAGTATTTAAGTTCCTATCGAAACAATAGGATGAAATAATGGAAATCTCACACTAGATTTCATTTATAACATTAATCTCAGCTCTGAAACCCGTATTTAGACATCAGAGATCAGGATAGTGTCACGAATAGTGACTTGTTGTAATATAGTTCTTATGTGGTTTTATGATCAATAGATTATAAATGTTAAAGGAAATACGCAAATAAAAATGTTAACAGCAATGCTCTGAAGCTTTTCATTGCTCAAAGACAGATACTGACTCATATTAACTAAACTCCTCTTGGATTAAATCCAGCGGAGCACATAAAAACCGTGAGGTTGTGCCATACATACACACTTATCTTTAAGTGTTTAATCACGTATCATCTCGAGGACTCATCATACTAAAGATCTATTTTCCAACAGACCAGAGGATGGCAGTGATTTATGCTTTAAATAAGCCAAGCTTACTTTTCATGTCCGTTATTATTCAATTCGTTCCAGTGTGTGTCGTACAAGAAAACCGTGTCACACGTGATATTTATGGAAAGAGGCTGTAAGATTAACTCGTCCAGTGGCTTTAAAAGCATGCAGAGATGAGAGATCCTGGTCTAGATGTGTTACACTTATTTATGTGATTGATCTCATTCTCTGGCAGGGCTTGGGGAGGAGTTAACATTCACTCTTCTTATTTAGGTCTTGTGAAGTTAAAAGTTGTATTTAATTTTTTGACAAACTGGTTTAAATACTGATTATTCTGTCATCTTTGAGATGAATAAATGTGACTATACTGATATTATATCTTAGCTAATTCGCTTGAATACGTTTACTATAAATCCTGATCTTGCTCTCGTTTACTCACCTTTGGAGAGCAAGTCAAACCACAAGTATTGTCTACATGCACATATTCCAAGGAATTATTAGAAAAATTCACAAGGCACAATTAAATACTTGGCAGAATCACATAAATGCATCCAGCTAAATGTGTTATGTTACATTAGACTGGCACTGAAGCACTTTGTGTGAAACTCCAGGTTTGCAATTAAATCAAATCAGACAATATAGTAAAAAATAGGACGGGATAAAATATCCAGTAATAATATGGGATAAAAACAAAAATAAGACAGGACAAGTTGGAAATATAGCAGTTTTCTGGTATTAAAAAACACTTTATTTTCGTAAATCCCTTATTCTGTGATTTCAGAGTTTAGGGATTCTGACTGCAAAAACCCAAACACGTTTAGTCGTGAACCAGGACTGAGAAACAGCCAGCAGAGTGCTGCCTGAGTACAAGATGACGCTCCATGAGCCACGGACGTGATTGATTGTCAAATAAATATCAATACGCAGTTTGGAATACATGACTTTACAAGACTAATATGCATCCATGAACATGTTGGAGTTGAAGTGAGAATATAAGTGTGGAAACTGTGTGTAGTGTTGTTGCTTCAGATAAATGAGCAGAAACATGTGTTTTTACTAGTGCTGTGAAAAATAACGCGTTAACGCATTATGATTAAATTACAGGATTAATTAGGTTGGTTTTTTTAGCGCATTTAACGCGTAGGTGGACGTCACAAAAGCTGACGTTACATATGGAGTGAGTACAAAACACCATCTCCCGAAAAAGTTATGTGCACCCCTGTCTATAAATGTATATATCCGTCTTTTGTCATAAATCTTTATCTTCTCACAAAAATATACCGAGAATATCGGTAATATGTGATTAATCATGATTAATCCACAGAAACCTGTGATTAATTTGATTAAAATTTGTAATCGTTTCACAGCCCTAGTTTTGACTCATTTGTGAGGTAACAGCATGCAGTAACTCCTCCGTCAGAGGATACTAATATCATCACAGACTCGCTCTCTCCACTGAATTCCTCCGCTGTACATTTCTGTTCAAGTGCCGTGATTTCCTCGCTTCCCTGCACACACAGACGACTACAGGGTCGACTTCTCACTCTGTTCAAGCCTCTTTAAGTCCTTACATGTGGATGATTCAAGAGAAATAAGCATTTTTGCTTCTACCTACACTACCGTTCAAAAGTTTGGGATCACCCAGACAATTTTGTGTCTTCCATGAAAAATCACACTTTTATTTATCAAATGAATATAAAATATAGTCAAGACATTGACAAGGTTAGAAATAATGATTAATATTTGAAATATTAATTTTGTTCTACAAACTTCAAGCTCAAAGGAAGGCCAGTTGTATAGCTTATATCACCAGCATAACTGTTTTCAGCTGTGCTAACATAATTGCACAAGGGTTTTCGAATCAGACATTAGTCTTCTAAGGCGATTAGCAAACACAATGTACCATTAGAACACTGGAGTGATCGTTGATGTAAATGTTCCTCTATACACCTATGGAGATATTTCATTAGAAACCAGACACTTCCACCTAGAATAGTCATTTACCACATTAACAATGTAGAGAGTGTATTTCTGATTAATGTTATCTTTATTGAAAAAACTGTGCTTTTCTTTGAAAAATAAAGTCATTTCTAAGTGATCCCAAACTTTTGAACGGTAGTGTATATACCTTTTCAGTCTTTCTGTTTTGCATATTATATAGAATAACATTTGTATTGTATTGCAATGATTGAATGAATAAAAATACACAACAACAACAACTGTGAACTGTGGATGTGTTGAACAGTCATGTTGTTGTAATTACTGTTGTGATTAATAGAAATAGAAATCACTTTGGTCTGTTTGTGGGACAGTTATAATAAAAAAGTGTAAGTACAGCACATGTCAGCAAAGCAGTCCTATTAAAAAGTATTTGTTAGAATAATTCCAGGAAATGACATTTCTCCCTCAGAGTTGGAATCCCTCATGTGGTCTACAGACGGACCGGTTCACCAGCCAGAGTGCAGGAATTCAAACACAATTGCAACTCCATGACTGGTTGGTCCACCCTGAGCCAGCTGCGCTGATTTAATGCCACACAAGGCCAAAACACAGGAATGGAAGAACTATCCAGATCCTCGACTCAAGTTAAAGCAGGAAAATACTCCCCTACGATGGAAAGTCCTGTTTTAAAACCATTCTTGAAGTACAGGCATGCAAGTTGTATCTCATTGTACAGTAAACTGTTTCCCATCAGCATTTAACTATTGGAAAAGCATTGTTTTCCTGTGATAGTCATAATGCACTGGTGCTTTATCACAGATATAGATGAGTGTTTTTGCTTTTTGCAGTTAAATTGAAATGTGTTTTTTCTGTTTATAGGTTTTTCATCTCATTCTAATTAATGAAGCTTTTGCTTTGTTTTATGGATTGTCACATGACTTGGAGTGAACCTACCAAAATAAAAAGGAGGGGAAAAAAGGGCAAGTTTGTGTGGTCTGAGTGGAATTCCAGTTTTTAAATCTGTGTAGACGGATCGATTTCCTCTCAAGTGGAAAATTGCACAAATCCAAAGGATGTAACTTGACAACAACGCAGCTCCAATAAGTCAGAAAAAGACCTTTGTGACTAATCAGCTTAAGAAGTAGGATAATGTACTAGTTCGTAAAGGACCACTTGGTCCATCAGTTCATCAAGACAAGTCAAATAAAAAAATGACCACATTTGGAGAAAATTGGTTTTCACTGGAAAAAAGAGGGACGAAAAAGTGTCAGATCAATGTGCAGTAAAAAGTACAATATTTGCCTGAGAGATGAAGTGCTGTAAAAGTATAAAGCTGCGTGAGATGGAAAGAAAGTAGAGTACTAATACTTCAACTTTGTACTAATACCCATGTTGTTCTCATATAGCACCTTCCTCCTCCTCTGCAATGAACGACATACTGATGAGTTTCTAAATGTTTACACCGGTTAATCCTGAAACACACTTATATGCTGTATTGATTAATTTGTTCTGCTAAATGACACTGAAGCACAAATTCTTTCAGCTCATATCGTCGCTTGTTTTCATTTGGCTCAGCCTGTTCCTGTCTCCGGCCACGTCTCACTTCCCACAAGGCCCCGAGAGACTCGGACGGTCACCGGACTCACATTCCTCATTCCTCATTTGCACATTTACACCAAGTCCATCTCCACCTGCTCATTGGAGAGATATGTATGCTATTTGGTGGCAGCAACATATCATCACAGCAATAGCCAAATAAAGAGAGGGGGGGGTATTTTCCCATGAGATCATTAGATGAGGATCACTGTTGCAGCGTATTCATCTCCATGGGCCACTAACATATTCCAGGGTAAAGCTGTCTACATGCAGGGGGCTGTCGTATTTTACAATAACATTTAGCATGTGCCTCTAAAAGTGTTACCATTCCATAATAGTGAAGCAATCATGCATCCCGGTTGATATGTTGGCAAGCTCTGTTTCAACCAATTAAAAGACCGTCTAAATGAGAAAGAAATTAGAACCCAGATTCAAACAGCTGTATGACACGGAGGGATCTGATCCGGACAGGGTCCAGTCAAAGACCTGCTCTGGTTTTTATTCAGCAAAGCTATCCTGATAATTCGAAAAGCCTGCCTCTTGAAACAAGCCAAAGAACTTTAGGTGAGAAGCGAGAGGAACGCTGAATCTCTCAGTGCTCTGATGTTTTTTTTACGATCGTGCATTTGGTGACATCCTGCAATCCTAGGATTCTAAACTGAATACCATATAAACCCTGTGAACCCGGCTCAAGACCTCAGTCACAGATCAATCGTCTCTCTATCGTTCAGTGTTTCCCGTCTCCGCCTCCACTCCAAATATTGAAAAAGGGGGAAATGACCATAAAAATAAAACCTTTTGCCATTGGACAAAGTGTGTTTAGGGCTCTGTGTCTTCTTGATTTGAAGCAGATGAAGTCGGAGCACAGCTCGGTAGGTCTCCCCACCGCCATGTGTTGGGGAGCAGCTCCGTGTTTGTGATATTGGAACTGGTTTCACATTTAAGTAATGTCTCACTGATCACGTGAATTATGATTGGTAAACATATGAGCATGAGGAAGTAGAAAACTGTAGATGGCCCAATATTCCAGGAATTGATCTCAGACCAATTTTCTGAAAATATCCTATAGCTTTATAAATGAGGTTGAGAAAGTTCCTGAGGTTTCCTTCGCTCCAGGGGAACCAGTGAACACATCTTTCTGGCATCAGGTTCAATGAGTTAGTTTAGTGCCAGGCTCTTAAAATGCACGTATGTTGACAGATGACCAATACATCACGTTGCTATGCGTATCTGTAACCACAAACAATTTCTCTCTACAGCTTTTAATGAAACTACGATGGCTGCAGGAGGGCGAATGTGGAAAAAAAATCATCAACAATACACATTTAAGTGTTTATTTTTGACTTTTTCCATCTGTAAAAACATTCTCGTTAATTTGCATTGGATGAAGCCTTTAAACATGACATTTAAGAAAACTTGTAAGACAAAAAAGTTGTTGTAATGTAAAACAAGGAATTAACTGGGGAAGTTTAATGGTGAAATATATTAGTTGATTTTTTTTACCCTTTTCACCTGCAGTTTTTTCAAAATTGTCGTGCATTTCTAAATACACATCTTTCTGAAAAACAAATTTTTTTCCTAAGTCAGAAATGTACAATTATTCATTAAAAGCTCTTTCTTATCTACATTTTGAATATATGTACAGAGGCTTTTGCTTATATATCATTCACAGCCATTCATGGAACATTTTTAAAATGTATTCCTAAAAACATGGCCAAAATATATATTTTTGTTTCTCATTATGTAATGATCTAAAAAGGAGATCCTAAACAAAATGAGACAAGAATTTTTAACATGGCTTTATTCAATTTTGAGATTTCTGTTCTGGAAATGTATGCAAATTAGCACTCATTTTCATATTTTAACATATTTTCAGAAAACTTGTAATGTAAAATATAATTGTCATATTGAAAGTAATCAACTGGGGTTGTGTCATGGTGCTTTCATTAGTAAAATGTGTTTTACCGTATTTCCCTGTGTCTCCTTTTAAGGCTGTCATTTTGATTTACCTTGAGTTTTTTGGTTAATTTATTATTGTCTATTTGCTTTTATTTATTAATACTTAACTTATTTTAGTTTTTATTTTAGTTGTATGTTCCATTCTGTCAGCTATTGTTCAGGGATTGGTTTAGTTTTCTATTATCTGCTTTTGAGAATCTAAAATTAAATAAGTCAGAGAAAAATAACACCACTACTTACTTATACTTGTTCATAGGCTACTTGTTCATACATTTATAATTTAGTAACACACCCACACATGCCCTCCCACACGCACACGCACACGCACACACACAGGTGTGAGTGTTCTGACATCCATCAGCCCAGTGACACCACGGACGGACAGAACAGGTCCGATGACGTCAGCTGTCACCGTGCACATGGCAGTTCGTGGCTGTCAGTTAACGTGCCCACTCTGTGTCCTTTGTCATCATGGGGGCCACACACACATTTGGTACACAATGAAAATAAAACGGTCAACCCCAATGCTAAAAAAAACAACTGTGAATGTTCTGAAAACATTTGTAAAAATGCTATGTGCACTATTTGATTATGAATTTGCACAACCTCAGATTTTTACTCAATATTTTCTATTTTCTATTTGTAAAAAATCTCAAATTGTCAGAACTATAAACGTACATATTTATGACATTAATGCTATAAATTCAGAAGGAGAACTACATTTGTGCTGGTATATGCAAAGCCTTTCATTGGAAGACAAAAATTGCATTTTAGTGACACACATTCTTTCCAATGGGTGCATTCAGAAATACTTCATTAGTTTTCACGCAGAAGTTATGAGCAGGTGCCTCAGACAAAACACTGACAACTATATTCATTTAATGTTTGATTGACAGAGGGGTTTTTTTAAAGAACAAATTTGTTCTTGAACAGAACATTATTTTTTTTACAAATCTTTGTCTATATATTTATCGTTTTGTTTTGTTATTTTACACTGTTGATATTATGATAGCATATTTTTAGAATTACTTTATTAATCTAATTAAAAGGAACAGATGGAAAACCTGTTCAAACAAAAACTGCTTCCACTCACCTATAATCTAAAGGAACTTTGTTTAAATAGTTTGTCAGTGATATTCAAAATTGAATAACATTAAATCACCGCAGGGTTGCACATAAGTCGAAAATGTCAACGCAGTGCGACCTCAGTTGAAATTTAGTTTATTATTTATTTTACCCTGATTTCTCAAAGTACTCTTCGCTAAACGGTATATGGAAAATGTGTTCAGTTCAACATTTGGTTTGTAACTTTCAAACATTTTGTTTTAAAGAAGCAAAGACCAATTTGCATAAAATTCAATTAAAAATGAAAACCTCAAACGGCTGTCTTCGAGAAAAAAAAAGAAAAGGCAGAATGAGAATAAATCCATCATAAATTATTATGAAGATGGCGTTATGTTATGATTAAGTGGGTGTTTGCCCTTGCCGCAGAGCAAACACATCTAATCTACGTGGGAGTAACTCCACGGACGGCAGACTCTTCAACGCTCTGTGGTCAGATGGAGGTCAGCCTGCGGTCACCTGGAGCATTTAATAGGAACCGCAGGGAACATTTATCTGGAATACCTTCAAGGAGGTCAGAGCACACTCACCCGTCACTACTTCATAAACATCATTCCAGCTTAATTTACCACATGACACAATTATTATTATTATTATTATAACGTACCTGGTGTCATTGTAGGCGACATCCAGCCACTCGCCGACTTCCGTCTTCACGTAGTTAGAGTTGGGGTGCGGCGGCCTCAGCATCCCGCCGGGGTACCACTGCTCCGGACGCATGACGCTCCTCTCGTATGGGTTACATATGAACGCGGGGTTGGACCCCGTGCTGTGCGCGTCCATGCACGGCCTCGAGCCCCAACCCTGAGAGTTGTACCTCTCGTTAGAGGTGTAATTACTGCCCCACAATGCCCCCGCAGACTCGCCGTCCTCGCATTTCACTCTGACGCCGTATTGTTCCGGCTGATAGCCACTGAACCTGTTCTCCGGGGCTTCGACGAAGTCCGTCGCTTCGTCGGGGGGCTTGTACACGCGGCACTGTCGCTCTGCAGCATTGTGGTCGTAGTGTGCCAAGCGGCCGGGCGCGGATGGCGCGTAAGGATACAAGGCAGCGCGCGCCGCCGTGTCCAGGTGATCTCCCTCGTCCAAAGTTAAGTCATCGGCCTCGCACAGTGCGAAGTTGAACTCGTGCACCGATATCCGAGTAGGAGCGAGGTGTTGGAGACGCGCAGCGGTCTCGGCACTTTTGAATATTTCCACCAGTTGCTTCTGGCCGTGCGCGGTCTGGTCATCACGGTCGGGGCACTTGTACTCGGTGACGGCCCCGTGAGCTCCGGGACAGTTCAGAGGCATGTACAGATACTCTCCGCGCATCTGGTCGTTGCACGGGGGCAGAGATGCGTCCAAGTCGCTCGTCTCATTGGACTCCATGGCGAGTCCCAGTGACACGGACACCGCTTTGCACAGCTCCCTTGCGGTTTCTGAGATTGTGGCGCAGGCAGAAAAAGAGCGCGCGTCGCCCACACGGCAGACAGCGTTTAACAACTCCTCCCGAGGAGCAGCAGCTGTCTGACAGCAGTGTGTTTCCATGTCACTGGCTAGCGGATCAACGTGTCCGCAGCCCAAAAGGTTTGCGTCTGCATTGTTGGGCTCTTTCAGCCGGCCGACGCCGTTTCCCGGGTAGGTTTTGGTCAAATAGACCCGACTTTCTTCAGCTTTTAGCGCCATGCTGGAAGCGCTCGCAACGTCGTCACTATTTATTTTCTCCCCCACTGACAAAATGTTGCTCCGAGATAACTGTCGGTTACTTTGGCTCATTTCCCAAAATAAGTGTTTACTCGGACTAGAGACCGAAGTCTGCAGGACAAAGGTCTCTGGTGCAACTCTCACGCGCAGCGTTCTGGTAGAAGTCCTGCGGGAGACACAGGAATCACAAACTCCTCCTAAGCGGAGATCCACGGAGTCAGAGGTGATCAAATTGGTTTCGATGAACACTGAATTCCACAGAGAGCTTTTGCAGCCGATCTGGCAAACGCCGGAACTTTCCACCACTGAAATATAAGCACGGCGTTGAGTGATCCATTTGTCAGAGGTAACAATTTATGAATCTGATTATTTGGCACGACATGAGCAAATGAAGACACGAGTTTGTAATTGCAGCTTAACTGCATGCGCACGCAGTGTTCGGGATGCGCAGATGCCCACCTACACTGATTCTTTGGGAGAGTTCATCAGTTCAACTTCTGTGTCTGGTAAAAAAGAAATCTCGAGCATCCATCAGCTTTTGGATCATTGTAGCCTATGCTGTATCACCTCTTTCTCTTTCTTCCAGCTAGATCCTCCGGGTTTCCAAGTTGGACATTTGGGAGAGGAAAACTATTTGAATATTTGACAGCGAGCCAGTTGAGAGATACAATGGGGTTTCCTCATCAACGGCAACATCTCCTGGGACTACTTGGACACTGTACTTCCTGACGTTCATCACATTCAGGGCTCATGTCATCCAAGTTATGTTTTCGTTACTCTCGCACTCCAGCTCTACTTTTAAATTATTCATGTGTGACACGGGAATGCATTCCTCCTCATCAGAGGGCTCGGGTAGCCTGCGTCTTCACGCCCAGAGCTGCTGTACAGGCACTGAGCCTGGAGCCCCCCGCTGCTGCGCCATCAACCCTGTGACAGGAAGCCAATGGACATGTCTCCATCGCCCTGCATCGTAACAGTGAGACAACAGCGCCACCATGAGGCCGAGCAGGAAAACATTACCTCGCATGCCACGCGGGACCCAAACGACCATTGTAGCTTCTCAAGAGAAAATCTTTAGAAAAACAATGCTTCATCATGTTTCACATTTTGTCACCATTATATTGTTGAACAGATCATTTCAGGAATACCAGGGAGAGGAGAGCTCAATCATGAACTAGAGACCATCTTGTGATGGGATCACAACATCCGCAACACCCAATCGGGCCAGGGGTGTAACAATGGCCCATCCCCCACTACTTCCGACAGCCTTGCTTGGACCACACCCATCTGTACACCTGGCGAAGTACTTAAACAGCTTAGGTATGTATACACATTTAAGAAATCCTGCATTGGATATCGTTTCTACACTGTGACAATATCACACGGAGCTCTTTCTTCCATCTCTTGTGGATGTAACGTATGCACCATGAAAGCAGGAATGAATATTCAAGATATCTGGTGCATCCAATCTTCAGATTTCCCACCAAGATACAGCCTGTTGTGTTTGGATCTTGATGACAATCTCAGTAGGTTAGGACACTCATAAGCTAGATAGCTTCGGCCTTGACTCTTTCGGTCAGCCCCTTTCTTCTTTTGTTTATTACTGATGGTTGTATATTTTGCTGATGGAAATAAACTCAACACAACTAAACTTTAGCGATGAGTGCTAATTTGAGGTCACGAGTACATTTTCCAAGGAATGTTGCCACGATGCAAATGCAGGGGGTTTCATCAATCACCGTTATGTTACCTCATTCGGCAAATGATGGTTAAGTAACATACATTATTGCAATGAGATTACTTAATAATAATGTGCTGTGATATGAGCAAAGTAGACTTTTGGGGACCACACAGATCTCATGGTGTGTTCCCTCTTGTGTATAAATGTCTGAGCTTTGGAATTGCAGGAAGATTTGCTGGTGTGCAGCTCTTGGCAGCTGCAGACACCAGTCCAACCCAACCATAAAACCAGTGAGCAGAGCCCCACACACACAGCCGATGGGGCGAGCCGATGGGGCGAGCCAAGGCGGCGACACTCGTTTCACCTCTCTGAAGTGGAGTGCTCGATACATTGTGTCAAAGGCGTGTTTCAAATGACCGTCACGTGACATGATTCATGATGACTGAAGCTCGAAACGTAACCGAGGCTCACAAAGGGATCCGGTCAACATCCAGTCAACATCATTTCGATAAACAAATCATGTTTAAATAACGATATACAGTATATATATATATACTGTATATATATATGTATATATATATGTATACATACTGTATACATATATATATTATATATACAGTATATTATTTATACTTACATATATTTAAATGTATATATACAGTATATCATTTTAAATATATATATAACATTTAAAATACTGTATATATAACATATATATATATATATATATACACACATATATAAATATATATATATATATATAAATTCATCATCATGATGTAATCTTCTTAAAGATTTATTGTGGTATGGGAAATGGGATTAAAACTAGGAAATCAGAAGGAAGTTATGCCTCTGCTTTGGCCTCAAACAGATGTTATCATTTCTACAAACCAGAAATCCTTTCTGCTTTCAATGTCCTCAAACTAAAGAACATTTTTATAGCAACAAAACAGAAGGGGGGGGGTCCTCTCCCCAATTCCTACCTTTCCCTTCTTCAAGCGCCCTTGCTCGGACCACTCCCATGATTTCATAGTCTAATCTACACGCCTGTAAAGTTTCACGGTTGCATCTTGCACAGCTGTCACGCAATTAAGGTGACCAAAAGCTCTCCAAGACGGACAGAACTATAAACTGCTATCAAAGTACTCAAATCGGCTTCTGTGGTAGTTCCCGCTCCAGCAGTTGTCTCCGGGACCACTTTGCGACGATGACAGACCCAGACAGGGCCGGCTTGTAAAAAGTCCAACTGTCTCTTCTGGATCCAAGACCTCAAAGCTCCCCATGTTTACTCAGCACAAACAGGAAGAGGGTTGAGTGAAGCGTTAAGATCACGACTCAACCTATCGTCAATTGATGATTGTTTTAAATGAAGCCAGATGATGATGGGACCAAATATTGGAAATGTCTAACAATGAATGATTCAAGAACCTGATAACTTTGTCTCGGACTAAAGCGGTCAGATGAAGAACTGACCTAATTGCTGTTGAAAACTGGAAGCTAAGTCATGTGGGGTTCCTCTTTCTCTCTCCATTCCAAAGCGGCTGCAGATAACCGATGTTAAAGGGGCTCTCCGCCAATTTAACGCCAGAGTCGGGTTTTTTTTCATGTGCAGGGCGTAGCTCGAGGAAACGCGGCCGAGGAAGGAGCATCAAAATCGGAAGTCAGAAACAATATGCTCTTGAGCTGCATGATTGCAAAATATGCAGAAGTTTAGCTTGACCAATAATTAAAGTCAGGATATTTCAGCCTCATCTGCTTGTATTTTTATTTTATCTTTTTTCAAATTGTCAAATCACCGAACTTTACTTTATGTCAGTACATGACTCACCTGCTCAAGTGCCTCTTTAAAAAGGTGCTCAGGTGCTTGGCTTTATGAATGTTTTTTGTGCTATATTTTGGCAATTATATCTTGAATGAAGACATTGAACTCCCATTGAGTTTGTACAAATGTGGGCATGAATAACATGTGGCAGCATCTGGTAAAGTGAATGCTGCTGGATGTTGACGGACATGGTGACACAGAGCCATTCCACACAAGTGCTGAACTAATCCTCAACTGAGCCTGCTGACTCATAAAAGACTAAGACTCATTTTAGGAGCTTTACAGTTGCCATGCATCTACATTAGAGCCCCTAACAGAGCACTGGCACTGCAGTTGCATCATAAAATAGGATGAGTGACTCGGCGAGTGTGTTATCACAAAGCCAGTTCAAAGACATATAGAACATTTACATGACCATCTCTCCGACACACAGCAGGCACACTTGTCAGTCTGGCTTATTTCCTGCTCAAGCTGTGTCCTTGGGGATGTATTTGATTCGACGCTGAGGAACTGAGGGTTCACATAAGGTTGAGAACAGATCTTAACTTTTCTTTAAAGATGGCCTTCATTGAGTTTTTCTACATCTCCCTTATCTGACCATTCTACCCATTGCCAGGTGGGAGAAAATGACTCGGTGTGGGAGGCAGCCTTCTGTCAATCTGACACTGTGGTCGTTCTAGATGAGCTGCAGCTACAAGAGCAGGGCCTCAGTGCTGGTGCCATTTGCCTTTTCAAATATGTCGACATTTGTTCTGCAGCTCTCCCTAAAAATGTCAAGGATGATTAGCACTGGTGGAACCTTTCAAATGGCTCGCCAAGACGCCATGTGGGGTAACTATTACATAACACCAGTAGTTATTGCCATGGAAGAGATGAGTTGGAGAATATATTTGGCTTTTTCTTGTCAAACAGTTTACATGTCGCTCGTCACACATGTCAAAGTCGCCCCGAGACTTTAGTACAAATCACAACACAGACCACAGTAAAGGTGTTGTGCTGAAATTGTTTTGTTCCTGTCTGTGTTCAGCTATTATACCAAACAAAAATACCACTGACTCCAAGCATAACCACATCAACTAATATGAATCGCTTCAGACAGACTTTTTTAAACACACAGTATAATTCAATTAAAATGAGGTGAATCATCTCAAATCAAAGAAAAAAGGGAAAGAAGATGCATTTAAATGATAAAACAGAGTAGCAGAGAAAGTAGCATAACTGGGTAGCTTCGCTTCCAGAGAAGGCAATAAGTCTCGTACAAAGTGTACAAAATTCCTGCCATGGTATCACGTCTTTCAATGTATTCAACGATGATAGGCTATGAGGAACTGTGGCACTGTTGCACAGGTTTCTTCTATTTCTTTCCGCTGGCATCCAACAAGAGCTGCTCAAACAGTCACAAGCTTCTGAGAGTCCAAACATCTAGAAAATCAAGCACTCTAATCACATGTTGAAAACTCAACTTATATATTTATGTTGCTTTTCATGGTATTATATTGTGATCAATTAAGTTATTCAAGCGGGGGGGAATATTCAAAGGAGTCAAATCTTCCTCTTTGTCCTCTTATGTTTCCTGTTGCTCTGCTCTCAGTTCTCGAAAAAAGGCAAAATGTCACATTTCTGTAACATTTCTGAGGGCAGTGGCAGAGACTAAGGAGCAGAGGAAAAAACATTAGTCCAGGTGGGGTGAAACAAATTCTTAAGTAACAAAAGGTCACACAAGGACGAGGCACTCAGGCTGGAAGGTGCGGCAACACACGGGAAGTACCAAAACGATCAGGCACCGAACAAGGAGTCGAAACAGACTAAATATACAGGGGAACGAGACACAGGTGGAAACAATGAGGGCGGGGCTTGCAATCATACAGGCCACAGAGGAGTGGCTTAGGGCAGGTGAAGGGAATGAACAATGAGGGGACACGTGTAAGACACACACACACACACACATACTGCCACGCTAATTACACACAATAAATATAGAAGCAAACGTGAAAACGTCACCTCTTTTGTCTTAACTAACTGAAAGCAGATACTTTTGAGTCAGTTAGTTGACTTGCTAGTCTTGATTAAGAAGTTTGATTCATAATGTGAAGAAATATATAATCTGTTCTATAGATTACTTTATCAGTAAATCAACCAGAGGCCTCCAAGTGTCTGGATGTTAGATTATCAAAGCCCTCCCCCGTGGCCCTGAGCATTGACTCGTTACCAAGCAGTACATGTAGGCCAAGGACCTGCTTTTAATCCACCTTTACCTTGATGCTGTCCGGGACAACCACCTCTGCAGTGCTGCCACTGAGATCAACTGGTCGGACGCCCAGATCAGCCCATTAAGCCACGAGGGGAAAAGCAGGTGGAATTTTTTTTAAGTCACATTTACGTTTAAAAAAACCCCTGTATTCTGCGTCAGTACAACAATGTACGTTGTTTGTGTTGATTAATATTCTGCGAGCAATGACAGAAAAGCATACACATGTGCATTATCAACCCAGCGAGGGCAAAGAGTCCCAGCTGAGAACCCCGCCCCCCCCCCCATGCTGTTTGCAACCTTGAATTTCCACTTTCACAGATTTTCCTGTTTTCCAGGAAAAGACAGTCTAATATCTCAGCCTTGGCATTTTGCCTCTTAGAAACCTTGCTTTTCCCCTCTCCATTCTCCCACTCATTCCTGCCTTTATCTCTTCCCTCTTTCAGCTCGAGAGTGGAGTTAATATTAGGCTTCATATTCTATCAGAATAAGTAATAGTCACAGTGAGTTGTTAATGTGAATTCTTGGCAAATATTTGAGCGGGGAAAGTGTAATCTGCTTGTTGGTTCTCTCACTGTGGAACCTGTGAGGTTTAAGCCAGAGCAAACACCAATATAACATTTTAATGTCACTGCAATGGAATACTGTCATTTCTACAATAAAAAAAGTCTTCAAATTATGCGACAAGTTCACAAATCAATTTCACTGTGCAGAGAAAACTAAAAAGCTCTCACAAAAACAAATCTTCTGTGCTGAATTATGGGTTTTAGACTCCATTTAGGATATAAAGTAGGTCAGTAAAGGCTACAAGCGATTACAGAGGTTAAAGTGGACATTAAACTTAATCGCACCAACAAGTCCGGCGTCAAAGCATCGCGACGGAAACTCACACCCAAGCAATGTGGGTAACTTTATTTGTAGTCCAACGTTAGCTCTGGGGATAGCATTTATGTTATAAAAGTTCTACAAGTGGTTCATTTCTTAAGATATTCTTGCTGAACAAAACAAGGACGTATTAAACTTGAATCCAAAGCAAATGGAAAAAGACAATGCCTTTTTGTCAAGGGGACCCAAGTGATGCTTACTTCTGGGTTGGCCTTCAAAAAATGCATAATTGCTGCAGCATCTACAGGACTGTCTCAGAAAATTAGAATATTGTGATGAAGTTCTTTATTTTCTGTAATGCAATTAAAAAAACAAAAATGTCATGCATTCTGGATTCATTACAAATCAACTGAAATATTGCAAGCCTTTTATTCTGATTTATTGCTGATTATGGCTTACAGCTTAAGAAAACTCAAATATCCTATCTCTAAATATTAGAATATCATGAAAAAGTATACTAGTAGGGTATTAAACAAATCACTTGAATTGTCTAATTAACTCGAAACACCTGCAAGGGTTTCCTGAGCCTTGACAAACACTCAGCTGTTATAAATCTTTTTTTTTACTTGGTCTGAGGAAATATTAAAATGTTATGAGATAGGATTTTAGAGTTTTCTTAAGCTGTAAGCCATAATCAGCAATATTAAAAGAATAAAAGGCTTGCAATATTTCAGTTGATTTGTAATGAATCCAGAATGCATGACATTTTTGTTTTTTTTAATTGCATTACAGAAAATAAAGAACTTTATCACAATATTCTAATTTTCTGAGACAGTCCTGTATATGGCAAGAAGAAAAAGTCGAAAATGCAGGTGTTAAATGTTGCACTGGGTGTTCTTATCGGGGACATTTCTGTCTGGCAGTCATTCATGGCCTTCATAATGCTTCTGCTGGAACAAAATGCAGTCCTTCAAGAGAGTGGACAATAAAAGAGGAATGAGATCCAGCAGGGCTGTGTTGAATCTCATAATGTTATAAATGTCTTTATAGGCTCAAGCCAAACCTGCTCACTTCCAAATCTCCAGTACACAGCCTGTATTGGTCCACATTAAACAAGTTGAATGGATACTGTATGTAGATAATGTCCTTGGCAGAACTTTTAACCCTCCTGTTACCTTTATATTTACTGACATATTTTACCCTTGGGGTCAATTTGACCCCAGCAATTAAAACCTCCAGAAAATTATTAGAATTAATATTGTTTTCCAAGTTTAAGTGTGAGGTACTTTATGTTTGTTTGTTGACTTCCTAAATAGCCCTTTAAATATATAAAAAAGTTGATATTTCTTATATGTTTGACACAGTGAAAAACAGCCTGGAGTCAAATTGACCCGAAAGAACACCGACATTAAACATTGAATGGGGTCAAATTGACCCGAAAGGTAACAGGAGGGTTAAAAACCGGTCTGGGTGATTTTTGGACAAAATGTAATATGATACAAGCATTTGAAGCATGTGCATTTTGTTTGTTATGTGTTCTGACATTCTGGCATTAACGATCAGCTGGTAATCAGATGTCTGAAGATTGGCTGCCTTTGATATATTCCTATGTTTCATGATGACCACGACTCTCTGGCTTGAGGGGAATTTCAACTTAACTAGTTGGAAACTGGTCAAATTATTCTTTTTGATGAATCCTTTTCAAGGGTAAAATCGAGAGCGCGCATTTCATTTGATGAACACATCCTGCCAATCTATACAGACCAAATGCTCGTCTGAATTTCCAGTGATCTGGAAACAACGGGGAAGTCAATCACAGCTTCTTTAGACCAGTTCAATGTAGTCTCCCAGTAACGCAGCCTTGGAAATGGGACGCAACCATTTTCTGTCAACAAGCTCTATTTGTGATGCTTTTTTTTAAAAAGCACTCTGACACCTTATTCACACACAAAGCCTTAGTTACATGTATTAATCATTTACATATTGTAAATGTATAGTCTACTACAAATACTTTTCTTTACATTCCAGATTGATTATGATGTAAATAATATGTGTGCTTTGCCATTTCTGGTGCGACACTCGACTGCGATTACCACATGGAGCTAGTTTAGAGACCTGCATGTCTTTTGGCAGGCTATTGTACGAGCACTAATCTCAAATTCAAAAATATAATTGTTGAGTTTCACATCGGCTTACATACACTGTGCCACGTAACCATAGTAACTAAGGGAGAGAGGAGAGGAAGGACGTTGCTGTGAGTTTACTCTGATCAGCAAGTCACTAAAAAGGTCTGAAAAGTCCTAGTCCCACAATAAAAACATTATATTTCATACACAGTAATGTTGCAAGACAGTTGAATACAATGGCTTGAGCACCCCCAATAACAACAATAATAATGTTAAATCCCAACGATACAGATTCCTCCATGACACCAAATATGGTTAGAATCTACTTGTTGCGGGATATCTCAAGGAAGCTGTCAAGAACCATTATCATTTGCCACTAACGAGGAACTAGGAAGTGAACAGAGACTTGCAGTCAGTTGTGGAACAAATATTACAATTATTTGTTGGACCACTTTGACAAAATAGCTTTGCACAAAGTTAATGCAATAACGTGAGTTTGATCGTGAGTTATAAGTGGGTTATAATAATAGAGACATTTGCTGACGTATTTTTAAATCTATTTTTTGACTTCATCTGATCAGTCTGATATTTCATGTACTGTAGTACTAAACAACAGCGACACAATATTAATTAGTATTAAATATGAATAGTTTAATTTTCTCATATATTTATTTCCTCATTTAGCCTTCTGTACTGCAATACTCTTTGGCTGAAAAGACTTGTATATATTGTCACAGTGATATTAATATTACAGGTGCCAAGTCTGCACTCACTGATTATAGGTCATGTCCCCTATCCAGCATGGCATGGAGCACCTGTGTGGCAGTCAAAACATAGGAAAATAATCAAAAAGTGTCTTTATTCTCATTCCTGTCTAATATTTTCTAAATATTATCATTGCCATTTTTGTCAATACCTCATTTTTTCGTCGGTCTTGACATTTGTTTTCCTAAGTCCAGATGTTCATCTTCGCCAATGACAAAAGAAACAGAAGATAATACAAACTGCCAATCTACAAACATTATACAGAGTCAGTCATAACTTACTTGAAGTCCAGAGGATGGTGGTTTATAATGTAATATGTCTACATGTGTGCAATAGAGAGTTATAGCTTGTTTATTTCTACATAAACAAAAAACAATGCAAAATATGACTGCTATTACTGCTCTTGTCTCGGGGGAGAACAACCGATTCTGAGATCTCAAAAAATAATTTGAACCTAATTCATACTCTTGCTTGACTTGGCAGATAATTCCTAAACACACCGCTCTTTAGGCTTTAACATCTTTTAAATGAAGTGTTTTTTTAACATTGACACTAAGATCACCATGACATTTAGGGAGTTTTCTCCAGAACTTCAGTACAAGCTGACCTTCCTTGTACTCAGCATCTAGTGGCTACTAGAGGAATTGTATCTTAACAATTCACCATGAAGCAAATTGCAGCTCAAAAAACAACAAAAAAGAGTAGATCATCATGATATCGATGTGACGTTATGCATTTTTTTCATACTTTTATTTTCTTAAAGGAAACTGGATTTGCAGTTCCCACAAACCACAATGCATCTGCATGAATAAATATCATATGGTGCGACTGTGGGTCAGTGGGTAGCAGGTCCTTCTTTCAATCAGAGCAGTTGGAGGTTCAATCCCCGACCTAGTAGATGTGTCCTTGAGCAAGACACTTAACCCTGAATTGCTCCCTGCAGCTGTGTCTACGGTTTATGAATGTAACAGGATTGTAAGTCGCTTTGGATAAAAGCGTCAGCTAAATGACATGTAATGTAATCATCGGCTAAAGAGACGAAAAGCCTGATTCAAAAGAAATGAATGGACTTCTATTTGTGGTGATCAAAATACCACAAACGTAAATATCTACACTCACAGACAGAAACTGCTTGTTCTTCCCCGTGTTGTTGCATTTCAGCCAAATGACTCTTCAGCAGCTCAGAGTAGTTGCATAAAGCTGCTGAATAATAACAGCCAAGTTATGCAAGTTTCTGCACTCATTCAGGCTTTTAGTCATACTTAAAATACCTCTGTGTCCTCTCACATGGACAGTGTTACCTCCGTCTGCACATGTTTGTTGTCAGATTTGCAACCCATCCATTTCATCCTCCAGTCAGCAGGAATGGGGCAGTAGTTGTAATATCCTGCTTCCCCAAAATCCAAAAAGATGTGCACTTTCTTGACATATTAAAGTTGTTTTTATCCTTCTATTAGTTCATATGTTTCATATTTACCACTTTACAGTGGTATGCAACAAACTTTCACGTTCATTTTCGAGTGTTTTTGTAAATACAGTAACTGTCAAGTAATACAAATGGTATAAGAACAGTCAAAATTGCAAATATATTCTTCAACAAAAAAAAGTTGGATTTTTTTTATTACGAGATTCTTTTACAAAGTTTTTAATTACTTTTTTTAAGAAGCAATTTGATTTTTCTTTTCCAGACTTAGTGCACGAAATGTGGAGAGGGTTATCAGCTAATGAAGTCTTAACACCTAAACATATCAAAAAAGGTCTAGATTGTACCAAAGTCAAATATGACCTTAATTTCCCCTGAAAGTCAAATATGAGGTCTCCTGTTTAGTAATACACACAACAAGTTTCACACTTAAAAGTAAAATAAATAAATAATAAACTGCAGGTTAATCTTAGGTGAGCAGGTCCAGTACGGGTCACCTTCATCCGGATGATGAGAGCACACGCGAGGTTGTTGGGTAGATGAGCACAATGTGAAAGCAAGCATACAGAGAGAGCTGGGCAGGTACAGTGGACCCATCTGGGATCAGATACCAGTATTTTAATGAATAACAATTGAACACATTTATATCCATGTATTTTTTTGTAACATTTGTATTTACTAAAGTTAAGAAAGCAGTGTGCAAGTCAAGCCAGATGGGAAAAAAACAATTATTACATACAGTATATAGATTAAACAATGGTATCTGATCAGTAATATATCGACCCAAAGCCTAGTTATTAATATCAAGACTATATAGAAAACTGCACAAACAATCTGTTTTGAATGCTGTATTATGTGAGGTTTTTAAACAACAGGGAAGTACAGTTATTTCAGTGGGTTTGCTAGCATGTTTGGAAAATTATTGTTTTACCCAGTCTTAGACTGTTTAATCCTCCCACACAGGTCAGCACGGGTCTAACCGAGGGCCGCTTTACAAATGTGAGGAATGCAAAACTGAGTTGTGTTTTTTATTTTTTATTTGCATATTCGTCGTACTATTGTTTTGTTCTGTTTGTCACTCTCTCTTGTCCCCATGTAACGCGTCTTTGTGTATTTAGAAAAACGCTATATAAGTTTGAATTATTATTATTATTATTATTACCAGGTTCCTACAAACACACACCGGGTGAGTTCTCCCGTTCTCACCATTTCATTGGAGTTGACATTGCGCTCCAAGTAAAATGAAATCTTTAGTTGGTCAGACTTGTGAAAATAATACCGAATTGTTTTTGGAAAATCCATACGACCAAAGGTACAAGAAAGCGTCACAAGTCTGTTTTGATTTCAAAGGGATCCTATGGAAAACTAGGAATACAATGATGTCACCATGAAGCACTAACTGCATCACCTCTTCCCTGCAGACCGATGAGGCTTTTCACCCTGCTCTCATTTATTGGCTGGACGCAGTGCATTCATTAGTTATGGCTGCCTTCAGTCAGCTATTTAAACAGCTTTGTATGTTTGGTTTATGAGAGTGATCAAAATTAGGCAAAGCACATGTTTATATTTATATTTCGCAGACCGCACATTAAACCATAAATATAACTGCAGGAGAGCAGTGTGTTCACCAGTCAGTTCAGAAAGGACACTGGAAAGAAAAAGATCTAGAAAATGTAGTTTAGTACAAATTAAATTCCATAATGCTGCGGGGGCCTCAGAGGTTACCAAGGGCCCTGGATGTCACCAAGGATCCAAAGCCACTTACAATCCTTGTTACATTCAGACACCGTAGACGCAGCTACAGGGAGCAATTCAAGTGTCTTGCTCAAGGACACATCGACTAGGGCGGGGATTGAACCTCCAACCCCCTGATTGAAAGACGGACCTGCTACCCACTGTCCCTTAGTCGCCCAGTTCGTGCAGAGTGTTAGCGTTCCATCTATTGGTACTTAAAGTGCAATGGACCCTTTGCTAAGCCCCCAGCTGCTGCAGAGTCTTCAATATGCGGTTTAAGGACATATCCAGGATGTGAAACTGATTCAGCCGCAAAAACAGGTTAAAAATATGAAGATAGTGTCTAAAGGCTAAAGATCACAGTGTAGAAGTAAATCTTCGCTGCATGTCATACCCTCTCTCTAACTTGTCCTGACCATCACCTCTGCCCTTGGTCACAGCTGGCCGATACTACGAGGGCATCAGTTAGCGAAAGGTCAACCAAGGCGGAAGCGAACCTCATTTGTTTTGCATGTCAACAAAACGCATTAAACAAAGGCATAGCTACAAAATAATTCCAGTATGGTTTGCTAAATAATTAGCTGTGACGTTGAGTCATTTGTACAGCAGTAAATGGGCACTTTGTTGGAGTAAAGCAATGAGCAATCTGAAGAATGGTGGCAAATGTCTAATGTGGGCCGATGTTTTAAAGAACAAGATGTGTGGTTTCTTTAAGCTTTTGTGAGAAAAAAATACATTTTACTGTTCACTATTTGCGGATTAAAAAAAAAAAGTTCTGGTTCTGGCTTAGTGAATGCACAGTATGTTACAAAATAGGGGTTTGAATCTATGATTAAACCTTAAAGGTGTGTTTTGACAGCAGCAGATTAAGTTAAAACAAAATAATAATCTTTCGGAAACAGGCAATTTCTTTACAAGTTTTCTCCATTTGACAGATATAAAAACATCTTCACTTTTGACGAACATTTCAAGGTTGTCTCATGACCTCAAAGACAACCTCGGCACTTACAATGCAATAGTAAATAATACAGTATTCAATACGCAAATGTTTTTGTATGTTTTAATTAAATGGACCATGTGAACAAATACTCTTCCGCATAAGAAGGAGCCTTAATGGGAAAGTCAGGTGCATTCCTAACTCTAATACAGTAGCAGGTCCTCCTACCAGAGCAGCCCCTCTCTGTGTTGTCTTTTTTTAACCTTTCTGACAAACCCTACCCAAAATGATCTACTCCAGAAAATGATCTTTCTCAATTAAGTATCATTGCATGAGCTGAACTTAATAATGATGTTCAGCCAGTCGCTGAAAAACTAATTATGTGAGCTCAATGATGTTTTTATTTTAATTACTTTCTCAGTAGCAGGCAGAGAACAAGTAATCCTCCTCCAACCATGTTTCTTCCTCAATTAACAAGCTCCTCCAAAAGGATGCTTGGCTCCTCCAAGCACAAGTCAGAGTGACATTGAGAGTGCAACATCCACAATTAATGGGGTCACACTGAACCACTGAGTAGGAATGGCAGTTCTTAGGTAGTTTTCTTTTCTGCAACATCAACTTCAGGCGCATGAGTTCCTCCTTCCTATGAAATGACCAAATACAACAATATTGCCTGCGTATCCAAAGCCTGATAGAGTGTGTTCCTTCGGGCCATAGACCTCTATTATTGTCCAAAAATGTTCAAGGAAATTGCTTGTTTGTACACACACACAACATAAGGTCTCGCTTCCATTACCTTTCGGAGATTTTGGAATCATCCCAAAAATGATGAATGAAACAATACCTAAAAAACAGGTAACGGGTTGTTTAAACAATAAAATAGAACAACACCCATCTTCTTTGAAACGATCTCCCAACTCCTGAAATGGGACTCGGCGAGGAGCGAGGCAAACTCTTTATCCCTCGATTCAATTGTAATCTATTTAAACCGTGTCGGCTGCAATTGGGTGCTTTTTGACTGGGGTCCCACGTGAGATACGGCAACATGTTATACCTCTGGGGTCAGCGGGGACCCCGGTCCATCTGATTAGAGTATAATTAATAGTTTGCTGTATACACCCAGTAGGCGTTTGAATGCATGCGTTCAGGGATGCATGAAGTTAGGGGTGGAAAAAAAAAAATATGAAAGCGATGAATGTTGTGCTGGCACGACCTGCTAGAACAGGGGTTGGGAACCTATGGCTCGTGAGCCATATATGGCTCTTCTGGTGACGGCATATGGCTCCCAGACAATTTTGAGTTTAAAAAAAAAGAAAATCCGCCCGCCCCCCTGTAATTTTCTCTATCGCGCCAGATTACAGCAGCAGTAATGTCAGGTCCTTTTCTTAAAGGCGTCTTTGTTCTTTTATTAAACTAAACGTCTGTTATTAATCGTCTCCACAGCAGCATGTCATTCTGTCTTTAGTGTCGCGTTAACACTTCTCGGCTCGCCGGCAGGTTCCTGACCCCTGTGCTAGAACCTCCATCTACTTTCAACCCTGCTGTGTCGCGTAAAGTCTCCCAGAATGCACCGGGGCAACAGGTTTGTTTCTGCATTCTAGTGTTAGCTGGTTAGTTCTGTTGTTTTACTTTACTGCCGTCTCAACCTGCACTGACAGAGGGTCAGAGGGACCCTCGCCGGGCGCTCGCATGTATCTAACAACTTGTTCAGGTAATGTTGTTGAATGTCGGTTG
Source organism: Pseudoliparis swirei (assembly GCF_029220125.1). NCBI lineage: Eukaryota > Metazoa > Chordata > Actinopteri > Perciformes > Liparidae > Pseudoliparis > Pseudoliparis swirei. The sequence goes on along the minus strand of NC_079390.1, from coordinate 10,044,563 downwards.
GTTTCATTGTGTGCTCCATGTTTATGTGAGTTTCATTCCTCTCCTGAAAATGGATTAAATTATGAAATAACACTGTATATTTTACAATTATTTAAAATATTTTAGCATCTTCTGATTTGGAGGTTGGATTTAATTTTGATGTCAAAGACTTTTATACTTAATTCATTCTCAAAGAACACAATAGTTCTATATTTAAAAAGTCTGTTTTGTCCGAGCCTTTAATGCTGGAGCTAATGGATGGTGCATTTTCTCCCTGTGGCCTTGCAATGTTTTTTAGCATAACCACAATTTATGCAAAATCACATTGAAACTTGAAAGTTTCACCAAACCGTGCCTTAAGAAATAGAAACAAAACTCAGCGATACTCTATGTCTGATCATTTATACAGAGGCAGACAAGAAAATAAAGAACACTACTTTTTCGATTATAATTTACTGTCTGCCAATCTAGTGCTGACCATCCACAACTCTCCCAGGAACTATAGGGGTGAGTTAATAGAGACTCACAGTTCCATTTCTTTGTTATTGTAAAAGTTATCCACTGTGTGTTGGTCTTAAATCTGTAATGAATGAGAAAGAGAGCCAGATAAACATGCACACACAATACACACACACATGCAAGATATTTAACATGTTGACCTGGTGACAGCTCGATGAATAAGAAGGGGATTTTTTTTACAATTCATCCTTAGTAGGCCAAGAATGTGTGTTTCAAATTTTGTGAAGATTAATTCAGTCGTAAATGTTTCACTATAATCGAAACCAGGGCCGGAGTGGGGCTACTTTTCAGCCCGGGAATTTCAGGCTCAAGACCAGCCCACTTTTTTCATGGTAGTGGAAATTGGATAAATGAAGCAACAGTTCAGCTCTTACTATCCTGTAGTTCTTTTATTAATACCATGGTCCAACAAATAATGTAAAGGTTAAATACAACAATAATAATCCACTTAAGATGAGAAGTTAACAAAAAATATGCACAACATTAAAAAAGGCAGAAGAGCATAGCAGGGGTGTCAGACTCAGATTAGACAGTAGGCCAGATTTGTTGGAGTGAGACCTCATGGGGGGCGTCATTGTCATGGTCATTGTCATGGTCATTGTCATGGTCATTGTCATGGTCATTATCATTTTTCTGCATGAGTATTATATAGTGGTGATTTACTCCTTTACTACACACACTAATGAGCAAACAATGCATATTGGTTCATCAAGTACTGTACTGCTCTTTCTTAGAATATATAACTTTAAATCATATTGTTTCCTCTGTTATCCTCTCTACCTGTCCCTGTAGTCATGGCCTCCTCATTGAAAATGTCGGGCTCATCATTTTCAGCAGGAGACTCTTATCTGCTGCTCCGAAGCTACAAAGAAAAATTAAGAGTCATATTACTGCATACTTCAATATCAATAGTATATGTCAATATTTGCATAATATTTGCAAAGTCTATGGATCGCCATATTTTGGGTGATATAAAAAGGCTAATATTTTAATTCAATTTAATATTTTGCTTGGGAATAGGTTGACAACGCTACAATGATATTAATCAAGGCTACAACGTTAGCCGAATAGTTATGTTGCTAATCATTAGGCCTTTGTCTCTCTTTACCAGTTGCCACTTGTGTTTGTCCTCTTGAACATAAATCTGTAAGCTTGGCATATTTGGCAGCATCCTCCTCCAATGCCTTTCTTTTTTTCAACCTGGCTTTTTCAGCCCCTCCTGCCCTCTTCCTCCCGTCCATCCTCCCTGACGCGTATCGTTGCGGTCGGGCCGGCCCAGCTATCCGTAGCAGAGAAAACTTTTTGGAAAAGACGGCTAAGGACCGAACCAACTCTATTTTGGAGGGGTGAAGTTCTCCTCTCCCAAATTGAGTTGGTTGGTTCCATAATGGACTGAACCAACTCTATTATTTGGGAGGGGTGAACTTCCTCGCATGGTACAACCCATGCAGAGGCTGCGGTGTCAGAATGCTGAACGTGTTCGTTTAGCCCACTTTAAGAGAAGATGGACTAACGTGACAAATGTCAACAAATAAAATTCTCGACCGGCCCAGAAGTTTAGCGGCCCACCGGGAACTCTCCCGATTCTCCCGATTACCCACCCCGGGCCTGATCGAAACTCCAAACCATCTTGATGAAACTGGAGAAAAGCCTTTTGACCTCGTGACCTTTTCTGAAAAGGTCACGGGGTGACCCTCTGAGATGTTGACCTCTACATTAACTTCCAGTTGTACTCAGTAATACTATATTTACTTTCAGTAATGTTTTCATCACAAAATGCTCAGCATATATAGCATGACATGCATAACTAAGAGTTTTGTAGATCTTAAAACAAAGTTAATTCACTTTAAACTCTGAAGTGATGTGATATAAGTCTTTGCAACATCATGTCAGACTGAGAGAAGTTGATGACAGTGTTTTCTTTTGTCTTTGTTGAGTTTCAAATAAGACGGATTTGATAGTGAGAACCACCATTCTGTTGGGAGCTTTCCTCATTGTTGTTTATCTCTATAAATATTTTACCCCAGTGTCATCTTCCGAGGGGGGATGGCAATCAAACAAAGATCCAAGAGTGCTGGTTTTGAGGAAGTGAGACTGGACAACGTCCTCGAGCCGGAGCAACGCGAGTACAATGACATCCTGCAGTGGGACGTCAACGACCGCAACCTCGCTCTGAAGCCGATACTCTTCCTGCAATGGAAGGAAAGAAACTGTTCACTAAATGGTGACAATGACGTCTTTGCCAACAAAATCAACATGGTTGACTATTTCCAAAGCCTCGAGAACAATACAGGAAACGGGCCCCTCTTTATCGGCCACCTGATTTGGGATGCGGGGCCCATTAGAGAGCCTCATAATAAGAACTATAATCCAGTTCAGGCGCAGGAGTCAAACTCATACCCCCTCCTACTGCGGTGGTTCACTTCCTCTTGTCCAGCCACACAGCGTTGGTCATATTCAATATGTCCCAGTTCATCACCATTCTTCCCATTGATGATGTTTACATGGCACTATGACTCGGTCCTTATTCCCATATGGGGGTGAAGAATGAAGGACTGAATATTCCTTTCAGAAATGTGGGTAAATATAACCCCTGCTATTATCGAGATGTTCTCCTTGTTCACAGGTTCCTTCCAGCTGAGCTGTATTGCATGTGGCACCAAGGGAATGATCCCAATCTGGAATGCATTGACACATTCTGATTAGCAGGTGGGGACAGAGCTTGTTAATACTATAATATTCACTCAGTGGCCACTTAATTAGGTAGAAAAAGGTTTCCGTCTTTGGTGAAATGGCATTCATATGTCTAAATTGCATTCAAATTGAGAACAAATAACTTGATCGAACAGGAAAGCAAAAGTTTTCAGTCATTTGAAAAAGAAAAGGTGCCGTCGTGGTTGTCAACGTTTCCCTTCGGCCACACCAGGCCCTGACAGAGTGGATGCTAAGCAGCTGGCTATAGTAACACCTTGCAAATAAATTACTCAGTTGTGTCAGAGACTGCTTCTCCACGAGGGACAGGCCACTGTTTTTTTTTTTTCATCCAGTTGTAAATATTTGATTTGAACTTGTGTCAACACCTGAATCTGCTGAGCAAGACCCCTCCAGATTGGGATGTCTCTGATTAGACACACACACAAAATATGAGGACACATGTGATCTCTGTGACATTGAGAAGTCAATACTTTACTATGTTGACTATGGGCGACTGTGGCTCCTTCAACCAGAGGACAGGCGGTTCGATCCCCGGCTCCTCCGTAGTCCACGTCGACGGGTCTGTGTGATTAGGTACGAATGGTGAGTTCGGGGCCTGATGAAGCCTAAAGGAACAAGAATCATACATCAGAAGGAAAAGATGTGATCAGAGGAAACTTTGAATTCTCACAGAAACTCTTTCATTTCCCTCATTTTCACATATTTCACATATTACAAATGTATATCAGATGGAGAAAGTGGCAACTCGCACGTTTGTGTGAAAGCAAAGACTCTTTCAAACCTAAGAAATAATATATTTTTTTCCAGATGTCTTTTAGCTCATTGTGAAGTTTAATGAATACCTTGATCCTGCAAATATATCTTTATTTGAAATGAGTATTATTTTGTATTCAACCGAGGTTATCTGTTTGTTCTTTTGAGGGGATAACTCTAATATCGCCGACTGGATTTTGAGAACATTCTGGAAACATCAGACGCCACTTTTAGAAACCAGGGATTCTGCTGATTGATGATATCTCAGCACTTCAGGCTGTCCAGTGGGTTGCTTCAACCAGAGGTCAGAGCCCGATGATCCACGTGTCAAAACTCACGACAAGATATTTAGAAGGAGGATATACATGTTTACTGTTGTTAGAGTAAATATTTGAGCATTTCATATTGTGGAATGCAGTTGGTTTATTTGTTTATTCCTAGTAGTGCGTATGTCTGTTTTCTGTGGTTAGACTACTTTATTATCTCACTACTTCTCATGGATGGAAATGCATATATGTGTACATTAAATCTTCTTAATAATAAAAACCTGGTTTCAGAGCACTCAATTATCTTATTTGTATGTCATTTATTGGATATTTTTAATAATTTGGACCCAGCGTGACTGTATGGTAAAACATCTATGCGTTAAAGTTATGAGTAATATCCGTCTCATTGTCAGACTAGTTTGCCTCATGCATTTCACAAACTAACGTTTTTGTTTGCCGTGTATAACACAATACACCTGCACCCCTCGAGTTACTCGTGTTGAGCACAGCAACTAGGGGACATCTTTAAAAGGAAGATACATGAATATAGTTTTTAAAGAAATGTTAGGGACATTAATAACCTAAAGTGTTGCTTTAATAATTTTCACTGTTAGAATTAGAAAACTACATGTCAGAAATGCTAGTTTGCACCACTTATATGGAGTTCTTATGAAGCTTTTTTTCCTTCTTTTTCTAAAATAAATGAAATACAAAAAAGTTTATTAAATTATGAGCACTGACTCGAAACTAGTGCTGAACAAGCCCCGGATGCTTGAGGCTAGCAGACCATATTAATTAGATTAGATGAAATGAGATCATCCTTTATTAGTCCCACAGTTGGGACATGTATAGTATTCCCGAAGCAAAGGGGAAAGTGAAACAGAACATTGTAACAAAAGAATGACAATAAATAACATATCAAACAGTAAAGGGAAGATAAACAAGTTAACCCTAAAACTAACGAAAACTACAATAAGATACAAACTGACTGAATGGTTGCGTTCACATGCACATATGAAACAGGAACTATATGTATTGTACAGTGGAATACACGTATATTGATATTGCACATGAATGAATGAGCAACTTACAGGATCAAATAAAAATTACAAATAAAAACGACAGAAAATGGTTCAGAAGGATCTTTACCCATCGCTATCTTTATGTCTTTAAGATATCTCCAACACACTTTTACACACACTTTAACACAAGGACGTACATTCCTCTCACACCAACAGTTAACATAGCCGTTGCCATTATAGACACCTAAGTGTGTGATTTATATCGATCAACAAAGAAGAAGATACTTGACGTGTTGTGGTAGCGTTGATCTAACTCGTGTTGTTGATGTGAGCTTCTCTCTACAATAAAGAATAATCATCTCGTTTCAGTGAACTTCGTTCAATGTCAGGCTCTTTAATGTGAAGCTGGCCTCTAGAACTAAATCAAAGAGTAGAGCTCTAGCCCCACTTACTGGTCAAATTACAGCGTGAAATAAAAAACAACTATGGAAAAGCTAGGAATAGAGTGGTGGTTGGAATACTTTGGAGTTTCTGTTAAAACTTCTCATAAAAAATGTGTGACTGGAACTGTCTGTCACACATTTCTACTGCAATTCCCCGTGACGCCAGGTTGTACTGCAGGTGTGGTTCAGACTTCATCGAGGGAACATGGAGGCTGCAGCACATTTAAAAGCACCGTGGTGTGCAATTTGGCAGCCTCACTGTGAGGCCCTTTGTTCTTGTGCAATGAAATCAACCGAGAACAACAGATTGCATTTCCAAATAAAGCCTCCGGCCTGAGTGGCCAAGCAGTTTGAACACGGCGCACATTTTGCTGCATGCAGAAGTCCCGCTCCAGAACAATGTTAATTTAAAAACATTTCCAACGGCCTCGGAGGAGAGACTCGGTTAATGTGTACAGGACAACTTGACATTTGGACTTCCTTCAAAATACTTTATCTGGATATCAATCGGAGCAACACGATACGGTGTTTGACTGCAGATAACAAGGTCAGAATTATAGAAATTGTTTAATTTGAATTAAACAACCGCACACAAACCAGTTCATCCATGTATGTGGGTGTGCCTGGAAAAACTAGATGTGTACAAGCTGCTCATAAGTTAACGCCGTGCAGATAAAACCCAGCTGCACATCTTTTTGTTTGTACCAAATATGTGTTAGTCGATGGAGGGCTGGATACTTCACTTCAATTCACTTCTGCAGCCAAGACCGAGTGATCATGATTTACACCATGAGTTAGCTGTTTTCTCCATGAAGGACGCATTGCAGTGGACATTCACTTACTGTGCACTCCATTACCCAGACTATTTAGTGGTTCAGAAATAGTATGTCAAATACAGAATGCCAGAACTAGTCAAATGTGCGAGAGCCTCGGGTCACAGGTGCAGTGAGCAAGCAAGCCTGTTTTTCTAGTTATTCCAACCCTCAATGTATAAGTGCTTTAAAAAAACCTTTATGTCAACAGTTGGTAAGTTACGACCTTTTAAAAAGCAGAAACGGGTATAAACATTTGTTCACACTGTCACAGTTTCAGCTCCACACCCTCCTCACTCCCCGTCGTCAGTCTAACTCTCTTCACCTGTTCACACACCTGTTGTCACAGTTCAGCTCCTCACTCTGTGGTTCAGACACTCCCACCTCGTCAGTCTGACTTCCTTCACCTGTTCACACACCTGTCTTTGATCACTAATCAAATCCCTATATAGTCTCCTACCTCACACACACACACACACCTGGCCAGATTGTTCTTCCTTTTCTATGCCAGACTCTCCAGCACTTGTTTCTAGACGGATTTCCTGTCGCCGACCCTGCCTGTCCCTGGTTAACCCGCTAGTCCAACTCCCCGAGAACCTACCAGCCCTTCATCCTGTTGATAATCTGCCTGCCGTTTCCAGAGTGTGGAATATGAATTCGAAGGATCCCTGGAGTCGAGGGTGCATTTGGGTCTACATACGAGTCGTTACACACACACACATGCAGGAAATGAAGCGTGACCCCACAGGAACAGGAAATGCACAGTGGACAGATAAGTGCCGTCAGTTGGACGATAAGCCTCAGCAGCTTTAAATCCTAAATTTAACCCATTTTCACGTCGCACAAAAACTGCCCAAAAGATTCAGAGGACGCATGGGGCACTGGATATGTATTCTCTATACCTAAAGTCACCCAAATGGGAGAAATTGGCAGGGAAAGGACATTTCCATCCAGGTGGAACAAAACCATTCAGCAAAAGACTGAGTGGGAGAAATGAAGCAAATACCTGACATGTCTTAGAAACCGATCATTTGTGTCCATGGATTTGCTACATTTTAGATACATTTAGCATGTATTTTAATATTTGGATCCCTGGCAACAGATTAGCAGCAAACTCACACTCAGACTGTTCTCATGGGTTTGGAGCTTCGTTTCATAACTTCTTCATATTGAAGTCCGACCGGATGCAAAATGTGTCAAAACCTTTTTTTGAAATAAGAATTTTTAGAGGAACCATAAGAAATGATGGAATTTCAGAGCCGCTATACCTCTCCTGAAAATAACACATGACATGTTTTGATTGAGATGTGCAGTGACTGCTTATAGACCTAGAAATAAACACACTGAAAAAGAAAAGTTGGTTCAAGAGGTTAGGTTTTCTTTGGGTCAATAAATCTATTTGCACACCTCCATTTTATTAATATCAGTAAAAACATCGGTTGGTTCATTTGTAACTTGCATGTGATTTACTAAAAATGGCATTTAAATAGATTATATAATGACGAAACACAATACACAGGGTGGGTTTCATAGCGCGCTGTGGAGCCGGCGGGTCCGTGTGGGGCACGTGACTGAGTGGGTCCCATGTAGACAAGTGACACCTCACTTAGGGTATTTGACAAACTGACACTGGGAGATACAGAGTGTCAAACTCAGCATGTCAAATACACTAAGTGGGGAGCCGGATCTCTCGACGTCAAAGATGGCTCTGTGGAATAAAACACACACACACACACACACACACACACATCGCTCCAAGTAAACATGATCAAAGACACAAAAGCATGCACACACGTCATACATGTTAGAGACATGAGATGCATTTGAGAAAGTATTCACCAACCTGTCCCCAGGAGCAGCTCCTGGTGCTGAAGCAGATGAGTCAGAGTGCGACGCTCCTCTCACAGTGGCGACTCCGCGCACGAGGCGGTGCGTTTGACCACCGAGCCCGACGCAGCAAAGAGGAAGTCAAAATGAGGAAGATAACTGCAAAAGCTCGCTCTCAGGAAATGTGTGGAAATAAAGTGTCAACATGTCACGGTTGTGAAATGCTGCTGGAGGCTTCTCGTGGCTCCCAGCTTGACAGACAATGGGTTGAGGAGACATTTCCCACTGTTTGTGTCCCAACGAGTGGGACGAACGTGCTTATGGAACTGCGTGTGTATGGGTTTGGAAAACTATGAACCAAGAAAGTTTTTATTTAGATCAAATTAAGTAGAGTGTATAGACGGTGTTTGACAATCGGGTTAAAGTTAATTCGATCTCCATGAAGTGCCATGGTCTGTTTTATTATTCTATATCGCACTATTCTTTAAACCGTATATCTATTTTAATGGGAGTCCTATTTTGCTCATCATTTTCATCCAGATCATCCTTGACAGGCCGGCATCTCTTTCCGGTGCCAAAGAAGCATCAGCAGTTAGTCTGCACTGCTGATTGGTCGTCGCTCAGTTGACCTCAGTCCACGCAAAGAGTTCAGAACATCTGGAATCCTTAATGTCCACATCGCACTCAAACCCCTTCAACTTATTACTGGCACTTCTACACCAACATTACCAACACTTTTTTTTTCCAACGACCAGAAAGCCGCTTTGCACAGAGCTGTGTAACTTCCTCATTTAACTCTTGACTAATGCACCACGATGAATCCCTCACTGGACTTCCGCTTGCACTCACAACTGTACTGTAACTGCACTCCTTCACCATCAAGGAGACTGACCATTGAATGCTGTTAATGGACTCTTCGGAGTCGACCGTCAGACAATCTCGTTGCAGCCACGTGGATTCAGGAAAGAAATGGACCGATTGATAAACCCCAATTATTGGGAGAAGCCAAATAAGAGAAAAGGCCTAAACCAAACTTGATATTAGACGGTATGCAGTGTGGGAAGCAGCCATGCTGCAGCGTCACATTCAGACATATCATGCACGTTAGAAGCTCTGATGAGCAAACTTTACAATGATTCTCCTCCAAATGTTCCCACCGACAGAGCACCTGCACCCTGATGCAGCTCTGCACTCAAGGTGAAGGTGTTCAGCATGTGATGCCATGTGACTCATGCAGTACAAAAAATAAAAAAAGACATCTACGACAAAGAACTGGACTTTCCTGTTCGGTGTATAGGCTCAACTTAATACAGTCGTTTCAGGTGCAACCTGCTTGGTGAGGGCTGGAGTCCACGGACAGCAAGTCAGCAGATTCAACCAAAGAGGCACTTTATTTTGACATGTACAGTCTATAAGTTACAGCAGAGAAAGAAATGCGTCACAGATAAGTCACATGGATCTTAACCTATTAGTCACTCTGAACAAAGTTAGACAATTTTCAAATAAACATCAGTTTAATATTGGAATTTGTCAAACTGAAAGAAACAAACACGAGGCATTATCAAACCCAGTGGACCGGGAAGAATAACCCAGTTCAGATGCAACACGACAGGCAAACACAGGTCAGAGTAATGATTCTCCTTCCAGTCCTCAGAGCTCAGGGCAGATTGAGCTCACCTTCGTCTAGTCGACTCCGGGCAGCACAGGTGGCTCCTCCCGGAGATATGGAAACCTTTCAACACTAGTACATTATAATATAGCGCTGCGTATAGCGTAGGCAGATCAGAGGCCCTCAAATGAGTTGTTCAAAGGAATAGTTTGAATTTTTTACTCGAAATATGATTTTTTAAAGCTCTAGCAGAAAATGGACCGGCCAGGTCCAAAAGTAACAACATGCCCAAACCAGCACCTCTCAGGATTTGTTAAGAGGCAAGCACATGATGTCATTGTTTTGGTATGAGACATTAAATGTGCAGAGGGCAGTGAACATTTTTACAGTAGGAACATACAGATTCCCAGACTGTGCCAATGCACCATTATGCTATAAGCAATACACACACACACACACACACACACACACATACACACACATATATATATATATATATATATTATTTTTTGTTCCCTCCCTAACTGAGTTGGCAATCCTGGTGCCATTGTGTGAGTCACCAGTGCTGTGAAAGGATTTGGAATTACAGTCATTAGACAAACAACCAGTTTGGTAATATGTATAAACAATATATTAACAATTAGAGAATAAGGTATTGCAGTGAAGGACTTGAAGGCCATTGGTATGTTGTTAGCGTTCCCATCCAACAACCTGAAGAAGAATGAAGCGAGAACATCTATTTCCAGGGATCCTGACTCACTCTGCGTGAAACACCGGGTGCTGTGACTCTTGTTCAGGCGGCAAGACTCATGGCCGCTTATCTCTACGTGGAAGTTCAGAGTGTGAACCATTTCAACACCCTCTGCACACCACTTATACCACACATATAGAGGAAGTGGGAGAGGATCTTTGGTGTTAAGACAGAGATGGTGGACGTTCACCAAGTCACTCAGCAAGACGAAACTGAATTTCCTATTCGCAAAAATAGCAGAACGGTCTCTTGACTACCTTGATGTTTTTTGGTGAAATCTTTATTCCCATGAATAATTGATTTAATAAAGTTAAATATTGAGCTACCACAAGTAGAAATGAGAATTGTCTACATGCTGAAAACAAAAAGTAAGATTCCAAAAGTGTAACACATTGTATGTGTGTGTGTGTGTGTGTGTGTATGTATGTATGTCTGTATGTATATGTGTATGTATGTACAGTATATATGTTTGTATGTATGTTTGTGTATGTATGCATGTATGTATGTAGGCATGTATGTATGTATGTATGTATGCATGTATGTCGGCATGTATTTATGTATGTATATGTATATATAAGTATGTATGCATGTATGTGCGTATATGTATGCAGGAATGTATGTATTATCATAACATGGCATTATATATTCATGACAATCCTTATATCATCACCCAAATAGTTATTGACGTGAGTTAACTTTTCAAAATGTTGCCATGTCACCCTGAGTGAAGACTGAGGGTGAACTGCCATCCTGTGGCTCATTGGAGAACTGCAGGGTGATGGGAGCTGGAGGCTGAGGCTCTTAGCCGCTGGGCCGAGGGGGATCTGATGAGTGTGACTGCTATATTACAGACCTAATGTACGTTTTAACAGAGGAGACGTATGACATGATAAACCTAAAGGAATATGGAGTATGAAGATGCTTATGAGACACGACTAATTAAAATGGGTTTCTACTTCAGTTGAAGCGTTGGTTCTAATAGTAAGGAAACAAGTCAGAGGAAAAGACATCAGTTTAATTTGACTTTATTCATTGATGAAAGGAAGACTTGAAGCAGCGAGATCTGATGGAAAACCTGGGCAAGGCACTGTCTGTAACTGTACAATATTACATCTCAGCCCTTTTTTGATTCAAGACAAAATATTGAGCAGCATCTTTTAATACATTTATTTTTCACACATGATGACTCGGGTTCAAATTACACTTCAATCTCAAAAAGAAGGCTTGTCAATACATGGTGCTTCAGGCAGAACATAGAGCGCCGCATTATACAAGTTATTGTCAAAGGCGTGGAAAGGTATCCCAAATAGCAACGACTGCACTTTTACATTTCATGGAACAAGAACTTTACGCAGCGATGGGCGAGAATACTGAATATCAAAATGCATCTAGGTACAAATGACAAAAGTTCATTCATTATGATGAATCTAGATAAAAGTGTAAATAAATCTTTCTAACACTCATGTCTAAATATCTGAGAACAAGCAAAACCCTTCGCATGTCTGCACCACAAAGTGGAATATGGAACAAATGACATATGGAGGTTTTGTTCTTTTTCATGCAAAAATGTTTTAGCCTGGTTTTAAATTTCCATTCAGGGCATTTTGCCTTGGACAGCGTCTCCTGTCGCGTCTTTTCATTGGTCCAATCACAGGCTCTGGGTGTTGCTTGTTCCATCAGCTTACCATCACAACACTGAGCTATTAGTTAACACCAAAATACTGTTTGTCAAAAAGATGTTCGCTCTGAACAAAAACTGCTACTTTGTACTCCGAGATTGTATAATACAAAAATATCCTCAGTGGTGTCTGTTTTTCCACCTTACATAGTTCTATCACTTCTGAAAAATCCAAATTACAAAATACACAAACGGAATTAAGTTCATACAGTATATCAAAAATGCATGCATTGGAGACGTTGCCCATCTAAGTCTGTCTCGACTCTATTTGCAAATGTACGCTATGGTTTTCCAGTGCATGTTGAATGAAATTATTTTATTCTATGCATCAAATGATATCGAGATTTTGTCGAAGGAAACTTCTCATCTGTGAGTAAATTGTACTAATGAGAATTTAAGATTAAACTACAACTTTTGCCTTTACAGATGATTATGTGACAACTACAGTGTAATTCCTTATGCTGAACTTGTTATAGCAATGCAAAAATATATTTATTTGAATTATCCAACAGGCTCCTCACATATGCAGAAATAAAAAATAAAAGCAGAGGGATAGAACTAGGGTAAAACTCTTAAAGGTACAGTACCAACTTCAAATGTTGTATTGAATGCTGAATGACAGCAACATTTACTCTGAAAGCCTCGGGATTGAAAACAGACTTGAAGGTGTTCGGAAATGTAAAATCAGACAAAAAAAATGTAATGAAATTGATCTTTAATATCACCTCTTGAGTGGGGCATGAATACTGAATGATTTGTAACAGCAGGCAGATTCAGAATATACTCAAATGATCAGTGAGTACATTTAAAGGATATTTGCAAAAACATAATACTGCTCTTCATCGCCGGATTACAGTGCATCGGGCTTTAAAACTATAAGATCATTGTGGGAGAAACATTTACGAACCGTTGCGTGTGAACAGCAGCAACGTGTCTGCAGGCACAGTTTTCAATCTGAAATTTGGATCGCTCTCGAAGCCTTTTATTTTGAAATCATGATACAAAAACGTGACAGAAATATATAAAGAAATTAAAAATGCTTCTTCGATGCGTCATGAAATGAGGCGCGAGCCCATTGCTAATATGCTACATAAGCCCCTTGTGAGGAATGAAACTAATAAAATACAGTTTGTCCCTTTTCACCCAGTAACTTGCCTAAATACAAAGTTAGGAATGATAACAAATGGAGTTTTCCAGATCCATGTGTACATTGTGCTGTGCTTGTGCAACCATGCCATGTGGTGGATCCGATTTATTTGGGTGCAGAGGAAACAGCTTGTGTGATGCAGGCCTGCAGTCCAGGCAGAGCGGCCCAGCTGGGAGGGCTTTGGCGTCGGGTCGCGCAGACTTCACATGCACTCGAACTCGTCAATGCGCTGTTTGGTGTTTCCTGACCGGATCTGTCGGAGGGTCTTGTACTTGTCTCGTCCCGCCTTCATGTTCTCTGCGTGGATCATGTCGTTCGCCGTTTTCTTGCTCTCGTCCCGAGCGACGGCCAGCTCGGAGCTCAAAGCCTGGGGAGGACAGTCACAGCGGGTTGTTATCGTGAGCGGGTGAGACTCATTTCTTCTCCCTGAATGTGCTTTAAGGGGCTTCCTGCCCGAACCACATCGGCTTTTAAATGTAACATTCCTGTGCAACTCCTCGATATCATCAGTTTCTCTTAATCCTTAATCGTAAAAACAGATTTATTAAGGAGCAATCGAGATGCGGGGATAAATTCACCTCATAAAAAAACTACTTCGACACTGAAGCTGACGAACTGAAGGAAGGAACGCAGCAGGGAGACCCACGTGTTTTCTTCGTCAGTACGATTTACTTCAACACATTTATTCATTCAAAAAGTCTTTTTTTAAAGACCTCTAAAATGCAGCCGTGTGTCCTAGAAGATCAAACTTTTCCAATTAGCCTTTTCCGATCCATCATCGACCGGACCGTTTATCGACGGATCTCACCCGACTCGTCTACGATGTGCAAGCGGGGACTTACGAGTAGATGTTTCTGCAAGCGCTCGTTCTTCCCGGCCTCGGTCATGCGGTCCTCTTCGCTGCGGTCCTTGTACGTGCTGGCGACTCCGAACTCGGCGCTGGCCTCGGCGCTGCTCTCGTCGTTCTCGTCGTGCTCGTTCTCCGCGTTGAGCGGCTCCTGGACGGGAGCCACCATCACCTTGTTCCTGAGCTCCTCTTTGGTCTTCTCCAGGTCCTCCTGCACCGTGGTGGCCTGAGGGAACCGAGAGAGCCAATGAGGAGAGGCGCAGACAACGGCCCGTTGGACCGCTTCTACAGAACACAGCCATCCTGCCCAGAGTTTTCTCTCATCTCCAAAACACTGTGAACCTGACGGTGGCGCTAGAGGAAAAGAAAAGTCAGTTCTACGTTGCCGACTGTGCAGATTATAACATTTTGGACACTAAATTGAATTTAAATAATCTATTCAAGACTCTAACAATCCACTTCAGTCATGGTGGACAACTTGTGCTACAAAATCCGCTGAGTTAAAAAACGGAGCGCTGTGAGCAGCCAGCAATAAGAGCCAATTATCAGAGACTGGAATTTCAACTGAAACTACACTGTTTGCCAAAAATGCACGAGATGGAAACCAGCACTTTTGTTTATGAAAACGGAATATCACCAACGGTGCACAAGGGATCAGACAGGGGGGTTCCTTCACACAGAGACGGCCGTCACCACCGCACACAGCATGAGTCACGCTGGCCATAAAGAAGACGGGGGCCGGCCTGGCACACACGGCCAGCCCCCGTCTCACATAGCCGAGCTGGGAGTTTTCACCCCTCCCCCAAGAACACGCAACAGCAGGACCTCAGGAATGCCCGTCCTCACCGTGGGTCAGCGTGGCCAGCAGAACATCCGATTGATGAACTAACTCATTTCTGCCACGTCCGCATCGAGCTCATTCTGAATACTCGCCCAGCTGATCACATCGCCACACAGCTGCCAATGTGTTTATTTATGACTGCCCGAGCACAAAACAATGAGCGTGGCCGGTTCCCCTTGGTCAACACGTGGGCCACCGTAGAGCCACCACAATGCCCTTGGAGAGACTCCAACACCCGACGCGTGGAGCGGATGTCTCACGTCTCCACGCGTGATAAGTAAGTAATTTATTTCCATAGGTACATATATAACGTGTACATACTGATGGTTGTAATGCAGGGGTGCTCAATACGTCGATCGCGGCGACCTGCCAGTCGATCGCGGCGTAGTATTGGTAGATCGCATGACATTAAAAAAAATTGGCCCGCCCCCCTGTAATTTTCTCTATAGCGCGTCTTTGTTCTTTTATTAAACTAAACAGCCGTCTGTTGTTGATCGTCTCTACACAACAGCATGTCATTTCTGTCTCTACGTGTCGCGTTAACACTTCTCGGCTCTCCGTCTCGCGCGTCGCAGAGTGCGCGCATCGGGACGGAGCAAAAAAAGAAAGTCACTTGCACCCCCCGGAGGTAGATCATTTTGACTTGGTCATTTTATAAGTAGCTCGCGTGCTGAAAAAGTGTGAGCACCCCTGTTGTAATGCATCATTTTAGGTTTTAAAAACTGAAAGAGGGGGAAGATGAAGCAATGTAGCCGTCTGACTGTGTATACATGTAACTCCACATTCATTGCAATCCACGTAAAAAACCTTTATTTTCATGTCATCAGTTCTATTGTGGAGCGACTCAGTAATCTCCTCTGTCCTTTAATCTTCAACACCTATAACCACTCACCGCCGTATTGAACGGAAGAAGACGGTTGGGTTACAATAACAAGTGGCCACTGGGCTCATACCTTCTCTTGCCACTCCACGGCCTCCTCTTCCTTCTTTTTCTTGGCATCTTCCAGGATGGAAATCTTGGAAGTCAGATCAGCCAACTCTGTCGCCTGAAAGGACGTGTGCTTTTAGTTTTTCTTGTTAATGACATTTGGATTCCACGTGGTTTTGGATCACTGACCAGGTGTTCTTGGTTCTTCATCTGGTTCTCTGACTGCTGCAGCAGCGCCACCTTGGCGTCCTCAGCGCCCTTCAGATCAGCCTCCAGACGTCCAGCCTCCTCCTGAGCCGTCTTCCTCTCCAGCTCCAACTCCAGAGACCTCTGCGTTTGCTCCTCCAGCTCTGTGCACACACACATTCACACACACCATTAGGCACTACGGGTCAGCACACACTGCAGCAGAACCTGCAACGCCTTTTCTAACTGGTCACCCACCTTGTTGGGCTTTTTTCGTCTGCTCCTCGATCTGCTTTAACCTCTCCATTAACTCCTCCTTTTCCTTTTCGATCTTTTCCTTTTCCTTTTCGGCGAGCTCTCGTCTCCTCTTCTCGTTCTCCAGAAGAGCTCTAATTGAAAACAGTAAACAAGATGCGATGGAATAAACATTAATCATAATCTTTTGAGCGGATCATCCCTCTGTTATACACACAGTATTGAGCTTGTGTCTCGTACTTCTCCATCTTCTTGTGATTCTTCTCCTCCCGAGCCTGAGCCTTCATCTGCTGCACCTCGATGGTGTCAGGCTTGCGGCGGCGCATGTACAGCTCATGGTTGCCCATGCAGAGAGCCAGAATGCGCTTGTTGATGCGGAGTCTTGGCGCATAGAATACGAAGTCCTGAAACAGCGACATTACAGGTTTAGGAGATTGACAGATGAATTATCAACTAATAAGAGGTTGTTTGGTATTCAGGGTCAACATACAGGCGCTTTCTTGTCAATTGGTTTGATGACAAACTTCTTGTCATTAAAGGAAATGTTCCTTATTTCACTCCAAGGAAATCCAATTTTGGGGGTCATTCTGTTGAAGACAATGCAAAAGCGTCAGCTGAATAAACACAAATTGTGCTGATCGTGTGCTTTCACGGCAACTTCACTTTGTCGTCGAAACACTTACTTGTCATTTTGTTCATAGATGTTGAGCCCCAAAGCGTCCACTCCCAGAAACAGTTCTGTTCCTTTCTTATTCTTGATGTTGAAGTAATTGACTCCGTACATCTCTAGATCTTGAGCGATCTTCAGATACTCCATCATGGACTCCTCTCTGTGGACAAATGAGACGTGTCTTCAATCGGTGCAACATGGAGGAGGGATTAAGGAGCACACAAACGCCTGAGATGTTGGAGCTTTGAGTCGGAAGCGCAGGGTCGTCGACAATCAGGAGCCTCGGAAGGAATATCTTGTCAAGGCTAAAACAAAACATGACCGGGCGCAAGACAATGAAAGCTCCACATTGTCCTGGGAGTGAGTTAAATTAGACCCACGGCATCACGAAGGAGTCACACACACACACACACACACACACACACACACACACACACACACACACACACACACACACACACACACACACACACACACACACACACACACACACACACACACACTCTCTCTCTCTCTCTCTCTCTCTCTCTCTCTCTCTCTCTCTCTCTCTCTCTCTCTCTCTCTCTCTCTCTCTCTCTCTCTCTCTCTCTCTCTCTCTCTCTCTCTCTCTCTCTCTCTCTCTCTCTCTCTTGAAATGCCATTTGTTGCGCGAGCACCTCTCTTATTGCACGCCAGCCGTTACCTCATCATGCTCTTGTGTTCTTCGTGCCACACTTGAATCCTTTCCTCCCACTGGTCCTTGTTGAGTTTGTGCTGGTCCAGAACTCTGAGGAGGTGAGACATCAGACAGTCAGCAGCCATGCGGAGACACACGTCGCATACAAACACGGCGGCCAAAAAGTGACATCTATCTGACGCCGACTCCCACGTTAGAATGGGGTCATGCACCCGCGTTACCTCTGAGGCAGCAGCTGTTCACTGGCCAGATAGCCCGGCGTGTGGACTTCTTTGTTGTAGTCAGCATACTTGGCCTGCACTGCGTAGGAGGCCAGGAGGACAGCCGTCTCTGGAGGGCAGTAGATGTCGTCGTTTAAGATTCCCTCCTTCACCTGCAGGAAGAACAGCCGCTGCGTGGCGTCCTGGATTAACTCCTCAGTCACATCCTCAGGGAAAAACTTGGCGCGGAACTTAAACAGCAGCGGGCTTTCCTTCCTCACATCCTGTGCGGTCACCTAAAATAAAGCGTGGCACGGGTGAGGGGCAGAGGTTATACATCTGTAAATAGACTCGAGTTCAACAGAACTCAATTTTGACAAAGAAAGACTCAACCCATATTGTTTTAGACATTGTAGGGAAGCAAAGAAACGGAGCTTCTCGCCTTCTTGTTGAGCTTGAGCCATGTAGAGAAGCCCTTGGTATCCTGGTATTGGAGTCCAAAGTACCAAACCTCTCGCAGCCCGATGGTCTTAACAACCTGGAGACATCAAAGCAGAAGTATTGTGTCATGTGCCTCCCCATCAGAACACGAGCGCACAGTGAACTGGAGGCAACAGGTGCCATCAGCATGCTGCTGTATGTTTGTTGTCATTTGTTTCATACACAACAAAAAAAACAAATGCTAAGTCTTTTGTTGGAACCAGCCACATTCTAGTCCTGCACGTGATAAAAATAGAAACAAATAAATGTGACGGCTGTGTTTTGTTATATTTTCTAGGTAAAGCAAAGGTTAAGCTCCTTCAAAGTGGCTGTTATTAAACCTCTCCTGAAGAAGCCCACTCTGGATCCAGAGGTGTTGGCTAACTACAGACCGATCTCTAACCTCCCCTTCCTCTCCAAGATCCTTGAGAAAGTGGTCGCAAATCAGTTGTGCGACTTTCTACATCATAATAGTTTATTTGAGAAATTTCAGTCAGGATTTAGAAAACACCACAGCACCGAGACGGCACTGGTGAAAATTACAAATGACCTCTTAATGGCAGCAGATAAAGGACTCCTCTCTGTCCTGGTCTTGTTAGACCTTAGTGCTGCATTCGACACCATTGACCATGACATCCTGTTACAGAGACTGGAGCAGTCGATTGGCATTTCAGGCACGGCACTAAGTTGGTTTAAATCCTATTTATCAGATTGATCTCAGTTTGTATTTGTAAACGATGACGCCTCGATAACCACCAACGTTAATCACGGAGTTCCACAAGGTTCTGTGCTTGGACCAATTTTATTTGCCTTATACATGCTTCCTTTGGGCAATATTATCAGGAAACACTCCATAAACTTTCATTGTTATGCAGATGATTCTCAACTATATCTATCGATAAAACCAGAGGAGAGCAACCAACTCGGTAAAATTCAAGCATGTCTTAAAGACATAAAAACATGGATGACCTGCAATTTCTTGATGTTAAACTCAGACAAAACCGAAGTAATTTTACTCGGCCCTGAGCACCTCAGAGATCAATTATCTGGTGATGTGGATTCTGTAGACGGCATTGCCCTGGCATCCAACACCACTGTAAAGAATCTTGGCGTTATCTTCGATCGGGACTTGTCCTTTAACTCCCACGTAAAGCAAATCTCAAGGACTGCATTCTTTCATCTACGTAATATTTCAAAAATCAGGCACATCTTGTCTCAAAAAGATGCAGAAAAATTGGTTCACGCGTTCGTTACTTCGAGACTGGATTAATGCAACTCCTTATTATCAGGCTGCTCTAATAAGTATCTTAGGTCCCTCCAGTTGATCCAGAATGCTGCAGCTCGTGTTCTCACTCAAACTAAGAAAAGAGATCACATCACTCCTGCACTAGCTGCTCTGCACTGGCTCCCAGTAAAATCAAGAATCACTTTTAAAATTCTTCTCTTAACGTACAAAGCCTTGATTGGTGATGCACCATCATATCTTAAGGAGCTTGTAGTACCATATTGCCCCACTAGAGAGCTACGCTCACTAAATGCGGGACTACTTGTAGTTCCTAGAGTCTTAAAAAGTAGAATGGGAGCCAGAGCCTTTAGTTATCAAGCTCCTCTTTTATGGAACCAGCTTCCAATTTCAGTCCGGGAGGCAGACACAGTCACCTCGTTTAAGAGTCGACTTAAGACTTTCCTCTTTGACAGAGCTTATAGTTAGGGCTGAGTCAGGTTTGCCCTGGTCCAGCCCCTTGATATGCTGCTATAGGCTTATAGCTGCCGGGGGACGTTTAGGATGCACTGAGTACCTATCTCCTCTTTTCTCTCCTTAGGGATGAATTTTCATCTCTCAATCACACGTTACTAACTCTGCTTTCTCCCCGGAGTCCTTTTGACTTCACTTCTCATGGGGTCATCGGACCCTATGAGACGGCATAGATCCTATCTGCTGATGGGTCTGGGTCGTGGAATTCCTGCTACCGATGACGCCACTGTCCTGTTGAGACTCCGCCCACTGTTGAGACTCCGCCCACTCCTCCTCTCTACCTCCATCTGCCTGATGGATCGTGGAGGCCTCCATCGTGGAATATGCCTACTATGAACTATTCATACACTCTGTCATATTCATTGAATGTATTGTAACTCTAAATCTGTCCTTCTGTACACATTACATCTATTGCATCTGTCCATCCTGGAGAGGGATCCTCCTCTGTTGCTCTCCTGAAGGTTTCTTCCCTTTTTTTCCCCTGAAGGGTTATTTGAGAGTTTTTCCTGGTCCGATGTGAGGTTTTGGGGCAGGGATGTCTATGTGTACAGATTGTAAAGCACTCCGAGACAAATTTGTAATTTGTGAAATTGGGCTATACAAATGAACTGAATTGAATTGAATATGCTTTTCAATGACAAATACATTTGATACAATTTACAAAGGCAATGTTTCTGTACCTAATAAGTGATACAACTATGAGTTATTAGTTTGTTTTTTACACAGTTGAGAATAATGCACCGTGCCTGCTGCTAATGGTTTACTTTATTTATCTATATTACACTATAGTCACTATAGGACTCACATCACAGTCACACGTCATCTGTTTGTCTTACCTGGTCAAAGAGTTGCTTTCCTGTTGTGTTTGGCTGAATGGCAAATTCCAGTTCAGCATCCATTGTGGTGACTCTGACACTAATCTGAGGAAGAGAGAGCATTGGAAGAATGAGTGAGTTTTTAAATAAATAAACATCTCACGTACATCTAGTGCTATAATCCAGCCTTTATATCCTTATTATCATTCTTGGCATTATCAATTTTGTGTTTCACGTTTCCCTCTGAGCGGTCAAAAGTCACAGATTGTCTCTGACTTTTGTTTTTAAATGAACACACAATCCCTGAATGCTTTCATTAAAATAACTAACTATATATACAATTTCAAATGGCTCACTGTTGCCCCTTAGTGGTTTTATATTAAAAAAATAAAATCATCAGATTGGCAAAATAAACTATTTAGAAAAGAATAAATAACAACAAATAATCACACATGCAGTGGTTCATCAGCTGATGACTGAATGAAGCTGTTGGGAATGTTTTAATAAATCCTCCTCCTCCTCCTCCTCCAACCTGCCACTCTGGCCCCGTCTCAGTATAGAACTTATCTACAGGAAGTGACCACATCCTCTGGTGGCTGCAAGGCGCTGCTGCCGAACACTGAACTCTCATGAGAGTCGCCGGCATCCTGTCGCGTAGCGAGCAACCTGTCGGCTTCCTGCGACGCTTTCTGCACAAGCGCAAAGCAGCCAGAGCGGACTTTGATAAACAGGTTCATCCTCGTCAGGTAACGCACTTAGTGACCGCCGGTTATTTAGCTAGTGAGGCTCTGCTTTATTCAAGAGACTGAAAAAGCGTGTGCGTATTGCAAAAGGATGTGCCAGGAGTTATGAATGTGAATATATTCAACCGTAACCCTCCTGTTACCTTTAGGGTCAATTTGACCCCATTCAATGTTTAATGTCGGTGTTCTTTCGGGTCAATTTGACCCCAGGCTGTTTTTCACTGTCAAACATATAAGAAATATCAACTTTTTTATATATTTAAAGGGCTATTTAGGTAGTCAACAAACAAACATAAAGTACCTCACACTTAACCCTTGTGTTGCCTTAGGGTCATTTTGACCCGAATCAATATTACACCCTCCCCCCGCCATTGGGTCATTTTGACCCGATTCAATGTTTCACCCTCCTGTTACCTTTATATTTACTAACATATTTTACCCTTTGGGTTCAATTTGACGCCAGCAATTAAAACCTCCAGAAAATTATTAGAATTAATATTGTTTTCCAAGTTTAAGTGTGAGGCACTTTATGTTTGTTTGTTGACTACCGAAAGAACACCGACATTAAACATTGAATGGGGTCAAATTAATCCTAAAGCGGGGGGAGGGTGTAATATTGATTCGGGTCAAAATGACCCTAAGGCAACACAAGGGTTAAACTTGGGAAACAATATGAATTCTAATAATTTTCTGGAGGTTTTAATTGCTGGGGTCAAATTGACCCCGAGGGTAAAATATGTGAGTAAATGTGAAGGTAACAGGAGGGTTAAACATTGAATGGGGTCAAATTGACCCGAAGGTAACAGGAGGGTTAAAGCCCCGCTCCGCCGAGGTCGCCCAGAGAGGAAACTGACCACGGAGGCGTTTCTCATTTTCTCTGTCCTCTTAGAGATGACGAAAACAGCAGCAAGCATGTCTATTGGGAAATCACTGTGCAGGCTGAGGGCCACGCCGGCCAGGGACAACAATGGGATGCATTATTTCCCAGCTGCGGGGCCGACTAGTGTTGCGTTCTTTCCCATTCATGTCACCAGGACCCCATTTACGGCTCAGGATACTTGCCCCTCGTCTCACATCCTGTCATCGCCAGCAGCAAAAAGAGTTGTGGTGAAACCGACAATCTGGGCCCACGCTGAGCCTCCAGCCACCGAGACGTATCCCACTCTTTAAATGGAAAACTATGAACTTTCACGACCGTCCGTTTCACCGGTGTGTAGATTAGAGTTCGGTTCATAACCGCCCTGTTGGGGTTTCAGCGATTCCATTTCCTGCAGCGGGATAGCTAATTCTCTAAGAAAAGGGAACTGCACCCGAACATTTTCGGCCTGGTTCGGGTGTGTCTCTCATGGACAGAATTCAAAAAACACTTAACACCCTATTATTAGGACATGCTAAAAAAAAAACCACCCCTCTCAGGACAACGCGTCAAGTTTCCATGACCTATTCTCAACTGTTTTTTTTAAACCACAGCAAGACTTCAACAACTAATAAAAAGCTGGAGGCATAAAGCCCGATTCTGTTCGTGTCGTTTCTGACTCACTTTATGACGAGCGACTGGCGCGTGGAAGAACCTCCGTAACGTGAAGCTCTTCAAGAGCTCTCCACCTCACTGGCTGCCTGAAACTTCTGGTTATTTCTAATATCTCTGAATACTGTATCCTTATTCGCACAGATCACAGCTGTGTCACAAAAACCATAAAGCCTAATTTCCTCGTGTTAGTGTAACTTTCCTTTGAGTTATCAAACAAACTCATCACTTCATACGTAATAAAAAAACTAATTTGCTGACATTAAATCATAAGAAAAACCAAAATGATATGGTATATTGACTTTGAATAAATGTATATGTAGTTAAATCAGTTTTACATCTAATTTCAAGATAAATTACTCTCACGATACATGACAAGTATAATAAAAAATCGTCACATCAATTAAAATATGGTGGTGCATTGAGCTAAATGCTAACATCAGGGATAATGTTAACCATCTTACTTTAGCATATTAGCATGCTAGTATAAGCCAATGGAAATGTTGACTTGATGTTGGCACTAGATTACATTTTAAGGGACCAACAACGATATTACAATTGTTTGTCCCAAATTGTACCAAAGAAATAGTCTCCATAAGGTAGACGTAATATTAGATTAATTACAACTCAACACAAGCAGTAAATGTGCATATTGTAACGCGGAAAACTCCAACTGATAAAATCAACTAGCAATGAAAGAAGGGTCAAACCGAAAACACCAGCGCTGTATGACGGTATTAAAATCTGTATTAACCCCATGAGGAGAGCAGCGGAAAGCCGTCCAGACCCAGTGACACAAATACAGCGAGAGCTGAATGTTTCCTCCACTGAGCTGCTCATTAATCAAACATCTTTTAAGTGGGACCTTCCCCTTCGAAGGAAAAAAGATTTGTGAGCAAGATTGCCGTCAACTCTTTGCACGACGCCCGCTTCATTCGAGTGGTCGACTGAGCGAAGCGGCACGGTGCGACAAACATCGCAAATGTCACTACGACGCAAGACGGGGGCCAAATCGGAGTCGTGCTTCTGAGTCCTGCCGTCCACACAAGGTCAGCGACGACAATGAACAATTGGGTAACGATGGACCCACAGCGAGCTCCACCGACACCGACCCGACTCACAGCGCCTCCGAAAGACGAGCTGCGGGTGTCAAGAGGCGAGAACAATAAGGTCGGCTTCAATCCAGTCAAATTAAAATGTGAATATAGGGGAGTTAGTATGTTAAATGTTCATTCTTACCATGTTCCTCTCAACAGTTATGAGGTATAATGTCAAGCTGAATATGAAATGTGACGTGATGGCCGAATCGGTTTTGAGCCACATCCTTACAGCCTAACAAGCTGTGTTCATGTTATCGCTTGAATGCTAAAAGGGAAACCGTGTGAAAAGACAACAAGCATGTGTATACATCCCGAAAAGCCCGGAGACACACATCACCCCCCCACCGCAGGGCTGCCTTTGCAGCAACGTCTCGATACTACAAAGAACTATTTTAGATCCTGGTAATTAAAAACACGAGTGCTCTCGTTTCAGCAGTCATCCTGTCTGACCCCGCGGCTGAAGAGGAGACACCGGGAGGCCGGAAGAGGGAGGAGGAGAGAAGAGGATGAGGATTCTCTCCAAGCAGGGACAGTAAACACAAAGGGCAAAAGGTCTTTTCAAACTGGTGGCCACAACCACTGTTTTAAAGATGAAACACATCACCGCAAGAATTATAAACAAGCTGTTTGGTTGTTGGAAAACCTGCTGCTTCATCCCCTCCGATCAGCTACGTCCTGTTGATTGACTCTTCTTATCGCCCGTTTACTATATGCTAACTTGACTTATCACCAGCCAACACAACTCTCCTTCACCACAATAACCATGTTATTTAGACCAGGGATCCCCAACCCCCGGGCCGCGGCCCGGTACCGGTCCACGGCTTGGTTGAAACCGGGCCGCGGAAAAAAAGTGAATAAAAAAAGTTGTAATTTTTTTTTTTTTTAATCAGTCGGAAAAATATATTATTTTGAAAAAGGACCGGATCCACCCGTGTGTACGTCTGAGCCGCGTTCAGGAGTCTTAAAGTTCGGGTTTATCGCTGCAGGCGAGTCTCACGCGCCGAACCCTCTGCTGGCGGCACATTGACAAAGAATCTTAAAACATATTCAACCTGCTCAATGAATTCTGTCACTTCAGGGAAATGACAACTGTTTTCAAGTTGGCCGATAAAGTCGCTGCTGTGTGGGCGAGTGAACAGCGGAATATTCTACATGTTTCAGACGTTGACCGGGTGGAAGAGGCTTTTCAAAGAGTTTGAGCGGTACTCCAACCACAAAAGACCCGACTGCAAAAGAATAGACCTGCAACCCATTTGTAAACAAACCCACCCGGTGAATCGAGCCCGTCCGAGCAGAAGAAAATGTGTTCAAGATGCAAATGACGGTGGCCTTAAGGGACATTTCACACAACAACTCTGCCGGTGTTCTAATGACAGCGACCAGAACTCGGTTAGGAGCAGCGGACCAAACACACGTCTGTGTCGCCGTCTCCATTAGCGGCTCGTTGCAGGTAAACAAGCGCACGGCTCACACTAATTCGGCGTCATGATGAGTTGTAGTTTTGGCACTTTATGCCCTTCGTATAACTGTATGACGTCATATTTATTACGTCATTTATATTGCCGGTCCGTGAAAATAATTTCTGACACGGAACCGGTCCGTGGCTCAAAAAAGGTTGGGGACCTCTGATCTAGACCACTCAGGTGCTACTACTCCTTGCCAATTGACAAGTGTTGCCAGCGTTGTTCTGGACTTGTTCTGCTCTCCTTTATTCTGGTGACGCGTTGCCTTCCTTCTGACCCCTGCCTGTGTCTGCCATCTTGTTGCCAACCGTCAGCCTCCTACTGACCAGGTACGGGCTGTTTTATCCCGACTGGTTTGGTCTGCTAAGTCTCCTTTTGGATCAAAAGCTAATTTGATATTGTCACAGACATATACACAACAAATATGTAGACCCAACAAAAAGACCAGGTGGCAACATGTAGGTAGAATACCCATCTGACCATGTTCTTTCTCCAATATAGATGTTATATACCTAATACAAGTATTTAAGCCTAATTCCATGTTTCCAGCATAGTCCAGTCCCTACAAGTTGACCACACAAGCACAAGACGGATACAAACCCCTCTTCTTATGTCGACTGTGGAGCTTTGCTTTTGCTATTCTCTCATTATGTACAGTTTGAACGCTGCTGGCTTGACGGTTGTACGAGACACTTTCATTACAATGACTGACAAATAATCATAACATTCATCTCTCGTCTTTGTAATGAGTAATTGTAATAATATTTGTTTCTAATAATTATTATGTCTCTAGCGGGAGATTATATACAATTTCTCAGAAAATGGTTTAAATGATATATTTTAGAGATGCACCGCTCAGGTTTTTGGTGCCGATCACCGATCACTGAAATCAGTACCTGCCGATCCGATAATACCGATCACTGATCACGGTGTCGATTGAAGCATTCTATTTATTGTGTAGCATTATTGCCGAGGACTATGAGGAAATAAAGCACCTCAAACATTAAAGAAATTACAGATTTCTTTAAACATTTAGGACTTTTACTTTGAAAAATGTCCTAATTGACACATTAAAATGGTTTGATTGCTATTGTAGGGGATTTCAGATATGTATGGAACACATCTGCATCATTCATTTCCTGGAACTCTTGGGGAAATCTATTTACAGGACTTTTTTTAACATACAAAAGTCTGACTTATTTGTATAAACTCTTCCTTGGTACAGTAAAAATGTTTTAATGTTAGCATAATTTAAGCTAAATCTCAGAAACGATCTATAAAGATTCAAAATCAGTTCATTGTTTACTTTTATATGTTCGTGTATGACTTGTCGACATCTTATTTTGAAAAACGGATGTTGTTTCACGTGGTTCTTTCCGCTAACTTTGCAAAACCGGATGTTGTCACTTAAATCCTTCCGCTAACTTTATCAAAACCCTCGCGCGCTCCCGATCGAATGCGTTTACCGTGAGCATCAGTCTATAGGGGCAGACATGTGAGAGTCGGCTGAGTTGACCCAGAGATTCAACTCGGGGGACGGGGACGCCGCTCGGTGGTGAGGATCCCCTCTGACATCTCACTCTGCGGCCCTCGCCGGGCGCATCGTCTCCGTTGCGGTGCGCGGCGATTGAAACGTGTCTGATAGTTGTCGCAGATGTTACGTCATCTGATCGGCCGTTTTGAGAACGCCGATCAAAACCGATAATGGGAATATCGGCCGATCAGATCGGTGCATCCCTAATTTATTTCATTCCAACAGCAGCTTTAGAAATCCATAAAAAATAGAGTATATATTAAAGCAAAAATAATGAATGAACAATAACAAAGAACTTACTTTCAGAAGTTTGAAGTTCACACTCCCTCCAAACAGAAAACATTGAACTCACGACTTGTGTAAAAGGTTCTGATTGTAGTTTGTCCACCACCTCCACACACACTGTTAATCTGCTCTGCTATGTGCACTATACAGCCTTATTTAATCCCCTGCTTGCATACCGCTGGGTGTTTCCATTTACCATTTCTCCACCGCCAACCTTGTTAATGGTTTGTTCCTGCTAACAGGAAAGCAGCATCTGTCATGGTTTCTACATACCGGGCTATAATGGTAAGTTAGGCTCACATGTTGTGTTATAAAAGCAGGTTGTTTCTGTATCTGTGGATAAAACGGTGCCGTCTATGTGTAAATGTGATTCACTTTCTTCACCACTTGTGAATAATTAAAAACTGGTTCAAAAACCATCTGTTTGTCTGCTGAACTTCCACTGAAATTCGTTCTATTGTTCAAATAGCAAAAAGAGAGCAAACTGTTACTGAGTTAAGGACCATTCGACAAGACAGTAAGTGAGCTGGGAATTCCTTCTTCTTCTTTTACAACATAGAGTTAGACTTGAGCCATAAAGCCAGACGGAATAGTATTTAAACCATCTAAATGTAAAACGTATGTCCACTCAAATGTAAAATAACACTGATGAACAGCGGCCGACAGTCGGTCCTGAACTTGTTGCGCTGCTGCAGTGCAATCTGAAGTGGAGCACGGCATCCGAGGACCGCGCTCGGGGAAAGCAGGGAGGAGAACAGCTCGACTGTGATGTGAAAGTCCTTATAAGGCTGCAGGCAAGGAGATTACCGGGGAGGAACTGATGTAAGAGCAGAAACCTTGAGTCACAACGCGACTTCCTTGGGAAACTCAAGCCAAGGAGTCCAAACTCTGAGTCTCTCAATAATTATTGCCTCTGTGAGGTTATAGTTAACCGAAAAAAATCACCAAAACAGTTCATGGAAAAGCTATTTTGAAGGGATAGAATGAATTTCACTCCCTGGCCCGGTTTGTTGTGGATTTGTCTACAAATCTGGGGGAACAACTTTCACTGGACGCCGTTAGCTTTGGATCATTTGCTGAATCACTGTCCCGCTTCTTTCTTTCATACGGCGTGACTACGGCGTGTCTACGGCGTGACTACGACGTGTCTACGGCGTGTCGACGGCGTGTCTCGACGTGTCTACGGCGTGTCGACGGCGTGTCTCGACGTGTCTACAGCGTGTCTACGGCGTGTCTACGGCGTGTCTCGACGGCGTGTCTCGACGTGTCTACAGCGTGTCTACGGCGCGTCTACGGCGTCTTCACATGGCGCTGCAAGCTTTACCAAAGGAAATGGGCCACTGAGTGTTGCAATAGCAGCTCTGGGTTCTAACAACTTTATCACTGATGCATTACTTTGCTGGATCCATACAAAAGGAGACCAAATATCTTGCCTTGGGGGTCCCTATGTTTAATGTTTAAAGGTACGCCTTGTTGTCTAGATACCCCACAAGCCTTTAGCTCATCATTCATTGTCCCTGTTTATTTTGAGAATATCTTTCTGCTTCCTCTTGACCATCGATGCTGTCCACTACTCGTTTCCTCTGTCCTAGTTTATTATGTACAGGCGAAGCTCTCGCCTACACAGCTGGACTTTCCCTGGGCTAATGTGAACCGATCGTGCCAAACAGATTCCTTAGAGGTCTGTCGGGTCCCCAGCTGTTCCCTCAGTAGCTGCTACACATAATACAGACTACTAGTGTAGTACTTTCCCTCTGCAGATACTTGGCACAAAGACATACTCCAAGTGAAGGACTAGAATACATTTAAAGAGAATAGTAAACACTTGCAGTGAGACACATTAACAATGTTCATTCCTATAAGCGTAGGTGCAGCACAGATCGTCAGAAAGTCCCCCGGCCACAAACAGGATATACCGACCCTATATGATTCCGGTCAAGTATGTTTCACTGCTTTATGTATTTGGAACATTATATTTTGTTTGTATTGCGCCAAAAAAATCCACTTCAAATTCAAAGCACCATTTTATGAATACATGTGCCAATCTGTTGTAATTACTCCTACTACTAATAATATAATTGCCCCGGTAGCACAATTTGACTGTATAAAATGGCCCTGTGGAGTTTATTTTAAAAGGCTGATATGACTAAACTGTTTTAAAGTGCATCCTAAAGTATACTAAAGTATGCACTTTAAATGCCAGGATGCTGTGGCATTTTCTTTTCAGGTTGACAGCTGGTAATAATAGAGAGGAAGTCGAAGCAGAAACAATGCCGCAGGAAGGTATTTGGTACAATTTGTACTTGTTTGTAATTTGGAAAGTGCATGTGTTCACAATACTGGCTTAATGCTCTGACAACCGTGACAACATATTTTCCTTTTACAATAACAATTACTTATAGTTCCAAAAACATCATTTCCACAATAATTGGTAAATTCCGAAGTAGGTAGTGATGCACAAGATCATCTGATGACGCTCCCTTGAAGGAAATAGCTCTTATTATGGTACTTTTGTAGTTCGACTATGCTGAGGAAATGTTACTTTCTGTATTCTTGTCGTTCTTAGTTTGTACTCTAGGTTGAATGCACTTATTGTAAGTCACTTTGGATAACAGCGTCTGCTAAATGACATGTAATGTAATGAAATAACTAGATAATAGTGATATAATTAATTAAAATGCCTCCCTTGTGACATCTAAATGTCTTTGTACATCGCCTCAGCTTCATCACATGGCCCCTGTGTGTCTCTCTTTGCAGCATAATGTCCATTGTATTGTCCGAGTGAGCGCGTGGGTCTGGACTGTGAATAAGAAGGATGGCGCACAGATTTCTGTTGTCTCTATGAGCTTGTACATTTAAGAGCATTGTGCTGACTCAAAGCCCAACTCATGCTCTCACCAGAGGCAAACACAAGAGGTGGGTTGGAGCCCACTTTCCCTTCAGTCTGCAGCTGATGAAGGCATGAGCCGGACACAGTGGGCTCTGCCCAATGCTGTTTGAATTCAACAAAGAGTCAACCAAGAGTCAACCATCATTCTCTTTGTTCAGAGCCACCCCAGCACACATCCATGAAGCTCTGCTGGGTGCCTCACAGCGCGGAGCAACCTTTCTGGCCTCTTTTCTTAACACTGGCAATAATGCACCATAGTTCTTAGTGCCTCCCCCCTTGGGCCACCTCCCTATTTTTTAAAAGTTTGCCTCCATTTGCTCCAGATTTGGGCAGCACAGCTGGCCCGAATGACAGTTCAAATCCCTCCTCGTTAGAGCTGAGTGAAAAGGAGGCCTAGCTCGTTAGCCGCGGCGGCAGCAGGCCACACAGCCGGCTTCAGCTGGACGCAGGCAGTGAAAACGTGATTTGTGGCTCTTCAGGGCGGAGAGAAGCTCCCCGCGAGGTAGTAACGTGCCGAGCCGAGCCGCGACGCCCAAATCAAGCATCTGATTTAAGGGCGCTAATTTATTTTTTATGAACAAACAGGCGGGAGCGCGCACGCGCACACATAACGGAAAGTAACCGAGTAACCCTCGGATGAGTCTGAGGGGATGGAAAGGGTGTTAAAAAAACACCACAATGTGTCCCATAGATGCAGTCGGGGATATTTAAAAGGTTAATATCAAGTACCAGTATCAATAAAATAACACCCGATCCTCATGGCACGGAGGGTACGGAGCGAGAGGGCGACAGACAGGAACACACCGTAACGTTAGTTTTTACATGCTAGCGTAAATGCGGTTTCATTTCTTACCGTCTTCGGCATCTTTCCGTTCTTTTGCGTCCGGTTCAGGTTCTATTTTTAAAAAATAAAAAGTTATTAAATCAAACGACCGGTTAGCGAAACCAGCAGCAAACTTTTTCCCATCAGAACCACGGCGCCAGTTGAACGTTTTCCCCGTCGCGAGGACACCGACGCTACTTTCCGCTCGACCACAAAAACAACTCTTCTCAACCTTACGCGCGCGCGAGTGTTTTTTCTTCTTCTTTGTTTCGCCTTAAAGTGAAATAGGTCGAGCTTGATTTCCTGCTAACGGTACCCCTTGACTGCAAGACCACACCCAGGCCGATGACAGGACAGCAGCCAGCCAGACAGAAAGAAAGAAAGAGAGGGTTCAGGCCGACAGACTCCGCCCGCAGCCGCCGCATCGTCACTGCGCTGCCTCTGAGCCACAGCTGCACTCTCACTCTTTTTTTACACACATCCAAAGGTTACTTAGTGTATACATGTGGACGGGTCCGTCGAGAGGGACTGTCACTTTAGGTAATTTTAAACCCTAAAAACAGAAAGGGGCCACACTTAATTAAGGGTCTGCTCAGGAACACAAACAGTATGGTAGGTAATAATACCAACATAGATAGATACTTTATTAATCCCCAAGGGGAAATTTGTCGTCACAGTAGCAGCACCAATAAACTAAACACACAAGAATATGAAGTGGTTTAGAGGTGGGATAAATACATTATACTACTACACAAATTTAACTACTTAGGCTATTTAGTAGTACTTTTAAATCTCTTAAACTTAAGTTTAAAAAAAAATGTTGATGTTTTAATCCGTTTAGACATATTAACATGAAACAAATTCAAAAATGTCAGACATAAACAGAAAATATATATATATATACACATACACACACATATAAAACAGGACATAATGAGATATATATATGCACATGCATATACATACATACATACACATACATACTTATATACATACATACTCCAAAACAAACAACAAAAACCGAAAAAGTACATATTTCTAATATATTTTATATTAACTTATATTTAAAATAGTAATATCTTATTTCGTCGGCTGCTCACACCCAGTAGAGTGTAACCACGATGATAATCTTGGTTTCACCGGTTCTTACACATAGGTGCTCTTCTCTTTGAGTTTTGCTCATGAGGAAAGTGAGTGTAATGAGCACTTCTGGCCCCACTGGAGGTCACGTAGAGATGGTGCAGAGATGCTTCCATCCAGATGAAGAGGGGTTGACTCAATAACGACGGTAACCTTGGCATTTATTTCATGGTGATTACAAGAGGTTGACACAATAGTGCATGGAATACAACTGACCCTTTGAAGTTACTTCGCATTTACACTTCTGCAAACTTGGGTTTATGAGGTCACATGAAAGTCATAAAAGACATCACTACTGCGGTTATAAGTGCTCAAAACAGAGAGAGACAGACAACGAACTGTGCCTAAACACAAAGAAAAGTCATTCCAAGCACTGATTTAATGATCTAAAAATGATGTCAATGACAAACCAATGGGTTATGTGTCACACATTCACAGCGGGAGCCTGTTACTCTCAAGTGCTCAGCTTATGTGGTCAGATTTGAAGAAACAATAATAATGTAATTGTGCCACACAGTAGGAGCCTCCTTCATGAAAGGTGTGATTGTTTTGTTGGACCCTCTGTGTAATGTACCAACATCATTTCATGTGGCGTAGACGTCCATCTTTACCAACTGTGCCATAATGACAGTCGGCACTACAGAAACATCGCAGTATGGACTCTCGTTAAAGTTACTTTTGTGGTTATGAAACAGCTCCCATGACCACTGACGCCCTGCAGAGGAATGAATGTCATCGTGGGGGCTCCGCTGCCTACAGGAGAGAAATCAGATCGCTGGAGTTCATCTGGCTTTTTCAGAAGTTCAACTTGTCAGAAAATGTTCCCTCCCTGAACTTTATCGGACCCAGCGATTACAGCATGGTGACTCATCATACCACACCATTTTCCCACTGCTCAGTCAACCAAAATATGTATTCGTTGTACCATTAAAAGTACATTTGTGTGCGTGTGTGTATGTGTGTTGCTGCTCTGGATGAAACTGAGAAGTTGTGGTCGACACTGTCAAGAGCCGTCTCCACTTCTTTTCTTTGCAGCTCAAGTGTTCTCACAGTTTCACATTCTCCTCGGCAGGATGCCCCTAAATGAGGACGTCTTCTTCATCTCCCACGTTTTTATTTCAGTCGTCGTATTTGTGGCCTCCAAATAAGTATATTAAATATTCAAATGACTATTTCAAACCAAAATACACTTCAAATAAAGACGGCGAACGTACACTTGCACCCTGTGGACGTAGAATTCAAACACAGCAGTTAAGGCTTCGAGCTCTCAAAGTGCCTGACTGGAAAACAACTAAAACCATGACTACATGAAGGAATCCCAGGAGACCGGCTGGTGCTCTAATAATCCCAGAGAGAGCCCAGAGACGTCACTGCGTTCGCATGTTGACTCATCTTGCACTCCCAGGGCAGGGTGACCTCCTACGTCTCAACCCAATCAGCTGCTCACTGCAGCCGAATCAAAGGGCGGGATGTTGCGGAGTTCCTAAAAATAAAATAAATCGAGGTTGATGCTGACCAGACCTTTTTCTGTGCGTGTCACAGGGCCTCGGCTGGCCGGAGAGAACAGGACTTCATCACTTTCATCACCATTGCTCGGTGGGTTCTCCAGTCGGCCTCACGCTACTGAACTCAAGTCACACATTTATGGTTCTGGTTTTGTTGGAAGTCAGCTCGGGGCAAATGGTCTCAGCAGCTGTGCCCTCTTGCACTGGTTCAACAGGCAGATTTTAGTGTCCGTTTGTAAAAGGAATCAATGTACAACCATGAAAGTCTGAAAGTCTGAGTTTAATCGCACGACACAACGAATCGATAATGAAATTAGTTGGCAACTATTTTAAAAAGCGATTTTTAGCGATTCGTTGTTGCAGCCCTAATACTAACAGAGGTACAGTATATATATATATTTATATATATTAAACACAAGTATGCAAAATAGGCTCTATATATATATATATATATATATAAAGCCTATTTAGCATGTTTGTGTTTGATTCATAACTTTTTATTTTATTCATAATTGTTATTTATTTATAATTATTAAATAATAATTAATAAATATTAAATATGTATGTCAAAAATAGGTCGAAATATATATACAGCCTATTTTGCATATTTGTGTTTTAATTGTTCCTTTATATTTTTCATCGCCGTCCGACATGAACATCTTTAAAAATGTAGCCTCTTAAATAAAGACTTTAATACAGGAAGAGGACCAATGGCTGATCAGCTTAAGGAGGACCAATGGCTGAGCAGCTTAAGGAGGACCAATGGCTGAGCAGCTTGAAGAGGACCAATGGCTGATCAGCTTGAAGAGGACCAATGGCTGATCAGCTTAAGGAGGGCCAATGGCTGAGCAGTTTAAGGAGGACCAATGGCTGAGCAGCTTGAAGAGGAATGAATAAACTGAGCCATCAGCAGGAGGAATGGGGTGAAAGGTTGTGCAATATGCATGATGCTTATTGTAGCTGAAGAGTTCAAAAGCCACAAAATACAAAAGAACAAGGTTTAAAAAAAAGGATGATCTACGCGATTCACGTGGACGACCTATTTTGATTTAAAAACGACGAATTTCGCCGAAAGGTGACAAGTTTGCAGGTATGGTCTCAATGCCCTGAGCCACTACCCCCTTTAACCACCAGATAGTGTGCATGTGCTGTGTGACCTGTTGCACAACTACAGCTGCTGTACGAACACACACACACACATGCTTTAGTATCCTAAAGGCTTTGCCATACCGCTACCAAACCTCCAAGACCATGACACAGACGTAAGACATCAGGCTCTTTGGTCACCTTGTTCCTCAAATACGTATATAACTTCCACTCAGCTGTCATGGATGAAGCAGGAAGTTCTTTTTTCAGTATGACAGAACAGGAACAATTCAACTTCTCTCTGTTCCAGGCCGACTTATTCATGAAACATGTGAACGTGTTTGAGTAGTTGCTCCAGAAAAGGCTTGAATCCAGAGAATGGTTACAGACAGCGCTGGAGGATAAGAGCTGGCGTATTCCTGAGGGAAATATTTTCCTAGATTTCATCACTGCAGACATCACTTAGTTATTTACATGCATAAAATGACACCAACACTCCGTCTCATTAAATACAATAAAACAGTTTGAACAGCATTTTGCTTTATTTGTGAAGAGAAACACATTTCGTCATTGACACTTACATTTTATTTGAGCCCACGGACCCAAATAGTCTATGTTTGTATATTTTGGTCTATAAAGGCAACGCTATCCAGTCAGAGTGGATTACAATACTGCAGATCATCACAACACACACACACACAAAAACGTGCTTATTTTACATTGCAGAACACTGGTCAACTCCAACAGGCGACCTCCTTCAGAAACGTGACCGCTGCCCTTCTCAATATCAGAAAACACAAAAGTATGCGATTTAAAATGTTTGCGTGACATTGACCCGAGTGTTCCACCGAGTGTACGTAGTCGTGTTCAAATACATCTACCTCCTCTCCTCTGCTAGCCAACAATTCAAAATTGTCGGCGATAAGGTTGCAGAAACTCCAAGACGTTAAGGGGTGTTTGAACAGGCGCGTAATGCGTCGTCTTCATCCAACAACCAATTTGGAACCGTAAGTCCTCCACGTTCACATCAAGTCACTGACAACATCAACCGTAACCGATCTTCCGCCGGGCCGCTAAAATTACAATCACAATTCAACACAGCTCTGAAATACAGAATGCATTGCCTGACCATCGTCGAATCACAAGAACAGCATGTTTGAGAAAAGCCACCCAAGAACAACTTCGGCATGTTTTATTAGGAAAAATATATTCAAAATATATCTAAATTCCCATTAAAATAGCGCAACGCTGACACGTAAAATCAGAGGAAATAGATGCACGTTAACCAGGGTGCACAGGTTACAACACAGAAATCATCCAAGTATTAGAACAACTGAAGTAACCGTTACATTTACAGATCGCATTCTCTATATTTGTACACACACGTGTGATTATGTACAGAGAGGACATGATGCTTACTGCTGTCCACAGGGTATCTGTGCACCGTTATGAAGCACACATACATGTCCCTGTAAATTAACTACTGTACCCAGTAAGAAGTAGTACATACCAACGGGCTACTCCCAGTGACACACAGTGTCACCAACATTATGCCATTTTTTATCTTCCCTTTATTTAAATAAAACTATTTATCATATACATTTCATATTTTGTTACATTCAAGGTATAGATACAATTTGCATCAACAAGCAAAAGTCAATTCTAGACATTTGTGGCTAAATTGTTTGCGGCACTTTCAAATGGGGGGGGGGGGGGGCAGCGTTCTTGGTCTTTCGTGTAACCTTTGACAAAGTATTTTTTCTGGTGATAGCGAGTTTATCTTTAGCCTGTTAGAAGTCTATTGTCCAGCGAATGCAGAATCTTTCTGGAAGTGGTGTCGGGAACAGGGACTAAACCGAGGAACCCTGAATAGAGAGACACGAAAGACATCGCGGCGCCATGCACGTCACATTTCTTCGTGAAAGTCTCACCTGTAGCTTTCAGCTACCGCCAGAACTATTTCAGCATGACGGGCACACACTGCCACTGGGCTTCGAGTGTGAACTTGCTCTCACACTGTCCACCAGAGCATTGTGTCGAATGACGGGAGGGCCAGCAATGTGGCACGGGTCAAACAGGAGCTGAAATTGATTTGACGATAGTTTCACGGGGTGTAAATGCCGTGTATACTGTAGCTATACAAAGATGACAGTCATAAACAGCTTGAGCTACTGTAGATGCGTGTGAACGTCACTCAATGATTTACTTTTTATACAGTCGAATCATTTTAAATCATTTTAGTAAATCCCGGAGTCACTCTGGACGTGTTGTGGTTTGAATTAAGCCGAGTCTGAACACGTCCAAGTACATGTGCTCTGCCAGTGTTAAAGAAGGATCTCACCATCACCAAGGAACATATTCCAATTACATATTAAAGTCAAATCCCTGGCGATGTTACTTTGGCCTCTCAATCAGCAGCCATGCGGATGTTTTTAGAGATATTCATTTTATCAGCGGTGGACTCCGACGAGAACACGTTCCGAATCGATTAAACTACCAAGGGGGAAAGGATGGCACGCAAACTTTTAGCCAAATGCCAGAAACAACCTTGACAGCAGCCTTGCAATCTGATTGTTTCACATGAAGAAACATTTAGGCAGTTTGTTTCACCTTCTCATGAACAGACAGCCGGCCTTAGGTGGCCTCGTCTTTTTTCCATGAAAAAACAAAGTCAGCAAAGCCCAAGAGTCATTTGGGCAAAACACATTCACATTTTTTCTTCTTCTTTACGTCTGTTCATATACCACGGTTGCACGTAGACATTATAAAGAAATATAGATTTTATTTTAAACACCAATGAGAAAAAGTCAGGCTCACAAAATCAGCCTTGTAAGAGTAATACCGCTCAGATAGAAAATACCCAGACATCCTTCTTTGTAATTATGATCATTTTCCCAATTCAAAAGGACATATGAGTCTGCGCCATATATTACAAATTGGAGGTAACTTTCGAGACTGCTTAAGCTCAACATCACTTCCTTTATTACCTTATTTATTAAGATAATAAAACACCAACAAAATAAGTTGCCACTGACAGATTTCTGTTATTTGATCCCAATGGAGTCAGAAGTGACATTAGGGGGCGGCTCCTCCATTTCACAGGCCTGACATACTTTACTGAAAATTTGAATGCAATCCGTCAGCTGAGGAGGACCACACCTGGATCTTGAAATTAAGTGGCCTTTTCCTTCAAATGAACTCAAAACATGAGCTCGCTGTTCGGGCTGGCTTTACACTTTACAACCTCTTTGCAACGTGTAGGCTGAAAGTTCAATGTGGCACTTTGTCCTGAGAGTGGGAATAAAGGCGATGGACCGTAAAGATCATGGGAGCCTGAATGTGCTTCGTATTAATTCCGATTTCTTGAGAAGTGATAGCTTTGACCTGAGGACCTGGGGGCCGTACCAAATGGCCTGGTTAGCATCCAACATTAGCGTACCAAGGCCCAAAGTCTTGGATAAAATGTAAAGGTCGAAACGAGATCACTCGCTCCACAACTGCCCGACAACCAGCATACCATTACAAATATGGGGGAAATCAAACACCCATTTTTTTTTTTTTTTGGCTGCTTCGACACCCTTATGAAAACCAACATGACTTCCCCTCGCTGTAGCTGTATCACGTAAAGCCATCCTCGTCGCCCAACTTTATAAATCTCACGGCGCGTAACACAGGATTACACAAAAAGTACAACGTTTTGCAAAGCCACCTCCACCTCTCAACTGCACATAACGCACTTTTAAAACGTACTACATGTTACATGTAGGATTTTCACAAAATATATCAACACTAGATCAGAGGAGACTCTTGCCAGTTACCACTGGATGTTGGCAGGGAGACTGAAAACTAGAACATTGAAAGCATCCTGAGAGCAATGTGCTGCAAGGCACCGCCAGACCCGGCCTCGCTCCTCGGGGGCCGGCTGCATGTCTTCGTCTGCAGCCTCCCATAAAAAGCCATACAATACATTTCATCTTCAACATGCTTTCTAAAATTCCCTTCATTTTTTTGTATACACTTATTAAAGCCTCATACTCTAGATATAACAACATGAGTCCAATATACAACTCAGTCCCGGTTCTGACTGTCCAGGCCAGATTCTTATCATGGTATCCGACAAAAGGGAACATCAGGTAAGTATTCCATCTTTTGCAGAATTGCGAGTGCGAACATAGAAACTGTGATGGTTCCATCGCTAATAGCAGATGTCCATGACATCACGGCCTGGTTAAACCAGTTCTCAATGTTTCACGACGTTTACATGCACTAAGGAACCAGGTAACTTACAGAAATCAGCGTTAAGGCATGACGCAGAGCAACTGGTTTAGAAACACTGCAATGGTTGGATTTCTATAAAACCAGTTCACACACAGTTTGTCAGAAAGCAGATTAATCCCATTCCTCCACCATATTTTATGTGTAACTAATATGTTATATAATACACTTGCTATGTAATAGGACACTATTGTTTTCAGCTTTTATTTGAGCATTTGGACTGACCGTAAACTAAGAACGGTGAGCAGGAAATCAAGAGGTGTGTTGAGCATGGGCTAGACTTTGGATGTATTTGGTCTAGATGCAACGATGCATGGTCTTAATTACCCAAATAGTCTTTAATCCTGCTAGATTACTGCCACAGGGATGATACCTTCCTTCTCCCGGGTCGTTGTCATGCACATTAGCACACGTAAAGAGAAAAGGTTCCAATCAGAATACTAGCAGGTTTAACCAAGTTTCTCTTCACGATTTAAACAGCTTCTCATTTCTTCTGCGTCAGGATTCGGGTGATTGAGAAAAGCTGGAAATCATCAGACTGCTCATGTGCATGTAAAAGTAGTCTGAGAGACGACATGAACCCACTCCTGAAAACACACTGCTCCTCTGACAACTTAAAGAAGTCCATTAGAGCTACGGTTTGAAACAAAGATACTTTGAATATTTTCACATTGAAAAGAATCGGCACAACAAATTGGACAAGTATATAAATAAGAACATCTTGGACGTAGCATCCAATAGAATCAGAAAGGTAAACTAAACAGTACACTATAGGAAATGATCCCAACACAGATGTTAGTTTATACTGTAATCCAATCGCTTCCAAGTTATGTAGAATACTGATTTTTTTTTGGCATTATTTAGCAGCTTATTAATGACTTTGAAATAATGGCTTTTGTGTGATTATATTTACAAATATATGTGCATGTGTATACAAGTCCAATCTCTTTTTTGGCTTGCTTTGTGCACTGTCAAATTCTACCAAAATAGTAGCTTTGTTAAGTGAGGCTGAGAAAATATATCTCTATAGACACTGAGATAGTGCTTTACATTTGAAAATAGGAGGCTTCAACGACAAATTGAATTCTCATTGAAACCGATTAGACGACGACTAAAGCGTGAGGTCATTCAGATATAAGGCCATTAAATGTCAGAGTTCATGCTGTGAGGCATGTCAATATCTCCCCCTTACTTATCTTTAAAATAAATGCACAAAAAAAGTCACACAAATGATGTACAGCAGAGGCAGACCTAAGCACGGATATTTATAGTTCCACTGCACCAGAACCCTTCAGAACACGTTCACAGGCCTGAACAAGACCTTCGTAGGAGCTACATTGTGTACAAATGTTGACATTATCTTTAGTCAAATTTAATAAGATGAGATTTTGCAGACTTATTACTTCCTGTCCGCTTGGTATAAACTCGCATAAGGATAAGGTTCAGAATGACACAAGCTAGCTATATTAGTTATTAGATTACGTTAGTTAGGTCGAAAATGTAATGGTCAACGAGCCGGTCACTATAATTAAGTACTCAGTATTACTTAAATCAATAAAAGACAGTATGGATTAAACGTATGAATAAACTAGGTAAAATATATAAAAACATTTGAAATTATTTTGAATCATTTAATAATAGTACTAAAATTCAACTCATGTTACTTCATTATTCTTATTGGATAAATAGTTACGGAGTTTTCCCCTTCATTATAGAAATAGGCTATTCAAAAGTCTGTCTTTAGTTCACAATGGCATTCCTCCCAGTGACGCATCATCATTACATCATAATCACACAGACTATTTAATGCAACCATTTCTGATGACAGTGTTCTCACGGCCTTCTCACCTCACCCCAACCCAGCAAGCTCAACAACTGCTACCAAATTCAACCCCTTAGCACCTGTTGTTGTTGTTGTTGTTGCACCTAGAGCAACAACAACAAAACTACTGGAAGTAAGTAAAGACAGTGCACAGACACAGATAGAACCCATCTACTTGGGTTGGCTTGTGAGCTGGCATACTTTCAAAAGATTACTTTTGTAAATACTGCAGCTGCCCAAAGTACGTATTTTTGGATGCAGAATGCACTCGATTGGGAGTACAGCTTCTTCCTAATATTGCACATTTAACTTTGACCCACTTGTTCATAAATCTGCTGTGCAGAGAATTGTGGGTCAGATTACACAGAGATGTGACCGGATACAGTCAGACATCCTGGTCTTTTCTGATATACTGCATTTGACAAACTATGTATTGGGACGTACTAAACATGTTTCCTGGCATATTAATAGTTTGGTAGTATGGGCACTGGAACACACAGTAAATCTGCTAGCAGTTGTTAAATATGCTAACTAGAGGCAGGGCAGGGGGCCTGTGATTGGCTGACAGGCGACATCACCACTGTCCTGAAAATGGACATTTTGAAATAATAAATTACAATATGAATTGTGATGTAATGAAAAGTAACAGGACATTGAGCACCATTTAAGAAAAATGCCTTTTTGATTTAAAAACACAATCTTGAAGGGAACTTAAAAAATAAAAAACTGAAATCTAATTTAATTATTTCTTCAATAAATTCAGATTGTTTCAGATATGCTTTTTACACAGAATATTCCTGTGGTTATTTCTTTCTTAATAACTTATCTTAACATAATACTGAACAGTCTGGAGCTCCATAGATCATTTTCATACCAAATGTTATCAATTAAATCAAAGAAACCGTTTCAGAAAGAATCTACTGGACATTTAACAGCCTGCGAAATGTTGGCAGAGTATTCTGTAATTTTTTTCTAAAATGAATGATGTTGGACAAAGGCTCAGTTAATCGTGGATAAGGTACAAAGCTGGTATGCAGCTCCTGCTCAGGTGGTATGAATGTGTTATGAAGCAGATTTCTAAGGTCTACTGCATCACACTTCATATAAAAACTTAGCTTTTAAATGTGAAACATCTTACAATGTGAGATAAACTTATCGGACAAACTATCTCTATGTTGATTACTGTCTTCTTAATGATGTCAAATCTTATTTCCTCACCCGAGACATTTAGAACAAACAAAAATAATTAAAAGAAATAAAAACTCCTGAGGGCAGATGTCGCACATGTAGCAACACGAGCTTTGCAATCAAAATCTGTATTCCTCTTACCACATCGCTTTTGAATGTTTAATAGGATGAACTGCTTAATGGCATGACCTCAGTTTGGTGACAATGATGGCGGCGAGTTGTTGTGGATCTGTCAAATGAGGGCTCTTCTCCATTACTGAGTGGACAACGTAAGCAGGAAAGATGTTACACAGGTTCCGATACGTTTGATACTGGTGGTCTGGGATGACGTACCGCTCTTGATGTTCAGCGGCCGATGGCATCTCCCATGGAGAGTTCCAGATTTGTTCCATTTTGTCTGGCATGCTGCGGACCATCACTCGCTCGCAACACGGCATCAGGTTGTTACTCAAAGGATATGAATGATACCCATAGGACTCATTACCACAAGGCAGCGGGTCCCAGCTTGCATGCTGCTCACGGCACAGTGGAGGGCGCCTCTGTCTCATCGGGTTGCTGTCGTAGAGCCGGGAATCGGATATGCTGTCCATGCGAGTCATCCCGAGAGACCGTGTGGGCTGCAAAGGTGGAAGGACATTCTGAGTGAGGGGATAGTCTCCAGGACAGCTGGACCTGGCTCCCACGGCAACATGCTGGATGTGAGGGGCCAGATGAGATCCAGGCTGCTTGCGGGGCCCCTGCTTGGGATCCTCAGGTCCATAACTCTGTACCCTACTCAGTGCGTCGTGACGAAACCCATGGGAGAAAGCTTGCATCCTCCCCGGCGCAGGAGGCTGATGCTGCCCCTTCATGCTCTCCTCTGCGCTGCTGTCCACGGAGCTGGGGTACATGTCCCCGTAAGAGGAGAAGGAGTCGCTGTTTGAATGGCTGAGGCAGGATTCAAGGCAGTGGCTGGGATTCCTCTGATACACACTATGCTCGTGCTCCATGCTACAGAAACTGTCGACATTATGCATGCTGCTCATGCTCATATTTGAAAAATCACTGTGCAGTGAATAATATCCATGGTCGCTCACCGAGTCATACTTTGGGAACTGTTCACCGTATGTCATCGAGGCGCCGTGACTATTGGTGACTAAAATAGGAGGGTACTGTACACTGGACATGTGCTCCAGGGAACTGTGTCCGAACGGCACGGAGCCTGGCACCGGGCTGCTGGCCGATCGTGTGTTCAAGGCCCCGGCTGCGTGACCCTTGGTGGGCTGCATGGTGGGCACACTGAGCGCAGACACAAGGGAAGGCACGGAATTCGTCTCAGCTTTCCTTGCGACGGACAGCGTCTCAAGAGGTTCACAGGCCACTGAGCGAATACTGGGGTCAGATTGACGTTTGGGGGCCACACGTTTGACCTCAGAGTTGCCGTCCCCCTTTACAGTTGCCGGACCAAGACCGCATTTGGCTAAAGCGCCCTCACTCATCGTCTTCACCGCGGACAATTTGGCAAACGCCCGTAGTTCATCGGCCACCGACCGCAGAGGCTGGTTGACGCGCTCTGGATGATAGTACTTGCACTTATGTCCATATGTGCACTTTTTCCCTTGTGTAAAAGAAAGAGTACATCAAGTCAACAAAAGCATACGCACTCGCATCCTAAAAACAAAACTGCAACATCATTGAAACCATGATTTGAAAAGACATTTGGAGAACTTACCATAGGGGCAAGGTTGTTTTTTGTGCTCTGGAACCATAGGACGCTTGCGGAGGAAATTTTCCAAACTTGGACCATGTCTTCCCAGGGGATCATCAGGTGGCATAAATCTATTCAAAATAAAAATTCAGAAAATGTCAGCTTTATTATTTCCAGCTTTAGGAGTTGCTGTCAATTTTCTAAAGAGCAACAGACATAATACAATCACTAAAAAGATGATGTCACACATAATAACTTTGAATAAATAATGTATACTACTAGCCTGCTTTGATGTACAAATACATGTTCTGTAGTGGATGACATATCTTATCATTTAATAAAGAACATATCCTCAATAGCCATGACTTCACTCATGGGTGAATGAGGCCTAGAGTGCATTTTTAAATACTTTGGAAGTTATAAGAATGAATCGTGGTTTCTTACTTGTCATTGACAAACGAGTACATGAGGAGACGCTCTTCTATGAACTTCTTCCACTCTGGTTTCTCATTTTGCAAGTCCCTGTAGTTGTCATTTGACACAATAATTCCATCAGAATCATA
Source organism: Pseudoliparis swirei (assembly GCF_029220125.1). Taxonomy (NCBI): domain Eukaryota; kingdom Metazoa; phylum Chordata; class Actinopteri; order Perciformes; family Liparidae; genus Pseudoliparis; species Pseudoliparis swirei. Next base: position 9,999,756 of record NC_079390.1, on the reverse strand, counting down.
AGACAGCTTCACTATGAAGCGATCGTCATAGCACACCACTCTCCTGCCTTGAACCCTCCGAGATGGGGTGAAAACCAGGATCTTCTCTTTTTCCAGCTTACGTAATATTTCTTGATCTGAAGGAGAAGAGTCGAGTAAGCTCATCACAAATATCAAAAACAACCAACATTTATTTTGTAGGGCAATAATATGCATTCAGGTTCCCATTATGGTATTTTATCAATGAGCAAATGGTGGGGGAGAGGTCCAACGCCCACTTCAGTGACGAACCCCAAAAACTAATGACTGTACGTGTAGTTTGACTGTTATCTCGCCAACCATAACATCTAAGCTCCCCTTCAAACAGCTTTCCTACCTGTGATGAGGGCGTCGGGCCTCGACTGCTCCTTCCTCCAGGCTGGGACAAACACAGTGATGTCCTTGTGTCCTTTCTCCAAAAACCAGTCGACAGCCAGGTGGATACCGCGACAGGAGAACACCTCTTTGTTCCCGTGACTAGAAAATAAAACGGCGTGTGGAATAAGGGCCCCTTTGACCTCACAAGATGGACATTCATGAAAAGGCAAATGTTTCCGCAACAAAAGAAAGGTGAATTCTGCATGAAGCAAAGACCAAACCAATGTGCGTTTGTTGCGTCTTACCTCATTGCCACATTGGAGCCGTCGATGACGATGGGCCGGAGGCTGTCAGACATATCCACAGAGTCGTCTTCGACCGACACCTCTGGGCTGACCGTCTCTTTCGCACAGGCGGGGCGTGACGTTGCTGCTGCTGTGCTGCTGCCAGGTTGGATCTCGGGCTCGACTTTGTTTCCAAGCCGTACCAGCTCAGCAAGAACGTCGTTAATAAGCGCGGCAGCCCCCAGCTTGTTGAGCACCGTCTCCACCTGCTCCCCCGAGTAGCCCAACTTCAATGCAAATTCCATCTTGGTCTGGTACTCTCGGTCACTGGCGGGCTTGATCGCGGGCCCGGCGCCGGTGTCATCCTCGCGAAGCTCTTGAGCGGTGCTACCCTGAGAGAAACTGGGCCGGTCGAGGCACGGAGAGCGGCAGAGCTGTCGGTGGGGCTTTGCGACGGCCAACGGGTCCCTCTTCTTACACCTGTTCAGCCGGACCCTCTGGGGGTGTTGCTGCTCTTCTGGTTCGCTTTCAGAGCTGCTTCCATCCTCAGAATCGTCACTGGCGTGTTGGGCCTCGCTTGAGTCAATGTTCTCCTCGATGCATGGGCGGTTTTCCATTTTGAGCTTCTCCACCATCAACCATACTGTCGTGTCGTTCGTCGCGACACCTCAAATCTCCACCCCATGCTTCTTCACCTCCACCGCAACCAGGGAATCATGCTGAATGCAGGACTTCAGCGCCACAGGCTCTTTGTTCAGAGCCAAAGTAACACGTGTGGGCAGGAAAAATAGAACTATTAAATCCTGAAAGAGAGCAAGAACACAAACGGGAGTTTCAAATCAGTAAAATAGGTTACATTTTAAATGAACCATAAGGAATCATTTACCTACGTTCCCATAAATAGACGTCATTTGTTGACCCACCAAGAAGGACTATAATGTGTTTCTGTCTCTCTAAAAGTGTGCTTGGAAAAGCAGTTGAAAGATAGAAAAATACACTTGAATGAAACATTTGACTTTGTTAGCTTGTGAATTCAGTCATCTTTTTAAGCACTTGGAGAAGATCCACAGAGACAATTCAATGTGTGGATATATTTTCTCTCTCAGCACTTTCTTCAGAGTCAAACGGGTGTTTCCCCCCCAAAACAGAGCTGTTCCAAAATGGTTTTCAGTGCGAGTAAATCTTAAAACTGAGCTCTGTACAGAGCAAATGGAGCTTTTGCCTCAGCCAGTCCAACAGGAGCTCCTGAGCTGTGTGGTTAACATGTAATGTTTATAGGACAATGCTGAATCACACTTATAGCACAAAAAAGAGAGGCCAATGTGTAAATGAGAACAACTATGATTTGACGCTAATGTGGATGAAAGAAAAAAATGATTTTACACGAAAACAACGTTGACAAATATGGGAGTTGAGTCTTCAGCTGCCCACCCTCCTTGTGGGAGACCATTCATTTTTCCACCTGTGGGAAACACTGCGATCTGGGGCAACTGACACATTTAGTGAGACAAATGGAACATACAAGTCACCAGCAAAACCCCACAGCAGCACAGGAACAGGACTGATAGGAACAGGTACATATCATAATAATAATAATACATACACACGGTCTCCCTGTCTGACGGCTTGTGATTCACAAACAGCAGCTTTAATCTGTTGTTTGTTGGTGAAACTTGAGTTCAGTCTGTCAGAGTGCAACGCTGTATGTCACAGCAACAAACGCTCCGATTCTCACACATGTACAACCAATGAAGGACTAAAAGCTGTAACCAACTGCACATTCACACTATAGCAAAGCAACATGGACGTAAAGTCGTGTTCGTACTTTTTCCTCGATAAACAAAATACACGCATACAAAAAAAGAAAAATGTCCTCGATCGCCTCTCGCTTGTATGCATAGATACCGTCGACGGCGAGGTCCGCACCCGACTCGTTCTGGCCGACTTAAACGAAGAAAAACAAATCTCTTCCGGCACAGAACATGTTAATGTGCTGCAGTGCGAGCCGCGCCGATATGTGCACAAACGTCCGACTGCTCTCGCGGGCGACATTTGAGCCAGACACACGTGGAGCGAGTGCATGAGTTCACATAACCCGAGACAAAGTGTGGGCTGCACAGTGTCCTCCTGCGCCTCCAATCGAGCTGAATTCCTGAAGGAACAAAGCCGCTTCCTGGCGAAGCCAAGCGGGACTCGGGGTGCAGCGTAAACATGTGCAACGTGTGGATATCGGTCGGCAAATAATCTGGACGACGAGTGCATTGCTGAACAGAAGACCGAGACCGCACTTTCCTGCGGCCGCGCAGAGAGACGAATACAGCCGGCTTTGAGCTTCAAGAGGCGCAGCCCGTGATGTGGGTTGCTTAGCAACACAGCCTTGTCATCGGCTAACTCCTTTTTACCAGTCACGACTAACACAAACACAGCTTATCGTCTCTCTTCAGGCAGTCGGGAAATGCAGAACACCGACAGCTCCACGACACGTACACGAAAACTCTCAGCACATTTTGTGATCAAAAACAAAACAATGACATGAGTTAAAAATGACGATGTCACCGGCAACATCTTCATCTGGTGAGACACGAGACTGATGTTCATGGAAGACCCTGAAGATGGATGGATGTTATGAGGGTCGATCTACAGCTCAAAACTCATACCCTTTATCTCCCAGCGTCAACTGTGAACGCGCTCTCTTAGGTTTGAACATTTAAAACAACTAAAGGGAAAATGTGTGCACTTTTTTGGAAATCACACATCCCGATGCCATTTAAGACATTTTACACAATCTGTCCTTTCCCATCCACCTCCAGATTCACAGGCACAGACTCAGCAAGGCCTCTCGACCATCTCTGCACACGCACAGGCTCGTGTGGTTCCGTTTCATAGCAACCGGTCCCCGAAGCCATCGTCTGCATTGCTGATGCTGACCCGACATGGCATCTAGTATAAAGCAGGGGTATACTGCACCATGGTCAGTGTTGGTTGAGCCACTTGGCTGGTTAGACATCTTGAAATTGCAGCCAGCACTGTGAAAAACACAAATTTAAAAAAGATCCCACAATCATACGAGACGGACGAATGACAGAAAGGCATGCAGACGTTACTGTGGACTCTGCATTATATCATTCTGACAAACACTTCAGAAGACCTTTCACCTCAAAACTGAGATTATATTCAACAGTGACGACTGCAACATGTAATCGGTGTGTTCTGAAGAAGAAGAAAAAATGCACGTGGAGAATATCCATGTCGAGAAATAACTTACAAACGTAAATAAGAATGTACATTTGTGGTCATGAATATGCTTCAACATATCCAAGGGGAAGTTGTTGTAAGCTGTCATGCAGGGCATGGAACCAAGAAAAACAAATATGAACTTATTGAAATTGATCAGATGATGCCACTATGCTCCTATCTCACTTAACCCGTATTAGATTAGTGATATATTCCAGATTTTAATTACAAATTTAGCCATATGTCATTTCTGGGCACATGAATGATTACTCCTCACGTTTTAGGCCAAAGCAGGATCACTGCCTTGCACCACAAATACATAATATAAAGTTACACGTATTCTCTATACTGTTATTGTCTTAATCATTAATTACTACGTGAATGAGGACAACAAATGACCTTAAGATGGATCTGGGGTAACTTTCTTTATATTATTAAAGTGTATTTGACAGAAACATTGCAAGAACTTCTAACAAACGATGTCATGCACTATTGCTGGGAGCTTTTAAGTTGTTCCTCTCATCACTTTGAGAGGAAATTATCCATTCAGCAAGGAGGATATTACAAGTAGTCATAAATAAAGTGATGGGATTAAGATGAATTATCATGTTCAGACAGTTTCTCCTTGACTTACTGTCGCACCAAACGAACAACCAAATCCGAAAGCCTGCATTGATCCAGAGGACCGTGATTATAACGTCACATGAAAAGCTCTGAACTGTGAAATGAACCTCCACTGGACTGTGTTCGTGCATTCATCAGCAAACTAGCTGGTTGACACGTCAATAGAAAGACAAAACACCCAAGCGCTTGATACCCCCAACAGCATCACGAGTAGAGACGGGTGAAAAGGAAGGTTAAACGAGATGACAGTCACAGAGAGCTCATACTTACGATGCACTTTTTCCGAACCGCGCCGTAATGATACCGCTGCACACGACGTCACCGTTGTGGTCGAAATGGACGAGAAAGCGTCTGGTTTGACATCCTAAGGCCTCGAGTTACACTTAGCACGCGCTAGCGCGCTAGTTTACCGTTACTTGGCCAGTGGGAGTCAACATTTTAGCTTCTTTCACTGACCGGCCTACTTCGTTTCTCTGTGTCGGTCAACAGCTCGAGAGCGGTTACGGCAGCGGTCGTCGGTACCAGGCTTGTTCGGCAACCCGGCCTCTCTTTAGTTCACGGTCGCAAAACGCTCGGCCGTTAGCTGCCGTTACCGCGACAGTAATTACAGCCAGCCGCTCCACTTAACCGTCAGGTTGCTAACGTTACTTAGCTTTTCAGCTCGTGAGCGTACGCTGACATCTTACACCAGAATACTAATGTAACTTGAGATAAAGTTGAAATACAGGTAAATATTTCCAGCGTGGGCGACGCACGGTCGTGATTTGCCACGGTCGTGATCTGCCAGTATTCCCCCGCTATTCTCGGTGACTTCAGGCGGCGCTCGTCTCACCTTGTCGCTGTCATCCTCCTCGCCTGTAACAGCTCTGTTTTGCTGCCATTGGCGCTGTCGCAGTTCAGTCCGGGTTGCCAGATAGCGCGAGGGAAACAAGTAATCTAGACGGCGAAAATACACCACGGGTCAGAACCGCAGCCGAGCAAGGGCAGATTGGTCATAATTACAATTTACTAGGGTGGGGGGATTACATGGGAAAACCATTATTAATTCAAATCTGAATGTAGATTGTGAAATCTGGTCTTGAATGTTTAGTTTTAACTCACAGTAGCTATACATGTACTGTATGCGACTTGCAGCAAACGTCAGCTTAAATCAAATGTAGAAACTTTATCTGGTAGCCACGCATCAAAGCAAGTTATGTATCTGACGAATATGAAAGACAGGTACCAGTGATGTCTACATTGTGTTCAAGCAGCTTCACATTAACTCTTAGCCAAGACACATCCTGGATTTGAATCAGACACTACACTGTCTCCTCAGGTGTTCAGTTGAAATGTAATTGCTCATAAGTCAGTGTGAACATGTGGAAGCACGACAAGGGCGTAGCTGCCTCGGCTCCCCCATGAGCCTGAATATTGAACAAGTGAGAGAAAATGGATAAAAAGAAAATTGAAAAAAAAGTTGTTTATTCTTTTATAAGGCAGTGACAAAATAGTAACAGATTTTCAAAAGGAATCTTCCCTAACGTAACATGGGTGTAACTTAATAGAAAACCAATATTGCCTATTTGTAACAACCATTCTGAATACAATGTTAAGAGTGTACAAATAGCTGAGAATATAAATACAAATTCTATGACATTTCTTCAGTATTACACTATAAAAAAACATCATCTGACAGTTTAACCTCTGATCAAAACATTCAATGCACACACAAAATGATACAAGGTGAAAACACTAGTTTATCTTTTGACATACAATATTTTTTAAAACAAAAAAGTCCAATGTACATTTCCACCAGCGTACAGTAATGTAATAACGGAGTAAATCTTTTCAGTAAGAATTTTAAATTCACAGGTGGTGAAGCTATTGGGAGGAAAATAAATTATAAAACAACCACATTAAGGCTGATTTGGTTTGTCAGGCCTTCAAACTATCCTGAAAAGAGGTACCTCAAGAAAACTGCTAAACATAGTATATCTGAGCATCATGACAGGCCTACATAAACCTGACTGGAATAAAGAGAGGCGTTGGAGAAAAAAAGAAGAAGTCGTAAACGCAAACATAAGCCGGCACTCAAAGCATAAGCACACGGGTTTTTCGGGCCAGTTGGCAAAGCAAGCAAGACCTGGCTGGCCCCGTTTGGCTGTGCTATGGAAACAGGGCTAATGAAGAGCCATTAAATAAAGCGTGGCACTACTATCGAGACCTGAACACTGAGGCTATGTGTGAGTATAAACATTTTAGTCAAACCAAGTAGCTTAATGAGATGATTCTGTGACCACTTTGTGAAACGAGCTGCTGTTACTGTGGAAAAGCAGACCTCCCAGTGAGAGCGCTCCCCACGTGGAAGAATAGTTTCACGTCTTTTACGATGTACGGCAACTTCTCAAACGAATCTGTCGTACAGGTAAAAACTAACGGTTACTCCTTTAGATGCCACATTAAAGCACTCGATAGCACATAGGAGTGTGATTTCAATGCCGGGAGCTTATTAATTGAAGGTTGCCTCTGGGAGTTTGTTGCAGGCAACATCCAGGGGTGTCATTTCGCTTTTGGACACACCTGCATTCAGAGGACTCGCGGTACGAGATATCCCTTCCCTGCTTTTACCACGCGGATTATAGGACTGCAAATTAGTGGCAGCGTTACAATAAACATCCGCCTCGTCGACATTATCAGAGTCATCGTCCGTCACTCCCGTGTAAACAAAGGTGCTGTGAGAAGGTCCACAAGAATCCGACTGCGAAGGAAGGCGACGCTGCCGAGTGCACGGCTCTGTATTCTGCGAAATCAAATCACAGGACACCCTGTCCGACGGCGTCGAGCACAATTGCGTTTTACTGTTGGCGCAGTCGCTGCTCGATACGTCCGAAAATATTTTGTGCTTAACTTGAGGTTGACTGAGACTCGGACCTTTTTCGTTGAATTTCCCATCCGTCAGGGGAAGGCTTGAAGCCATTTCTGACCTCGTTTGCCATGAAAAGGCCATAATGCTGCCGCCGTCTCTGACGTCGGACGCAGCAGACACGAGAACATTCTTTTTGTAATACGGCGAGGAATCTCTTTCAGAGTCTCTTTCGGTTTGAGGACGAGAAACTCGGTTCTCTCTGTATCCGTCAGGCGTCTTCAACTCGAGGCGTTCAGTGTCCAGAGACCTCCTCCTCCTGTCTAGAGACAACGGATTAGACATGGACTGACTGACTCGCGGCAGGCCGAGGTGCCGTGGTAGACTAGCGATGGCCCATGTATTACTGACCAGGTTCTGTTCATACAGGTCTAACATCTGATAGTCGCAATCGGCAAACGCATCTTTTTGTAGGTAGCTCTCTTCGAATTCCTGATAGGGCGACGAGATGTCCTCCTCCAGCTCCATGTGAATCTGCTCATCGTATTCTCCCTCGTTATGCATATCCACGACATCGAACGTCACGATGGTCGGTAAAGCCTGCATGTTTGGAGTGAAGGCGGAGTTTGTCTCCAAGTCATCCTCGATGTTGTCCGAGCTGCTCCTCATCCGAGCATGTTTTGTGTAGTCCACCAGGGCTTGAGAGAAACAGACCGTTTGCCTGTCGTCTTTGTCGTTGCTTTCATCCAGAGACGGAGAACTGATGCTCTTGTACGGTAAAGCCACAGGCTTGTTTTCCTCCAGATGTTGCTCTTTGGGTTCGCAAAACGTTTCAAAATCGGGATCAGACGTGCTTCCAAATGATACACTGCTGTGCCGTTTCTCACAATCGGCATTTACGGCGTTGGTCCGTTTTTCAGTGGAAGCGGACGTATTTCCCTTTTCAGCAGAAACATCTGGCTCCATTGTATTCCCGTTGACTGGGGCTTGTGGTTTTGAACTCAAGTTACAGTTCTTCATCGTGCCGGTTTCCTGCCGACCAACCGTATTTTGTGCCACCTCCGAGGATTTACTGCACATGCTCGGCCTCTCGAAAAAGTCGTGCACCTCGTACATTTCAGCCCGGATTTGTAATCGATTCATCTCTGGAACAAAGGCAGAATCTGTCACACCCACCGGCTCACTTAAATACTCGCACTGTTTGGAACTGGGCAGTTTGGATTTGTTCTCATAATGTGGACTGATGAGACTCTCATCGGGTGCAAAGAGTTCATAGAGGGCATCCCCGCTGTAACTGTCCCTGGGTAACCTCTCTGCCTTCAGTCGGTCAATTTTCTCTTGTCCGTCCTCGGGCCCCGGTGTCGTTGAGTCGTAGTAGCCTTCATCACTATTTGGAACCGATTCTTGATGCTCGCTTTGAGGCGTCAACGCGTCAGCAATGGAGGAAGCGTCCATGCCACTGGCTTGCTGGGCACTGTTACTGTTCAGCAAGTCCATGTTGTGAGAACTCGTCGTCAGGTCAGGAGTCAAATCTGTGAGTTCCTGGTTGCAGGTGTAGCACATTTCCTCGGACTCATTGTTACTCCAGAAATCCTGAAGACACTCCTCATCTATGTCTTGGGGGGAGGCCATTTCCTCACCGCCACCCTGGTAAGTGAGATAACAAGAGGCCCTTTTTCCTCCACTTCTGCTCCGTTCTCCAGAAATGGTGCTCTCCGTCATGCTGTCGTCTTCTTGATCCGCAATAATGTCCCCACAGCCAGTGAGTGAGTCGAAGCTCTTTAGTGATGCAACGTCCCCATAAATCAGGTCCAGCTGATCCGACGAGCCGGCGAGCGTTTCCCACTTCAACGTGGGCTCAGACATCGTCTGGAGTTTAAGACGAGGCTCGCCGTATCCTCTCGAACTCTCCTCCAATTCACTGGGAACTACAGTCTTCAAATTCACTTCCTCCAGTTCCTCATCACACATCTCGCCAGTGAGCTCGGACTTCGGGCTGCCGAGCTCCACGCTCTTCTCCGACGGCATCTCATCGGCATCGATACGTTCAGGACCAATGGAAACATCACATGTGACATCCGTAAAGTCAGGCACATCAGGTTCAGATCCCAGGCACTCTGTGACATACTGGTTGGTGTTGTTCTGGACAACAGGCACCTCAATCTTGCAGCGAGGAGAGGACACTGCAATCATTTCAGTTTTATCCAAGCCAACATTTTTGTGGTTTCTGTGATACCTAAAACTTTGAAAAAGGCTCCTCAAACCCCTTTTTGGCCGGTTAAGAGTCATTGATTTCTGTTCAGCAGTGGATTGACTACATTCATTGGGACAGCTGCTGTGGAGCTCTCCAGCTGAGTCCCTCTGGCCAAGGCACTCACAATCAGTAGCTGAGGTGCACGGACTGCTCAGATTGTCATCATGACGAACCTTACTCAGCCCATCGTGTGTTCTGCTTTTGCCGATTCCTTTCTTTGAAGACCACTTGATCTGATTTTTACTCCTTCCTCCAAAGAAACTGGGTAAAATACAGATGCTTTTGCGTACTCCAAAAAAAGTCAGAGCAGTCCTCCTAAATTTTCCAGATTTCTGGGATTTCACCTTCGCATTCATCACATCCGGCTGTGGCTCTACCGTGATGTCATCGGGGCCACATCGGGAAAGCTGTGCAGAGGCCGAGGCCAAATCCATGGTGCTGCTCGTCAGCTCGTCTCCCTTCCGAGAAGCCATGGCTTCCACGTTTACAAAAGCAGTCCAACGGAAGGCATAGCAGCGGATAGGATCGCTGTCGTGAATTTGTCCTCCATCTGGCACGAACCCTATAGCGAGAAAGTGGAGACCAAAATCAACGATTCATTTACCATTTGTCATATTGATGTGTAGGATTCCTATCGCAGACTTTAAACAATAATTCCATGAGGAAGTTGGATTTTCTAGTTGTCACTTGTGTCCTCCGTATCACTTTTGACCTTTGCCATCGGTTAGTGGATTACATTCAGAGCCCTTTACTACATTAACCTTGTTTTGTTTTTTTACCTGACATCTTTATCGAGATTGAGTAAATATTAACTTGCAAGATATTTTAAGGAAAGCTATCCACATGAATGTAAAATATTATTGTGGTGCCACTTTGGCTTGTAATGCGTTTAATAAGTAAACCTCTATAATCAATTTAAAGCCAATGGGACTGAGCAATATAGTGCATTAGTTACATGTGTGTCCCCCCACACACACATGTACTGTTATATATTTTCATCTTTGCATAAACATCTATTCTCGTACAGAATCTATCATCTTTGTAGCAGCTATTTGCACGTTTTGTGTATATTGCTCTAGTATGTTGTGGAGGCCTTTGTGTTGTTTTGTGGAGAATAAAATTAAAATAAACCAATAAATAAAACAAACATACGTGCATGCAAGAGAAAGACACACTAAAGTAAACCTATTTAGGTTTTAGTAACGCAATAAAAGTGAACATTACTTTGATGTGAACACCCACTCGCTGCAGCAACAGGCTATAGACGCAGCGATGCTACAGACGTACAGTCGCTTTACCACACTAAAAACACACGAAATGTACTACAAACCAAAGGCTCGGCGAAGATAACGGTGACGTCAGCTCACGTAAAGTCGGACCTAGCGCTAGTTTTAAGGCGGCTGTTTTCATGTGAGACGAAACTAAACGCGACACCCCGACATGCAGCTAACCCGGTGGGGAGGTAAACAAACTTACCAGCTAAAGTCACAACATTGCACCGTCGGCTTCGTTGGCTCCCTTCCACCGGAAGACGAAGTTACCGTCCAGTGCGGTGTCTCCTGCTCACGCTCACTTTACCTTTGGGTCACCGTGGTGTCCGTGTGGCGGGCTCAGGCCCCCGCAGCAGCTTTCCCCACGGACGGGTTCGTTTGTTTCCAGCCCCCGTTAGCTAGCCGAGGTCCCCGCGAACAACGTTAACCGGAGCGGCTGCAGCGTGAGTCCGACAGTCGCTCGCGGCGCTCAACGTTAACGCCGCGAGGACGGCGGGGGTGAAACTACACCGGGGGTCAAATAATGGCTCTAGTTTAGCTTCGCATGCCGATTTGAGTTGAGACGCTCGCAGGAACCCTCTGCGTCTGAGGTTTACATGCCGGATGATGACTTCCTGTCCCGACTTCTCAGGTAAATCACCCAAATCTCCCTTCGTGGCCGTCTCTCTGGCGCATGCTAGTGACGCATCATGTGCAGACCCTATATGTGTGTGTTTTATAATATAATAACAATATGAATGACATTATCATTAATGATGATAATAATAACAATAAATACTTAATCAGATTTTTAAAATAACATATGTGCATGTTAAATAAAATGTGACCCCACTATTATTTCTAATAATGAGTTCTTATAATATATGTTTGTCCTTTCTGAAATGTTGATTGGTGTCTCATCTATGAGGTAAGTGCTACGCGTCTTAACTGAGTTGATATTATTATTTAGAAAACATATAAACTTTATTTATACTTACAACAGCGCATAGACATTAGAAAATGCCTGGGGAAGACATGACAAAAAAGACATTATATAATTAAAATAAATAACCAAAACACAATACATTAATAATGTCTTAGAAAAACGTTGACATTGTTCACGACAAACGATAATGATGGTTTGCCTACATTCAATTTTTAATGATGGATGTGATATTTAGCTTCGCAGCGCAAACCAGCGTTTCCTCCACGCCTGCAGGAGAAAGAGTGCAAACGGTTCATCTCTCATCCCTCTCAAAATCAGTAGAACCAAAGATAACATTTTCAAGCCTCAAGAAGGTTTGTTGGTATGTCCAGGAAACAATGTCTATGACTTTTATCCAACAGCTCTTGGAGTAATCACAGCACCAAAACAAGTGAAACACATTGTCAATATGGGTCACAGGAGGAGCAGAAAGCTTCAAAACATGTCATCAATAAAATATTTGTCTTAATTACATTTACATATTTACATTTACAGCAAGTGTTTATTTAAAGTGAAGAAAATGTATGCCCTTTTCAAAATGTGATATTAGGTAATGAATGCTACAGTAAGAATAGTTACAGTGCAAAATCTGGTATTATTTACAATATTGATCTACTGAGAGAAAATGTTTTTTTCAGTGCAATTGTGTGTTTTCACCCCATATACAAGCATCAAACTGCTTACCAACTCTTGTACTTTTATTTCAAAGTGCGTTTCAATTAGTTTTCCGGTCCTCCTCGCTGGTGTTATTGTTGGTCTCATTTAAACCAAGTGTTCCTGATTTATTTCCAGCATGTATGTTCCGTTATGTTTTTGACTGCCGGACATCTGTCCACTCCATCTTTGTGCTTTGCAGCGCCTGAGTCTTCTTCTCGTCCACCTGCACGTAATCTACTCTGTGCTCATCGGACAGAAAGGGCTTCTGCTGGACAAAGAGAGGGAGAGATGAGGAGACGTGAGCACGAGTCCAGACTGAACATGGTTCTGCTTCACACGTACAAGCAGACAACCATGATGCACTAAATGTATTTAAATGATATGCTAACGTGTACCCTAGAACTCTTGATGTACAAATCTTGTGGGTCATATATTACATTTTGGCATCTCAAGTGATGTTGTGCAACATGCAATTCTTCATTACCATGATAATAGCAGTAAATGGTGTAAAGATATCACAATAACCCAGACTTAAAATAAGCTTACAGACAAGTTGTTGCTGGTTCTTTTGACCCTTTAGAGTGAGCACTAAGTATTACATTTACTAATAATACAGGTCAGTGGAGCTAATAGGAGGTAGTGACTGAAATGTTACACCCCTGCAGAGTGTGGGCTGGCGGAGCTGAAGTTCCTTTTACAATGTCAAAGATCATTCATGTGTGGTGTTAGCTCTTCCCTCTCCACTTCAGACACTTCATGAATGCATCTGTTTTTCAGAATGCCTCAGCAACACCAAATTATGTGGTAAAAGGTTAGTAACATCAAGTCTTATTGTGAGTCTCAGTCCAGTTACGAAGAGTCAAGAAGTCTGTTACTGTCGACAGAGGCTACAGTTGCACAATGGTGCAAAACACCTGAATCTGTAACTTAAGATGGAAAATGTTGTCTTAATATTAGCAATCCAGTTAATTTCTGTCATCTATCTGACCAGAACATACCTTCTGTACAGGAGAGGGGGATGCAGAATTGAAATCCAGTGACAAATAGTCAAGGTTTGAGCTTCTCAGCCAAGGCTGAGCCGCTCCATCAAAGGGGAGACAGAAATGTTGCCTGGACTCCTGTCAGAGAGAAAGGATTAAATAAAGACATTACTGAATCAGGTTAAAAGATCAGAGAGATGTTCATATGTGCTGCATTGTCAACAATTAGATTTATTTTTTAAAAGATGGCCTTAGACTGATTCAATTTAGGGAAACCATGTGTGCCCATAGTGCATCCACTTGCAGTCTGTCAGTATATTTGAGAAATGTGCTTTATTCATGACTCTTGTCGGACTGTATTCAAGGAAGAATCTATTTTAAAATGCACCATTTCCAGGAGCAGCCTTGTGTAACATCACACTGTCAAATGCTCTCTCCCTAGAAGGTCCCCAGTGCGATTCCAGTTTGCTGAGCAGAACATTTTAGAAACACAGTCACTTTCCACACCCACATTGTTGGTTGTGTGGAGATTTAAGCACATTTTACCACTCATGAATGGCCCTATAATTATAAGACTAGTAGTAGAGTGACGTTTAGAATTACCGAGAAATAAATGTTGGCTATTGACATGAAAGTCAACAGTGAATTAAAGATGTCTTCCCACATGACGGATATTAAAACCCCTTTTTATTTGTTTAGCTGCAATATTATCACAATGTGATCACACATTGATTTACCTTTTTATTACATGTTTACATACAGGGATGAGAAAAGGTGGGCTGGCTGAGAAACACATTAAAAGTGTATTACCATCAGAGCTACTTCCAATAATCAATTATTATCAATAATGTCTTGGGTGTTTAACTAAGGGAAGTTAAATCCATCTTTATGCCATGAATGCAAGATTGGGTCATATTCCTAAATACATTTGTATTGCATTAAATGAAACACAAATGTATGTTAAAGGCTGTGCTGAAAAGAGGAACTTCATTAATCAAGTCAGAGGCATATGCCTTGTTTAAAATGGGTTGCCCCAGCTGTAAATATTTACCATTGCAGTGGAGTTTGTGTCTTCATCTCTTAGATTGTCCCCATTCTCAAGTCTCATTTCAAGGGGCGAACAGTTCACTGAAAAGCTGCAATAACACAATAAATGGGGAGAATTAGCCAGATTAGCAACTAACGACAAATTTCCCCTTGGGGATTAATAAAGTATATATCTATCTATCTATCTAGCTATGAAATATCTTGAAAAAGAAACTGAGAAGCAGGACATTACTGTTCAGCTGGGTCAGCGTAATTAAGTAAAAATTTAATTTAACTCGTCATAATGTAACTGGCAGTACATGACTGTAACCTGCTATTACAATTTAAGGATAAAAATACTTTTTCTCTCTCACCAGGATTCGGTCATTGCTCTGTTCAAGGGAAGATGAGTGGGGCACTCTGTGATTGTAGAGAGGCCTCTCAAGTCAAGAGGTGGAGGTCGAGCTGTGAACCCAGAAAAGGGCAGAGTTACCGGATCGGTTGCAATTCCCGAACATGCCACAGAAAAGGCCGCTTTCAAACCGTGACAGGTGGAAAAATATGTGTATCTGATATCTGCATGACTCCTGTATTGACATTTCACGAGCACATCCACGCAAATGAGGATTCAATTGTCACTATTTCCAATCGCTTAATACATTTGTTCAAGATGAAACATCGATCACATCATCAAATACAGGACCTCCAGCCACGCAGCGGATTAACTGAGTAGAAACAAAAGCTCAGTTTTCCACACAATGTCCAGAAATGTAACATGAACCAATCGGGGCTCTCACCTCTTCTCAGGCGAGGCTTGAGATGCCGGTGAACTGGAGGCGGCGGAACTCCTCCAGGTTGACACGTCAAACCGAGAGTGGTGGAGGACTCAGCGTTGCAGTTTGCATTGGGGAAGCTGTACGCCCTGGGGCTCATGGGGATGTAGCCGTCACATGCAGTGGTGGCAACAGAGGAGGTCGGGGAAGCCATCGGGACATATGACTCATCCTGGTAGCTTTGATCTCGCGTGGCATTTGAACAAGGCTGTTGTAGAACAAAGTTGCGTGAGACCAGACAAGTGGACTATCTTCTCATTTTGTTTCACGTTTGTCGAATCTTTGAGTGATGAAAGTGTCTTTCAAATAATTTTCATGAATTATTTTATTCAAAGAGAAATCAAATTTTTCTCTTTGTGTGCTACAGTTGTACATTTTCTAATAATGCATTTCTTTTTTAAGATCATTAGTGAGTTAGATGAGGATATCGTGACCACGTTCCATGTCTGTCAGGTAAATTTGAAGCTCCTACATGCAGCCAGCTAGTTTAGTTTAGCTCAATCTTGTTTGGAGACAGCTATTTTAAGCTAAGCTAAGATAGCTGTATCCTGGCCACATCGTGGCGAGAGTGGTATCGATGTTCTCATCTAACTCTGCAAGAAAACAGATAAGCATATTTCCAAAAATATGAAGGTTTTTCTTCATCACATTTTTTCTTCTTCTGCTGTTGATTCTTTTACCAGATTAAGACTCCGCCTCCTGTTGCTCATCGCTCTGCTATCGGCATTTGCTTAAAAAAAAGATGGATGGTTGGAAAATGACATTAGTTAAGATTCTCAGCTCTTACAATCAGCTATTGTCAATGTTAAAATGTATGATTATTATCATATAACACCAGGATTATGATTACTTTTGTCTCGTGCGTACTGCGAGACTGCTTTCCTATTGAGGACGTACCTATTCTGAAATGATCCAGACTTGACAAAGAGGTCCTCCGGGGGAGAAAAGCAGTGTGGTTTGAGAAATGCTGTGCGCTCGTTGCCTTCAGCCTGTGAGCTCCATCATCGGTGAGCTGCTCCGACAGGTAATTCGACTTGGGTGGCAGCGGAGGAGGCGTTTGCCTGTCACACGTTGCCTCGCACGACGCGGAAGAATAAGGTTTGTCAAACTTGAAGACACTTGCGACACCGTGACGTGACGGAGAGGAAGAGGATGACGGCAGAGCCATGGAGATGCACGGAGCGCTGAAAGGGGGGTTAGTCGACCTTCCATGGACGAGAAGAGACGGACTGGGGCTGCCATGGAAGATGGAGGATGAAGAGGAATTGGTGTACAGAGGGGAGGGGACGACGTCCTTGACGGTGTCGTCTGAGGACTTCTGCTCCAGAGAGATCTCAGAGTTTGAAAAGCTGTCATGTCTACATATACGAGGGGGGGAAATGAAAACATTGCATTGGTTAAACATGAACTACAGCCGGTCCTTTCGTCTGGTGTCAAAGGTTGTACTCATCGTACATACCGACTGGTGCTTACACTCCCCGTCTCGCACTGTGAGAGCAAGAGGTAGTCCAGCGGGTGACTGGAATCCGTCTGGCTTGACACAGACACTCGGTCCGAGCTGTCGGGAGACGGATGTATTGATGTGGGGGTGTGAGGAAAGCCTTCTTCTGAGCTCTCTGTTGACAACAAGCAGAGCAGAGAGCGTGGAGTTTACTGAAAACGTTCGGAAGGAGTGATTGTGAAAACTGCCATCCTGCTGACACACAGGGCGGGACAAAGGGGGCAAACTATAAGCCAACGCACAAGCAGGTGTCTCCATTACCTGCACTCGTATTTACATTATAACTTGAATGGAGCAGGTGAATTTAAAAAGAGGAATGGTATTTTTTTTGTTGCAAGGCACCTTGAAAGTAGAGCACCGCTGCCTCTTTTGTTTATATATACTCTCCAATCTTTTTGTCAGATTGGCTCTCGTTCAGAAATGTGTTTCATTCCATTTCACTCAAGGCCACAGAGTCAAGGCTCTCCCTGTAAAACCACGTGGGGAGGGGCAGGGGGGGGGGGAAATCACAAAGTCTTGCATGTTCTCATAAAACATGTGCTCCCCTTAATAGAGGTTTGTGTTCTTGTGTGGGTGCAGAACAACTTTTTATACTCTTCTGCAAATGTTATGAGGCGCTACGGCACAGGAGCCTCTTGAGATGCAGACGGTCCTGCTCTCTGGAAGTCCTTTAGAGCACCGTGACATGAGCGGCAATGTGTGTGAGAGCATTTCGGTGTGTGGAGTCTCTCTTTGCATTGTACTCGACTACTTTGTATGTGCTTTTCTGAGAACATACGAGATTTACGTTAACGTGCAGGGCAGCATATCAGCAACATTGCGCTATCTCCCTCACACAGAGGACGGTGTTCTAACAGACAAGTTGCGACGTTTCCTCACAAAACATCAGAGTAGAGCAAAGGTCACAGCAGCATCTCTCTGACAATAGATGTATGGAAGTAGAAGAAGAAGTTTAAATATAAAAACAAGGGTCAACACAATAAGAATACAGTGTTCACGGGTCAATTAAAGGCATTGAAAGTGATAGAAAGACGATATTAAGCTTGATAGAGGAAAAGTATACAGAGATCTTATTATTCATCTGTTAATTCGAATGTGACCTCAGCTCCCATCTGCTGTTATCTCCTCTCATACAGCAGCAACATTAGGCTACGGGACAGGCAAGTAGCAACGACAACATTTTGGACAGCTGGAATCATTAAACCATGCACTTTGCTTGACCCGAGCACTCATCGAAAATAAAACTCCATTCCAGAGCAGTTGTGTGAAAAAATGTCATTAAATATATTTTTTAGATTTCTAATGGTAACATCTACTTGTTGGTGTTGCTGATGCTGTCGAAAGAAGACCGAGTGTGATTAGCATATAACGGTTTTAACCACGATGAGATGACGTGATATGGTGTGTGGTTTAGGAGCTCACTTACAGGAACATATATGTGAAAAGGCCACAGCTCTGGATCAAGCACACGGTAGTCAAACAGACTTTTCAGCCGATGAAAATGTTTTTGAAGTTTGCCACTCCATCCAGAAAGATCGCTCAGGTTGGCGGAAAATTAATTATTCAAATCTTGATGTTCTCCTAAAATCTTCCGTCAGGTTTTATAAAAACTGTAAATAAAAGAACGCTTCACGCTCTACCACAGAAACCCAAAATAGTACAAAACAACGTGGAAGTAATACAAATATTTAAGTTTTTGTTGCATCATTTTATAAATGTTCCCTGAAACTGGCCTCTTAAGACTTTAGTACTTTAAGCTTGACAAAGCATGAAAATGCAACCTGTTCGTACGGCATATTTACAAATTCTCATTTAAAGCTCAATTTGGGACGTTTCGCCGAAATAAACAGAAATTTCAGGACTTCGGTAAACCGGGACCTCAAGTTTGAACCCTGACTAGTGTGTGAACCACCGAGCACCAAATAAACAGTTTGTTTTTACTTCTTTCTCAAGTTTTATTTTCAGATCGCCACTTCCTGCTTGGGGTCAAGTGACACCAACATCTTCTGGACCAGCAGGGTGATGAATCTGCTGACTTGCAATCAGTGAATGAGATGCCCTTCTGTTTGACCCCAGTACTTTGTGAGTACTCGTAGTAGTGCTGTTTATTTACCTGCATCCTCCAGGCTCCCAAACTGGCAAATTCGACTGATGCTACTGATCCAGCTGTTCATCTCCTCCTCGGTTTTGGCCACCAGGTAAAAAACCCGAAATGAGGTCTTGACCACAAAGAGGTGCTTCCCATGGAAGTCTCGCTTTATCCTGAGCTGCCCGTTCAGCATTTCGACCTCACACTCTCTCAGGTCGATGGTGCGGATCGGCTTTTTGGAGTTATTACTCTGGTAGTACTCCAGCACATCAGGATTGCCGCTCATGCGACCTCTCCGAAGCACAAACCAGCGTTTCCTCCACACCTGCAGGAGAGAGGGAGCAAACGGTTCATCATGGAGTTTGAACTTTATCCTGACTGTGTATTGTTCACAGTACCGCATCGTTCCTCCACCTCCATTTCATTAGTCACGACCCGTCTCGGGAACAAGATCACATTCCTGCTTCCAACAGCGAACTTTAAACCGCCTTTTGGCTTTTGATTTGGTCAGTAAGCGGAACCACAGCTCAAATTTCCCAGCAGTGCTGAGAAGAGGAAGTTGTATTTAGCAGAAAATGTCTTACACACCGAAAGAGATATTTATACTGGGTCAGTCCTTTTTACTGAGGACTTACTGAGAACCTAACACTGAAACAGGTATTTATCGTTCCTGAAATCTACTTCTAATATGTTAATGTCCGACAGCGTCGCATATGGTGTCATATTTCATATGACAAAACAGCAACAATCAAAACAAATGTTTAGAGTGGGAATGCTGAATGTATATATCTTCCCTCGTGGGTTTTGTGGCGCTGTGCGCTAATTTTGTGGAGTGAACTTGAAACAAAACCTTTTCTTTGTTCTGCATGTGGATAATCCTGCACAAGTCAGTTGGTGAAATGTGTTTGTACCAGGAAATGGTTACACACGGCACACTTACCACCGATAACACTGCCAAGTTTAAGAGGAAACCGTAACTAGAGCGATGGCTATTTCATCCTATAGGTGTTTTGAACGTGGACAAGTTTGAGGTCTCAAAATGTACTTGTTTTGTAAATATAGTGAAAGTAGAGGCCGATACACTATTTGTGTTGTTTTCATTTTCAAGTCGAGACACTTTCTGTTACCAGCAGGCCAAAGCTTATATTTTCTCCCACTGTGCATGTTTACAACAACGACAGCTAGGAAATCTAAAACAACAAGCTGAGGATTATCAAAAGAAAAAGAGATAAAGACTAGTATTTCCCAGAGCTTTCAACCACATCTCATGGTCTTCCTCGGCAGATGAAGTGTGATTAGTTGGCATTATGTGACCTGACAAGGTGGTCAGTGCTGATGGCAACTGAGCAAATGGACATTAACGCTTAAGCGGAGGTTTCATATTCTCAACACTAAAACAGAAGAGGCATTTTTCTTAGCACGCATCAAAATCACAGGTGTTACTAGTAACAATAATGGTGGTTCAGGTCTATTCGAGACTCCCAGCAAGTCATGACAGAGTGACAGGGAGCCAGAACCAACAACACCAGGAGCCTGAAACTGAATCCTGATTTGATTATTTCCACCTGTCGTTTTCCTACTGTGAAGTGTCAAAATGTTTTCAGAGGAAAGGGCCTTTGCATCATTTAGAAGTTTCAAAAACAAAAAAGATATATATATTCTCAGAAGTCTTGAACTTATGGAAACAACAGTACTTAGCATGTGATATATATAATTATTATACATATATATATAAATGGAAATAATATTCACATCTGAGGTTAACAAATCTCTAATTGTATGTTTTAATGCAATATTTTCTCTCAAAATGTTCTTTTTCCTGTGTGACCTTGAGTAATGGACTTTTATTAAAGAAACATCAAGAAATCCCTCTACGTTGTTTTCTTTAAAAGTGAATGCTGCATGCAGATTTTCATAGAGCAGCGTAAAATCGTCCATGATGATGTGACAGCATGTGCTTGACATTTGAATACTGAGCCAGATAGTGGGCTTGCCCTAACAACACATGCATTTACTTTGTTTTCTGCTATCGACAGGATTTGCATAGTGTGCTCACATTATTTTGTAGTGGTTTACTGCTGCAGAACCCCATCATTTCACACCTCCCATCCACCCTTTCCAGCACTGGTGTTGACAAATTGCCCTCCTCCTCTTCTTCCATTGGTACAGAGGAAGTGCAAACAGCCGGCATGAAGCTGGACTATTTCTGCTTGTCACTTACTTGTCTGTCTGACTGACATTACTTCCCGTGTTTCACAATGTACAAACACGCATACACAGAGCTGAGGAGCCAGCCCAGCATTATCACATGACCTCCCCCCCTCCCCAACAACCACAAAACACTGCTGTCTGTGTAAGCAATTACATGCACTTGTTTTAGGGGTCATTTCCATGTTGCCTGAAGAACATCTGCAGTCTGTGACATATATTGTTATTGTTGTTGTAACTATGAAGTGCATACACAAGCCACAACGCAAGGGAAGACGAGGTAGAAGGAGAGGGAAATACAGCTCAGTTTAACAAATGCAGACAAACCGACAGTGTGTTTCCAAATCATCATTCCACACCGTATCACACACACACACACACACTCACACATACACCTACACACACACACACATACAGATACACACACACACACACACGAGACGAGGCTCAGCAGCACAACCTGGCATTCCTACTGCTGGCAGAGGACATAAACAATGCGGTGTGTAGTCCTACTTACAAATCTCTTTAATTTCTTCTCCGGGGGGGATTTGATGAGCCAGCCGGTGCAGACCACATCCCCAGCACTCATCTTGACTGCAGAGCGTGTCGTCCTCTCGGTGGTTGCTGCTGCTGCTGCTGCCGCTGCCGCTGTGAAACTGAGAGAACTGCGAAGCATATCCTGTGTTCTGGTATTCAGCCTAGCCACTCTAAAAGGAGGAAGTCGAAAAATTGATCACACTGACTGAGAAAGAGAGAGAAAGAGGGAGAGAGAGAGACAGACAGAGAGCGAGAGAGAGAGCATTATGTGTGTATTCTCTCATGTGCTCTGGGCAAGTGGATAGAGCTATTGGCTATAATTCTACACATAATGACGTTTGACAGGTTTAAGGATGATAATGTTGTTGAATCCTGAGTCACATGCTGTTTTCATGTTGCTGTTATCATGTTGTTTGCGTGTTTGTTTGCCAGATTAGGTTTCTGAGCTCTACACCGAAACCAGTTGTGGGTTTTAACAATCAACCTGCTGCACCTCTTTGATGCCTATTACTAATGAGGAATGTTAATAAGGGGAATTCTAAGAATAATGGACCGTGTGATTAATGGACCAGATTTAGAAAGTAACTTGATCTCAGGTTGGATTCCCACTTCACTATTCTAAGAAACTTGGTAAGAAAGGCTGTAAAAGCAAACTAAGGTACATATTTAAACTCGTTTGAGGCTCTTTGGCATTTTATTCTGCAAATACTCAATAAAGCCTCTTAAGATACCATAAAACCATACAATTCCTATTTTGCATAGGAGGATGATGAAATCCCAACACATGTCCATTATTCCCCTAAGATGCTGATATAGTAGCTGGTGGCAGGCTATTTATCAGTGGGTCTGTCTCAGTAAAGACACACTCCATTATGGATCATGTTTCTATAACGTCATGCTGAAACAGCTTTGATAGAGTCAAGTATAGTCGGGCTATAATGGTTGTCATTGATTTTTATGGTAATAGCATTAATTGTTTCTGTAGTTTAGCTCCAGTTTACAGGAAATGATTGGCTACTATAACATTGTTTTCTCAGAAAGTTGCTGGGAGATTTTCTTCAAGTTAATTATAGCAAAATGACAACTGACTTCCTGGTGAAATGACTGATAATGCAGCATGTTGCTGGAGAGAGACTGCACTGAACTGAAACTTTACAGTAAACAGTCTATCAGACCACTTTGATTTAGCAGCAGCAGCAGGATGTTTTAGAAATACAGTAAGAGCTGGAAAAGCAATGCATATATATAATCTGTATTAATTGTACATTTACAATAGTATTGTAAAATACTGCAACGGTTAACTTTTTCACCATGTGTTCGACCACCACGAACCTAAAACATCGAAAAAAGTTTAAATTCACCTAGATGCTAAAACTAAATCTAATGTAGATGTTTATTTTGAAACAGTTCACAACATAGTTAGAAGAAAGTGATATTAAACTTTAAAAAGTAATATTAAACTATTGTAATAAAAGTTGTAACAGCGTTGTTTGATTAAAAGCAAATCACATTTTGCACTCTCCCCATAAATATATATATATATCAAGAAAACTTACAGAATATCAAGTTAATTTCATATGAATATATATATATATAATATGAAGAAAACTTGCAAATTATCAAGTTAATTTCATATAAATATATATGTAATTAACTTGATATATATACATATATATATGTGTATGTATATATATACATATATATACACATAGATTATCAAGTTAATTTCATATATATAAATAAATAAATAAAAACACACATATATATATTATATATATATATATGTGTGTATGTATATATACATATATACACACATAGATTATCAAGTTAATTTCATATATATAAATAAATAAATAAAAACACACATACATATTAAATTAACTTGCACGTTCTTGATAGTTTGATGTTGCTGCCCCCGAGTGGCCCAATAATTATTTCAGGTTTTAAATCTGCTGAATTTACAATCTTTTCGGATAATTTACGACATTGGTAGTATGAGCAATGTTTCAACGGAGAAGGTTACATAATATCTATAATATCTGACAGAAGGACATGCAGCCTTACGACTACAACAGAGACGTCTATGTGTCAGCTCACTCACCATGAGGCTCTCCGAGTATAAGGGACACCGTGCCCCCACCCACAGCCGCCACATTTCTTTAGATTGCCCGTAGACACTCAGCAATAACACAACAACAGCTCCTGTGGTGCGCATCAACAGTTCCGTGGTAACGCACTCAACGTGGAAGTGAGAGTCCACACGTCACGACTATGGCCGCGCCCCTGCAGGGCCAACGGCTCTTATGTTTACCTCTCCCATGCGTCTCCCTGACTGTGTGTGTGTGTGTGTGTGTGTGTTGGTGCGTGCAGGTGTGCGTGAATGTGCGTGTGTGCGCGTGCGTGCGCCTCCGCTGCTGGCTCGCGGTCTGTCATCAATTAGCTCAACACCGGTCCCAGTTTGCGCACCTGTCATCAGTTCATCAGCCGTACTTACTTGCAGTACTTATTCAGCGCCGCTTCTTCATACATCCAGTGCCAGCTAGTTCACTGTTTGAGCTACCGTTGTGTAGTTGCGGGTCTTCGCCCGCACCGTCGATCCGGGTCTGCACCCGACCACCCCACCACGGTTTCCCTGGGTTCCTTAAATAAAGCTTCTTACCTTCACCAACTCCTAGGCGGTGTCCCGCGTTTAGTTCCACCTGTGCCACACTGCAAACAAATATCGGTTTGGTAGAGTTTGTTTTCTCCTGCACAACCTTTTTCCACCAAAGCTCCACGTTGGTGAGTTCATCAGAAAACATTCAACGTTTATTGCAGCAAACTAAATGCAACTTTATATATTCATTAAAATATTTTAAAAAACATATACAAATGAACACATTACGACAACAACTGGTATCCCTCAGATATAAACCTGCACTAAAAAGTGAGTCAGACCTGTTGTTGTGGGGTGCTTATTCATATGTGTGGTACTGTATTTATATATTAGGGATTGTTTTGCTATTGGAAACATTGTACATGTTGTTTTTGTATGTATTTTATTTTGACGTAAAATTAACTTTATGGTTTGTCCATTTTAAGCAGATCAGTGTTGTATTCAGTTCCGGCCAGTAGGGGGCAGTAGCAGAGCATTTGAACTCACGGAAGGTCTTATAAAGCTTTTGAGTGTTGACTTCACGGATGGGCGGCGCTTGAGTTTTGTTTTTGTCTTTCTCACTCAAATCAAATAAACTATGACACAAAGTACAACTCTGAATATATTAGGTTACCATGTGTCATATCTTATTAGTTGCCACCAATGTAACCAAGTACACACTATGAATAAGTTTACTTGTTATACTATAAACATAACTGCTCTGAAAATACTCACATGGATACGTTTTTAATACTTGCTGCTTTAATATCAGGAAAGGATCTGAATACTTCTTAAACAAATAACTGTCACCCACATTTGCATCTAGACATATATTTATTATAATCATAGTATTCATCATTCAACTACAATGGATACTGAACACTAAATGAATCAGTAGTTAACAGTTAGAGGAAATTGTATCAAACTGTAAAAATACAATACAAATCATTGCATTAAAAGCTGTGTAGTTAAAAGCAATTTACAGTCGGTCCTTCAGTTTGCTCTTGTTACTCTGAGCTTTTGTTAAACATCAATATACCGTATGACCTTTACGATATGCAAGTTTTGTACAAATGCTGAAGGATTGAATGTGTTTGTTTTATCTTAAGATAAATAATACACTATTTAATAAAATACTGACAGAAGCCGTTTTTAGCAGAATGAGAACTTGTACTTTTAAGTATTTTTTCGGATAATACTCGCTCACGGTAATTTAAGCTTTTAATGTAAACGGTGTATAACTTTTATATTGTAAACAAATACCAATCCACTAAACTCCCTCGTCGCACTGATGACGTCAGCTACTGCTCAGCGCGGAATTTAAAACTATCGTGAGCTACTTCCTGTTTACATGAGCCAGCTAGTTTTTTAAGCTCAGACTGAAACACTCGGCATGTCACCTTTTATCCATATAAATACATTATTTTAACGTGGGGCCTCATTTCTTTCATTCCGCGCTTTTCTGCTGCAAATAGTGACGCAATCAAACAGCACCCGCGTAGTTTGTACAGTTACCCGGCGGTAACGGTTAATCCCTGAGCAGAACCGACGGATAGTGATCATTGTTTGGTAACGTGACGCGTTTATTCGACAGTCACTCTTGTATTCAAGTTCAGTCGCTCTCTGGTCGCTGACTTGATGACCTGACTAGCTTTCTGTCCATCATGGAGGACAGCTCTGCTTGTTCTTCGACGGTCGCCGCGCTTCCTCGCGCCTCTTTCCTCCAGCGGACGTTGGAGCGGTTGTCCTCCGCGCAGTGCCTCAGGGTGACCGCCGAGGGGGCGGCGGCGGCTCCCGTCGGCGTCGTGGCGCTCCAGCGGTACTTATCCGAGAAACCCGAGGGACTCGACAGCTACAGCTACGACATCACGGTCACCGACGGAGTCTGGCGGGCCAAGTGCCTCCTGCACCCGAGTTTAAATGGCCTGGTGCACTCGAACACCCTGCGGACCGGGGGCGACGTGGACATCACGCAGTGCTCCTACGTTTACGACGAGCGGGTCCTGGGACACGGTTACATCTGCGTGGAGGAGCTCCGGTGTGGCGCGGGGAGGTCTGCGCTCCTGTCCCGCGTGAAGGACGCGGGTTCGCTGCCCATGCTGGTGCGGCGGGGCGTGGAGGGTAGTGTGGCGCTGCGACGCGACGCTCCTCTTCAGGTGAGCCGCAAACATTACCTGTCTCTGTGGAACAACGACGACCCGGAGGGGGACATCTGGACCTCAGGGTGCTCATCTGACACGGTGCTGGACGGTGAGATACTCTGGCGGTCCTCCTGCGGCACACTGGCCTCTTTACATTTACACCACTGAGGCGGAAGTTGCTCCGAAACAGATTCATTATCACAACACGTGAGAGCAACGTGTCATATTGTGGCAATATTTTGAGGATCTAAAGTCGCAGTAATATGTTAATGCGAGACAATTGTGTGAATTTAAGAAGTGATGCATGGCTGCAACTAACAATTATTGTCATACATTTCTTGTTAATGTATGTATATGTGTCTCCTGGTAGCACAACAAATGAGTGAAAATGCTCATCACAGTTACCCAGAGCACAAAGTGATGCTTGTTTTGTCTGACCAACAGTAAAAACACATACATAATATATTTATGATAGGCACAACATCCCCAAATGTGAATGAAGAAACTTGAGAATGTTGGGCCTTTTTTATTTTTTTTACAGTGCCCACTATCCTAGTCTTACAATATGTAGTCTTACCATAAAAACAACATATATGTTGCCAAGAAAATGTCCACAAGAGCTGGCAAATGAGTTGCTCTATTGCTTCTGCTTACAAAATGTATGTACGATATGTTTTGCATGAAATTCGGCCACTAAATTGCAGAGAAAATCCTCAAGATGTGTTGTCTGCAATGTCTTCTTTCCAACAGTGTCCAAGGTTACTCTGCTGTGTAGTCTGGAGTCGTGCTTTAGAAAGACATGTACGCCTCTCCCTCTCCTGGTGAAGATATTACACAAGGCTAAATTACGGTATTATGGAAAGTTTGGGCTCAAGATCGATTATCCTTACCAGGTGAGTTTGAATTTGGAGCCGCAGTAATGAGATGTGATCAGGATCTCACGCCCGTATGTTCTGACGGAGCGCCGTCCAGCTTGTTTCTCACCTCCTCCGTTGCCATATTCCAGGCTTACTTTGAAGTGGCTGACCAGAGCGGGACAATGTCCCTTGTGCTTTGGAATGACCGTTGCCCAGAGTTTTACCAGAGTCTGAGCGTCGGCACCGTGTTGTACATCCAGAATTACACCTTGAAGCAGAGTTACTCCAACCGAACACGCCCGCAAATGGACCACCACAGAATGAAGAGTTTTAACTCTGTAGGTGTGTACAGGTGTATTGTTGGTTGTCTGAAAGGGCTGAACCACAGTATCCACCGCAGGCCTGAATGTCATATCTCCATTTGTGTTTTTTCAAGAGATCTGCCTGAACCCTCGGAACCTTGTTTCTCTCCTCACGGTGGTCTCCCCAAAGAGGGTACTGCCTCAGTGGAGGTTGCCCGAGGTTCGCTACCAATTCGTCACCAGGTAATGAATTGGCATCAAACTAAAGTTTAACGTTTGTCTATCATTATCTAACACCGTGCTGTTTGTTACGGTTTATGCACAAAAGACACTGATGACAGTCTTGGTCACACTCGTGCTTCATGTATCTCGCAGGTCAGAGTTGGAAAACGTATCGCACAATTCTGCATGCGATGTCATCGGTTTGGTGACATTTGTTGGCCGTGTTGAAAGAGTGAAGAATAAAAGCAACACGGGTAAAACATTTTCACATGTTATCCATCAACTTGAAATAATTTCTTTGAAGTAAAGTTGCCGATCTCCCTTTTTTTACATGTTGTTTACGTTCATTTACGTTCACCTTCTTTTAGGTCCAGAAAAACACTGGACGTATCGCTGGATCCACGCGGTGGACGGAACGTCTGCCCTTCCTTTTGTCCTGGAGGTTTTCTCCTCTTCCCAGCCAGAAGTCTTCAGCCGCATATGCCCGAGTAAGTCAACGGTGTCGGCTCAGATCCGACCGCTCTGCCGTACGCATTTTCATGAAGTCCGTTGCCTCCGCCGTCCTCTCTGCCTCAGTGACCTACCTGGTGTGCACTCAGATGAGAGTTCGCCATGTGGAAGGCTCGTTGCCCTACCTCACCAGCAGCTGCGAGACGGAGACGTTCATCACAGGTGAGCACAGCTGGAACAATAAGTAGCCGATAGTGCCGCATGTATGCGGTGACGGTATCGGCCACTGTGTCCTCTGTCTCCACAACAGGCCGCCACAAAGGTCAGCCGTATGTGAGCGACCCCGGAGTGAAACGCTTCATCCAGTGGACCAAAACTCTCGAGGACAACGTGGTCCTCCAGAAGACGGCCGTCGGCGGTCATTATTGCTACCCTCGGCCCCCTCGGGAATTCAGCCAGTCACTCGAAGATGCCGAGAGTGAGGAAAATAAACAAAGAATTGTTATTTTACTTTTTTTTTTAATACTAATTGTTTTTTTGTTATTAGAATAGACTAATTATCCCCATAATTATGTTTTTTTTTGTTAGAAAAATAAATCTAATTTCAGGGCATGAAAAGATAAACTCCCCCTCTGCAGTACTGAAGCATAATGTGATTCACTCTGTTCTCTTGTGGGAGGCAGGAGTAAAATAGAAACTGGGTCAGCATTTTCCTGCAGTTCTGCCAGCTCACTGTACAGTCCAAATAAATCATTTGCACTTGTGCACCTGCGCTCTGTATCTTAATGCGCGGTTGCCGGGAGCAATTCTTTCTCCATCTTTATTTGAGATTGTAAAAGCTCTATTCAAGCTGCCCGTGAGAAGACTGTTAATGAATAGATTACCTACTGATAGCCATGGGTTTGTCCTGTAAGGGTGATTATGGTATTCCGTACCATCTTTTGTTATGTTCAAACATCTGCCCCGTCTTCAGCTCAAGCTCCTCTGGTGGCTGCGTCGGACTTGAAGAAGGAGTTAGATACTCTGCACTATAGGGAACATAAAAAAGTTGCAATTCAAGGACACATCACAGCGGTGCGGTACATGAAGAGCTCACAAACCTCTCGAGGAACAGAAGAGAAAGAGGTAACAGACATTTCCCCCCAAGAGCAGGGCCTTTCTTCAAACTGGAAAAAAAAAGAATAACTAAGTCAAGATTTTCTGCAGGTGCGAGATGTTTCTACCGACGCGCGTGAACATGCGGTACCGGACACACACACGCGTCCCTCAGCAGCTGAGCAGACGCCGACGGCCAGTTCAACATCTGCCTCTCCTGAGAGAATCTCAGCCAATGGAAGGAAAAGAAGCAATCCAACGAGGTACGATCTGTCCTGACCGACCGATTTGTGAGCTTGATAGTGAATCAGTAATTGTGCTTTCGTGGCTAGACGGAGCACATCGAGAAGAGTTTTAATCCATTCATGAAATGTAAAATATCAACATGTTTTTGTTTTAAAGAAAAGACACCAAGTCCTCTTTGAATCGGGTCAACGCGGCGGCAAAAAGGTACCGACGGTCCTGCCGGTGTTCCTCAGCGATCCAGTTGAAGCCTCCTGAGCTCATTTGTTTCTGCGCCTACAGGAGACATAAAGATTCAGAGGAAGGACAGAAGCAAGAAGAAGAAGAAGAAGAGAGGGACTCTGCGTCCGAGGAGGCTCGGGCGGTGGAATGTCGCCAACAGATGCCAAATCCAGGTGTGTTACGGGAGCTGCAGCTCCACCGCGGAGGAGCAACGGGTTCTGATGCCGTTTGTTTCCACCAGACTCCGACGTCATGTCTTGGGAGAGCAGCAGTTGGCCGAAGCAACGACAAGAAGTGTCTGAACATCTGGTTCGAGGCGGTCTGTGCCGGGACAGCGTGTCTCGGAGGTTCACGTTTGAGGAAAAGAATGTCCTCCTGCAGCAGAGTAGCCTTCAACCGGCGCGCTGGACAGCCGAGCGAGACGCAGACATTCCTCCTGTGCTTTGTCCGGGATACTACCGAGTAACAATACTAGGTACCGTTTCATCGTGAGAATTCCTCTGATCACAAAAACATCCTTAGAAAACGACTTGTTTTCATGTTACGTAATGCCAATCTGCTTTGTTTGAACTCGTTGCCAGGCATCAACAAGCAGATGGCCGTCGACGCTGCTTATGTGCCCGTCCTGAGCTCCGACGAGCCCGGGGCCGTCGGCCTTCCTCAGGATCCCCACGGCAACACCATGCTGTCCTGCCTCTCGTCGGGCTTCCTCTGTCCGCTCCGCGACACCGCCAGCAACTGCGAGTCAACGCTTCCCGAGCCAGGTACGGCTCGCACTGGCGGGACGGGGAGGACCCGAGCGGCCTTCTCTTCCGTCGCTGACGCAGCGCCGCCAGAGCCAATGACAGCCCAGATGTTTGTCTTGCAGAGGAGCTCTTGGCGACGGCCGCTGAGCTGGAGGACACGCACGTCGTGTGCGTCTTGGACCTTTGCCATCTGGGTGGAGACGAGATGGAGGTCCTGATCAGCAAGGTGTACAGAGTGACGGAGGTTTCTCTCGATTAAAATCGGCAGCGGACATTAATCACGTCATTAAAACGTCTCTTTGGATAGAAAGGGCAAATATTTTAGACCGGATCTTAACTTGATACTGCACTAAATTCTGATTCCCCGTTCCATATGTACAGTACATGTTTCATCGTTTTTATAATCCTGCTTTTTAAGAGCGGAGGAAGGTAATGCTATCAATTAAAGAGTGAAATACATGAAACTGTTTATTTTACATCAGAAGTCCACTATGTATCAACTGCGGCTGACGGATTGCTTTGGCTACCAAATGGATGTCAGATTACGCTTCAAGTTCTAACTCCAACCAGCAAACCGTCCCTGTAGACTTTAAAAATACATATTTTGGAGAAGCTAATGGTGTGTTTGGATGGCTGACATCAGATGAATCGGTGTGAAAATGAATCCGCGGGAAGGTGTGACCGCGGCTCACATGCGCTGCCCTCTGCTGTGAGGAGTGTTGAAACCTTGTTGCACAATACTGTGGATCAGAGCTGCCGCCAAACCTTTACTACACTAAAGATGGCTTTTAGCAAGAAGAACAAAGTTGAGAAACATTCCCGCACATAAATAACTTTTTTTGTAAACATTTTGCGCAGAATACCAACACGTATGTTTAAAAATATTTATTTGCAAATATTTCACAATATCCACGTTGATTTATAAATAATTCTATGTATATCATAATATTTTAGAATGTAAACTTAATCTGTTAATTTCTTTTAAAACAATAACGATATTGTTGATGAATACAGAAAGAAAACACGCCGTACAAGTGACTGTGCAACACCAACTTGAAACGGGGGGGGGGGGGGGGGAAGCCTCAGCTCCTAATAAGACACTTCATTATCTGTTACAAAATTACTTTAATTTTAAAATCATTTCACATCCATAATCTTAGACATATAAAATAAACTATATATATATAGTCTCAATATTTTTTTACATTCTATGATACAATATATTCAATGTTTGTTTCTGCACTGAAGCTGCGCCGGGTTCTTTTTGTTCGCGTCCTGGCAAATGTCGAACAGAATTTGGACTCCACGCTTCCATTTAAGGTATCAGTCGCTATTTTACAAAACCAGAAAAGGACGAGTTAAATGTAAATCACATGCCGTCAAAAACAATGACAACGAAAAGCCCCATGAAGGAGGAACGCACTGTGAAATTGGATTTAAAAAGTAAACAGAAAAAAAGTGCGGCAAATACCGTTAGGGACTACAAGACGAACGGTTCCGGCAGAGCAGAGATTATTTACAATAACGTCTGAAGCAGTCCACGCTGGAAAAACCATCGTGCCTCCAAACATGTGGCGGTCACTGGGTGACTTGTCCACAGCAAAACAAATTCGGGCTTACTCCACATCTGGAGCAGAATGCATGAAGCATCTCAACATGAGTTTAATAATCCGTCTTTCCCGGGACCTCCTGTGCAAGGCAGCCGTACGGTGACCGCTGGAGACAAACCTGGACTGAACTGACTGATGAAATGAAACGACCTCAAGGGGAAGTGTTACTGCAACTGAAAGGTTGAAAACGGTAGTTTCCCAAAATTATCTTTAGGTGCATTTCAGTGATTGAACATAAATGGAGAAAAGAGGGAGAGTAAAAAAATGTAGTCGTTTATGGCACCTCTGAGTTGCTGGCTGAGCTGAACTTCACTCGCTAATCCACACGTGGCTGTATAGAAATAAAAATACACTTGACTGAGACGTCCCTCAACCGTCTGAAACGGATCTTGATGATGAACAATTGCACTTTTTCTTAAACGCTAAACCGCTAAAACCCTTTTAACTTAAAAAAAAGAAGATAAAATCCCCCTTTAGAGACCTTTTACTTGCCGTAAGGTTTCAGTCTTCGTTTAATCTTTTTTCATGAATAATTTCTCTGCACCACATTACCGCTGGACACACAGGGACAGTGCCGATAAACAGTTGGAGGAATGTTAGAACACTTTCATTAAAAAAATACTTTCATATAATTTACATGGTACAATGGCTTATTATACACCTCTATATATACACACATCGTACATCAGTCGTGAAACATTTTAAACATTATAAATTAACATTATTCTTTTTCAAATTGACATTGCACAAAGTGTGAAACGACGCTGCGCGTACATGTCGAGTGCTTGTCGTCCACGATGAACAGCACCGGCCCTGATGGGGTGAACCCGGACCCAGCGGTTCCGCTGAGCATCAGCACAAGTTCTGTAGTGAGACGTTCAGGACACACACCGGGTCACGATAAACAGAGTTGTGGGATCCAGGTACAAATTTCCAAGATTGATTTTGAAATGAGAATAATGAAGTCAGACTTTGTCGTCAGGTTGTAACTGATGAGAGATGCGAGCGCGCTGCTCGTGTTGGTCCAGCCTCACCATCAGTGCAGCGCTGCAATGGAACTGAAGTGTATATTTAAAATGACCGTTTTGCAGTTACAAGAAGCTTCATAGGAGAATCTCTCAACATTGAGCCGTTTTTGTTCCGATATTTCAATCAATAATACATGAGAGGCCTCTGTATTTTCAGGGGGAATAAAAACTTGCATTATTTTAGTTTTTACGACCATATTACACTGGAAGTGATGTGTTGTATTCTGGTAAATGAGCTCATTTAGTTACGATTAGAGCGTTGATTTCTCAGATGGTGGAATGGTAAATAAATAAATAAAGAATGACGAAAGGAAACAGGAATGGAGAATAAAACAGGGTAATACTGTTCAGATATCCAGGTAGCGGTCAGAATATCTCCTAAATCATTCCTCCAGGATATTTAAATGACCAAGATGAGCACTGTTGTGTTAATAAACTATTAACTCACGAAGATGTGACCGTTGAACAAATCAATTCAAATCTTTGAGTACAAAACTAGTTTCTTAATCCCATATATTGTTTCAAATATATACTGTACGAAATAAATAAACATGAAGTGATTTGGGGTTTCTGTAAATAGTTATAAACTACCATCAATATATAAAGGGTTCAAAAAGAGTTTGGAAAGGTTGCGAAAAAGCATCCGATATATATATTTGTAATTCATCCGTTACAAATCTAGACGTCATTTGTTTAATTTTGATGCGGAAAACAAAATGATGACCTATGAAAATATAACTTTGTTTTCCAAATAGACCTGAGCTGGATTTTTAAAGCCGTAATCGGGCACAGCGATCGAACCGCAGCGTGGGCGCACCGCACCGCGGTGAAAGGCACATTCCTCCCCCTCTGGCAGCTGCTTTAAGGACTCGTGCTGCACAGCTCATCCGGACCTCAGAGCTTTGCTGTCCTTTGTCAGTGAAAAGTGGTGCGACAGTCGTAGCGGCATCCCTCCTGCAGTCCCAGATTGAGGCTTTAAAAATCTAGATAGAACTTTCTAACAGTTGGAGCATATCCCCCCCCCCCCCCCCCCAGTGTAGAGTCGCGTTCCATTTCGGTCACCTCGCCGCCGCCTGTTCCACAATGAAGCCCCTCTCCAGCCACGTGCCGCGAATGTAGCTGCACGTAAAGGATTGTTTGGAGGTCAGAATGGGAGCGACGTTGGATGTCTGTCCGCTGAAATAAACATTGAAGTTGATCAAAAATCATCTTTGTTGAGATGAGCCGTTTATACTGGAGCAGGAGGGGGGGGGGGGTGATTGTCCCTGGGGAGGCGTGTTATCAGGGAGGAAAGTAGAACATTAATTCAGGGGCAAAAGTAAATATTCTACCTTGTTGTAGGGGGCGGGACAAAAGTGCAAACACTAAAAGGAAACTTTCAGATGAACCACTTCCACGTGACCGCGGTGTCTTATTGAGAGCTTTGATAATCCACTTCTTCCAGCAGTTTCACCGCTTGACGACTGATGGAGGCCGAGCCCCTCAGACTCTCCTCGGGTCCCGCAGATGACGTTCGGTCAGTGCAGCCTCTGCTTGTGGTTTTCCCTCCGGTGGCGTACTGGACCCGCTTCCTCTGAACGGGCAGCCAGACAGCGACTGAGGTCACTTTCAGGCATCTCCAGGGTAGAACTTGGCGTCGGGTTTCGCTTCCAAATGCCACAACGCACTGCCGACGACACGGCGGGAGATCTCGGCGCTCTAACACGGTACCGACGCGCTACCGAGTCAGCAGATTTCGGAAGTCTGTAACACTGCCAGTCTGGTTTTGGGAATGTTGGTATTGCCTTTGTTGCTGCTGCGCCTGCGGCAGCTGCTGCTGCTGGATGTATCCCACAGTGCTTTGCTGTGGGACGTTAGTGGTGTGTAGGAAGGCTGGAGTAGATCCACCGTGTAGAAGTCCTTGAGCCATCTGGAGACACAAAAGAAAACATGAGTCTTCCCTGAACTGTTCCCGTTTATGATAATAAGCAGTGTATGCACAACGGGAAGTTAAACATGTGAGTGGAGCACATTGGCCTAAACCTTCATCAGTATGACTTTACTTTGTTTCTAATACAAAAAATACAGCCCTTCATTTTGTAATTATTTTGAGCTTATAAAGTAAAATCACACATGAAGAGGGTAATTAGCAAAAAACTAAATGATTAAAACAAAAACAATGTCCAGATTTCAAAGAGGACACCAGGCAGGTTGAATTGAACAACAAGCACAGCTTTAATGTACCAACGCCAGCTCCAGAGAACAAGCCAGACAGAACCGGATGGGAAGAAGCCGGTTAAATAAACCCGGGGGAAAATAAATACAAACAAACTCGGGGGAATGGACCGAGGACCAGCAGTAACACGGACCGCCTGACATTGAACGAGGGAGCTCACACCGGGACAGCTCGTTAACGAGACACAGGTGGAACAAATCAGGGATAATCGCAAAGACGGGAAGGAAACCCAGAGTTGACGCGCGAGACTGAACTTGTGTTCAATTCAACAGGAACCGGTCGAAGCACGAAGCCAGGCCCACGACACCAACTGCGTGTCCTCCAAGAGTTAAGGAACGAACAGTTACAGCAGCGCAGTCGTATTTTCCTTTCACACATCAGCAGAGCAGGTTGTGCTGACGTGTGACTGGCTGCAGTTGTTATAATGCAGAATGAAGTGAAGGCAACTGCGAGGGGGGAAATAGGGCGCTCTTTAGAGGGAGAGCGAATCAAAGCCCCGATGCAGAGACGTGGTGTTGTCCTCAGGACACGGCAACATGCTCCTCGACGACCCATGACCGCACACAGAAGGAATATATCACATTTAATTCTCACAAGAAAGGTATGGAACATGGACTTGTGACTTGTGTGTGACAAAATAGTCTGGAGAAAATTATTAAGTGGCCTAATGGATTTTAGATTATATCAGAGCTTTTCTGCAAAGCCAAGGTTTTAGTGTGATTGAAAATAACACGGATCTCTGACGCAATTACGCAGTAGCTTGTTGCTGTGGTAACCAATAATTTAGGTGCAGTGCAATGCCTGAAATGATCACGAATCAGTTAAAATAGAGCCGTTGGTTATTAAACTGAGCTGCATTATGTAACTAGCCATCACATATGTAATTGTAGTAAAAAGTCTCGAAGTCAAAGGACAGTCGTACCTGAAAGAACTGCTGGGGCTGCTGGAGCTGCAGGGAGTGCTGAGAGGCCTGAGGCTGAGTCTGGTAGGCCGCCGGGGACTGGTTTGCGATGAAACTGTTGTGTGGGATCATTATGGGGGACGTGAAGACCGGGGAGGGGACGAGGACGGCGTTGCAGTTGACCTGTTGCATGGAGAATGACGGGGCGATGATCTGCTGCTCCAAGGTGTATCTGTTTGGAGGGCACAACGACGAATTTAGGCACATTACGAAATAGCACCGTGCAAACAGAAAGGTGTGTGTGTATGTGCGGTGTAATTAAACAGTTCTCACATGGTTTGGGAGATGCCCGTGGTGCACTGGGAAGGCTGCGAGGTGACACTGTTAGCGGGAACCAGCGCCTGCATCGGCTGGTTGAGGAGCATGCTGCAGGTATAAAAATCGGTCACTGAAAGAACTCAATCTGCATTGTGAAAATAACCCTTAAAGCAAGGTTTCAGAGAGCATTTTCCTCTTATCCAGAATATTATGGTAGTCCCACTTACAAAAACAAGGTGGTAACCAGTTGAATGAGGATGGTTTCCCTGCCAACGGCATCCGCTATTCATAAAGCTGACGGCATATCGATAATTTCCCCTTAATGTGTGCCGTACTGCCAACGTTATCTGTGGTTTTAAATGGCCGGATTTCACATGTCATAATGTGAAACACATCGTCTCTCACCGTAGTTGTCCATCTTGGTTGAACTCGCCGTCTGTGCGTCTTTGGTTCACATCCTGCAGAGACCTGGTGTTGGTCTGAGAGAACATCATGGGGTTGCTGTAGAACGGCATCGTGACGTTCGTGTTCGCCTGCACGGGCACGCTCACCGACTGAGCCGGCCCGCTCCGTGCAATCCTCTGCTGGACCTGCTGAAACAAAGGAAACACCCACACCGCATGGACAAACTAAAGATTAAGCAAATATCTGATGTGCAGATACTGCATGAAAATAAAAGAAAACGGGTGTATTTTTGATGTGATTATTACATTGCATCACCTGAAACATCAGGTTTCTGTGTCTTTGTTCTACAGTGCAAACAAACTCCAACTGCAAGCAGCATATGGCTGGCAAACTGAACACCCCCCGTTGTTGTTGTGATATTTATATCTTTAAATAACAGACTGACATTAACAGGCTGAATCCATAACCTCTCTCCTGTGGAGTCTGTCGTGAGCACTGAAGTCGGCTACCAGTCGTCAGCTACGACTAAAAGGTCCTTCAATTCAATATTT
Source organism: Pseudoliparis swirei (assembly GCF_029220125.1). NCBI lineage: Eukaryota > Metazoa > Chordata > Actinopteri > Perciformes > Liparidae > Pseudoliparis > Pseudoliparis swirei. The sequence continues at coordinate 9,962,172 of NC_079390.1, read as the reverse complement.
CTCTTCTTAACATTACAGGACAGATTGTTTTAGACGTCTATGTTTCTGTTGCTCTGTACCTGTGTTGAGGGTGAGCTGTTCGCTCTCAGGACTAAGTGAGGGGATGAATTGTGGGCCCCGCAGGACGATGGTTTAGAGTGGCCTGAGTGCTGCCTGGTCAACCCTCCCTGGTTCTGCTGGGAGGGTTGCTGCTGCTGCTGCTGCTGGGCCTGGCCAAAGTCATTTTGGATAGGCGGCTGTAACAACATCTTACACACACATAAACAGAAATATTATTCTATCCTTCATTTCCGTAAAAAAAATAAAAAAAAGTTTAATTTGAATTATAATTGGAAGTTTGATTCCAGAGGGATGTTTCTAGATTTTTTTTGGTTTATTATTAAAAGACAAATCCTATTTAGTTATTTTATTCGGTGTTTAAAATCACAGCAGTGTGTCTATTGCCGTAGCTGCATTTAGGTGAGATTACACTGGCAAACAATAATCTGTCACACGTAAATGTACGCTTGTGTCTTTTTCTTTAAGTCTAGATTAAAGTCTGCAGCTATCTTTATTTGTCTTGGATAGTTCTTCAGGACCGTTACCTGGAGATTAGCAAGTTGAAGCTTCTCCTTAATGTCGTGCAGCTCCTGCTGCTGCGTCTTAATGTCAGCTTGCAGAATGCGCGTCCTCTCCTCCAGCTGCTCCTTCAGCTGGTTCATTACACAGAGCTGGGGCTGCTGCAGCTCATCCATGGGCTGCTGCTGCTGCTGTTGTTGTTGCTGTTGCTGTTGTTGTTGCTGCTGCTGCAAAGACAGGATCCAAAAAAGCAACAGCCATAAGAAAAGTTCTCTTCTGTACTTCACTTTCCTCAGTCAACATAGCATATGAGCATGTCAGTTAGCACACGTCATATAAAGGCTTATTCGTGTGATTCTTCCCAACTGAAATTGGTTTTACAAGTCCAAAAGTGGCTGTCTTTCTCTTGTTATAACACATATGGCTTCAAAGGCACAGGCAACAGATGCAATGAACACAAAGCAGCACCAGTCAACAATAAGACATTGTAAGCAGAGAGGAGAGGAAGGCAACAGGCAGGAGAAGAAGGCGAAGCACCAACCATTGTGGAGTGCTTGCTGCAGGTGGGAGAAAGGGGGAGGCTCAGTTGGGGAACGAGGTCAAAGGAATTTTGTCTTTGTGCCAAATTCTACAGGGAAAATGACAACGTTTTACAATAAATCTTTGCAATTTGTGACATGATGTTGTGTCAACTTGTCTCTAAACCTTGTGAGCTGACCTTTGAACTGCTGGGTTGTAGTCTGGCAGAGGTCTTCTCTGTCCCAATGGAAGCAGACTGCCATGATGGCGTGCAGGCTTCTGTGTAGGAGTTAGGTGCTGCAAGACAGACAGGTCATCTCTAACCACACTTAGATCACAGTGGACTGAGGAGGTGTTCAGTTAGGTCCGTGGTTCTCAAAATGTGAGGCGTGGCCCTCTAGTGGGGCGCAGTGGTATTAGAGGTGGGGCTCAGGAGGGAATGCAGAAACACCTTTTATTGAGAACTTCACATACAAGTTCAAAGCACACAGACATAAAACTAAGTCATTAATGAATACATGTTGAAATGCCTGTACCTTCGTGGACATGTTTACGTTACGCCGTTAAAAGGTTACGCTTGCGCGATGACCAAGATTATTGGCGACTCGCTGATTATTGGCGTTTTGCCACAAGTCAATCTGTGAGATTGGCTTTTTTGCTGTTGCCCTTCAAAACAAAAGCTCAACATTGAGCATTAATTGAGAGTGGCCGTATCAAGCCTGCAACCCGGTTTAAAAAAGACTTGTAGTGTAAAGCAGGCGCATTGCAGCCACACATACTAATACAACTTGACACGCTTATCTGCACTCATTTTGTTTTGCCCAAGTTGCATGTTGTTGTTTTGAAAATGTATGCAGTTTGTCAAATAACAGCTACAGAATAACTGCAAACAAAGGCACGATACACCTAAAGTCTGTTGTGGGTTGTGAGTGGGATACAGTGCTTATCCAGGAAAGTTTGCTTGAATCCAGTAATATTCGTTTAAAGATTGGGCATAGATTGGACTCTTTGCTGTGAAGATGTACCAAAAAGCATGTGGTCTCTATTGAGGAAAACCAAACAATAGCCCCAGATTGCCCCGTCACTCTGTCTCTGACTCAAACCCACAAACTGGGATGCATTCAGTGGATGCTTTTTCATCCGAGCCTACGCAAAATAAATAAGCTGAGAGAAACCATCCACCAGCTCTTTTTCTGACAGACACAGTTATGAATTTGTCTTTGGAAATGGTGGAAGTGTTTTTCTATGTGTGGGAAGACGGCAGCAGCAGCAGCGATGTTAATGAAAAGCAACTGTAATGTGTCTGTTGCTGCCGCAGGAGGAGTGTGTTATTGGGGAGGGCTCTGTGATGGGGAGGAGTGTGTTATTGGGGAGGAGTCTGTTATTAGGGAGGAGTGTGTTATTGGGGAGGAGTCTGTGATGGGGAGGAGTGTGTTATTGGGGAGGGCTCTGTGATGGGGAGGAGTCTGTTATTGGGGAGGAGTGTGTTATTGGGGAGGAGTCTGTTATTGGGGAGGAGTGTGTGATGGGGAGGAGTGTGTTATTTGGGGAGGGGTCTGTGATGGGGAGGAGTGTGTGATGGGGGAGGAGTGTGTTATTGGGGAGGAGTCTGTATTTAGGGAGGAGTGTGTGATGGGGGAGGAGTGTGTTATTTGGAGAGGGGTCTGTGATGGGGAGGTGTGTTATTTATTGGGTAGGAGTCTGTTATTGGGAAGGGGTCTGTGAAGGGGGAGGAGTGTGTTATTGGGGAGGAGTCTGTTATTAGGGAGCAGTGTGTGATAGGGGAGCAGTCTGTTATTGGGGAGGGGTGTGTTATTGGGGAGGAGTGTGTTATTGGGGAGGAGTCTGTGATGGGGGGAGAGTCTGTTAAGGAGGAGTGTGTTCTGTGTGTTGGTCATAAACATGCAGATGGAAGTGAAATGTTTTCGACGGTGGGCAGAAGAGCAGCTGAAGTCAGAGGGAATGGAGGCTCAAAGGAACGGGCCATGCTAAAGGAAGCCTTGGAAACATTTCATCATCGGCGCAGCGTCACCCACATAAACACGAGGAGGATTTCTGCTGCTTAGTTACAGAACATTTGACCTCCAGAACAAAGTCCGCTCAGAACAACTGTCGGATTTGTCATTCTAAAATATATTCGAAAGATTATAAATTTGAAAAAGGATGATCTGTTATTACTCTTGACCCATTGACAGTCTGAGTGTTGTTTCTGATGCTGCAGTGATTCACAACAGAAGTCATTTCCTTTGCTGCCTGAGAAAATCTCCCTGTGTGCAATTTCTCCAAAGAAGAGAATCCCGTTCTTTCCGTTAAATTTAAATCACACCGCCGTTCCTTCAGCAATTCATGGGAGCAGGAGTTCAGTACATGTTGACCTGCTGTTGAGTGAGTTAGCCCTTTTAGAGAGAAGAGGATGACTCACATGCAGAGTCCGACATGGCCGTGTGGGAGGACTTCCGGGAGCTGTGGGACGATACCGAACGTGCGCCGCTGTTTCTATCCTGCGGAGGGTCCAGTGTGGAGCAGATGTCCAAGTACAGCTCCTGAGCCTGGAACACAGATGTTCAACACAGAGGGTCAGACCTGAAGATGAAATGAATAAACGCCACACACTGGACGTAAAAGGGAACATAACGCTCACCTTCACGGACGAGGGAGCGATCTCGGGTGGAGACGGCTCCTCCAAGCCAAACGCTCTCCTCCTCTCAGCTCGCACCTCAGCATAACTGACAAAACAGCACATGGAGAGAGTATGTGTGAGTGTATATCGAATTCAACATGAATCCAAACGGTATTTTAAGACGACCAATGCCTTGCACACGTCCCTAATCTCAGGACGCTGACACCATGTCTCCCTCTGCAGACGTACGAGGAGCAAAGACCAGGCTTACCTGACAACGCTGTGAGTGCAGACGATGAACTCGGGCTTGGAGTTCCACTGGTGGTAAGTGATGTAATAGTGAGTCTGCAACCAAATCCACTGCTGCCCTTTGGTCAGGAAGCGATAGTAGCAGGATTTACCCTTTCCAAATTGCATTACTGAGGAGAAAGAAAACTGAATGTAAACCTGGTGCACATATTTTCTGAGATGGGTTGGTGGATTTGGGGAAGGCGGTTGAAAACAGAGAAGCGACAGTTACTCACGCTGCTTATGACACTGAGCTATAAGCTCCAAGTCATCCACGTGATAGTAATCATAGCCAGAAGTTCCAAGAACTTCGAACGGTAAATATCCAATGATCGGTGACGCTCTGAAACACGAAAAGGAGACGATGAACATGCAAGAAAGACAAACTTTTGCGGAAAAAAGTGACGCTGCCAATTCATACAAATCGCTGACCTGTGATCTAAAAACAGGAACTTCCATTCAAGGCTGTGTCTGGATGTGAACTCATCACAGGGATCTTCCACATTACACAAATCCTAAACGAAAATAACAGTGTGTCACGATTGGGATTTTTCAGCAATGCAAGGAATTAGCAGTCTTATAATAATTTATTTTTGCCTAGGTCACTGAGATATTCTGATCCAGCTACTGGATCCAGCTCCTCTAATGTGAAGCAGGTAGAAGTCATTCATCACGTCTTGTCTTCAAATGGTCCACTTATCTGGTATGTTCATACATACCAGATAAGCACATGTTCACAAATACAATGTAGTCCATTTAAATAAAGAGGCGATCTAACCATTTTTTAAGGAGGAATGTAATTCCTACTGCTATGTTAGTATAATGTTTGTACTCAAAATGCACCTTATGTTGCTGCACCAAGGTCAAGCACTTGGCTTTAGTGCTGGACAATTGTTTACATTCAATCATGTTTGTTTAAAAGTAGTCTGTGGGAGTAAAATAACAATAAAAAAGATATCACGTGAAGAGTTAAAGAAACTGCAGATTAAAACCAGTATTTGCAGAAGATTTTTTTGAGGGAAAAATGTATTTATGAGTCGTATGGTGCAGACTACATGGTTACAGTCACTCCATCTGGCATCAGTTTTTTAAACATTTTGGAATAAGTAGAGGGGGAGAGTTGAACGCTGTCGCAAAGATCTTGTTCTTCTGGCGCTTTCTTTTCATGGAAGGCAGAAAAATGCACGAGTAAAAAAAGTAACAATAAAAACACCTGCCAGACTTGCATTTTTGGGGTTTGGAAGTTTAGAGCGGGTCGAGGTAAATGTTTAACTGTTACTGGGATATGTGACATTACCACAATCTCAGAACGGTTACAGGACTTTCATTTTCTTTAATAACTTGCGTCCAGATTTCAGCTCAGAGAGCCCCTCTGGCATCAGATGTATCCTAATGATGTCATCAGTTGGAAGGCACACATTGTGCAACAATAAATCTCCAGATAGTGAGAGTTTGCATGGACTAAAATGAATGATCCTTCACACAAAATCCCACCACCACTGACAGAAAGACACAAGTTTTGAATGTCCGGGCTGGTCTTACCTTTACAAACTGTGGCGTGACTAATCGTACAGTAGCAATGAGGCACACCTGCTCCTCTAGAGATGACTGAAGGCTTCTTGGTAACGCCAAATCCAGCCCGTTACAAGATGTAGGCACTATGTGAAAGAAGACGAGATACATGGAGAAAACAGTCGGCTGTGACATCTCAATTCCATCCCATGAAAAATGGCTTTTAAATTGCTTTTATATCTTTTCCCATTCAGTTGCTCTAAGCTACGACAAGGAACTTTAACTTTGCGTTTTAGGTGGTCCCTGTGGACAAAAGCGCTAGTGGTTCCAAGCACTGGGGTCCATTTAAGAGAAGGAGGAGGAGGAGGAGGAGGAGGAGACGCTGACGCTGCTGGGCGGGCAGCTCTTCACCTCCCGCCACAGCACCGGCTGCAGCTCGGTTTCTGGTGCACCTGCGTGACTTTACTTTGAATCGGACCAGGAGGCTCCGGTTACAAGCATAAAGAATAACTTATAGGAATAGCCAATCTTCTCACCGATGGTCTCATTTACTTATGCAGGTCATACATATAGGAGGCATCAGTCATCAGTATTAAGTCAAGACCGTTTCCCAACTAGTTAAAAGTTCTTCACAGTAACTTTCAGCAAAAGCAGATTAAGAAAATTGAGCTCAACTGCAATAAGTTACAGATTTGACTGAATCGGAAGTCTTGAAAATAAAAATCCTTACCATTGTTATGAAACTTGAAATCTCCCACAAACTTGACGTACTCATACACAGGCGGTTCCTTTGGGTCAATGTTACCTCTGGCCAGATGACAGCAAAATTCAATATGTGCCTCGCCTGAAAAACAGCAGATTTCATTTTCAAGGTTAACAATCTTTTCAGAATGCAGCATCTATATAACAAAGGGTCTCCCAATAGCTTCTTGATCATGTCTGTGCAATTAATGTGTAACCTTGTATTCAAAATACTTCAACAAATCTCATAATACATCATTTACGCTCTCAAATATTAAAACAACAAAGGGTTATGGCATATTGCTATGAGTTAAAGAAGCAGATTTATAGTTTGAACAAATGACAAATTAACTTTAGGTTTCAGTCGCTCTCCAATGTGAGCTCTCTGAAGAGGAATCAAAGGGTTGACCTCGACTTTATTCACCATGAAAGTGCAGAATTTGCGAGCAGCTACAGACGGGGCATTATTCCACAGAGGTTAAAAAATCCAAATAGTTTTCAGTGGAAAGGCCAATTGACCACTTGATGCCTTTTTTGTGTGTTATAAAAATATTCTTTTGACAAGATGTTAAAATCACATCGAAGCAGAAATGTGGCGATCATTTTGATGCAGGAAGGACAAAGGACGGACGTCTCTTTTGAGAAGGAGATGGCTCTAGACATGGCTCTGGGACAGTTTGCTGTATAGGCCGAGACACTCGCGACGCAGCATCTCTCTTTCTCAGAAAAGCCCAATAGTAAGACAGGATTAAGGTCAGGGTCTTGAGCCCCATATACTACACTGCTTTGGATTACCGTGCTAACATAACAGTGATTTAAAGTCTTAACTATGATACACATTACATCTATTGCATCTGTCCATCCTGGAGAGGGATCCTCCTCTGTTGCTCTCCTGAAGGTTTCTTCCCTTTTTTTCCCCCTGAAGGGTTATTTGGGAGTTTTTCCTGGTCCGATGTGAGGTTTTGGGGCAGGGATGTCTATGTGTACAGATTGTAAAGCACTCCGAGACAAATTTGTAATTTGTGAAATTGGGCTATACAAATAAACTGAATTGAATTGAATACTAAGCTCGCTCCTATTATTAGCGAAAGGGCTAATCATAGATCCTCACTAATCATCAATCCAATAAACTTTGGACCCCAATTCGGCAACCTGCTCTAAATTGAAAGAGTTTGAACTCTGAAAAGAGCTCGTCAGGAGTCGGGTATAGTTTAGACATAAGCCTTCGGACACAGATCTTTGACTATATATTTCGGTGAGAAACTGAACTTTTAACCTCCTGATATGAGAGACGACCAGACACAACGTGGTGTTAAGAGCCAGACGCGGGCGGAGAGGCCGTCCGGTAGGACACTCACTGTCAAGGAAGTCAGCAGCAGTGGGGTCAGTCATCAGCATGTGGGATGATAGCCGCTTATACACCTCCCCGTGTTCCCGCTCCGGAAGGAAATTCAAGATATTTTGGTCCACCATATCTGACTGGTGCAAAAGGACAGATGAACTTTAAGCATTTTAAAGTAGTTCCAGATACACTTAAAGCTTATGGCAGCTTTAACCCAGTACATGCAGTAATTTATGTTATTCATTTTCATTCATTTATTACCGTAAAGAAGTTGAAAGCCACAAACTAAAATCTCGACGTGGTTGTAAACGTGTTTTAGGAACGTCGAGGCAAATATAAAATGTCTACTTCCAACATGTCCTGGATCAGATCAGATGAATTGCAGATATACATTTATCAGAGCAGGTCTGTTTTGGGAAGAGAATAGAAGAGTCACTTATTTCAGCCTCTTCACTTACCGGTAAATGGCCAATGAGTGAAGACACGCTGTCAGATACGTATATGATGTTGCCATCTGTCGTTAGTGCCACCAGGAAACCATCGAGGGCCTGGAGGAAGAGGGAGAAAATTGGGCACTTTGATGATGAGGTCATAAGGTGCGAATGCATAAATGGAACATTGCGTCTTCCATTGTGACATATATTATCTGTGGTAGTTACATGCATTAATTACAACATGTGTTTTGTTCCCTATTTGCCTCTAAGTGCCTCCTCTACGACCACCACCACACTTTGAAGGGAGAGGGTTTCCCCTTTTGTTTTATTGACATCGTTCATCAACGTCAGAGCTTAATCGACTCGGACTGTTCCGCAAACACGTCCTCCTGAGCTTTACCTCCAGCATTAGCTGAGTGAACTCCTCATTACTAAGGAATGAGGGCTTCCAGTCCTGCCTCACATCGCACGTTTCGTTCTGCGCAGTGATGTCTGAAAAAGACAAGGCCGAGGGTTGAGTGCAGCAAACTGCCTGAGAAGAAGCGTATTATCGAGTAATTATGAAAGTGAATCAAGGCGTGTGGAATATAAATGGGAGTACATGCTATTTCCCTACCTTTCTGTTTCTGCAAGAAGTCAATAGTTCTCTGCAGTATGGTGGACTTGTCCATCTTGCGCGGATGGCCTTGACCCTGCAGCATGGTGCATAGCTCCTTGATGAGCACATTGAATTGGTCTCTTCTTTTCTTTTCCGATTTGTTCCGAGAAGCCCTACAGCGGCCAACACAAGAGAACAATTATGAATCAGTGACATCGCAGGTGGAAGCTCGGCCAATCAAGCACCTGCAGTTCGTGCTTTTTGTTTCCCGTTTAGACCGAGCGTTGCTTTTCCAAACAAAAGCTCGCCAAGACCGCAGGGACACGCTCCGTTCCAGACAGATGTCAAACGGGGAGAGAGAGCAACACAGAACTATGCGGTTCAATTTACACTGAACATTTTCATCTTGATTCCCTCTTTATTAGCTGTTGCTTTCAACCTGGTTGGAGCCAACATCAATATGTCAGTGTATTGTGAAGGCGGTCTCTTTTTAACCAACTCTGCAGCTGTCAAGCCTCTTTTCGCTGCCGGTTTCAGATTTATTAAAATCTCTCATTGATATCATTTTCGGCAGCGGGCAGCTGTTTACAGCAAACGCTCAAACAAAACCCACTGTGCGTTACCTTCTACACATTAGACAGCAGAACAACTGAGTTAGCAAGCTGAAGCATATTTTCCAAAGGAGTTGGAGGAATATCGGATATCCAACAGGTGGCCAAAAGCTTTCAAATGAGTGCTAATGCTAATGCTGCGCCATGAATCGGTTTACCTACGCAGCTTTAATAAGAGAAAATGTTAATCTCGTGAAATGAGGTGACTCTTTGAATACCGATCAATCTGGAGTTACAAATACTTTAGAACATTCTGGGAGATTCAAGGTTCATGGAATCAAGAATGTATTTCTTCGAGAAACATACCTTTTTGCTCTGTCTTTATCATCGTCATCCATTAAATCGTCCACGCCGCTGTTGGTGCTGAAAAACACAGGCGTGCAGGGTGAATGTAGATTGTTTGATGATTTCACATTGTCCTCAGATAATAGCTCGGCATATTTATTATACGTTGTTGAATCTTCCATAATAGGCCTTTTTCACAGCGGACGATTTGACTCGTCACAGTTGGAAAATGACATGTTACACTGACAGTGCCTCAGTCAGCCATGACAGTGTGACAGGGAACCAGCGTGCACCACACCAAAACCCCGAAACCGAAGCAGCTAAATGGAATTCAGCCATCGTTTCCTACCCGCACCTTTTGTGACAAAAAGTGACATGTCAAAATGCCTTCTGCGAAAACAGGCACATTCAGGAGGTTCATTGTGATCCCATATCTGCTCTTTGCTAACACATGACTCGAATAACCTGGTAACCCAGTTGGAGTGCCTTGTTTTTCTGCCGCATTTAACAGGTCACTGTGGCACGTAAACGTCCTCCTCTATATTTGGCCTGTGCACACTCAGGCTCACAGCCGTTGATACCGACGTGAAATATGGCAGCAATGTTTAACACGTGGAATCACATCTTGTGTTTTAGAGGACACCTGTTCTGTCAAAGAGCAGAGGGAGGGCTTTATCAGCAGCCCGTGTTATCTTTTTTACACATTCCTGCCCGTGAATATTTACTATCCGAGGCCAGAACTGCACGTGTGGACTTTAATATACTGTAACAAGTTAATCAATGGGAACAGACGCAACCATAAAGTCATAAAGCATTGAGCTATACGTATGTAAACAGTTTCCTCCAAGAAAAGACTTTAACCGGCCAGTATGTAAGTTGCCACAGATAAGCAGTTTCAAGGTGCGCCTCCAGGCTTCTGCTCCCGAACATGATTCTCTTTGTCGGGTTCAACACGGGTTCAAATTTGAGCTGTTGGAGCAAAGCTCCAGGCTGGATTATTTTAATCTAAATTAATGGGTGCTGTATGAATAATAAAGCTTCACCAAGGAAATGAATGTTGTATTTTAGAAGCTGTTAATAATTAACCAATAGTTAGACATGTACCAATTAATTCTGACAATCCATAAAGAAAACCGTTTAAAATGTTAGCTCAGGTTTATTTCCCCCTTCATGCGGCCTACCAATGCAACATCTTCATTGGGAATCGTTGAAAGGCGGAAGAACTATTTGCACAATATGTAATATGTACATGTAAAGGACTGTGTATGGAGCAGAAGAACAATAAAGAGGATAAAGTGAAGGTCATCTGTTGTAATACTCACTCCCATTCCCTGCGGGTGGATGGACAGGGACCCCCGAAGTCAGAAAGGTTGTCCATACTCACTCCCGTTCCCAGCCAGGCCCTTTCTGGAGTCTGCGAAATCCCATCCGCGCTGACCTCGTCTGAACACTCTTTTGGAAAAACCTAGCGCGGACCAGTTGCCCACCACCTCCTCGGGTCCACTAAAGAAACGCCAAAGACAGAGCCATTTTGTTAAAGATGAAAACTGTGTTTCATAAATTCGTACTGCAAGCAGAGATGAAAATACAGGAAGATCCACTATTCATCTGTAAAAGACAAATAATACAAAGGCCTGTCTTTTTCTTTTTACTATAAGTACTTATATTAATGTGTTCTTCAAAGTGACTGTTAAGAAAACAATGTAACGCTTCTACTTGGGTACAATGCTGCATCACTAGAGAAGTTTTCTTGCACAGAAGGAGCTCCCCTGACCTAGAAAAATGTCTGAGGCAGAAACCTCTTTTGATAACCCGGCATAAAACGAGAGTGCAGAACAGCCTTCACGTCCTCTGAACAAAGCTTAAACAACATGGAGCAGAGACTTCTATTATAAACCAAATAAGAACTCACACACCGGAGCCTCGGTCAGCTGCAATGACACAACACACGGCTGTGTTACAGATATTAATACAGTGTCTGCATATAGTCTTTATCTGGGTGAAGAACACACGACATCTCAGTCACCAAATATCCACCATCTGAACTCAGCCCAGAACTCCTTTCTACTTTTAACAGTCGTCTTTCCTGGAGGAAAACTAAACAATACTTTATTTGAGCCTGAATTAAACTACTCGTTCAATTAGTTTGTGGTCTGGCAATATTTTACATTATACAAGAATTCTGTCCAGGTTATTATGACAGCTGGTGGGTAATGTGAATTCAGGCAGTTGTCAGTGTTTTTGCTGGTTTGATTTTCTATGATTTCAAAACAAATGGAGACCCATTTACCTGAATAATTACTCCGAAAACACAAGTCTCAGTCTAAAAAACAAAGAGTACCCCCTTCCTGCACTTTATCCAACCGAGCCTGAGCTTACAGAGTCTGTTGGTAAAGACGTATATTATGATACCGACAAGATTAAAGACCTTCATCTTTATTTTCGGACACGGTTTAGACGAAGGTCTCAATATTCTTCTCTACTCCAACAGCATGAATGAACATACAACTGTGAATGTGGTGAACGATGATGGTGAATGCTCTTGCGTTTAGGTTACTCCTTTCTAGTCTCTCGACCACTCGAAGCGCCGTGCACGTCAACTTCCCCCCCGCAACCCTCTCAAAGATAAGCAGCTAATGGACGAGAGGATGTCCAGGTTTTATTGAGAGAGATAAAAAAACATTGCAGCTCAATACATTTCTTAAGTGGTGCAACACGGCAGACGAGGCAAGCCAGTGACCGCCAGCTGATGTGCAAATATTGGCCACTGTGAAGCTAAATGACCCAACGCTTCATCATGTCAAATCTCAAACCAGTTTACAGGTTTGTTCTGCTCACATGTTCACACCTACTACAGGGTCAGAGGAGGACTTTCTCCAGACGTCTCCTCACGCTCCGCTGCCACAAGGACAGATACAGGAGAACATTCCTGCCGACGGCTATGAGGCTCTATAACAGATCACCTCTTGCCAGATCATAGTGCAATAACTACAATAATAACTTAATATTTACACTATGTTGATCTGCACTTCACACATTCATTTGCACTGCACACATACACACACTTTGCATTTTGCACACTGTCTATATTTAATATTTTTGTATTTGATTTGTCATTGGTGTTGTGTATGCATGTGTGTTGTATATGTACATATATATATTTTGTTTTGTATTTTACTTTGTATACTTCTATATCTCTCATCCCTGTTTTTTATATTTTGTGTTTTGTTTTTTATTCTTGTGTGTTTGGTTTATTGGTGCTGCTACTGTTTTGACAAATTTCCCCTTGGGGATTAATAAAGTAGATATCTATCTATCTATGTTCCTGTTCATAAAGGAAGGAGCGCCACTGTTTCTGATCTGCTCGCAAACTCTCTCCTCTCCACTGCTTCATAGATAAAAATCCTTTATTTAGCAACATTATTTATAATTGGTTTGTTACACTGTCGTTCAAGCGCATCTGTCGATTAACATCTTCTTTGTTACAAATCAAATCAAATGGGTCGGATACAGCTATGGGTCTAAATAAATCAAACAGAAGGCACAAAGCCAGGAGGATTTCTTCAATAAATGATGTTCATATACAGCTTGCAATAGACATTTACTTTTGATTGACAGCATTTGTTTTTCCAATGCAGCAAGGGGCGTGAGTCTTAAACACAGGAGGCCCGGTTTCATATCCCGTCTCCTAGGTCAAGTCAGCAATCGAATCATTTTAAAGTGTCTTATATTGACTGGCCTTAACCATGCTGTTATTGTTCTAGAGTTGTCATGTCCCCAATCTTTACTCTTGTTGCCGAAACATATTGTTTTCAGGGGGGAAAGTTTTTATCTAGTTAAAGTTTTGTTTTTGTTTTGAGGATCAATGCAAATGTGTTAAATCCTAAAATTTAGATTGAGCTCTCCATGTCCTCGTTTCAGGGTGCCCCGCCTTCAGGCTCAGCTGGTTCAAAGGCGGCACAAACCAGTTCAATTGGAACACACCTTTCCATTAGAGTCTTAATTACTATAAACAAAGCAACATCTCCTCCTCTGCTTCTCTGTCCACACAAACACACGCACAAACCCATTAGACGAGAAAGCAGCAGGGAGAGACTCTGCACTCCAGGATGCTGAGCTGCCGACAAATACAGCTTTCAGTTAACGGGGCCCTTGAGATTGTAATGTTTCCCAAATTGATCGTGACATTTGTTTCATGATCAGCAAGAAAGAACATTTGTTACTGCTGAAGTAAACACAAAAACACCGCTGGCTGCGTGTGCTGTTCTCTCTCTCACTTAGGACCAAACTCCTGTTAAGAGATTACAGCGTCACAGCTTGAGCCGGAAACCTTCTGACTCCAATAAAGTCCCTGAAGTGTTGATACAGGAACTAGGTGTCAAACATTTGTCTGAGATGCATGTTGACGAAAGTAAAAAGCCAACTTAAAACAAATAAATGAATGACGACAATTCAATTGAATCTATTGTGAAAGTATTTGCCATTTTTGTGACATCATACGTGCCTTTATGCAGCTTTCACTCATCCATCTTCACACTCCAGCGCTGTGTATAATCAATCCTCACGTATCAGCCTGCATTCTTTTAATGTATTGAGGGCAAACCACACCTTACAAGGTTAACAGCGAAGGAACACCAGAGTCTAGTTACACTTGTGCCCTCGGGTATTTAAAGCCTCTAACCAGCAACCTCAACTCATGATACACGTCTGTCCACTGAGGTTCAAGTTTATTGCTCCGCTCTGTACATAAACAGGCTGTAAAAGGGATGGGGACTATTACTCTGACAATAAATGACTATTATTGCACATTACCAAAAAGGAAACGCAAAGTAAGACTGGAAGTGTTTCTACTTCTTCTTGAGAGGGTGTAGGTTTCATTTGAAAGTTTAATGGATGTAAAAGGTCCCCGCTGCCCTGAGCCTCACACCTCCCCTTACAGCTGTCATGATGTGTCACGGATGTCGCAGAGAGAGAGGACCCAAATGCCGACATATTCTGCAAAAACCAATATTTAATCTCAAACAACTAACAGGACGACAAACACGCAGACCAAACAGAACGAAGCCACACAGTGAATGAGACGAACAGGGTTTACATACACAGGCAGGCGGAGGTGATTGGACAACGGGGAACGAGACACAGGTGAACACAATGAGGGCGGGGCCAGCAATCACACAGAAGGAAACAATCAGGGCCAGGGCAGCCAATCACAGGGAGACAGACGACACAAGGACTTCAAAACAAGACACAAAACGAGACACAAACTCCAGATCATGACAACAGCTTGTTGTGGGGTACAATGTTCTCCCCGAGTTCATCTAGTTTAACTCTACCTACACGGTTTCCTGAGGCAAACAGCACTAGCACGCTGCAGATTAAAAAAAGTATCTGCCAGATTGTTCAGCGCTGTGCCGCCATCAGACACCGGACCTGCTCGCTGCTGAAGATCAAATCTGAAAAGCCCTTGTTCCCTCTTCAATTTGACTTATTTCCCATCGCATCCGTGTCCTGGTGCTGGTCTTTGAACAGAGCAGTTTCTCATCTTGTCATCAAGTCTTGTCACGCTGTCTGTCAGATCCTCATTGACAGAGCTCAGGTTATGATCATGATGGAGGTAATGGTGGATTGGCTATGGAGCACACTGGTTGTTTTTGATACCATCGGTAGCTTTACGGTGATGAAGGCTTGCCGAAGGGGCAGATGATGGATCTTGACAGAAGATATCGCCCTCAAACTGTCACAGACAAAACACCTGTTTGACATCAGTGATTGGGGAGTGGTCAGCAAGCTTATCAGCTTCAGCCCAAAAGTCGAGCAGCTGTAACATTACATGAGCATTACGTTCACATCTGACACGCAGATGCTCCTCGTAACACTTAGAATTGTTTTGGCGTAGATGATGTTTACTGGGCAATACATACAACAGTGCAGTTTATTTTTAACATATAATGCCCAACCTAAGAAAACCTACTTTACATATAATGATAATCGACAACTTACAAATTGGAAATAAGACTTGCACAATTACCTCCTATCTAGAAAGCTTGTTTATACAATATCTCTCATAATAATAAGCCTTTTCAGGCAATGTGGAAAATCAAGGAGCAGGATCGGTGCATGGCCATGCTGGATTTTTGCAAAAATTAGATGAAGCCCAATATTTTTTTTAAAACAGGCCTGTCCAGTTTATCAATTGGTTTTCTAGAAACCTTGTCACAATATATCAATATGGAAACCATATCAATATCATCCTCCCCTCAATGTTTAATCCCCAAACAAAAATGGTCATGATAGATGACTAACACAAGTGATATGTCACACGTTCAAACCCAGACAATATCACCAGCTCCAACATTTGCAGCTGTATCTAATGTATGGATATTTCAGAAGAGAAACTTTAAATGCCACAGGCCAGTTCTGATTATCAACACCGTAAAAAATGCAAAGCAGCACTTCAGACCAAGCAAATACGAATAAACAGTCCTGCTTTCAAAAGAGGCAAACTGTGTAAGTTGCAAATAATTGCTCCATTACCAAAACAATGATACACACTTATACACAATATACACATTCTGTACAAACACCAATCAAGTGCTCGACCCAACATGAGCATACTGGGGGAAAATGGGACTTCTATCCTCACTAATATTTTATTTGTGTTGACTGTATTTGGCCCTGTCCCTTCATGATGAATTCAAGAGCAACAATTCATAAAGCCATTAGTTGTTACTTCGGAAGTGATGGCAAAAAGTTTTCTCTTTGTAATACTACAATAAAGGACTTTTTCTAGGGCTGCCGGCAAAGATTTGTTTTATGCTCAATACTCATTTCCACCACCTCACACCCCAACTCAACACGAGGTGTAAAGTGGCGCTTTTGTGAGATTCTTTGAGGCTAAACTCAGTTTTACAGATTTGTAAATTAGACTATTCGATTCTTCGACAAAATCATACGTGTGTTTTTCGGAGGACAGCCCTAACTTCACGGGGTTTATAATGGTAATATTTCACCTGCTCACACACACATACACAGGACAATGGATCAGGTAAGAGCCTGCTGATGAGGGCCGGCTACCTGCAAGCGTTCTGAGAGCAAACCACAACTCCAGCTGGGGAGCTCACAGTGTTGTTGCTGCTCTTGTGCTGACAGATTAATTTAGGTTACTTGTTCATCCAGGGAGTAGTGACTGCGACAGTCTGGTCAGGGGGGAGTTGAAATTGCCTGACCACCTGCACCTGCATCTGGTTTCAAGCTGACAGCTCAAGCTGACAGGTAAACATTAACTGGGCCTGGACAAGCTTAGTGCAGTCACACCGGAAAAGTTGTTTTTTTGGCATGTATCAAGGTCTAATTTATCTTACATCTCATCAAATCTGTAGTCATATTTGTGTAGAATTAACTAATTTGCTCAATTTCCTCATGTTTTTTATGTTAAGATATTAAAATACATAACAGGTTATCTAAAAACTGATGTCCTCCCCCTCCAACATATATGTTATCACAAATATATCTGCTCGTCCTTCGAATACGTCAACATATTATAATTTTTTTTAGTTTTAATAATCATTTTGTGTTCTGTTGGGATTAATGGTGTCAAGTGATAAGGAAACAGGAAATAGTTCTCTTGGTTACACACGAAAGGAAAAACAGCAGGGAGGCCAATGAGTGCACCCGATGACCCTTTATCTCAGGACACATGGTCAATAAGTAATTCTGCCTCACTTCATCCCCAGGTCTTTATCAGAAAATCATGTTGACTGCAAAAGAGAAGCCCAAAGTGCCTCGAGAGCAAGAAAAGAGAGGGTTAGTCCGAGAAACGTGAACTCCAGTAGATGTAGAGCTGCCAGGTTGGGTAACATTAGCCTGAACTGCTGAGAAATTATTTAAGGATTTATTTCCCTGTGACATTCAACATTTTGCTATCTTACGTCTTACAACTAAGAACATGCATGTTCTGCATGAAGGTCCACCGGGGAGAGAAAAAAGGTTATTTCACCTTATAAGCAGGCACTTGATGCCAGTGAGCTGAGAACATGGAAGCGGCGTTCAAGAGCGCCGGATATTTGTAACGTTGCGAATTCAGACTCCTGCGTTTGACTGAGTACATCTTCAGCCTACGCAGTCTGGCTCTCGCAGACCATCTTTAAAAAGGGTGCAAATCATGCTGTCGACGCTTTCTGCCGCCTCTCCCTTCATGTGAAAAGAAGCCACTCGTGAACTTTGATTGTCACACAGACAGTGGGAGCGGGTGGAAGAGAAATATGACAACCTCTGTTTCTGCGCTCGCGCCGCAAAGCTGAACGCTTTAAATGAAATGTCACGTACCTTGAACGGGGGTCTCCAGCAGAAATAAAGCTCCACGCGCAACTTTGAGAAATCTGCTCATTGTATTTCAAACTAAAGCATCGCGACTGAGCGCAAACTTACGTCACCAGCGTCTGGCTGGCCGGGCGCGAGCGCTGAGCGCGTTAAATTGCATAACGCCTAAGTTAATAACGTGCTGTTATTATTTAGCCGGCTGAGGTGTCGGTGGCTTCGGCTGTCCTCGGTTATCAACAACGCACGAAAGAGAGAGGAACAACAACAACAACAACAGAAAGTCGTGGTGTTTGCTCGTTGCGGACTGAGTCCGTCTATTTGCTCCAGGCACTGTACTCCACATCCTCCGCTGGCAGCGACTTGTAAACAGGACCGAGTGGCTGAGAGCAGAGAAAGTAGGTCAGCTGGTAGCTCAATACTCGGCTAACGGCGGCAGCGGCATAAGCAGGCGGCTGTGCAACGCCACCGAAAAAGACCTGTAGTGACCAGGAGATGGGGGGGGGGTAATCTTTAACACGCGCTAAATGCATAATAGCTCCCCACCGCATGTCGTGCTGCAGTACGTGTTGCCTGTGATGCCACTTTGCCGTGGACGCATGACAAGAAGCCTGATCCATTAAAGGTCCTCATTCATCCGGATGGACCAGCCCGTTGTGAACTCGTGAAAGTAGAGGGACTAGTATGAAGGCAAATCACATGTGGAGGAGGAGGTGAGGCGGTGAGGAGCTATGGGGGAATGGTGTCTCCTCTCCTCCATGCCAGCAAGACGCAGAAGATTAGCCCGCCTGCCTGACCCTGTCCGTACAATTAGAAACCGTACATTTCAACCTGGAAGAGAAGAGAAACAATGTGTATACTGTATATATGACCATCAAATTCATAAGCAAAACAAGAAGCGGTGTGCTTTTTTGTTTTTACCCTCAATTACTTCCCACTTCCTATGGATGTTTCTGTTTTATAACTTCCTGGTTGCCTTTTCCCTCAGCTGAAGTCTCAAATGTGGGTCAGCAGGCTGCATGACTAATTTCATGGGCTCACGATGGACCGGCTCCAACGGTTTTGCTCCTCTCAAGTGATCAAATGGCCACAGATGCACAGCCGCCTGTTGACAACTTTTGAAACAACCACAAGTTTACAGTTAAGACAACCTGTCGACTGCATTTTGAGATAATAACTTTAAACAAACAACCCTGCCATAATTGATTGTCATAATCAATCAGTATATTAATTACATTACACAGTTAATATGTGCAATCTCCACAGTGTGTCAACAATTACCAGTCATTTATTGGATTAACAAGGCAGCGATTTACTACTGATTTTCAAAAGGGAGATGTCAATTACGCTTTTGTTAAATTAGATTGTGTGTTTTTACTGATAGAAGAAAAAAACCTGAACAGAAGCTATTTACAAGCCCAGTTGCTTCGCATGTGACCCTTTTTGCAGTTTGAAGTTTGGAAATCTACAGAAAAAAAGGGAATTTTTAATGAGGTGACTGCTGTGTAATTACTTTGACTTTTTCTTCTCCTTTTTTTACGCTAATGCCAGCATGAAAACATGACAACATTTACATTGGTGACAGGTTCAAGTGTTTAGAAGGTATAATGTTTTGCATACTCTCTCCTAGTTAAGAATTTCTGCATGATAACATTGGCTAATTAGCAATAAACATAACGTAGCCGACTACAGAGGCTAATGGGAGCGTTATTCCCCATGAAGGCATTTAGTCAGAAAATCACCAACGTCACTACAGATCATGCTGAGGAGAACACAAATGCCTATTCCAAACTTTAGGACTCATTAGGACTCGTTCACTGGGGACCAAATTGTCCGTCATCATGGCAATCTTATACATTAGTGGTCGCTGAGATATTTCAGTCTGGAAAAAAGCGGTGGACCGACTGACATTGACATTCATGGAACCACACATCTCTGTTATCGTAAGGATCCACCAGGACACTAGCTATTACGCTGTTTGTACATAATGATAATCTCACTTTCCCCCCCTCTGGCCTGTATTGACCTTACAAGACAAAGTTGTTGTAGCTCTTACTTTTACACTGCCCTCTTGAAGATAAGCTCACAGGGTGCTGTCCTTGACGTTTCATTTGCATCGGAGAGTTTCCCTATTCATAGATGGTCTTGGGATAAAAGCCCGTTGTCTGTGAATGACAAGATAATAGAAATCAGACATCAGAAAAACGCATGTTCCCAATTAGACAAATGGAGCTTCACATAATGGAGAGGGTGAGTTTTGGGTCATGGGTGGATGAGCTGCCACTTTGCACATTTTCTGCAAATAGTTTAATGATTAAAAATATGTCTCCTCTTCGAGCACATGCAATACAATATTAACTAGAATGGGCACTCGGTAGAGCGCATACCTTCGCATATCACAAGATTGGGCATTGAATTATGAACAATTTGGCATTAGTTGCATGCCAATTCGACAAAAATGTATCGTGCTATGGTAAAAAAAAAGATTTTGACCTTTCCATGACCTTGACCTTGACCTTTGACCCGATTGATCCCAAAATCTAATCAAATGGTCCCCGGATAATGACCAATCATCCCACCAAATTTCATGCCATTCAAGAAGATTTGACCTGTTCATGACCTTTGACCCGATTGATCCCAAAATCTAATCAACTGGTCCCCGGATAATAAACAATCATCCCACCAAATTCCATGCGATTCGGTTCAATACTTTTTGAGTTCTGCGAATAACACGCATACAAATAAATACATAAATGGCGATCAAAACATAACCTTCCGTATTTTCAATGCGAAGGTAATAACAAGCTGTGCAATGTAATATACAGAGAAGGTAATTACTGTGTGCACAGACACAAACATCTTTATCTCATGTTCCATATTTTTAGGTCACTGTGAATGTGTTTCACGGCTTTTAGCAACATTACTTTTAAACCAGAACAGTCTGTGGGTCTGGGATTTCGACATCAAAGCCTCTGCCAGTCCTCATTATTTGACATTCTAGGAATATAGTCTCTCCAGATGTCCTTGGACTTGAGACAAGAGCAATAGCAACGGTTCATTTGCAGACAACTTGCCTCAGTGGCCATCTTTGTGTCATGAGTCACACTTTCCCACAGTTGATTCAGACTGCAGCTGTTGTCGTAGTCCAGGTTTGTGATGACTAATCTGGCTTCTGATGTGGTACCAGTATGATGCCAGTTCGACCAGCTTGTGAGACATGGAGCCCCAGCAGCACAAGCCAGTCTGCCAATTATTGGTACGGCATCTTTTATTGAGGTGAGAGCACTTGACTCCCGGTGCTAACTCACTTCGGGAGCATGTTTCCACCGTCTCACCACTCCTCACCGTGGCAGCTCCCCAGCAGACACAGAGTTTGAGGACTCTCTTGGACACAGCCTATGACAACTGGTGCACTTAGTCCTGCACTTATAATATCATACATTAAAGTGATGGCTGATCAAGGAGGCTGTCTGCTGAACTCCTAACCAAGCAACCAAAATAATGATTCTTATGTGAAAGTAAAAGTAGACTGAAGCCAATATGTGTTCATCACATGGACATAACATCCTTATTCCACTGCGGCGTATGTGTTTGTGTTTAAACATGAAGCATGCGACAGTTCAGCCAGAGCGAACACAGCGAGGCCAACAGGCAACACCAAGCCCCCCCCCCCCCCATTCATTTCCTAACGCCCACCCTTTCTGTGTGGAGCTCCCACTGTGGGATCCCACTGGCTGTCCCAATTTCTCTCACGTCTGAAAGACGGGAAAGTCAGGTGGATGGCAATTTCCTCCCAAATGAGGAAATCAATTACATGTTGTGACTCATAGCAGACAAAGGCGCGATAGAAACTACTCTGTCAGCCAGTGCAGAAAACTAAAATATTCAATTCATTCATCAGCAGTGGTGCTGTCCTAGTGAATACACAGAGCGTGTGACTCCCCATGTGTTAGTAAGACTGCAACTAGTGTCAACGGTGTTACTATTAACACTTTATCTACTGGCAGCAGAAACTGTGTGTGTGTGGGGGGGGGGGGGGGGGGCGTGTCCTGGTTTGTGGCCTCATATAATAGCCATGCTTGCAGAGTTAAATGCTGCTGATGATAACTAAATAATAGCCATTATTAATATTTAAGGCAAGTTTGAATATTTTCCAGGGCTTTGTGTAGCAGAGGTCTCAGTTGTTGTTTGTGGTATTCTACTGGACCTCTACCAACATTTAGACAGATTTGAAACATACACTGTTTTAATAATGGTAAGCCCTGTTTACAGAGTTAACTGTTAATTAAGATTGATTTAGTCAATTATGTAAACATATTCTATGTGGACTATAATGGACCTCAATGGTTTATTGTTATCAAACATAGCAACGTATTTGTACATGAGCAGAACAGGAGAGACAGGAAGTACAATAATCAGGAAGAAGTCGCTCTCATAAAGAGATCCTTTGACGATACATTGACACACAATGCACATTTTAAAGTGTGTTAAGTTTCATCTAAAAAATAAAAAAATAAGTAGGACTTAAATATTCTCGAACTCTCGAAGAAAGTAAACTCGAGAGACGCAGTGGTTCTATTGGGTAATGGAAGGTAAGTCTGACCTTTAACACACAGAAATCATGCAACACAATGTCAATAAACTGTACGCCGCATACTTGTATTTCCCAACCTGTCTAGTCTGGGGTTGTTTTTCACCAAAGAATACCAAAATGACACAAGAAAAGGAAAACAACATACATCTTACACTTGAGGATTTTTTTACCCGTAGTAATTGTGCCACATTTGCATCTCCTCATCGTTTTTCGTTCCCTGTCAATTTTTTATCCTGCAAGCTCAGATAATGCAGACATAATGCTTGGCCTGCATGGAGGAAAATAATGTCCAATGTGTCCAGTACTTTCATAATAACCAAATAAATTAGTGACCTTTTGTGCTAATTAGCTAGTATGAGCACACTAACACACTAAAGATAGTACTTCTTTACACAAATGGCTTCATAGGTGTAAAAAATATATTTAATTTGGAAATCTGAAATGGTTAATTGATTACATTCTAAATTAACAAATTGTTTATAATTTAACCACTTGTGTGTATCGGGGGGGGGGCTATATTCTTTATGTCGTTGTTAGGGGGTCCTTCAGGGAACCAACCGCTTTAAAGTGATCTTTGCATAACTTAAAAATACATATTAATGCAGGGACAGCTGCCATTTGTTATATAACGTGACAAAGTCACCTAATTAAGGCTGTTTAATGAAATGACGTACACAACACTCGAGATCTGTATCATCTACTCAGTCATATGGTAGCTTACACACTGCATACACAAACCAATGAGGAGAAACGGTGCCAGCGCGATTATATAGAATAATTCTGAACTAAATATGCCAGCGACCAACACGTGTGAGACGTCGAAGATTCATAAAGATCTCCCACATTTTGCTGCATTATTCACCATCCGCCTACATGGAGATTAGTTCTTCTCTTTTATGTAGGTCATGCTATTGGATGATGAGATGACATTTCGTACTCATAAACATAAGCAGGCTCCACTACATAATACATGCTCAGTGTTTGGTGCTTTACCCCTGTGCCTCAGTCAAGACTGCTTCTGCCTTTACATCAGTGGAAAACTGGATTATTGTGATAATCACTCAGACACTAAGCCAAATTGCCTCGAGCTACATCTGTGATACTGGTATTGATGATGTCATCATGGCCCTCTGCTGAAGCACTGACTGTCATTAATTAGACTGTGGCACTGCTGTTCTCTCTCTGTTCCCATGGTAACAATGTGTGGTGTCTACTTTCCCCCAGCCAAGGCAGTTATGTCCAGTCATTTTCTTCAGGTCCAAGCGATTTTTTTAATGCACACCTCAGAAGCACATTTATTAGCCTGATTAATATTAATTAAGTAGCAGGCAACCTTTCTCGCTGTTTGCATTGATTCCTCATTATAACAACCTAAACCTTCTTAACATCTTGTACACAGCAGCGATACGCGGTTTACTGCTACCCAGTCGCCAGATAAAATGTTGGCATGTTTTGCGTTTCTGCAAGCCGGTGTTATGTCATATTGCCGCATTTCTGAATTCCAAAATGTTTCATACCAACATTTCTACATACGTGTATTTTAAAGTTAAAGTTATAACCGCTTGTGGGGCTTTTGATTAGTATGTTTAAGCAACAAAAGGACTGGGTTAAGTTTACTCGAAGAAAAGAGGTAAAGAAGAACATACTGTAATTCACAGTGTATCCTCATGTGTAGATGAGGTAAGATTAAAGTGTCAATAATAAGTACATAATAAAATCTATAACTGGGAAGACTAGTATTTCTAATGATAAATTACTTCTGTCTTCTCCCAGAGATATAAGAGCATCACGCCAACAGTACATGTTCTTCATGCAGCAACTAAAAGAAATCACTTTATAACTGGAGATGTCCCACATTTTCGACATAACCTTTCAGTTCAGTCTCTTCTCACTGCTGGCTGGTTTGGTGTTCTACAATGTTCAGGTCAAGAGCAGAGCAGGGGGGAAAAGAAATATCACCGAAGACTAGAGAATGTTTGGTATATCCTCCACTATAAAACAGCCAATGGAAAATGGCAAGCACTGGTCAGTGAAGACACCACAGCCCATCATGCTCCCCCTCAGCGCTGCACTGTCCATCTCCACCACACAGCAGCTCACACTAATGCTCCCCTGGGCCACAGCTGAACCCTCGCGCTCCAGGAGCTTTACCGACTGGACAACCTGCTGTGCACGAAGGGAAAAACAGATGCCCTTTTCCTCCTGCACTTAAGTAAACAACCTGAATCGTGGACTTGTATTTTCCGTGCTGAAATTCTAAGTCAAATAATCAATTTGTCAATCAAATAGTCAGAAATGTCATTTGGTGGCTATATAAGTATTTTTTCCATTTCACTATGGTTATCTGAAGACATCATTTTAGGTCTCTTTTTAAAATGTGATGGATATGATTGAAGACATTTAATAGACAACATTAGATTAGTGCAAGTGAATAATAACTTTATGTTAGTACATTATATTCATGTTTCCTATCCTTTTACTGGGTAATGCACCTTTTTATGTCTTTCACTGATTCTGTGATTACTTTCCATGTTTACCCAACAACGTTTGTCAGTGATTTTGCTGATACTTTACCCAAAGTGCCTCGAGGTTACACATTCACTGCACAGCACAGCCTCACTGTTGGTGGCCACATCCTTTCAATGAGAAAGCAGACCTTTAAAATAGATGTCCTTTTACCAGGCAGATTTAATTCTCAAATGTTCCCATAATTATATTCTTTCAACATTTCTAAATGAATCACCAAATTATTCCTGGCCTGTTATTGTATGCGGCCGCTCAGAAAAAAAGATGCAATTACCTCAGGCAGTGTGTGAGCAAATATGTGGATCACAATTCTAAGGCACAGGTGGAAAGGGCAATGCCGCCTTTCTTTGTACCGCTGTCTCGAACTCAGATCGTAGGTTACATCTTTTATTAAATTCCTGGCTCTGGAAGGGTGCTGATTCCTTTTATAATGCCTCAGAAAAACATTTAGATCTGATAACCAGAATGATATTATTCTTATGAATCCATCAGTGAGGGAGTGTTCCTAAAACTGCAACCAGCCAGTCAGAGTCCGTGTTTAACACAGACTCCAAAATAAACTCAAACAGCCTTCTGCAAGCAGTCCATGGAAAAAATTACCTTCAGTCTTTTCTATTTCTATTTCATTTTCCCTGTTATGAAATGTTGCCGTCCGTATTTCCAAAGCTCCCTCCTGAAGGCACAGAGACCGCTCACATTAAATTCTGGTTTATTTTTAAAGAAGAAAGCAGCTTGTAATAAGTGCATAATGCAAATGTTCGTCTCTTTGAAGAAAGGGTAGACAAAAAGCTGAATATTAAAGTACACTGTGACCAAATGTCCATTCTTTCTCATTGTATTCCACTGAAACCAAAGCACAGGACTGTAGATCTTTTTCATTCCCAGATTCAAACAGCTATACATTAATCTTTAATATATTTGTGAGGTAATTAACATTTTAATTGAACTGTAGGACACAATATCAAGCTGCGAATGGCCTCTTTTTGTTGAAGAAATTAGTTGATATTTAATCACAATGCCTGAATAAGAAAGTGGGTTAATAACGTCTGCATTTTTAATGACAAAAGACTGGATCATTAGTCGCTAGTTTTCCCATTTGCTGAGTAATGACACACTCAGTTAAAATGCTTCATGCCTGATTAAAGTTGCAAATTATAGCTAATTTGGATGTTTTATAAGACCTCACAATAACAGGGAAGCAGATTGGTGTAGTGAGTGTAGAAACTGTGCTTCACTGTGATAATGACTCACGATTCATTCAACCTGCTGAAGTGTCCTTGAGAAATCTCTTAAATCACTTCCAGCTCGACGAGTCCGTGTCCTCTGACCTCTCTGTGGATGCTGATCCAGGATTTCCCGACAGATTCCCGACACAAATTCCACTTTCTAGTCCTCTTATACGATACATATGTCAACAAAATGTTAAAAATATTAATGCTGCACAAGATGAGACGAGAGCATCCAGGTTGTAGTATCAGTATGCAGTGTTGAGGATAAAGTAGGAGCATGTAAATGTCAATTTAATCAGATGCAGTTATGCAATTAAATAACCAATCAAGATGGTGGTGATTAAAGGGGTTACAGATGATTATATTCTTTTTGTTTCAAATCTATGCCTATAGGTATATTAAATAAATAAATATATATGATCTCTGTTTCAATCTTAACTCAAGTAATATTGAAGAGGAATTTTTTTAATAAAAATAATCAGTGTTGAGTACTGTTGTGAGGTTTATTTTCAGCTTTATTGCCCAGTTTGTTAGAAAAGCAATCAAATGTAAGAAGCATTACTTTGCATTACCTGTAGTAGTCACATTACTACAGGGTGACCTATGACTTTTCTAAAGTAATCTTCCCACTGCTGTCTGTATGTCTTCACTAAATGTAATCATGTGGTGTGTGAGCCCAGTTTCACGAGCTATGGGCAGGTTTTGCTCCCTGCCATCACAGATTACAGATACTGAACATCGAGGAATGAGGAACTCCGCCAGGCAGTGCTCTTTCCATTTCAGCGTCAGGCCCGCCATGCTCGGTCGGTATGGTCATCTGCTGCGTCGTCTCCGCAAAGACAAACCGCATCGTAATGCCCATGCAGCCAACGCCCTGAGCTACATATCTGAATCACATCTAGGTCACCCACACATGTTGTGAAACCCTTTATTTTGTTCATCTGAAATACAAAGTGTGTCCACTCCCGACTTATGAAAGCGACCTTTTGCCAGGAGGGACAGATTCAAGCTCATGGGAATCAGCTATATCAAATAAACAGGGTCTCCCAAATAAAAGACTGTGCAGCAGACAGTGTAGCACTCAATTAGTAGCCGAATTAATTTCACATAATATTTCACGAACCTCATCTTTACTCCTTTTAATGTGGATCGCTACCTCAAAAGCCACCAGGAAAAATGTCGGCCACCTTTGTGAACTACTGCGGCACCTCTGAAAAGGTTTCACACATTACATTCAACTGTTTTTCTTTTTAGAAAGTCCCTCGTTTTCCACGACTAATATTAAAAAAAGGAAGCAAATTCACATCATGTGAAAAGTCTTGGGGCCTGTAGAAGGCATGTAAAAAAGAAAAGAGAAATAAAGCAGCTAAATGTCTTAATCATGCCCCGGTGGATCGGAGCCTGAAGCTACTGAGGACAATGACTGTGTGCTTTGGAGCAAGAGTTCAGCGACAGCAGCAAGGATGATGACGTCTGTGGAGGCAGTTATATAACTGGAGCTGAACATTTTGTCTGTCATAGTTACAAGGTTAAAGAGGGAGACATGAATACCAGCCACAGTCTCAAGAGTCATGTGCAACGCAGTTCCACCGGCCGAGTTCATCGAGGCTGACATCAGTCAGTGCAGCAGTATGAAGCAAAAGGAACGTCCATGTTTGATGTTATTCATCAGCATGTCGGCCTCTTCAGACACATGGCTCCTCTCAGGGCTTCAGCGCTCCTTACTGGTGATTCACCAACTATTTAATATTTAAAAAATGTATCACAAGGCATGTGAATCTTATCCATTATGAATCCTTCATTTTAACTTTAAGACGACAGGGCGACAGAGATGTTATCGACTTGAACAATTGCACAGGTTTGCTTCAACAACAGTGTTCTTAACCACAAAGTGTGGCATGTCCTTTAAAAATGCCCTGGCTTCAGAGGTTTAACCATTTGGATACAAAACAAAATACATTTTCAGAAACTTTGTCGAACATTGGACCAATTAGAGTATTGTTAAAAGGACCTTTGGACTTTACCTCCCACATGAAACCCACCACTGCTCATTAGCTATGCAGAAAGTGTATCAGCGAGTTCTTCAAAGCACAACAAGTAGCAGATGTACAGCAACAACATAAGAACAAATCATCCTCACAAGAAAAAGACAAATATCTCAACATAGAAAGACCGAAAGAGAAATGAGTCAGCAAATCAATAAGTCCCCGTTAACAGGAGTGTGTAGGCACTCAACATATTAATCATACATTCTGCTAATCTCACATCGGTGGTACACATTGCTGAATCAGACCAAGACTATCCACAACTATTTTGACAATCAATTAATCATGTAGGTAAATGATTAATAGGTAAGATGTGATGCTTTGTTTTTGTTTTTAAACACTTTCTTAAAATTAGGGAGATATCATTATTGAGAATTGGCTCGAAAAAAAGCAAAAGCGGACTGCGACTGTTGGAAGAGAACAACGCACAAACCATGGTGCCAGTTAGTGAGAAGTTAGTAACTCCAGTCAAAATAAATGAACTAAATGTTCCCTTACAATTGTGCAAAAGTATTCTCACACTTCAATTCCTTGGAAAACTCTGAAGTATCTTTAAGTGTTGGACAGAGGGCTTACCAAACAAACATCTTTGTGTTACAGGTTGTTAAGGTGCAATCTAAGAATCTAGGGAATCAATCTAGTCAAGATCAAGTCTGTTACAGTCAACTGTAAAAACTCGCCCACATATGCTCTAAGTACCAAACAGGAAGCAAGTACAAAGGCATCCACGTACAAGTAACGTGAGAGCTCCAATACAATACTGAACAAACTATTGCACTATTATGGAGGACAGAAAATGACTTAAGTATAAATAAATAAATAAATAAATGCATTAATAAATAAATAAATGCTTCAATAAATGTATAAATAAATATAGGAATAAATAAATAAATAAATACAGGAATAAATAAATAAATGCTTAAATAAATACAGAATATAAATTATACCTAAACAGTACATCATTAAATAAATATATTACTACATTTCTGTATTTCTTCATTTATTTATGTGTGTAATTATGTGCTTATATGCAAATGAGCTGGGATGGTCCAAACCTCTGTCTAAAGCATGATTGGTCACAGGAGTGTGATGCACCTGGTATGTTATGCTCTACTACTTCTGCCTTGCACATGTTGTTAGAGTTGGCACGCTCAGCTAACCGTTCGCAGAAGTTAGTCTAGACAGCTTTTTTTTACTTTTATCAATTCCAAGTACTCTGAGTAGCGACTTGTGTTCTTTTGGAGTTTGGAATTGGGAGTTTGGTCTTGGGAGTCCAGACTCCGGAGGACGGCCTTCTGCAATTGTCACCAGCTGTTCTTGCTCATGAGTTTAAATATTCACTGTAACGTAGTTTTATAGTCAAACAAAAAGGAAATGTTTCATTATCCTTTAAATACAATTATTGTGTATATATATATACACACAATTCAAAATAAAATAATCATTCATAGAATTGTATATATATTGAGTAAAAAATAAAAACATATGTATATATAGTGTTTATCTATATATTGTTTATAAATATATAGTTTATATATAAATATGTAGTGTATATAATAAATATGTCATATATACATACATATGTGTGTATATATATATATATATTTGTGTATGTATATACAGTATATAGAAATTTGTATATATATAGTGATATTACACATGTAATTACAAACAATTTGGTCAAAAGTAAAAAGACACCGCTATAGTTCAACGTTAAAGTTTAAATAAAATATTAAGTTCTAAATCTTAACCCTGTCAAACTGATTTAACGTTACCTGTGAATAAATAATAAAATATTTGTGCTCGTTAGATCTTCCAAAACCGAATATATCTCATGTTTAACTGCTACGAAGACATCAGAGCATTTTAAAATGTAAATTACATTACATTTTTATTTATCCTGTAGTCATTTTCTGTCCTCCATACACAATGACTCAACAGGTTTGAAACATATTTACATTACCAAAATCCAAGAGACATTTCTCTGACTTCCCCGCAGAAAATAGAGCAATAAGATACAATTCTCACAGAAAAAGGTATGACTGATGTTTAGGTACGGCTAAGTAATTTGCAACCTGTGATGTTAGTCAACCTGTTTCACTCCATTTCATGTGTGTTTGAGATGAATCGACGGGGTTGAACATTCAACGTTCATTCTATGTGGAGCGCCTCTGTTTTCTTAAAGAGACAGATGGCAGAAATTATCTCTTCGCTATTGCACAGACCTACACCATTTGTGCATGCCCAGTCACACTAAGCAGCTCCAGCAATATTCAGACTAGCCTTCAGTTTAAGCTTGCAGGACATGGCCCAGTAACCTACTTTCCCCACAACATGCTCTGTAACATCAGAGATGGGGTTGTGTGTCATTAGTTAACACAGTAGAGGAGACACCCAAATATATCGGGACAAGAATAAATGAAATGGCACCAAGAGGAAAGAATAAAGGGAGAAAGTGTCCGAAGAGATTGTGATACTATGGGATGAGCTAATTGTGAAGTGCTAAGCAAGTCATGGAGTTATTAATTATAACTACAAGGTAATAAGATTTAAATAATGACAAGCTGTCTCTTGAAAGATATAGATGGGATGTGTTGTATAACAATAATAATATTGTTTCCCCCCCCCCCACACACACACACTCCTCCCTCTGGGTCCATCCCATTATAATCCGTGTATCAGATGAACAGCACTTTAAACTGTATAACCCGACAACCTGATACCTTCAAACTATTGTTCTGAGTTTCTATGTTCACACAAACCACGAACACCCAAAGTGACACATCGTAACATCTAGTGCTGTGTTGCTGAGCCACTGACACAGTTGGTGTATTTTCACTCAACAAATCTAACAACTAT
Organism: Pseudoliparis swirei; assembly: GCF_029220125.1. NCBI lineage: Eukaryota > Metazoa > Chordata > Actinopteri > Perciformes > Liparidae > Pseudoliparis > Pseudoliparis swirei. The sequence continues at coordinate 9,931,095 of NC_079390.1, read as the reverse complement.
GGTGATAAAAATATGACCATTGACCACTTAGAGATTGTGGACTTCTGCACTGTGTGCTGATTGATTGAATGTCTGTTTGTTTTTTGAAGAATTGGGTGTTGTATGTATCCTCAGTTTATGTATATGTGATGAAGACAACTTGAGCAAATGAGTACATTTGGATTGGTAAGAGAGAAATGATGTCTGCAGTTCAATGAATTTGCTTTATTGTCAAGCCTTTATTATTTTCACAAGTGAGCAATTCAGTGAGTGAAACATCTGTGTGCAGCCATAGCACCTAAAGGACGAAGACTGTCGTTGACTCCTGGTCTCTGTTTCTGCAGGGGCAGACTGTGTGCCGAAATGTAATACGCTCATTTATCTCACCCGCAGGGGGAATTAGAGTTGCTGTATTTTGTGAAGGGACCAGAAATTAGCTGAGACTGAGAGGACGGTAGAGCATTAGTCATGAGGCCCCAATGTTGAGGAGCATATGATGCGGTGAACTCCCCAGTTCAGTCAGTCATGGAACAGAGCATCTTGTCCCGCTCAGCTGTCAGCACACATCCTCATCACTACTCATGTCTGCTGGGCCGAGCTCGGCACTGACGCAGCAAGCCGGCAAAATGGCTCAAGCCTCAATGTGAGTATACTTGGATGAAGATGAGGAACACAAATTTGGACACTGACATTATTTGCACAAAGGGTTTTTTCAAATTCCTTTGGGGGGGGGGGGGGGGGTCAGGTCCCTCAACAAAGTGGCACAGTTGCCATCGACTTGGCATCAGTCTTTTCGTGGTAGATGTGAGCCTTGCCTTATCAAACTCTTTTCCAATCGCACAATGCAACATGTCCCACTTCTCTGCGTCCAAATAGCTTTTAAATATCTCTTCATACACAAATAAACCCTCAAATATGCCACTGACTCACAATTCTCTCTCCTCTGATCAATGTGTATGTCAGATGTAATAGTCATAGTGTGCCAGTGTCAGCCCCAAACCAACAGCTGGTCATCACATACAACATAACTTCATATTGGTTACAGTCTAACAGCACGTCATTCATAGGGTGCCTTCACACTGCTTCGGACTTTAGTACAAGAGAAACTGTCAATGTCTTCAAACGCACCACGACAGTGTCCCCTATGTAACACGTGTAAAACAGCCGTGTAGGTTCAGTCTTGGAGCTCAAACGTGAAAACGCACTGCCTCCATTTATCAGCTCGTGTTAAACGGACTGGATGTCGACCCGCTGATAGGAGGAATAAGTTTGAAGCGATGTTAAGCGAAATAAGATGAAAGACTCGGAGACAGACTCACGTAAAAAAAGACTTTCTTCACCCGTGTCACGTTCGCTGCCATTGAGTTGGCGTTAGATGTGTAACAGCCGTGACGTTGACAAGTAATTAAGAAACGGACCCGGTGGACGTAACGACGCACAGCTGCAAATTAACTTACCTTAATGACGAGGTAAAAGGGGCTCAGATGCAACCCAGCGGAAGCGTGCGCGGTGGGAAACGGGCACAAAAACAAAACAAAAAAACGACGTTTTATATTCCCCAAGGAAATGTGCCCAGAGATGAAGCTGCACCGGCGGTGTATTTGGGGACGCAGTCCGCGGAGGAGGAGATCCGGACCCAGCGCGCACACACCTCGACCTTTCTCGGACACAGCGCTGGTCCGAGCGAGCCCCGTCCACACGCGCCGATGAAAGCTGAATGGAGAGATGTTCCTGCAGCCACAGTCCGTCCACTCAGAGTCCCGCCCTCTGGACTATATACTGTAGTAAATAAAGTTTGTGTGTGTGTCTGCTGGTGGTGGGTGGGCTTTAGATAGAGATAGATAGATAGATATATACTTTATTAATCCCCAAGGGGAAATTTGTCGAGTCAGTAGCAGCAACACACAGACACCCTTTACAGTGAACAGATAGAATATGAATGCGATTGAATGCAGTCCAAAGAAACACATTTGGATTCTGAATGCCTGTTTATGCAAATCATCAACAGGTTATTAAAAGCTCTGCATACCGGAATTCCATATTTGTACAGTAAACCGTTGTGAGTCATGCCTTCTGCTCTCTGACTGAGTCATGTTTTCGAAAGCTATTATATAGCCGAAATTCACATATTGGTCGACATGGGTTGAGGCTGATTGAAGCAATATTGAACATGTCGGGTGAAAGCTGTTGTGAGATGAATTAGTCCTCTCGGGTCCACATAATGTGGAATATGCCTATATGAACTATTCATACACTGTCATATTCATTGAATGTATTTTAACTCTAATCTGTCCTTCTGTACACATTACATCTATTGCACCTGTCCATCCTGGAGAGGGATCCTCCTCTGTTGCTCTCCTGAAGGTTTCTTCCCTTTTTTCCCCCCCCTGAAGGGTTATTTGGGAGTTTTTCCTGATCCGATGCAAGGTTTTGGGGCAGGGATGTCTATGTGTACAGATTGTAAAGCACTCGAGACTAATTTGTGAAATTGGGCTATACAAATAAACTGAATTGAAATGAATAATAAGTCGGCAAACACTGGAGCGCCCGCCTTCTGTCGACCCGTGGAAATCAGCGCTGGGAGTACAGAGCCTTCTGAGGCCCGAGGCATGACTGTCTGTCAGAAGCTGCACTCAGGGAACCTGTTGGTGTCATGTATCAGATAGGCTTCTTACGTATCTTCAAATGGGTCCTCTGATCTTAAGATATGTTTATTAATATGGGATATAGTTGGGCACCCACAAGTGTCCTCTTTACAGATATGCACCCTTTATGATTATCCCACGCAGTTTCAATACCAAATACCAGCATAATGTGGTATTTTGAAATGGTATTAACCCCAAGAATTGCTTCAATCATACATGAACAAATAAATGACATACAACTTGACACTCATCACTGACCTGCTCTACTTAATATTCCGGTCTGCAGCTTCAGGATCATGTACATCATGTGGCATATATACTGTTGACCCGCTATCTCCCTCTAAAGTTCCCCATTCCCCCCTAAAAAAGACAAACATGGGACTTTGTGGGTTTCTTATGGTTAATAACTCAAGTTGCAATACCCAAACGTAAGTGTCTTACTTTTTCAGAAGATGTATAAGCAAAATGTAGGATAGACCGATGTAGACATATGGCTCTTATTGAACGTTATATGACATATCACATTACATATTATATAGCACATTAGTGCTGTAACTGGTCGAGGTCATAGAGCTAATTTTTACTTTATAAATTGGGTATATTGAGTGGTTTAATCCATATTGATGCCTTATAATTGATAAATTAATGTATTATGTTGTAGATACAAATATTAATCTGCAAAGTAACCACACTGTGACTGTGACATACATGTAGGGAAGTACAAACTAACACATTTCCCTTTCCCTCTGAAATGTAGTGTATGAAGTAGCATATAATGGTAATGTTCAAGTGCCCAAAACATGTAATAAACTAGAACGGGCACTCGGTAGAGCGCATACCTTCGCATATCACAAGATTGGCCATTGAATTATGAACATTTTGGCATTAGTTGCATGCCAATTGGACAAAAATGTATCTTGCTATGGTAAAAAAAAGATGTTGACCTTTCCATGACCTTGGACCCGATTGATCCCAAAATCTAATCAAATGGTCCCCGGATAATAACCAATCATCCCACCAAATCTCATGCGATTCGGTTCAATACTTTTTGAGTTTTGCGAATAACACGCATACAAATAAATAAATAAATACACGGCGATCAAAACATAACCTTCCGCATTTTCAATGCGAAGGTAATCACAGTAGTTGGTTGTAAATGTCAGCTTTCAGCATGTGAGCTTCCTCATGCCATTAACCTGAACTTTTTGTTTACATCCACCAACTGAAAAAGCTCACATCTCTCAGGATAAACACTTGACCACCATGAATATATCCCATTACAGGGAGGCTCACGCCTTGTTTCTTTGATTCCTCCATTGCTGCCACAAGGTGCAGTCAGTGGTGACCGACTTTGGTTCGTTGACATCCTACAAATACTTAATGGAATATCAAATGTGACGCCTGAATGGCAACTCCGACATGCTGTAATTTAGTAGACAGGTTAAATGCATTTGTTGTGTGTCAAGGCTTCAAAATAGCTGCACAGCTTTAAGGAACATGTATTGTCAATATGCAAAACAGGGATGTGAAACATAATACTGCATAACAAACGAAATACAAACAATAGTACTTTGGGATAGCAGCAGGAGGAATGTAAACAGCAGCAACAATGATCTGATTGATCTTGTATTTTGAGTTTTGTTTTATTATAGATATGTGCAGTCAAACTGTCCATCAACATTTCAAGCTTATAGACACAACACTAGAGGCTCAGTGTTTTTTTTCTGCAGGAAAACACTTTTGTTATCATTATACATTAAGAGACACAAAACGGTAAGTATCACACCATGCAAAAGTGTCTTGGAAATTAATACTAACCGTAGATTACCGAGATACAGATTTAATCACTCTCCGAGAATTAATTTCATGAAGAATGTTCTATCACGGTGGAAAGAATTCAAATTCAAAATTGATTGAGCAGAGGGCAAGATATTCAGACTTTTTGGTGTGCATCAATCTCCAAAAGTAATGGATCCTATACCCATGATGCAACTTCAGTGTTTTTAGCAAGACCCTGAGCAAGATTCTTTCACTACACAACTGTTTGCACAGGCTCAGTGATCCTGAAAATTGAGTGCCCTTTTACGATCAAAAGATATATCAATCTTTCACTGTTCAAAGAAGCAATTCGTTACATCTTAGCTTAAAAGTTCATGTACAGGTAACGGTTGTATGGCACGACTGAGACCTTCATCACAAAACATGTGAAACTTGCAAACTCAGACACGTAACAACAACACATCCAAGCTTGAACTACATAGATCCTATTTCGTATGACAAGCATAATCATCAAATCACACACACATAAAGTTCATATTGGGACAAAGTAAACATGTACTGCCCATGGTGAATGTGTATACAACAACAACAACTCACAAAATCAATAACAATCAATCTGCCCTGCAGTTGTAATGCCAGGAGGTGATGGACTTCACGTCCATCATGCGCTTCTTTTGTTGGCCAGTGGTAGAAATAGAGAAGATGATGCCTTTTTCAGTTTTTTCTTTGGGTGTCAGACAGAAAAGCATAAATCATGGGACATTTACCTTCAGCTTTCCAAATAACAAGTGACATTTTGTTGAGACTCAGACATGTTCTCATGATTTCTATGTTTTTATTTCAGCAAATCAATGCCTGTGAAAAAAAGTCAGTGTCAAAGTAGTTAATTTGATTGTTTTTAGTTGTTCTGTAGCATTACGTACATCAACATGACTAATTTGTTTTGAACTTTTCAAGTATAGAAAATAATAAGCATGGTTTCTGTTATAAATCTGTTTTGTCAAAACTACATCTGAAACTTTGACAATGAGCAAAAACACTAAAATGTTATTAGAATCATGAATGCACTGCACCATTTTCTTAGAATGCCAATTTTATCTAATCTAGAACATCCATAATTCCCCATTCATAATAATAAAGGCCCACTCTCCAAAATAAATCTACTGGAAATGTTGCAGCCCTCGTGTTGGTCAATTTGGACATTTATGATTCACAACTTTAGAATATACCTTTGCTTTGGTACTATTCAGGTCAAGGAGGCCTCTTCCAAAATTAAACCTAGATGTTATTTCTAGAGAGGTGGTATCTAAATACGTCCCTATTATCTGTTAAAAAATATCATCAAAATGTTTATTAGAAATATGGAAACCTATTTTACCTCACCTAAAAAAACATAAAGCATTCAAAATATAAAATATATTTCTGGCCATTAAATAAAGAAAGGCTGTTCTTAATTTCTTTTTCCTTAAATTGTTGGACAGAGAGTTGTGCATTAAAGCATATATTAATTTTGGATTAAAAAAAGAACTAACCAATATCACCCATTTTCACTGGAGGGCGCTAACACAAAGCACCAGGTGGTCAGGGAACAACTCGAGAAAGGAGGAGGCCATTCACAAGCCTGTTTTAGCTACACACACCTAGCTACTGTTAGCTAGCCGGCGGCTAACGAGCGAGCTAAAACACCAGTTCGTCTTCATGTCGCCCGTCTCATCAAGCGATGGCAAGAGAACGGTGTTCACGAACCGAAGCTGGTGAGTGCCGGGCGTCCATCTGGGTCGATACGAAACATATTGCATCCCCACAGTTTGCAGTTGTGCGCCTGCTAACGCGCTAAGTGACCAAAATGCAACCCGGAGCTAGCTAATGTTAGCCTTAGCTCGGCTCAGTAGCAACACAAGCTAATCCAGCTAACGCACTTCTGTTCCTTTTCAGAACTGTATTACCTCATCGCCAGGTTTCTACAGTCCGGGCCCTGTAAGAAGGCATCGCAGGTAACGATACACAATAAGACGTTGACTCGAATCGTTGGAAGAGAGTGGCCGTTGAATAAGTAGCCATTGGTCGCCGCTAACGCGCGCCGTGTGTCTGTTGTTAGGTTCTGATCGAGGAGCTGCAGGAGTATGAGGTAGGTTCAGCTGGACCTTTCTCTATTTATTGACATGGGTGGTTTCCGTATTGCTCATATCTTCCCGCTTTTCGGGCAACTATTCAATATATTCTTTTCTGGTGTCGGTTAAAGAAGCGTGTTGCCGAGCCGTGAACGGACTGCCAGTTTTGTCGCTAACCGCTTATCTTTTAACTTTAGTTGGTCCCTCAACGATGTAGTTGGGACGGAAAGAAATACAAACGGACCTTCCAAGACTGGGTGAGTTTGAATTGTCGTAATTAACCATTTAATCAAATGAAGCGCATAACCTTTACGTTAATCGACAATTATCTCTGAAGTGATGTTATTATTTTTCATTAAATTAACCACCCTGAAAAGACGCGGATGTTATATGTTTATGTTTATTTGAACACATTTAAACATTTACATTAGTACAGGCCCGTTGGTAAATAACTATATATAGGCTATGGTTTTGTGTGGGCTAGTAGGAGGGGAATAGAGACGAGGGAAGCGCGTGATTGGCTGAGCCAGATCCAGAGAGCCGCCAGTCGTCCGTCGGAGCCAATGAAATCACAGTTGTAATATTCGTCAGAGACGCTTGTTATTCGCTGTGAGCGTCTCTGCACCTCCTCCTTCTTTCCCTCTCCCTCCTTCGTCAATGTTTTTCAACTTCCTGCATTACAAAACCATGCGACAATTATGGGCAGGAAGAGAATACAATAAGTAAGGTAATTTTTGAGGAAGTTGATAGATTTATGTGTTTGATTTGCGTCATCGAATTTTCGAAACTTTGTGTTGCATAAAGCATGTCCGCTTATAGCGTGATTAACTAGAATTACAAGAAGTCTAAACGGTCTCGCATTGTGTATTTGAGGATGTTGGGTTCCAGTCTCATAAGTAATATAATTATAGGAAATAATTAACAATTTATTAACAAGAATCATTTGGGTTTGAACACCAAGAGAGTCGACATATAAGTGTTACATGTGAACCAACCAGAGGCTTAGTGAAGTGTAAAAACATTTTTTTAATTAAATGATGTTTAGCAGTCATGTACACAATTATAATTTATTTAAGGGAACTCAATGTGAGTTTTAAATGGAGCTAAACACATGAGTTGGTTTGGTCAACATATTTTACCATATTATCTCATTGATGATATTTTGGTGTAGATTTACATGTCCGCCGATGTGTACAAAGGGTAACAGATCTTTAAATTGGTCCTTGAAGACAAACAAAGTGTTTGTTGTAGCACTTTAAAAAAAGGAACAGATGATAATATTTTAGTGTTTGTTAATAAATGTGACTGATATATTGTATGTATCATTGTATTACTTGTTATTGTTATTAATTGCAGTCTGTGACTTCTGCAGGTGATTTTGAACCAGCACATTCCTGCAGACTATCTGCTCCGTGTTTGTCAGCGTGTCGGCCCGCTCATCGAGAAGGAGATCCCACCGAGTGTTCCTGGAGTTCAAACACTTCTGGGGCTTGGGAGACAGTCCTTGCTTCGTACTACCAAAAGTAAGCACTTCCCTCCTATCCACCATAGTTACTTAAGTTGTTTTTGTGTTGTTTGTTGGTTATAGAGCTGTATTAGTGATCATTCACTTTCCCCAAGATGCTTTTTTAATTCATTACCTGTGTACTTTAGGTTGTAGCCATAAAGTATGCAGTGGCTCAGCTGTTGCTGCACTTCACCGAGGCCGCCCACCAGAACCTCCAGTCATCAATGGAGATCCTCCCAGTGTTGGTGTGTGACACTTTTAATATATATATATATATATATATACACATAACATAAGCCCATAGACCAATGCCATTAAATCTGCTTTATTCTGTTGCTTCCACTCATCGTTGTCGTCTGTCTTCTTATCAAGTGGCCATCTTGGGTGCTCGCCAGGCCACAGGCACAGCTCGGTTCAACCAGGCCCTGCCGTCTTCCTCCTACCAACATATGAAGATACACAAACGTATCCTTGGCCACCTTTCTTCAGTCTACTGTGTAGCCTTTGACCGCACCGGCCGTAGGATTTTTACGGTGAGTGATGATTTATGCTTCAGATGATTATTCCAACAGAACTCTATTTGTAGATTTTCACCAGTTGTTGTGCTTCCATCTGCTGAGTCACTCTTTGGCAAACTATTTGCAGGATTGAAGTACGTAGGTAGAAAATTCTAGATCTTAAGTTCATATTTATCAGAAAACGCATTAATGGGACACATTCGTTTTTAGAATCGTTTTTCAGAAATACATTTCAGGTGGTTCTTCAGATTTGTGCATCGCTAGACAGGTGACACGGTTAGCCAACTAAAGGATGTTTGCGAACACAACATCTTTTCTTTTGTCTTTTACCCATTTACTATTTAAAGCACAACACCTCGGGGCTGCTGCTGTGTCCTTCTGCAATCTGAGGGGCTTAGCTGCGGTTAAGAACAGGCTCAGAGGAATAGAATATACACTTTTATTAATCCCCAAGGGGAAATTAGTTCTCTGCATTTAACCCATCCTTAGTTATTAAGGAGCAGTGGGCTGCAGTGATGCGCCCGGGAAGCAACTGGGGGTTCAGTGCCTTGCTCAAGGACACTTCGACTTGCAACTAATGGGGAGAGCGGGGATCGAACCCACAACCCTGCGGTTGCAGGACGGCCCTCTTACCCCACTGAGCTAAAGCCGCCCCGAACCAGAACTTGCTGGGGTTTAAAAAACGTGGCAGCATTATAATTTGGATCTGATAACTGTCAAAATGAGCACAGGTTCAGCCGAATTGTAGGCAGACCAGATTTATGATGATGTTTCCACATAAGGACCAACACACCGGGGAGATTTAGAGAAGCAATCTCTCATGGAAAGAATAAATATATCCCACTGGAATAGTTTGCAGTGTATGTTTTGTCAGATATAAACTAGTTTCACGATTCACTTTATTAAAACCATAACTCCTGCATGTAAACCGTTTAAGTGACGACGGATGCTCTTCAGATGGAGCAAGTTCCCGATGAAACAGTCTAAATTACTTATCCCCAATGTCCTATGTGATTTAGGGTTCTGATGACTGCCTGGTGAAAATCTGGGCCACAGATGACGGCCGTCTCCTGGCAACACTCCGCGGCCACTCAGCGGAGATCTGCGACATGGCCGTCAACCATGAGAACACCCTCATTGCCTCGGCAAGCTGCGACAAATCCATCAGAGTGTGGTGCCTGCGTACCTGTGCACCCATCACTGTTCTGCAGGCCCACGGGGCCTCCATCACATCCATGCAGGTGAGATTGGTGCATTTTAAATCAATAATGCAAACAAATCTGGGATTAAACTATGAGGTTTCCACTTCAGAAAAACTCCTTGCTTTTGACCAGCCAACACTCACTTTCTGTCCCTCTTTTAGTTTTGTCCTGCCATCAAAGGGACAACAAGGTACCTGGCCTCCACCGGGGCAGACGGCATGGTGTGTTTCTGGAAGTGGCACTCGCTCAGCATGAAATTCCAGTGAGTGATTTAAAGAGTTTTTAAAGCATTATTTTGTGTTGTTGTAGCTCTACCATTTCTAGCTCTATCAGATGTCAGTTTCAATAGAAACAAAATTCTAGCGGTTGTGTTTCTATTCTCTTTTCTCAGTGATCAACCCGTCAAGTTTGTTGAGCGGTCGCGTCCAGGAGTACAAGTCTCCACTTCCTCCTTTAGCAGTGGTAAGTTTTCCTGTCCGCTGGTAACTAAAGAATTAGTGCGTATTTTAATCTTTTTATTTGTAATCCTTTTTTTACCTTTGCATTGAAAATGCGTAAGGTTATGTTTTGATCGCCGTGTATTTATTTATTTATTTGTATGCGTGTTCCTCGCATGACAAAAAAAGTTTTTAACCGAATCGCATGAAATTTGGTGGGATGATTGGTTTATTATCCGGGGACCATTTGATTAGATTTTGGGATCAATCGGGTCAAAATCTTCTTTTTACCATAGCACGGTCAATTTGTATCCAATTGGCATGTAAATAATGCCAACATGTTCATAATTCAATGCCCAATCTTGTGATATGCGAAGGTATGCGCTCTACCGAGTGCCCATTCTAGTTTTTCATGAATGATTTCCTCTTTGCAAAATGGGAAATATTTCATAGTTCCGTTTTAATAACCTTACATATAAGTAGTGCTTCTTGATATAAGGATATTGTTGTAGACTGAATATATTCATGTCATTTAATTCTTTCTTTACTGTTAATAGGGGGTATGTTCATGGCCACGGGTGGCACTGACCATTTGATCAGAGTCTACTACCTTGGTGCTGAGACTCCTGTGAAGGTCTCTGAGATGGATGCACACACGGTAAGAACCAAAACACTGTGGCTGCATCCTTCTGGTTCCACTCTGTTCACCTTCATTGAAACAAGATCTGTCTGTAAACTGAATACATGTCTCCGCTTCCTGTTTCAGGATAAAGTTGTTGTCGTCCAGTTTAGCAATAACAGTGACAGGTGAGTGTGCTCGCTGAGATCATCGGCTTCAAACTGTTTTTTCCCGCTTGGTTTTCGAGCCTCTGACACTGTGTACGTGTCCAGCCTAAGGTTTGTGAGTGGCAGTCGCGACGGCACGGCCAGGATCTGGCGTTACCAGCAACAAGAGTGGAAGAGCGTCACTTTAGACATTGCTGCCAGGCTGCCTGGGTAAGAGAGTGAACAACATGACAGCGTTTGATTGTCCCTCACCTGTCTCTGGGAACCGCTTAGTGATTCATGCCTGATGGGATGTTTTCCTCCAGAACTACTGTCGCCAATGGGGACGATAAAACCAAGCTGGTGGTGACCATGGTGGCCTGGGACCGTGCAGACAGCACCGTCATCACGGCAGTGTCTAACTACCTGCTCAAAGTGTGGAGCACAACCACTGGACAGCTGCTGCATGTTTTATCCGTGAGTGGCTGAAGCTGTTTATCTTCTGCTGTGCAAAAATTTACGACATTTCTGTTTTATGAACTTCCGGCCACGCGATGCTCCTTCTGTTCAAGGGACACGATGACGAGGTGTTTGTGCTGGAGGCTCACCCATTCGACTCCCGCATCATGCTGTCTGCCGGCCATGATGGCAACATTTACATGTGGGACCTGACCAAAGGAGCCAAGATCCGCAACTTCTTCAACATGGTAGTTTATCAACAATGATCCCCCATCAGTAGTGTTCTCTCTATGCTAGCATCGAGTTCATACTTAAATGCTTGCTTCCAGATTGAAGGGCAGGGCCACAGTGCTATCTTTGACTGCAAGTTCTCCGCTGATGGGCAGCATTTTGCCTGCACTGACTCTCACGGCCATTTGCTCATCTTTGGCTTCGGCTGCAGCAGACCATACGAGAAGGTAAGGACACAAAGCGGTTCAAAAACATATTTAAGGTAAAGAAATCAGTTCAACATCACGTTGGATTTGAGGTTACACATACTGCTCTTGAATCATAAAATCTGAGTGTCAATGAGGATCTGAAATATTGTCGTCCTGACTCCTAATAACCATAAAGATGCTCTCTTGTCACTTCATCTGTGTCCTACTCTGCCTTGAAGAGGAAGGAGCTAGCCAGAGTTTATTCGTTCTCTTTCTTCTCTCCAGATTCCTGACCAGATGTTCTTCCACACGGACTACCGGCCTCTTATTCGTGACTCTAATAACTACGTGCTGGACGAGCAGACGCAGCAAGCCCCACACCTCATGCCTCCACCATTCCTGGTGGATATTGATGGAAATCCTCACCCTACTCACTACCAGCGCCTGGTGCCAGGAAGAGAGAACTGCAAGGAGGATCAGCTAGTACCCCAGCTCGGATACATGGCTAACAGTAAAACCTGCTTATTCATTACGCATACCACTCGGAATGCTTGCCTTGTAATTGCATAGTATGTATTGTAAGTAGAACTGTCAGTTTGACCCAAGATCGGCCTTTTTGCCGCGTAGGTGAAGGAGAGTTGGTTGAGCAGGTACTTGGCCAGCAAACGGCAGAAAACAGAGAAAGCCTGTTGGACGACCTCATCAGACAGTTGCAGAATGAGCAGGACGGGCGTCAGATCGCAGAGGAGCCGGCTCCAGACGTAGAAGGTGTGTTTCAGTGGGATTTTTTCCTGCCGTTTACTTCTATTGCCAAAACGGCATATTCGCCAAGTAAGGAATCGTCATAACAAACCGTTCTCCTTTCAGCAGGTGATGAAGCCGAGTTGGAGGTCTCCTCTCCGGCTGCTGAAACACACAGAAGTGGGCAGATGGGCGGGCTGTGGCAGATGCAGCATAATGCACTGCGGAGTCAAGTGGCCACCGAGAGGGACCTGCTGGCCTGGAGCCACCGAGTGATGGTCAATGAAGTGCCACGTGGCATATCCAGGTGAGCCAGAGATAATTAGAAGTAAGGACATTGCAGCAGGTCGGTTTTAGATTTTCAAACCAAAATGTTTTGTTGTCGTTGTTCATTTCACGATGGAAGTTATTATTTTTCGTCAGAGTTGTGGAGCAGTGCAGACGAGCCAAAGGTGACATGGAATGTTCTCTCTACAATGCCGAGAGGAGGAAGAAACCCGTAGCCTGCACACCAAAGGTATGCTGCGCTTCACTTCACAGTTGTGTCAGGATTAATACAACAACAAAAATACTACATATATATATATATATATATTTATGCATTCATATATGCCAATTAATTCCTGATCTTATTATATTCCGACGAACTTTCGCACTTTGTAGAGCGATCTGCAGACTTCGCGCCTGCGCTCACGGCGCTCCCTGCGACCGACCAAGAAAAAGCAGCAGCTCCACGCCTACGAGACCCGCTCGGCTCAAGTGCGCCGTGTTGGGACCAGGAGTCGAAATTCCAGCACCCGACGTAACTCTGCCAGCCAGTTGGACTCCGACAGTGATGGAAATGTACGCTCCGCCTTTCTGCCCTACGCTTCCAAACGAGACACGGCATCGTGGAGCGATGTCTGTTTACTAGCGCTCGTAATAGTCATGGAGCTTTTTTGTCTTTTTGTTGACAGGCAGCAGCGCAGGTGGAGCAAAGCGCAGCCTCCTCTGATGGTGAAGCTCAGTGGCAGAGCGAGAGCACCTCCAGGTAAATCTCCTGAACTGAGCAGTGTTTTCAAGATGTAGTTACAATCGCCTAACTAACCCCCCCCCCCCCACACTGCTTTCGTTCACAGCGGCTCCTCCAGTGAATATTCTGATTGGACTGCCGATGCTGGGATCAACCTGCAGCCACCAAAGAGAGCAACCAGGAGGCCTGCACAGCCCAAAGGTTACAGCAGCTCTGAGGAGGATGAGGAGGAAGAAGACGGTGATGGCAAGGCAAAGGAGGCCAAGAAGAGGGACAATGAGAAGAGGAAGAAGCCGAAGGAGACCAAACAGGTACGCGAGCAGCTCCTTTACTCACAGTGAGTATCTCCACCACACAGTACAGGAGACATTCTGGACGTTGAACATTTTGTTGTAATTGCACATACCTAGAAACCCACATCCTCTCTGGCTGGACTCGATGCAGAGGAGTGGCTTCCACCGTCATGGATAATGGAGACCGTCCCACACCGCTCTCCCTTTGTTCCTCAAATGGGAGACGAGGTAAGGAGTGTCACATTCGAATCAAACCGGAAAAAAATACATTGTATTACTTGTATTTTGATCATTACTCTCCTGTCCTCCAGCTCATCTACTTCAAACAAGGCCATCAGGCCTACGTCCGGGCCGTGCACAGGGCCAAGGCCTACAGCATCAACCCTCAGAAACAGCCGTGGAACCGACTCGACCTCAGGGTGAGGCACAGTTTTATTTAATGGGCAGTGTTGTGTCGAGGCCCTCGCATGCTCAATTAGACAAGCTGTTACGAAGAGTTTGCTAACAGTAGGCAATTTTCTGAAAGTCGTAATCTTATGGTCAGGCCCACTTTCCAGGTTCACAAATTGTCTGCTGAAATTCTTTCCTCCACAATCCTCTGTCGCACTTCCACCATTTGTTACAGGTGATCATAGTTCAACTCTGTATGAGTAAAGACTTGAACATATTTATATACAGCAGTCTTTTGGATTTCCTTAACACAACATGGTCCAACAAGTCACATATCACAATATGGCAGTATGTCAAATAAATTGGGCGGCGTCTGTTAGCATCAGTGGTCTTCCCCCATGCTACAGCATGGCTCTACTGATCAGTCAATCCACCACTTTGGTCCAGACTGAATGAACTACAACTATTGGATGAATTACCATGGGCTTAAGACATTCAGACATTCAGCTCAAACACAGATATTCAACAGTCCCAGTCGTCATCGTCTCACCGTTTGTGTATTTTCTTCTGACTCCTTCAGGACCAGGAATCTGTGAAGGTGGTTGGAATCAAATATGAAGTGGGACCTCCCACCCTCTGCTGCCTAAAACTGGCTTTCTTGGACCCAGTCTCGGGGAAGATGACCAATGAGTCTTTCTCATTAAAGTAAGTGTTCACATGCAGTATAAATGGTCCAAGAGAATAATTGTTGAAGCATGTGCATTTCATTTCATTTTTCATTCCCACACTCTAAAGGTACCATGACATGCCTGATGTCATAGATTTTCTGGTACTGCAGCAGTTTTACAACGAGGCTAAAGAGCACAACTGGCAGCCAGGTGAGTGTTTTGAAGTGATGTGTTTACCACTCATGATTTTTTACTCTTGATTACTTACTTATTATCAGGATATTTTCCAAAGTACACCGCTCGACATAAACACAAGAGACATGACATTTAACCAAACAGCAAAACCACACTGCAAACATTCAACACATCAGACATCACAAGTGCTGTAAATTCAGTCGCTTCTTTTAGTGTTCGACCCAGGTCCACTGAGGCCGACGTAGAACCCGAACTCTGATTTTATTAGTTTGATAGACTGAGGAATAAAACGGTTGTTTATCATGATCGATCCAGCCTGTGTGGCTCTAAAGCTTCTGTCTGATGGCAAACGCTGATTCTTTAAATAAAATGTCTGAGAGGGGTTTAATGTATTAAAACCAGCCAGGGACTACATTGTTTCAGGAGAAACGGATCGTTCGTTGTTGTTGATCGTGTCCTTCTCTTGTTTGATCCCGTCTTCGCCCTGCTCTCTTCAGGTATGAGGTTCCGCAGCATCATTGATGACGCCTGGTGGTTCGGCTCCGTGGAGGACCAGGAGCCTCTGCAGCCAGAGTACCCCGACAGCCTGTTTCAGTGCTTTGCAGTAAAGTGCGTGTGTGTTTCTTCAGAGTATCCACAGTGCTCTCAGTTGATGTTCTTTGCTGAGTTGATGTCACGGTTCATTCCAGTTAAATACAATAACCGACTGTAATCCTGCATACAGTGTGACTTCAGTGTTAACTATTGTCTTTTCCTTTCTTGTTTCATCAGGTGGGATAATGGAGAGCGGGAGAAAATGAGTCCCTGGGACATGGAGCCTATTCCTGAGGAAGGTCGGTGGTGTTTTTAATGTGATGAGTCCATTAAGTTATTAACCGATGCAATCTTTAATGTGATGGTTTGTTAGATTACAGCTGTGGTTCTCAAACGTTTTCTGTCGTGCAGAAGAAAAATGTTTGTGCCCCAACAAAATTGTAACTAAATTTCAATTTTTATTGAAATAACAACTTCTTGTGACTCCTGCAAATGTGCTTTTTCAAATAATAGAATAAAGAAAATTGCAATCACTTTTAATTGAACCAGATTACTCCATCAGACAAAAATAAAAAGTGCAATCACTTTGTTAGAGCAATGCAAATAAAGTTGTGCAAAAAAGAACTAATATTTGGCAAATAGCTTATTGTGGCTGCAATTAACATGTTTGGCATTGGATATTTTTTCAAGATAATAACAATAAGTGCAACCTGTGAAAAACAAAACAAGTTCAAATAATTGTCAGTTTTACACAAAATATTTTTTCAAAACAATAACGTGCAAAACAAAATTAGTCATCAAAATTAGCCATCAAGTCGCATCAGTATTGGTTCGAATTCACTCAGATTCTCAAAGGAATCAATATTCTCTTGATTAAATCTCCCGACCCACATCTTCAGCTTCTGTGACACCTGATCTGGTCTGCAGCGGAGGAAGCTGCAGAGTTGTCAGACATAAAACACAGGCTGGTCTCCCTCATCTGCAGCGCCTTTTCTTTTCCCTCCTGCTAAATGTCTCTTGGTTGTGCACACTACTGAGCTACATGTGAAGGAGCTCGGACGTCCTGTTAACGCCGTGAACATAACGTAAACATTCACACATACTTTTGTAATATGTGAAGTTCTCCGCTCTTCCCCCCGCGCCCCACCTGTAATACCTCGGCGCCTCACAGTTTGAGAACCACTGGATTACAGGCACAGTTTCCAAGTTTATACACGATTGTTCACCATACAAATACAAATAAACATACATACTGTATGATTTACCGTTACCATTCAAACTGGAAAATATATTAATGTCAACAATTAATTAAATTCTGATACATTGCTTTTCATAAACTGATTTAGAAGTTAACTCATCGGCAGGATTCTGGCTACATTATGGTTGTGAATCAGGGATTCAGAAAACATTTTAGAAGAATACAACTATTTTATTAGACTTGTGTGGCTATTGAATATATGTCATTTTAGTTTAGAGCAATTAACTAAATACTTTTTGTATCTGTCTCCATCAGCTGCGTTGCCTGAACAGGTCGGTGATGGCGTGGATGTGGCGGAGGAGGAGCTAACGGCTCTGCTCTACACGCCTCAGGAGGGAGAATGGGGCGATCACACACGAGATGACGACTGTGAGCGAGTCCTCCACGGCATCGATCAGCTTCTTACACTGGGTAGGCCACCAAAGGACGAGGACTGTTTGTTTGTTTGTTTGTTGGGGCGGGGGGGAGTCTGATCGTATACGTGGCGGCCATGTCTGATCTCGTTCCCGTTTGCCCACAGAGGTAGCAAAGGCATTCGCGTCACCGGTGAATCTGCGGGACTACCCTCTGTACTGCACGGCGGTGTCTTATCTCACTGACCTCGGCACCGTCCGCAAACGACTGGAGAACCGCTTCTACAGGTGAGCAGCGCCCATAAGCACCCACATTCCATCTTCACCGGAGATTCAAAGTGCGGATGCCAGCGCGTCGACATTTGAGCTCGAAGTGCAGATCTTCTCCTCTGCTGCAGGCGGATCTCTGCGTTGATGTGGGAGGTGCGCTACATCGAGCACAACGCCCGCACCTTCAACGAACCCCAGAGCCCCATTGTAGCGACGGCGAAGGTGGTGACGGATGTTCTCCTGCACTACATCGGGTAGGACATGTCATAGTTCATGTAACCGCCACCTCAAGGATTCTGGGTAACAATCGTGAATACTCCGACACTTGTGTCTGATGTTTGACTCTGTCTCCTTCAGCGACCAGAGTTGCACAGACATCTTGGATCTGTATCACAAACTGAAGTCTGAGGTCAGCAGTGAAGAAGCTGAGGTGAGAATTGTTGGTGCTGTTTTTTTAACTATATTATGGTAAAACATATGTTTTCATTAGATTAGTGTTTTTGATGCAAGTAGTTAATTGTACCTGTGTCCCTCTGCAGGCTGCGCTGGATGTGGACTCTGACACCCCGGGCACGTCTGCAGGACATTGGGTATGAGGGACCAGAGTCCGGTGTCACACCAGAGACTTGAATCATCGGCAGTAGCTCCAGTCTTAGTTATTTATTCTTCTCTCTGCCAGGGAGCCAACCCGGATTCCAAGAAGCGTGGTCTGGTTTTGGATGTGAAATTCTGGCACGGTCAATGCAAAGAGCTCGTGCGCCGAATGATTGTCTCGCCAGATTCCGAGCCGTTCAGGCGGTCGGTGGACCTCTTTGCGTATCCGGTAAAACAACTTTTAAATAACATGAGTAATGCATGCCGAAGGTGAATAATGAAATGCAGAAGTCAATTTACAATTAACCTCATTAACGTTTGTACTCCACCTTGTTTTGTGCAGGACTATAGAAACATCATCGACACTCCCATGGATCTGTCTACAGTGTCAGAGACGCTGGTAGCAGGGAATTATGAAAGCCCGATGCAGTTTGCCAAAGACGTCCGCCTCATTTTCATCAACTCCAAAGCATACACGCCGAACAAGAAATCACAGGTGAAGGAGCATCACTGGGATTGGGAAAAACGCTGCAACTACACGTGCGTGAAGTCTGACTAAGTGGTAGTCTGGTAGATTCACTCTTGACCTTCTTGTTTTTTTGTGTCTAGATCTACACTATGACCCTCAGCTTGTCGGCCTTCTTTGAAAAAAACATCATCTCCATCATCTCCGACCACAAATCGGCCATTCAGAATGAACGGCGGGCTCTCCAGAGACTCAGCTACAGGAACAGAATGCACAACGGTGGCAACTCCCCGCCCAACAGTCCCTCCCCCAGGTGATTATTGAGAAACCTGTCACTCGAAACTCCTTGTTATCAAATTATCTTTGTCATTCCGGTGTGCGCAGCGTGTCTGCTAAGAATATCTCAAATGTGCTGCTCTAAACTCGAGGCCTGTTTTATGCTTACCTTTCAGATTTAGAAAGTCTGGATATAAAAAAAAAGCTGTTTCAAAGCCTTACATTTAATCTGGTGAAAGCTGCAGGCACCCTGCTTTTCTATAACGCTGCTTCTTCTCCCTCCATATGTCCAGCCGTAAAGGGAAGCACAAGTCAGGGAAGGTGCCGAAGACCAAAAAATCACAGCCCTCAACGAAGATTCGTTCTCGGAGATCACATAAAGGTGAAACTTTGCTACTGTGGCTTAATGGGTTTCTAGGTGCCAGTGTATATGAATATATATTTTTCGGTTGTGCTCAAACATTCTGACTTATTGTCCGTCTGTTGTCGCTGTAGCTAAGCAAAGCAGCAGTGTAGCAGAGGAGGAAGACGTCCAGCCTTCTTCCCCAAGTTCAGGGATGAGCAGCGAGAGCGGAAAGCAAGGGCCGCTCCGGGCGACCCGCAGCCGAGCAACTCCAGTGAAGAAGTCAAGTACGACAAGAAATACTTTCTGTGTCTTTCATTTCAATGCGAGTTCAAAGTTGATGTGCCGAAATGAACCATCGTCCTCTTGTGTTGCTTCAGGGCGGCGTAACGTGCATCCGAATAACGGTCCCAGGCGACGCCGCGGCCGGAAGGCGCCGCCGTCTGACAACGAGGAGGAGGAGGAGGAGGAAGAAGAAGAGGAAGGAAAGGTGGAGGAGAAGGTGGACGATAAGGAGACGGCATCGGGATCGGGATCCAACAGCTCCTCGTCAGACTCGTCCTCCTCCTCGTCATCGTCCTCGTCTTCCTCGTCATCGTCGGACAGCGAGAACAGCTCTGAGTCCGAGATGGAGAAGTACGTGGAAGGGGGAGATCACGACTACAGCAAAGCGCCCTGCCTGACAGTAAGCCACTCGGCTAAGGGTAAGGTGGCAGCCTCAGGGAAAAGGAGACACAAAGGAGGAGAGGACGCGGCACAGAGACCTAAGAGAGCACGATTGCAGCTGCTGGTGGAAGAGGAAGAAGAGGAGGAGGATGAAGAAGATGAAGAGGAGCAGCAGCAGCAGGAGGAGGAGGAAGAAGGAGATGACGGAGAAGAAGAAGAAGAAGAGGAGGAGCAGCAGCAACCGGTCGATGTAGGACATGAAGAAAATGAGGGAGAGCTGGAAGAGGATGAAGAGGAGGTGAAGGTGAAGGAACAGGAGGGGGAAGAAGAAGAAGAGGATGAGGAGGAGGAAGAAGAGGGGGAGGAGGAGGAACCTGAGGAAGAGGACAACACTGATGGGATGCAGATGGGAGTTGCCGTGGCGACAGCAGCGGGCAGTCTGAGAGGCCGTGGCAAGTCTCTGCGGGTCAACACGCGCAACCAGGGCCGCAGGACAGTTCTGTACAGGGACGAGTCGGAGGACGATGGCCACGGGTCGAAGGAGGACCCCCTCAACCTGGGCATGTCCCGCTCAGGACGGGTACGCCGCATGACGGAGAAAGCCCGGGTCAGCCACCTCATGGGCTGGGGTCACTGACGCGGCGGCCCTTTTCACGCCTCAATTTTTAAAAACTGTTTAACATGCGTTAACACTTCAGGGATTTTTTTTCTTTCTTTTTGTACAAGTGTATATAAAATATATATATGATTTTGTTTCCTTCTTTTTATCCGACACTGCTTACGACTCTCAGACTGATGGTGCTCATGATGCGTTGCCTCGGAGTTTCCTTCCCTGGTCGACAAGCCACTGTTCAACACGGATAATCTCCAACTGGACTAACTCACCTCGGCCTTACTGAGGAGCTGGAGGAGCTTTGAAGAAGCGGCACTGCTCCTCTTCCTCCTCCCGTGAGTTTGAAGTCTCGTGCTAAACACTATACCCCTCTGTCTCCTCCTCCCGCCCCCCCCCCCTCCCATGTCACCAAAGAAAGATACAGAGATGCCAAAAAAACGGTGCTCATGTTTTATTTCTCTATTTCTTTGTGTGGAGTCATTTAAAGAAACTCTCCGTGCTGGCGGTCACTCGTGAAGTCACGACGAGCAGCATGCGACGTGTGCCGTGCCACCGCGAGGTCACTGACGTTAACTTTGGTACTTTCCTCATAACCACAAGCCTTAGTTTTCAGAGCTGATACCATTCATATCAACGTTATATCTTTTTGCTCCAGTCAAAAAAAAGTGTAGTTTGGGCACGAGCAATACTAGGAATGAGTGTCAGTAGAACACAGAACCTCAGTACCACAGCAACACTCCAGATACCACAGCCCTCGTCGCACAACTTGACGTCTTTGGCCTGTGAATGTTAGAGATGTCTCCCCCTGCTTCCCTCACTGTGATGTTGACTGTCTTTAGGCTCTGATTCAGTTTTTCAGTCAGAATTGGGTGTCTTTTTTTTCTTTTTTCTCTTTATAAAGGGTCAAATAGATTTTCTGGGGTAAAAAAGCCACTGCATCCCGTTTGTAGTTCTACTGTTGTAATCCCCGGTGGATCTGACCTGCACCCATTCATGGTTGCTTCCCTCCTCTTTCTGCACCCAGCATGTGCATAACGCCAGGTGTCCCCGGTGTCCTCTTCCACAGAAATATTTATTTTTTCATTGTATTATACGAAGGTTACTTTAACTATTTTTTACGTTAATAGTGATGCGGAAGAAGAAATATTTGCACATTTATCTTCTCCACGTGGCAGCTGAGTAATAAAGATAGTATAGAAAGAGAAGTGATTTTTTGTTTTATTATTTTTTTGTGTAAGAATGTTTAACTGTGCCAGCACACATTCATTCTTTTATTTGTTTTGGTTGTAACAATAAAACGGGATATAACTAAATATATTTCAAATAGTGTATCATGCGAAAGGACTCATCTAATTGGCAATGCGCGGTTTCTTTTGACCTCTCTCGCCATCTGTGGACGGATCGCTGTGTTTAGCTTCAGGTCGATCATCTCCACAGATTACTGCTTTCCCCTCCATGCTACAATCAAAATCACTGTGTGTTTGTTCTGCCTCGTTTTATCATGATGGATTTCTCGTTGTCGAATTTGAATTTTGTTTCTTGTAGAATTGCATAAAATTGGATCCTTGTTGTCGCACCAATGCCGTTTACGATGAAATTCGTGTGGTCGTTGGCTGGCAGATAATTAGAGCCGGCGTCCGGTCAGGAGGAACCGGGAACGCTGACTCACAAATAGTGAACACTGGGTGCTCTAATCCGAACACGCCTCCTCATCACTCTGTACGGTCGCTGACATCAGAGAGAGGAGGAGGTTCTGTTTATTTGTTATTTGTTATTTTGGGGTATCGGGGGGTGCTGAAGAGTTCGGTCAATGTAAGGTGCTGGTCGGCATCTCGGGTGCTGCTGGCAACGACATTGACTGAAGTCTTGAAATGATTCTGGTTGAGTGAGAAGACTATGATTTAATATTTTGGAATCTTATTTTCTTAAAGTAGATGGTTTTAGTGTCGCCTCGACGCATCATACTAGTTGATGACGGATACAACAGTAACATTCTACTGTAGGTGGATTAAGATTACGTGATTGTCTTTTATACGCAATAATTTGATTGTATGTTTCCTTTTTTCTTAATGAAATAAAAAAAAATTCAAAAGATCTTTAAATGAATTTGTTGGTTTTGGTGTTCCGTCTCAATTGTTTGTAGACGTCGTTCTTAAATGATTTCCTGAAGCTTCAAAAGCCGTTTACCCGCACTTAAACAGTCGTCTGTGGTCTTTTTATGACCGTATGGTCATGAACGATAAACCCAGAGTCCGGTGATGGACCGTCGTAAACCTCACTGGACCATTTGCAACTGCATTACCGCGCTGAGAGCCGAGTGAGTCAGACGAGGAACGAACGAGGTTGAGCTGTGACGCACCTGCTCTGCCACACCTAGAAACTGCAGAGGTGCTGGAGCATCATGGGAATTAAAATGGATCAATGCATGAAGCGGTAAAGGTCACTTGGAAGGGGGCAAAGCAATGTGCCATGTGGTATGGAGGACCACAAGATGACACTGATGTATAAATGAGGCAATGCGGTGAAGTTTGTGTTTTCCATGTCATCGGGATTAGCTCCAATAATCACAAAATTAGGATCTAGATTAGGATTACACGGTCTGTTTTTGTGCAGAAATGAAGCAACCAGTGATGCTGGTGATTTTCAGATAACTGGGTATTATCAGTGGAATACCCAAATAGCATGAATAGTCTATGTAACTCATTGACGAACTAAGATAAATATACCTATCGACCTTCAGATAGGCCGCTTTCGAAATCAGAGGATAGTTTTGCAAATGTCCCAAATTGTTGTACCGAACAAGATATTCTGACTGTTGTGAAATTGCCAAAAGGCCATTTTGGTTTTAAAGGGACTTCAAATGTAATCATTAAAATAAATGAATGATCCAAACCGTACTTTCTCAATCATCTTAGGTCGTGCACGTGCGTAACCACGGATAACGTTCACGCCAAGAGACTACAGCCGAAGGAAATTCAACCGGTGACACTGAATCTCAGACCAGCAATGGAAGACTCCAGACAAAGAGCGCTTGTGTTATATTTATTACCACAGTAATGCAACAATCTGAGCAACTAGACATCATAACAGGAATATTTTAATTTCTCTACAGGTGAAACAGTTCCGAACCGATACAACACACCCAACAGTCTGGGGATAGATACATCACTTCAAAGCTACACAGGGCACGACTGCACACAGTATTTTCAACGTCTTCAATATTTCGTTGGAGATTCACGAGCATGTCATCACCAAACACCATCATTACTCAACAGCTATGTGCATTAACATCGTGCTTCTGTCTCAGATTGAGTTAGAACAGCCCGCATACCTGTGCTTATTGTCTGTTTTTATAAATATGTATAGCTATGACATGTACGGTCTGCATGTACACAGTGAACACACAGGGACAGAGTCACTCGCTGCTGGAGGAACGATGGCAGAACATTCACGAGGTCCACTACCACAAACTACTGTCACCATGTAGTACACACAGGAAGTCGATTCCGCCCATTGGAGTTGAGGGGAAAACAGATTTTAAAATGCTCTCTGTTTTCAGCAGGAAACGAAAACAGCCAAAGTTGTCTTCATAAATCCATCAGGAGGTGAATCCGTGTGCTGCGTCTCTGGCATGGAATAAACAAACCCACGTGATGAAATGAAAAGTGAATTAAGCGAAACGTCCACAGCTCTTGGTTTATAACATCTCGCACTATGCCAACATGTTAAAATGCAAAAGCACGACTAAACACCTAAACATCTGCCACTGATCTACGGGGCTGTAGCAACATTATATGGGGAGGCTTTTCCCCCCCTTAAGCTTTTCTTTGCAGTGCAGTTAATAGCTGCATGAATAATAATAATATCGTAATAATAATAATGTTCAAAGAAAACATTAAATGCCTCAGAAACATTTGCCTTCCACTATGAGAGGGATTTTTTCCCACCAATGTTTAACTGTTTTTCAGAGATGTCTGTATTTCTGTTTCTTTCATTGATGTGACATTAAGCAACATTTTATACAATCTCTGTTGAGAGTTGCTGTGTCTGCACATGATGCCAGGCCACTGCCCATCAAATCAGATTAAACCACACCCACTCAGTCCATGATGAAGATGAAACTCTGAATAAACTCTGAATAAAGATGTCTTCCTGAGGTTCAGCCCCCTCTCACCGCCCCAAATTGTTTTTACACAGTCCCTAATTGAACCTACTTGGATCTCTTGTTTCTACCTTTGAAATAAGTTGTTTACATTCACAAATATAAAACCCACGGTAACATGGACACACCACAGGACATGTCTAATATCTGCCCTCAGTAAAGGGTGCCCTATTTCTATACAGTGAATACACAGGAATACTCACGTGCTGAAACTTACTCCACAGAGATGATTCACAAAACAGCTATATGAGGGTTTTAACCCTCAGAAACATTAAGGATGTATCATTAAATCAAACTTTTTCTGCCAACAGGTGTTCAATAGATTCTGTGTTCTTATTTTGAGAAGTGGATCTCCAGGCCTTCGAGAATTGTCACATTACAACAGTCTCCTCACACGAAACGATGACCAGCGTGTAGAGCCCTGCGAAGCTGAGGAGAAACAGCAGTCAACAAAGTCCCTCCACTTGAATGAAATCCTCTCTCCCAGCTCTCGGATAAGTGGGCTCCCGGCATTTCTTTCCTTTCCAAAAGTGTTCGTCTTGAAAGGGTGACATGCTTTGCCTCCAGACCCCTCTTTAGGCCTTTTTTTTTACTGATCTTTCATGTCATAAGCAGGAGGGGGTGAGGGGGTTCAAAGCATCAAAAAAACACTGCGCCCGTGGTTGCGTTATTTTTAAAACTTCCATTTGAGCGCCATGCTGAAAGCAGCCTGCATGCCTCCCCGTGGGCACGTCACTGGAGCTACACCAGGCCCGTCTGCATGTGGACGTGGAGCGGCGGGTAGGGGTGGTAGATGAGCAGCGGCTGGGCCTGTGAGATGAAGTAGCTGCTGTAGATTGGCTCCGTCACGTACGGCGCCGGCTGGTAGAAACAGGTGACGTTGGCCGTGTTGGGGATGGCGTTCTGCTCGCCCAGCACCCTCAGAGCCAGGACCGTGATCATGTTGAGCGTCTGTCTCCTCTCGTGTCCCATCAGACACACCGTGCTCTCGTCTATCACGCGCCGCAGGGTCATCAGGTAGTCGTACTTGCTCGTCTCCTCGTTGCCAAGGAAATGGCTCTGCACGTAGGCCTCGATCTTGCGCTGCTGCTCGCTCACATCGGGGAAGTCGATGAAGAAGCGGGAGCACATGTATCGCTCCAGGGACTTGATCTCTGTCTCACTGGCCGGCCGGAAGTTCCTCACCAGCAGGTCGCTGTATTTCAGCAGGCCCCCGCCTCGGATCTCCTCCGGGTTGCGCGTGGCGATGAGACGGTGGCGGAGGTGATCCATCGCCTGTTCGAAGTCTCCGAACATGCACTCCGCTTCCACGGTGATGGCGGGCCCCCCTTCTGCCCCCGCCCATGGGCTTGCCCCCCAGCTGTTGTGGACAGTGTCCGCCTGCTCTGCTGGCGGCTCATTGATCGGAGGCTGAGCGTGTGCCGCACGTGTTTGGCTTTGTGCTCGTGAATCCGGAGGCTTCTTCGAGTGTTTCGGCTTCACAGTTTGTTCCGCCGGTTGGTTGAAGCCGGTCCCGTCCGGAGGCGTGCTGGCTGGTTGGCATGCGAGGGCCGTCTCTGGCTTGGAGGATGCGAGATTTGAGCCATGAGCGTGAGCGCTGTCCACTGAAGGAGGCTGAAGGGGTTGGGTATGTCTATGGGTGGAAACAGCTGTGTGGTAAGATCTGATAATTCAGTCAGTAAAGACCATTTCTCAGGAGTACTGATCAACTTCCTTGACATTTTCCTTTGTAGTTTTGGTGAAGGGCAATAGTCCGGTCCAACGCCCTGTGAGATGCTGCAAGTTTTCTTCGCTGGAGGAAAGGAATATTCATGATGTGAATATTGTGGACTCGACGTATTTTCAGTGCTGCCGATCACTTTGAACTGAGTCATCTCCGCACAATGGACGTTTTCCTGTGGAGCTGCGGTTTCTGTTCGTTGGGAGGCTTGTGACGCAGACTGCTCTTCACTGCTCTGCGGCTTTAGATGCGTCATCAACGGATCCCTAACATCTGTGTGTAAAGTTTCAGGAGATGGGACTAAAGCATAACCACTGTGGAACTGTCCCTTCTCTTCTCCGTTGCCGTCACACAGCTCAAACACAATGTCTTCCTCTGAATGAACATCCTCTCTGCCATCTACTTGCTCCTGCTGTAAGGAGACGGTCTTGTGTTCTAACCCCTCCTGGACCTCCTGCTTTCCTTCCACATGCTGAACCGTTGCATGTGGAAGGCCTTTCTCAGGCACAGAAGCTGCTTCATTCGGGTCTGGAATTTGGCCGCCGGAGTCTTTTTCAACATCCGCTTTAACCTCCCGAGGAACGCTTTCTTTCTTGTCTTCCTCGCTGTCTCTTTGAGACAAATTCCGAGCATTCAATGCCAACTTTCCTCCCTGTTTCCGTTCAGTCTCCCAGTAAGACTCCAGCATACGGTCTAATATTATCTGGAAAGAGTCCACGCTGAACTCAAACTGTCTCCGAAGGGAGCTGATGAATCGGAGCCCCACGTGTTTAGCTCTGTTGTTAGAAAGCGAGATCAGACTCCATCGGTCGTGCTCATTGAAGACTTTCACCATCTTTCGCACGTAGGCCTCCTTCATCGTCAGGCAGGTGATCTTCCGTCTGTTAACCCCACAAGGTAGGAGGTCTCGTAGGCTGTCGAGCACCACCTCCTTTATCACTTGGAGGTCCTCCTGCCGAGGCAGCTCCACTCCAAAAATGATGTCTAGGTCTCGATAGCCAACGCACTTATCTCTCACCAGGATGTGGCTGGCAGTCGCGCCGTTCAGCCGTATATCTTTCACCTGGATGTCTCTTTCGATCAGCCGATCCTTCACCACGCGAATGAAGTCTTTCGCTCTCACCTGCAGTGTTGGGAAATTCCCTCGTCCGTGGATGGGGATTACCTCAGTCAAGACCTGGTCAAGAGCTTGGATTTGCTCGAGGGTCAAGTTGTGGAACCTCTTCTCTGCTTGATGCTCCATCATCCTCGCCTGCGAAACAGAGGTCTTACATATCACTTTGTGGCTCATGTGAGGAATAATGGCCAGTAGGACAACAGAGTATTTTATTTTTTAAAGCACTTTTCAAAAGGCAATGCACAGAAAGTGCACAGAAAGACTTTACTGTATCATCCCAGCACCTTGCTTTGGTCCTTTTGTTTCCTATGGGGTCTTATGTCAGAGGAGTTTGCACCCTTGTTATTCTCTGATTGTAGCTATGCAATGTGTTTATCAGCCAGATTTTTCAATATGCTCTAATTTACTTCAACATATAGCAAACCGACCTCTGAGCACTGAGTGATAATACCACCAGGTGGCAACAGCATCGTCACATTAAGTCAACTGAATGGCACAGTGAGTGCTTGAATATAAGATATCTTGATGCACTGTAACAATATACGTTTCCCATGTTGAACTTCTCTGTTTGCATGAGGTACAACGACAGGTTTATCTGTGACATACAAATAGGAATGTGCTCTCACATTTTTTTTCTGAGATCATGATTGAATTTTCCACAACAAGGTTGTCATGATAACAGATGTGTACTTCAAACAATTTAATGCAGACAGCAAATCTTGCAGATGTGCCTTGTTGAGCTGTGAATTAACAACTCAATAAACTGTGAGTTTTACGTGTCTGTTATTCACTGGCTGGCAGCTGCAGGGACAATCTGATGGATGGATCTATAAGGGACAGTCTGGACTTGTCTTTTTATATTGCACCTGTTTGTATGAGCTCTCTTCCTCTGAAGTATAGGAGTGCTAAATCTAAGTGTTTCATACAAAAAAAGGCATATAATCCTGTGGTTGAACAGTATAGGCTACTTAATGATTTGTATAAATATATTCCTGCTGTTATAATGGGACAATATTGTATTTATACCGGTGAAACGGGAAAAGGATACGTCATCGTTAATGTACACTGACTCACTGGATACTGAGGAAAATCTTCAGCCCATTGCTAGAAGGCTTTGAAGAACCTTCGTACCGTCAACCTTCATGACAATATTCGAGTTGATAAGTATCCTTGTGGTGTTTTGAAAGATGAACGCTCTCATCATCTCTTTTACTTCATGCAATGAAAAATACATTACTTGTTATCTAGTGTTTTGTATTATCTACTTTAATTGAGTTATGTGTTAAAAGGAGATCTAGTTTCTTTTAGTGAGGGAATTTATCTTGTTACTTTTTAGGTGGCGCTATTTTTCCTTTATTGCTGCTCCATCACACTAATGATTTTTTTTCAAATTCTGTAGGCTATTGTATAGGAAAGTAATCTTTAAATTCAAGGTAGGTGAATCAGCGCAATATCATAAAGCTTGTCAACAAATAAGAAGATGCACAAACTTTCAGGTCATCGTATCAACAGTACTTTAAATACCACTTAATATTATTATCTTCATCATTTTTTTTACCATCTTTAAATCAGAAATTCATACCAGGTGTGACAAAAGTATTATGTAGTGATACGAAATGATCGTCAATCTTTGTTACCTTCGCATTGAAAATGCGGAAGGTTATGTTTTGATCGCCGTGTATTTATTTATTTGTATGCGTGTTATTCGCATAACAAAAAAAGTTGTAAACCGAATCGCATGAAATTTGGTGGGATGATTGGTTATTATCCGGGGACCATTTGATTAGACTTTGGGATCGATCGGGTCAAAGGTCAAGGTCATGAAAAGGTCAACATCTTCTTTTTACCATAGCACGGTCAATTTATATCCAATTGGCATGCAACTAATGCCAACATGTTCATAATTCAATGCCCAATCTTGTGATATGCGAAGGTATGCGCTCTACCGAGTGCCCGTTCTAGTTATATATTGTTTTGTTATCTTTGATCAATTATTCCTACTTTATTTATTTATTTTCTGCATTTAAAAAAGAAGAAGTTTGAATCAAGATATAGGAGCATAACTGTGGCATTTAATACTTTATATTCATGATTAAGCCAGAGCTTAATATGAATATTTTGCAAACCTGGTCTGATGATGTACACTGCACCAACTTAGCTGTTGATTGCAGAGTGTGTGAACACCCTCAGCCTATGTTATTGAGAGGGGCCATCGGGTACATCAAGGCTGTGGCAGTGAGGACACTGGGAAGCACGACACACAGCAGCCTCTAGTGAATCTCAAGGGTTACATCAGCCCCAGTCCTGCAGCAGCACTGCTCCTCTACCACTTGGCTTCTTTGTAGATAAGACTATATGAGTCACACAGCACTGAATGAAACATAGTTGGCTCTCTAGCTGGATTATCTCCCTGTGCGCCAACAACCACACAAAATGCACCACTACAGGGGTCTTGTGCATGCATGGATTATAGCTTTTTTTAAAGACTATTATTCAACCTATAGATTGTCCTGATCTGGAGGGCACACACACATTGATGGACATGTCAAACACTTTTAACCAATAATATTGTGCCCATGCAGGCCACTTTTGTTCTTTGATGTCCAAACTCAAATATTGTCCATTGATCAACTAACTAAATCAACACATCACTGAAAATGAGCTCAGCATCTGTATTTTATGGTGCATTTATCCTCTCTAAAAGACATAGATGGAGGTCTCAAGTTCAACAGGCTCATATGTGGGGCAATTTACTGGAGGCAGATAATAACATCAACTGCGTGTGTCCACACAAATACACACACGTACAACAGACGCACAGTTTTAAGAACTCACCTGTGTTGCGATCAAATTAAAATGGAAAGTAAAGCCGAGGCAGAAACACAAGAAAAGCGAAAGAAACGGTGAGATATCCAACAGGTTTCCCGACCCCGACAGAAAGATTGGATGCTGAAGTTAACGCGGCAGAAGCACTGTTTCCATGGCAATCAGGCGTCACGAAATGTACGGTAAATCACGACTCTCGGTCTCCGCGTCTCACGACAACCGCTCAAGTTTCACCCCCAACGGGGCAGGCCGCCGCGAGACCGTGCGAAGTGACAATAGCACGTTGATAAAGTT
Organism: Pseudoliparis swirei; assembly: GCF_029220125.1. Classification (NCBI taxonomy): domain Eukaryota; kingdom Metazoa; phylum Chordata; class Actinopteri; order Perciformes; family Liparidae; genus Pseudoliparis; species Pseudoliparis swirei. The sequence goes on along the minus strand of NC_079390.1, from coordinate 9,900,483 downwards.
TTACTTCATACCGGTGGAGCGCAGCGACGTGTCAGGTTGAGCGACCGGCGTGCTGTTGCGGGGTGAGCATCGCACCAGGCAGGGTGAGTCATCCTCTCTCGCCGCCTGATCCACACACCTAATCATCAGTCCGTTCACCGCCCACTGCTCCGCTGCTTCAGCGCCACACACACTTTCGTCATGTCCACTGAAAGAATAACACCACAAAACACAAACGTGTCACGTTTTAATGTTAACGGTTGTTGTTGTTGTTTTTTCTTCTTCTATTACATTCACATTTTGCGAGGAGGGGGGAGGCAGCTCCCTCGTGACGTCGGACGGAATACCGCCACCACGTGACACTGACGTCATTCGTATTTTGGTAAGACATCAGGAAGTACAGAAGAAAGCGAACCAACGAAGACCGAAACCCGACGGGCTGAAGTTTCACTGACAAGTTCGAGCTTTTTTTTGCGGACTGGCCGTCATTATTTCTTCGCCTAACTGTTGGACTCAATACAAGTCGCGTCAAAATGTCGCAATTGGAAAGTATCCTTTTAAAGCGGCGGTGCGACCGGGACGTCAGAGTGTAGCGTCAATACGGGGGGACGAGACGGAGAACAACAACATGACGAGGCTGGTGAGTTCTGTCCCTGACACAGAAACACCGAAAATACGGGAGGTGTTGGCCTGAAACATCTCCCGTATTTCCAGACTTCGTGAAATGGGACAGAGCTGGGCCGAAGGCCTCGTAGCTCCGAGACAAATGGCTGGAAATACCCGGATATACAATTCAACCGTGTAGTCAGTGTCACTTAACCCCCGAATACAAAAGTAAATAGCCAAGCTTTGACTTGCTCTAATATGTCATCTTGTTATGATTTAACAAAACATTAATACATTCTCAGGAAACTCAACAATATACCAGTTAACGCTACATCACTCTTTTGTCACTGCACCTCTACTCGGTCAAGAGTACAGTTTTTCCCAACATGTTTATTTTAAATGTCAGACGGAATGCCAGATATTGTATTGCTGTTTCAACAATTATTCGCAGGAACTAAGTTGAGATACATCCCACATTTTGAAGCTTAAAGCTATTTCCTCCTACAACCCAAACACATATTTTTTAGTTATCAAAGGTTGTTTGTTGTGTTTGTTTGGACTGTGTCTCCTTAACCTCATATCCTAGAACAACTCTTCAATTTAAAGTTCGCCGCCAAAGAACTCCAAAGAAATTCCAAGAAATGTGACAAAGAGGAAAAAACCGAGAAGGCTAAAATTAAGAAAGTAAGTGTCCCTCTTAGGCCGGTAATCAAGATAACTAAAGGCCAGAGAAGATTTTACTGTACTGCCATATTTATTTATTTGTACTGTCTCTAGGCCATCCAGAAGGGGAATATGGACGTGGCAAGGATCCATGCGGAAAACGCCATCCGACAGAAGACCCAGTCTTTGAACTACTTGAGGATGAGTGCTCGGTTAGAAGCCGTGGCAGCGAGGGTCCAAACTGCAGTTACAATGAACAAGGTAGGTTGAATACTGGGTCACTGCATCCTGCCGGAACACTTGAAGATCAGTGACAGGCTGAAGACCAAGGACATCCAGGAAGACCACACCCTCTCCACTCTACATACGTGGGGAGGAGGTGGAGAGGGTGGACAGCATCAAATTCCTGGGTCTCCACATTACTAAAAACCTTGCTTGGTCCCTGAACACATCACACTTGGTAAAGAAAGCCCAGCAGAGGTTCTTCTTTCTGAGGAGGCTAAAGCAAGCTGGCCTACCCGCTGAACTTCTGGTTAACTTCTACAGAAGTGTGATAGAAAGCATCCTCTGCCAGTGCTTCACTGTGTGGTACTCCAGCTGCACAGCCGACAACAAGAGGGACCTGCACACGGTGTATGCTGGCCGCCTCCAGAAGAAAGCCAGCAGCATCGACGAAGACATCACGCACCCAGGGCACTCTCTGTCTGTTCCACTGCCATCAGGAAGAAGATTCAGAATTATTAAAACCCAGCCTAACAGGCTGAGGAAGAGCTTTTTCCCCAGAGCGGTTTCCTCCATCAACCCCAGACCCAGCAACCCACCCAGCTCACAGTGCTGCGGGGGGACCAAAATACACATTTACACAACACTTGTTCACTTCTAAGCCATTGATCCCTGTGTTTTTTCAGGTCACAAAGTCTATGGCTGGAGTGGTGAAAAGCATGGACGCCACTCTGAAGTCTATGAATCTGGAAAAGGTCGTCATTTACACGCAAACATATATATTTTTTCATATTTCTTTTTAGCAATTGGAATGTAACTGTCACAGCAGTTGGTAAACAACCCCAAACTCCTCATAATAATAAAACAATCTCAATCCCTTCTTTCTTTTCAGATTTCCGGTATCATGGACAAATTTGAGCGCCAATTTGAAACTCTGGATGTTCAGACAGCCCACATGGAGGACACCATGAGCAGCACAACAACACTCACAACACCACAGGTACGTGTCTCCTCTACTCTTACATGCTTTCTTGTTGTTGTTTTCTATAAAGACAAACCCCTTAACTGGAAACATCATGTGTGTTTTTTAGAATCAAGTGGACTCATTGATGCACGAACTGGCTGATGAAGCAGGGTAACCTTCTTAATTTTTTGTGAAATGATGTGTAAATAGAGGATGTTATTGAAACAAAATAGATGGACATTGACAATAATGTTTCAGACGGTGTGTTATTCACTATGACGTGAGCAAACCTGTTGTTTGTAATCTAAAAATGAGGTTTAAATGTTGTTGTGTGTGTGCGTCATGTCTAGATTGGACCTGAACATGGAGCTCCCTCAGGGACAGACGGGATCAGTGGGTACCAGCGTGGCCTCTGCGGAGCAGGTACACATGCATACTTGATGTTAAAATTGTTCCACATCTGGCAAAGATACACTTTAAATATACATACAAAATCTCATAAACCAGGTGGCTTGTAGCAGTGTAAATTAAGGGTTTATCATATAGACTGAGTGAAAAAGAAATGTGATTACAGTAAAGACAAACAAGGTCAAACAATTCCCTTCAAATCAAAATAACCCTGATTCTTCTCTCATCTTCATCACTAATGCCAGTCTCTGCTCTCTTGTCCAAAGGATGAACTGTCTCAAAGGCTCGCCAAACTCCGAGACCAGATGTGAAGGACATCTGCATTGGACTCGCACCGTCCTGAATATTACTCCCACACTGCTTTTATTGAAATTGTGTCTTTTCTCCTCTTTACATCTCGCGTCTCTTTGTAGAGGAGCTATTGTATCATCGTTTTGTCCCGCGGACGCTAGCCCTCGTTGGCTGTATATTAATAATAACCTTTGGATTTTGTAAACTAACTGAGATTCTGGTTATTGAAAATGTATTTATTTCTTAAATATACATATTTACATGTGAGGACGCTCTAATGTAACTTTATTGTTTGATATGTATACTTAAGAACTTCATACATTTTGTTAAATTTATAGAGCGTGGCAGTTGTTATGTTATTCACAAGACAACATATTATAAAGGTTGAATAAGCTGATGGTTTTGGAGTATATAATGACATGGTATCTTAATACGTGCATGATTGGAGAAAACGTATATCTGCTTTTTCTCTTTGTTTCAGAGTGTGAAAGACTTTCCCCCTTACTGTTGAACTGACTCCTTGTTTAGATTTGTTGTATTTTATTTACAAGGAATATTTCAAGAAGATACCGGACTAATAGTCTGTTTATTCGGTCATCTTAAGCATATTCACTGATCATTTGGGAAGGGGTTACAGTATGGAGACTACATACTGTAAGTAAATAATAACATTTTATAATACTTTCATCTCGCTGCCTTTTTAATCATAAAGTAACATTTTTGTTCCATCTGTTGTGAAATTTACTTTTTTTAAATTTACTGTACTGGTTTTATGTTGAGGTTTTGGCTCATCCAGCTGTCGGGGGGGCGAACCGGAGACAAAGGATCTCATTTATCAACATTATGTAGGTGCCGATATTTGTAGAAAAAATATATGCCTATCTAATGAATATCCCCAGAGACAGAAATATAATGGCTGAGAATAAAACACATTCGTAGGAAATGTCAGAAATTCAATTTTAAAAGAAGAAGACAATTGCTGTTATATAAATGTGTAATACCATCATATAAAAGAGGACACCAAGTATTTCAGGTGTGTGTAAAGTGGCTCTCTTTGCTATATTATATAACCGTATTTCTAGCCATGTCATTGTTTCTCTCATTTGCTCATCAACTCAAAGAAGACAAGTGGTCCAAATCAGCTGCTCTCTGCCTTCTCCCCTTTGTCTCTTGCTGCTCTGTCCCTCTTGGTAATCATAGTTCGCTTCAAGAGGAAATCTTTTTATGTTCTCCACTGCATGCAGATGAGGTCAGTCAAATATTCCATCACTGTGAGCTGAGCTCTATTACAGCAATATATGTGTAAGAAAGACACATTTGGCTTCTCTGCAGCTGAAGAAGTGACAGGAAGGTTATGGTAATTGTTTATTGGAGTACATATTGGATGCAACATGTCTTTGTTTAGGGATAGTACACATAAAGTATGTGAATTTAAATGCTAATTTAAAGCAGATTGCGCTGACAAAAGCTATAGGAGGCTTGCCCGAACATGACGTCATGATTATTTACTCCCATCTAGTGTCTATTGTCGAGAACTGCAACACAAATGTACCACGTGTTGAGGAGAGACAGCGCGTGAGATTACTGACAGTGGTAAGCGGCACGTATCATTGTTTTTCATAATGAATAGGCAGGTCCACTGCTTTAATATGGTAATCACCATCAATCAGTCTCTTTCTTTTTTCATCATTTCTATTATCTTTTTATTGATGTGGAAAACCCCCTCTGCATCGCTTTTTTTATTGCATTTCTGTATTCTCGTTTTTCTTCATCTGTGTGTGTGTGTCGGTACAAAGGTCACATAGGAAAACATAGGAGAAATATGCACGTGTGTGTCGGTACAAATGAGGGTTGAGCCGGAAATACATAATCAAGTACGGGTCGTGTGTCTGTTCTACCACGTGTCCAGTCTCTGTCAACAACTTCACCGCAGTCCGCTTGTTGTATGGCAGACAGACAGCCGGACAGACGGAGAGGTCAAGAGAGACAGAGTGAACAAGGCTTACGGGGTTGTGAGAAAACGTCTTGTATTACAATACACCGATCGCTGTGCAGCATTGTATATCTGCTGCCTTGCGTAGACCGAGAATCATCCATCCCTCAACCTTCTTAAAACAAATGAGAGGTGGGTTATATTAATGTTATTTTTACATTTGTTAAAACTGTTATTTCATACAAAACATTCAAATCTTATTGTTTTTTTCTGAAAACACAATGACCATCTCGGCCTGGACTCCTCCCTCTTCTCCTCCTTCATCTCTGACGATTTAAAACCTGCCTGCATCACCTATGACCTCACAAGAGGGCGAGGCCTCCAGCTCAGTTGCTGGTTCTGTCTCTGATCGTCAGATAGCAGCTGTGGTTTACAACGTTCCGAGACGATGTTAAAACCAGCGTGCTACATTTGTCGAACAAGTTTTTGGGTAGATACTGGGAAGAGATCTGTTACTGGTGTCAGATTAATCAACCCAGTCAGAAACACCACGAGAAATAAAGAAGATATTAAGAAATATGACACCGCAGTTACATCAATAAAAAAAAAAGTGGTTTGATAAAATGTCAGTGGAAGTGTTTTCAATTACTGAAGAAAGGTAAATAAAAGAGGAGGGGGCCCAGAAGGGCGCAATCATCTGATACCTCTGGGCACTATGTGATAACTAGTGGTGCTATACGTGTCGGGAGAGGAAAAGTATTGATATTATCTGACTAATTCTAACATTTAGGCACAAACACTTGTCAGTTGGCCTTCTGCGGTGCCAGTGCCACTCGGAGGATCTCGGCCCTGCTGGCATTATGGTTCCTCCTTTTTTTTTCTTGAGGACTCTTATGCCAGCAACAAGGCGAAATTGGATAATGTGATCATATATAATGATAATTGCTGAAATATGACAAAAAGCTCAAAGTGTGTAAATTTCATAAAACATTCAGATTTTCAAGAATGTGAAGGCAGCCCTTTCAAATGCCTTGAATAGTTTATCACTATTGATAGTAGCAAATGCAGTATACATAGCAAATATGCATTAAAACATGCGTTTCCCTTCTTCAATCTTGCACTAAATGTACTAATAGTACTAAACCTATGATGACTCTTACAGGAGAATCAGACATAATGAATATTTACCCCTATGTGTTGCCTGTTAGGCAATTTTGACATTATGCTTCCAAAATGCTCTAACTGTGTCTAGTTTCATAACCTTAATTTAATATATATATATATATATATATATATATAACATCAATATTTAATTTGTGTGTAGTCTCGTTGTTGAACATGATCTGGTAATGCAGCACAAATCTGCCCATAAGACAAAACTCTGGGCATAAACCCCACCGATCCATCATGTGACTTTGGCGTAAACAGGAAGCAGCTGATCTAGACTTCACTCCTGCTTCTATCAAGTATTGAGTACAACTGTAGTCCTGAAAACAAAAAACAACTGGCCGTCTGAACTTGCTTGACTTTAAGTCACCGATCTACCCGTCAGGAGTAAGTAGACGACACACTGCTGAGGTTTAACTTAGCGAGCTAACCTTAGCCGTTCAGCTCGGCTAAGCTAAGCTAACACACACACACACGCACACACACACAAAGAGCTAGCTAACCTATATCTGGATACTTGTCCTGCTCGCTAACTTAGCATTAGCCTAATGTTTATCCTGGAACAGAGACCACAGTTTAAGTAAAGTTGTTGAACTGTTTTTATGTTCGTCTGTGTCTAATGAGCTCGTGACTGGATACCCGCGTTCAGAGGTGTCCCTTCGTCGTAATATCGACAGGTGAAACTACGTGTGTCTGTTCTGCAGCCGGAGGAGAGGAGAGCTGCTGCAGACGCTGACTAAAGTCATCTGAGAAATACTCGACATCGTGTCTGCCGAGGGGGATGTCAAGCACAGCAATGAAGAAAAAGGTGAAGCAGCTGATCGTAGCATCGAGTACTCCGTAGCGGTTCACGTACTGACGTACACCGTCGAGGTGGTTGTACTTTACTCGAGTACTTTCGTTTCATGCCTCCACTCCTTCTTCAATGCCTTGAAATGGCTCTAATGATGTATAATCACATCTTGATATGTCCTGTTTGCTATTTTTAGGAATTGGCCCAAAATACACATGTTGTACCGACATTGTATGAAAGGTCCCACTTCTATGCTGCACTTCCAGCAACATATATCCGTCCACTATTCTCTGAAATGACTGGTGATTAAACATCATCACACACTTATTCACAGACATTTTTAAGGCTGATTCTAAAAGTAAATTTAAATGATGGGATTTCGTGTTTCGCTCTCCAAATAATATTCCCGGCAGAGTGGAGAACCCGTTGAAGCACTTCAGGTCATTGTGTAATCGGATACAATCTTACAAAAACTATAAATGAACAATGTAATTAAGAAATGACATGACATGTACCATACATATAATCAGTTAATAGAATATGAGGCATTGTCAGGTATCACATTTCTCAACAGGAATTTAAATCAGGCCTATAAACTAGCTACAACATTGTAATGTTCTAAGATGTCAATGCACCACTAATCATACACTAAAAAATAACACTGACTCTTCGATTGCATAATAAGTACCGTTGCGTTTGATATTTCAAGTGCATGATGTTACCTGCAAGGTTAATTTACTAAAGTTAAAGTATAAATGTAGGACGTTTACATCCTATGAAGTGTTTTAACATTGCAATATTGCTTTTTTTAAAAATTTTTATTATTAAAGGTTCTAGATATTTCTTCCACCGCTGTTCCCTGAGAGTAGAGGAGAGACGAGACTTCATCTTCAGTGATGAGTGAATCGGTTGCATTTGTGCTTTCAGGTGTTACTGATGGGAAAGAGTGGGTCTGGAAAGACCAGTATGAGATCAATCATCTTTGCTAATTACATAGCTCGAGACACACGGCGCCTTGGAGCTACAAGTAAGAGTGCTTTAAACTAAAAAGATGTTGCATGATGCCACATATTCCTTTTGATATCATCCTCAAAATGATATGTACATCCTTTGTTGAATGTAGTTGACGTGGAGCACTCCCATGTACGGTTTCTTGGCAATCTGGTCCTAAACCTGTGGGACTGTGGAGGGTAAAGTACATTTGTTTTTGTTATTTGCCACTTTTTGGACCAACTTCTTCAGTGAAACGTTGCTCTGTGCTTCCTTTACCCACCAGACAGGACACGTTCATGGAGAACTACTTCACCAGCCAGAGGGACAACATCTTTAGAAATGTAGAGGTACTTATTTATATATTCGATGTTGAGAGCCGCGAGCTGGAGAAAGACATGCACTACTACCAGTCGTGTCTGGAGGCCATCCTGCAGAACTCCCCCGACGCCAAAATCTTCTGCCTCGTTCACAAAATGGATCTGGTGCAGGAGGACCAGAGAGATTTGGTGAGCGTAACATTTTGGAGGGTTGTCTTCAGCTCTGCTGTTTACCTGTTTGTTGATTTAACAGAAGCCCATAAACAAACACTTGACAGCCAAGTTCAGAGTCGCCACAAACTGCTTTCTTTGGCACATTTCTTTGGCTTTTGTCTGGTAAAATTTTGTGGCTGTGATTTTTTTATTAAAATTGACAATCACAAGACGGTATGAAAATAAGATGACCGTCAACCATTGTGTTGTAATTTGTTTTAGGGAACATCTGTATCAATAATTTTACAATTTATCACTTGGCTCTAATAAATAGTCCTGTTGAAATAATAGATAATTATAATAAATAAAATAATAACGGATGGCTAAATGAACAATATGACTGCTATTATATATTTTAAATAAGGTAAGCTGCTGAACAACAATGAAACCTGAGGTGATGGTAAACACAAAATAAAAAATATCAATGTAGCTACCAGTATTAATAATCATTTTATGAATGACATTTATATCTTTTTAAAAGACAAATGTCTATTATAAATCCGGACATTTTTCAATACCTTTAGATTGATTACAATGGAAACTTATATCTGTAATACTTGACATCACTTTATGGTCCTTGTTAATCCACGCATTTGATGACATTCATTAACTGCCCGAAAAAGGGCTCATATTTCCCTCCCCCACCCTCGATGGCATATTTGTTTTTGATGAATGAATGGATCTGATCATGTGACCGTCATAACTGTTTCAACAGATCTTCAAGGAGCGTGAAGAGGATCTGAAGAGACTGTCCAGACCTCTGGCTTGCACTTGCTTCAGGACATCAATCTGGGACGAGACCCTGTACAAGGTATTTGACCTCTTGTCTGTCCGGATGTCTGGGGATGAAGTTGACACCGTATGAAACATAAAAAAATGTCTTTGCAGGCTTGGTCTAGCATAGTGTACCAGCTCATCCCGAACGTCCAGCAGCTGGAAACCAACCTGAGAAACTTTGCGCAGATCATAGAGGCAGACGAAGTCCTTCTGTTTGAGCGAGCCACCTTCCTGGTGAGAGCGGCCCCCCTCCTCTGGTCTGGGGTCTGGGCAGGACATCTGGATCCAGCAATGAAAGTGTTTGTATTTGTTTCACCATGTTTTTGTAAATACAGGTGATCTCCCACTATCAGTGCAAAGAGCAGCGCGATGCTCACAGGTTCGAGAAGATCAGTAACATCATCAAACAGTTCAAACTCAGCTGTAGGTGAGTTCCCTCTGCAGAAACATCGGCGTCACACAACCCGTCGCCCACCAACGCTTTATGATGTTTCTGATTTTATTTATTTCTATCGTATTCCAGTAAACTCGCAGCCTCTTTCCAAAGCATGGAAGTGAGGAACTCCAACTTTGCGGCCTTCATTGACGTCTTCACCTCCAACACATATGTCATGGTCATCATGTCGGACCCCTCCATTCGTGAGTAGTGGCGATTTAACGTTTCTTCGCATTGAGTTTAGAAACCAAATCGGCATAATAAAAATCCAAGTCTCCTGTTTCTTCTTTTTTTTCAGCATCTGCGGCCACTCTCATCAATATCCGTAATGCTAGGAAACACTTTGAGAAGTTGGAGCGAGTAGATGGACCCAAGCACAGCTTGCACATGCGAATGCGCTAGCCGTGTATTTGTCCCCATGGAAACCATCAGCCAATCAGTCCACAGACCGCAGGCGGCGTGCTGCGGTCTTCCAGCTCCGACACACGAGCAGCCCTGCACTGTCTATTCTGTATCTTCTTATTCAATCACAGCTATTACAGGAAAAATCATATTTCCGTTTGGTCTGATTTCTACAGTGATCATAAGTACCTTGAACTTCGACATAGACTGTTGGAATATTTTCCCCATTTGTTCGACCCCATTAAAGTTAAATGAATAGTTGTGTTTACTATGAAGGGGACTTCCTTTGCTGTCACACCTTGTCTTATACAGTAGATTCATTCACTCCATGCAGTGAATCCCAGTGATCGGGCAACGTTGTCTCCAAATGATGAACAGCGGATACTGTTTGATTTTCAAATGCAGTTTGTGAGCTGTTACACTTTGAAAAGAATATATAGTTATATTCAGAAACATATGTGTTGTGTTTTTTCTTCTGCTTTTACCATACCTGCGTTTATGAGATTGGAGTGAGACACGGAGAAACTGTGATGTGGTGCTCTTCGCAATAAAACATCTTTGATGGGACGTGTGGAGTCTTCGCCAATCAGCGTTAAGATGTCGACAGCGTTTGGGGGCTTCGGGTTAGCTTGAATGTCAGCCCGCTACAGCTACTGCTGTAATGCTGCACGGTGTATCGATACTAACAAGGTACCCGTACGTTAACGATATGATTTTGCATATTTTTTGTATCAATACTTAATTTAAATAGCTCTCGATCAGAGCGCACGCGCTGCTCCGTGTCATGCTGTCTGCACGCATTGCGCTGCGCAGCGCTCTCACAGCGAGTGGCGTCAGGCGGCGGAGCTTTTGAGACCGTCTTCGGCTTTAAATTAATAAAAAAAGATGCTGGAAGTAAAATGTTTAAGTACTTTATCGACAATGCAGACAGTCTGTAAAGTTATATAACTCTACAATTGCTAATACTAATATTACTGCCATTTGTTAAAGGGGACATATTATGAAAATTCCACTTTGTTAGTGCTTCTATACGTTAATTTGGGTATCTGGCATGTCTCCCAACACAAAAACGCTGGGAAAAAAACAACTCACGCGGCTTGTGGTTCCTCTGTCAGAAACGATATGCTTGAGTGCGTCAAATGGGATCACCACCAACGTCTACGTAGATTTTGAAGCACGCCCATGAAGGGAGTCTGGCTACATGGCCTTGGACCGCCCCCCACCACAACTTTGCAGGTAAAGTTTATGTGAAAGTTGTGTTCATATTACAGACATGAGTCATCAAATAAGTCACAAGTCATCAAATACAACGATTTAATAAGTAAACAAGGTTTAAACGCTAATTAATGGAGGTAAAAACGTAACCCCCGCCCCTGCTTGGTCACTTACTGTTGTCAGATAACACTTTAGTTTACAGATGGAACTTTACTCATGTAGCATTTATATCTTTATGGCGTTCCCGTTACTTGCATTTACACAAACACTTTCACAAACAGTAACTTACATAAACATACTGTATTTGCTACATACTCATACATGCACAAACTATTCACGTACTCGAATCTCTAGCACCACGTATGCTCTCAAAACCGCTAACAAGACTGTGAGACCTTAGCCAATGTAAAAACAAACAAAATGTAGAAGTGACATTCAGAAACGTCCTGTTGAGCCCTAACTTCTCGAACTTGTTCGGGAGCCTCTTCTTGTTCAGGGTCTGACTCTGGTTCAAAACGATATGGTTGCACGACGCTATCTTCATCTGCAGTAGCCATATTTCTACAAAGGTAATGGCTAGCTGGGCAGGCAGCAGCTAGGCGAGCTGAGGAGAGGGGGGAGGGGGAGGAGCTGGCTCATTAGCATTTAAAGGAACAGGCACTCAAAACAGGTTAATCTGTGGGGAGGTGTTTTTGACAGGGTAAAAAGGGTGCTGTTTGAAATGATTCTTGTGGTATTTTGACCAAAATATGTTACAAACATTTCATTAAGACCCCAAGGAACCATATCAACTTGTGGAAAAATGGGCATACGATGGGTCCTTTAAGTGTTGAAAAAGTTGTTAAAAAGTGAAGCATACAGATATTTTATGTATTACTATTACATATGCATATACCAGTATCGTATTTATGGTATCATATCGTTTTTATGGTATCGAATTGTGCATATATTCTATGTATTTTGAAGCGATGTCACGAAGCCACCAGCTCTAACTGGTTCTGTGCTGTGACGTCGCTAGTGACGTCACGGAGCACCGAACCAGACTATATAAATAGAAGTGATTTCCAGCAGGCTGCACCACCCTTTCAATGTGAAACACAGAAGGGAGTGGGGGGATTTGTGAATCCTACAGAAGAGGGAGGGTGTAGGCAATTCACAGATCACCTTCTGTGGGATTTATGAATCCCACAGAAGGGGAGGGGGGGATAGAAACACACACATCTAAGTATGTATATTTATATATACATTCATATATATATATATATGAATATATACAATTATGTATGTACATATAAGTATATATGTACATGCATACATACATATACAGAGTCTATGTATATGCATGTACATATATACTTATATGTACATACATAATTGTATATATATAATATATTGTATATATATAATATAATATAATAAATTGTGTTGAGTATTTTCTGAACAGAAGAACATATCAGTACATATTTACTTCCTGTAAGGAGACTTCCTCCTTGGAGATCGTTCCTCTTGTTCCTTCACGTCCCATTCGGGTCTCTGGCCACGAGGCCTTCGGACACCAGTTGTCCTGTGCACATGACAGATGGTGGCCAGAGTTTGCGAGTGAGTGCAGCTGTTATTCATGGAGTCGACAGCAGTCTGGAACGTGTTCCAACAAATGGCTGAGTTAAGCTTGTTATATATATTTAATAATATAATTTAATTTTCTTTATTATCTGAATTAGCATTTAAGATTGTAAAAAAACATATCGCATTTAATATTCACGAGGAAAGAAATGATTGCGGTAGAAACATCTTTAGGTTTTATTTGGCAAGAGTTTAAGTGCTAATCTGCTTCACCAGGTCTGTGGCTGTGGTTTGATCAGATTTGATTGAAAGTTGAACGCGACTGAGCTGCTCCTGCTTTTAAGCAACATTAAGTCCACGGTGAGGGAAAATAGTAACGCAGCGATATCGAACGGAATACAACCAACATTGCTCTAACTTTGTCGGATAATAGTGTGTTCATGTGGTGCTCGGAGGAAGAGGAAGATGAAGAAAATACATCAAATTTTCACCACATGTAGAAGGTAATATGCACGGCAATTTAAATAACTGACTGACGCAAACACCGGCTATTTCTGCTGATGAGGAACCATGTGATTTGGTTAAAAACAGTTTGTCACTGGACTTTGAGCCCAACTGTCCTGTCAATACGCAAGCCTTGAATGGTCACGTCAGCTGAGAAAACATTCAGCACTGCTGACCCAATCTCATTGAACTGATAGCAGCTGGATTACATTCTGATAACACGTATAACTGGATTAACCAACACTTTGCTCTTAAATTACCATGATCTGCAATTCTTCAGCCAGTATGTATGTTATAGAATTGCACATTCTCTGATGTGATTGGTGGAAACTGTTTTCACTTCACCTCATTTCTGCTTTTAATTTAAATCCAAGTATTATTTTAGCCAAACTAATTGTTGGTGTCAACCAACCACAGTCCATATGTAACTATGTTTGCATGTTGTTTGTGATTTAAGGGTCAAAACATCACCAAGGCATCTCGGTTTGGACTGGGACAGCTTTGGTTGTAAAGTAAAATAATTTTTTTGTCTAGATTAAACACATTTAATACTTTCAACCACAATTAGCAATCTATTCATTTAAATATAACTGAAATACTGTTAATATATTTTATAATTATTCCATTTTCCTCATATATAGATCTCTTCACACGTTAACGGTGAATCTCAAGAAATCTCGCATTAAAGGTCACATTTAGGCCAAGCGCTTCCTTGTTCCGCCAACTAAACAGGTTTTGACATGTGAGCTTATCAAGAGCTGTCGCTACATGCCCTTAGTTTGATGTGGCAGCTTCATATACAGTATATATTCATGCTGTTTGACCAGCCGACGGCAGGTAACTGGAGATCTGTCCATGGCACTTGATCCCTGCACTCCTTTAGGGGCTGCAGGGGATAGGCACTCCCTCCCTCCTGCCCCTCTTTGAGAGCCAGAGGCATTGTTCCAGCAGTGCTTATCAACACTGCTCATGCGGTTGAGTTGTATCCTGGAATGCACACGGCCGGATAACTGGAAAATCCCCAGTCCCTTGCTGCTGAGATTGAGTCTACACAATATAAATGGGAGCAACTCACAGTGGCGCACTCATTCTAATGGAACACTGGCAAAGTACATTTTAAAGCAGCAAAACAACAATATCTGCACATTGCGAGGGAAACAAAATTATTGTCAATGCACGACCTCACAACAGCCAAAGTAGGAAATAAAATGTCAAAAGGTTGTTATGATAATCACCAAAGTAGACAAGATAACACAACATAAGGACACTGGAAAATAATTGTGTTTGTGTATGTGAAGTCAGCAAATCACCTTCGACCATCTCTCCTAGGACTTTTTCCCCAGGAGGAGCAGCGAGAGACGAGAGCACAATGTATAACATGGAGAGAGAACTGAATCCCTTCGCTGATGCAACCCAACACAGGATGTTTACAAGAGACCCAAAAACAAGAATAACCGGCAATTCCTAGAGCTTTTTAGTCAAAAATGCTTGATATTATTAATTTCTTGAATTAGCTTGATCCTGAGATATAACTTTAAAGCCATTTTTCCGACACTGGCTTTGGTACAGACAATAACTCAGACTGCATCGGCCTAGCAGTGTTTTCCAATTTCTTTTCATGTTTTATTGACATGCAGACATCTCTTTACACTCTAAACATGTGTCCAATCTAAAATCTCCCGAGTGTGACAGCTTTGCTGGGCTCTTGGTGTCCTCCATTTGCACATCACTCTGTTGCGTGAGCCCCATCTGGAGGCCCGGGGGCGGCTCCATTGACCTCCTCCGGCCCCATGTCATCGCTCGCGGCCGCGCCGCAGTCCGTGTGATTCTGTTGCCGCTCCAGCAGAGCGATGCGCTGCTTCAGCCGCTGCTGAGTGTGTTTGTACTCGCTCAGCAGGCGGGCAAAGCGAGTCTGAAGGGTGTCCAGGGACGACTCCAGCCTCTCCACCTTCTCCTCCGTGTCCTCTTTCTGCAGCCCGCCGCTCTCTGCGTTCTCATCGAGCAGGCCCTCCTTCAGCAGGATCTCCCGGCCCCTCTCCACCAGCACACTCTTAGCGTTCGGGTACTCGGTCACCGCTTCCATCAAGTCGTCCTTCGAGAGGCAGAAGAGATCCGAGTAACCCAAGCTGCGAATGTTGGCTGTCCGGCGGTTTCCCATTTTGCTCCCTTTTATGTTCAGGATGCTGATTTCCCCGAAGCAGCTGCCGGTGGTGAGGAGAGCGTACTGTGTGACCCCGTCTTCAGCCACCACAGCCAGCTTCCCCTCTTTAATGATGTACATCTCCTTCCCTATGTCCCCCTTTCTGCAGATGTAGTCCCCCGGACTGAAGACCTGGGGGTGGAGTTTGAGCACGAGCTCCACCAGCAGGCCGGCCTCACAGTCTTGAAAAATGCGTACTTTCTTCAGAGTCTCCAGGTGTACGTTAATTGCAATCTCAGCCCGCAGTTTGTTTGGCAAATTCTTTAGCACCTCCTTCTCGTCTACGGCTTTCTTGTTGGTCCAGAGATAGTCGAACCATTTAATGACGCGCGTCTCCAGTTCCTTGCTGACTTTGCGGAAGTGCATGTAGTGTTTGATGGCATCGATCCGAGCTTGAAACTCGGCCCGGGTGGCGTTCATGTTGGAAATCATGGAGCCAACATTTCCCACAATCGTGGCAAAGATAAGAACCCCAACGAGGAAGTCGAAGACCACAAACAGGTACTCCTCGTCCCGCACGGGTGCAGGCATCTCGCCAATCGTGGTGAGAGTAAGAGTGGACCAGTACAGACAGTAGACGTAACTCCGAGTCAAGGAGGAATACTCGGGTTTGGAGATGTTTGGGAACACCCAAGTGTCCGAGCCAAATCCCAGAGAGCTGGATATCGCGTAGTAGATGCAGGCGTTCCAGTGAATGATGACCAGGATGTAAAGCACCAGGTTGCCGATCCGGAAGATGTTGGGGTAGTTGGTGCGTGTCTCTGTGCGGTCAAAGAATTCAAACATGCGTGGAAATCGAAGCAGGCGGTTAAACCTGAGCTGTGGCGTGTGGATGCCGGTGGAGATGTACACCAGGTCCGTGGGCAGGATGGACACGACGTCCAGCTTGAACTGCAACGTTCGGACGTAGCTGTCTCTGAGCTTGGCGTGGTCCTTCACCAGCAAACCTTGTTCCAAGAACCCTGAGGACGAGAAGAATGGAGCACAAATTCAGCTGAGCTGTGCCCTCAACCTGCTGTTGTGTTTTATTTCTGCCTTTTGGCAACTTTCAGCTCATTGCTTTGGTTTTCCGTCTGAGACTCTCGGTAACACGGTTTCAAGCTGCTGTTTTTTTGTGAAACATCTCATGAACCTACATTTGAGGCTGTTATGTTCCCCGACGAAAGCCTAGGGGAGGCGGAGAGTAACCATGAATGTGGCGTTACCCTCGGGAGAATAACCCACAGGCAACAAAGGGATGAACAAAAGGTGGTTTTATTTACTGATGCGAAACAAGAACCGGACAGACCAAGAGTGGGACTCGCTGGGGAACACAGCATTTGGCAGTTAAAGAGCCAGATCCTGTCCCGCAGGAGTTGGTGGAGAACAAAGAGTAGTTCAAAGAAGAGTGAATATCAGAAGAGCAACTGTCACGTGGCCAGAAACTCAAACTCCAAACAAATTCTATTGTTGTGTATTCTCAAATCGATTACCTGTGCGAAGACGGACACAAGTGTCAATGATGTACACAAAGTCAGAGAGGTAGTCCAACACCAGCCAGCAGACGTAATTGCCCACTTGTAGCTTTTCAAAGCATGACCTGTGAATAGGACAATACAATAACACCTGTAAGTGGGCAGAACCCCCATTCACCACATCCACCACCAGCAGATCGCGACTGTGGAGTCATTACCTCGCGACAACCAGGAACCAGTTGTAGAGCACCGCTGTGGCGATAACAGATAACCAGCGGTAGTAGGCGTTATCGGATGGGGACACCACAAACAATTTCCACTTTTTCCTAAAAGCACGGAGAGATACACAAGAGTAGTTATAAGCTGACATTAATGAAGACATATTTTTGTCCTTATTTAGTGAAGCAAAACTGTTGAAACACAGTACAGTATATTGCAATCACATACACAGCAACTTCAAATGTCCCAGAGTTGAATCTACACCACTGAGTGCTTAACCGTTTTCTAAAATCTCTATTTAAACAGGATTTATTTTTGACCGAATGGACACTTTGAGGCCTCTGATGTTCTGAGGTTTCTTCTCTTCTGGTCATCCAGTGCTTCACGTGTATATCAAGATGCATAGTGATGGTTCAGGGTGACAGGCAGGCGGACGGGCATACCTAAAGATTCCTTTGGCATTGCCATCGGCATCTGGTTGCGTGTTGCTGATGCGGCTGGGGGCCTTTCGCAGCTCAGGGCCACGAAAGCGCTCCAGGAAGGAGTCCGGCCGCTCCTCCTCCTCCAGCAGGCTCCGGTGAGCCCATTCCCTCAGTCTCACCACCAGACTCACCAGCCTGACACACAGGGAACGTACAAAGCTCTCGTCACATTTGAATTGTCTATGAAAAGATAAGCATGACAGTGGCATGAGGTCGACGTCTCCATGGAGCTGCAGAACATATCCAGAAGCAGACGCAGTTTAACTTGATCACAGTCTCGGTCAGTACTAGGAATCACAAATAATTGAGCTAATGTATGTTTTAAATTACTCCACATTGCATGTTTTGAGCTGACGCTTTTATCCAAGGCAATTTACAATGTTCATATAAAATGTAATTAATCAGCTTTGAACATAAACATCTCAAATTGTTCTGGAAAAACATCCTCAAAGAAGAAATATGTATCTTGGCCTATCCAGGATATATATATATATAATTTTTAAAAACGACGTTTTACAATTTTTGAAATCTCAGAATCTCAGTCTTAAAATCTTTCTATAAAAAATGATCAGTCAAACAGATCAATACACTTCTCTGGAATTCTCTTTCATCACAACTGATTGGATCGTCTTGGTTTTCATCAAATGTTTGCACTTTTTTCTCAAGAATATAAAGAACATCAATATTTAATTTTACACAATGACAGAATAAGATGAAAACCATTTATCTGGTTTTATGCTTCGAGTACACAAAGTATTTCACCTGACCCCTTGTGACCCTTTAGTCATCAAGGTCTTCATGAGCTTGAATGCAGTACGTACTTTATTACATTACATTATTACATGTCATTTAGCAGACGCTTTTATCCAAAGCGACTTACAGTAAGTGCATTCAACCTAGAGTACAAACTAAGAACAACAAGAATACAGAAAGTAACATTTCCTCAGCATAGTCGAACTACAAAAGTACCATAATAAGAGCTATTTAAGTGCCACTGAAGTGCAAATCTGTGTTTTAATCCAGATATAGTCGGAAAAGGTGTGTTTTCAGTCTCCGGCGGAAGATGAAGAGACTTTCTGCTGTCCTGATGTCAGTGGGGAGCTCGTTCCACCACTGAGGAGCCAGGACAGCAAACAGTCTGGATTTCGAGTGATTAGCTCGAGGTGCAGGAGTCACAAGTCGGTTGGCTGTTGCCCAACGTGTGACCTTAAAAAGACTTGGAACCAAACTGTCTGTACACGTTGTCCTCTTTGCTACAAGACGAATACAATAACACATTTTTTTTAAATGCACAATAATGATTCACCTTCTCTGATCAGTCACTTTACCTTGAGAGGGCTCTGACCCTTTGAAATGAATTTCTGGAATCGCGTCCATGAGGGTCGAGAGCAGCGACTCTCTGCAGCTCCGAGGAAGTGTCATCACACACAGATGGCACCCTGGGGTGAAGACACACGGGCAAACACACATGTGGGCTTTCAATACTTTTTGTTTTGTTGCTTCTCTTAAACAAATACAAGGTGATCTAACGGCTGTCCACACCTGCTCCGAATGCTGTCGCTGCCGATCTCCTCCTCCAAGGTGGTCTTCACCGACAGGCTGTGTGGCGACCGCTCTCTCTCCGCCGCCTGGCCCGTCATCCTCAGACCTGCAGGTGTGGACAGACACTCATGTCACTCGTTTACTCTCTCTCTGCCGGCGCTGAGCGTGACTTCTCCTGGGTGACACTGTGGCAGCAGAAGAGAGTTGCTCTGTTGATGGTGCGTATGGCAGGTTACAGTCAGGGGACAGGGGGCGGTTGGGACTGTCTGCCACGCTTCCTCACCTGGCCTGTCACACAGCAGCCGGTTGCTGTGGTGAGTGAAGCAGCCACAAGAGGAACTGCACGATGCTGCGTTGTCTGAAACATTTTGTGATATGGTGGCGGTGCACCGAAAAGCCACACACAGACGCACACACGCCCCAAAAAATACGCAGGCAGTGATGGCTTTTCACCCTGTGCAGAGCCGACACATGATGAGGTGATTAGGTGACTGTTGCCATTGTTTGACTAATTGGTCGATCATTACCGAAAACAGAGAGACACACACACGCACACACAGACGGCCGAAAGCTCCGAGGCTCTGCGAGCCAATCAGCTGCTCTCCCTCAGGAGCGGCATCACTTAGGAAACCAGGGTGCTGATGACTGAGAGCGGTGTGTGTCACCGCTGTGCCATGAGGCAACTGGGTTCACTGTCTTTGAGACGAGCTACATGGATTACTGAACGTGAATCACTTCCCAATTATTTCATAGAGTTTCTTGGAGAAAGCATTGTAATGTCGGCGCTTGTTATACACTACCGTTCAAAAGTTTGGGATCACTTAGAAATGACTTTATTTTTCAAAGAAAAGCACTGTTTTTTCAATAAAGATAACATTAAATTAATCAGAAATACACTCTATACATTGTTAATGTGGTAAATGACTATTCAAACGTCTGGTTTCTAATGAAATATCTCCATAGGTGTATAGAGGCCCATTTCCATCAACTATCACTCCAGTGTTCTGATGGTACATTGTGTTTGCTAATCGCCTTAGAAGACTAATGGATGATTAGAAAACCCGTGCAATTATGTTAGCACAGCTGAAAACAGTTATGCTGGTGATATAAGCTATACAACTGGCCTTCCTTTGAGCTTGAAGTTTGTAGAACAAAATTAATACTTCAAATATTAATCATTATTTCTAACCTTGTCAATGTCTTGACTATATTTTATATTCATTTGATAAATAAAAGTGTGATTTTTCATGGAAGATACGAAATTGTCTGGGTGATCCCAAACTTTTGAACGGTAGTGTATATGATTGCTTATTTAACAACTGGCAAACAATTTAACATATACTGTGAATATTGTTGTCAATAATTAATGAAACATTGGCTTTTAATGGAGATTTTCTTTCAGAGAATTTCCTATTTAGTGTCAAATTACATATAGCTATAGGAAATTACCAGAATCTAACAGACCTGACAAATACATCTTTATCTTTTGATTTTTAATATGTAAACAATAAATTGACCAGCCATTGCATATACATATTATGTAACAGCGCTTTTAAATTAATATATTTGTTTTACGATCAACATTTTTTTTATTCAAACAGTATTAAATTAACTTGTATTTTCTCCAGAAAAGTTTTTATATTTGTCATTAAATTGCATTCTTAACAACTTAGCACCTGTGGACTATGAGAAAATAATAATATTATTAAAATAACATGGAAAACATCATGGAAAAGTCTAAAAATCCATCAGTTCACACACATCTTTATTCATACCTTTAGTTTCCTTAGTTTCAGTTACTCCAATGCCATCCTCATGATGACTTCAAACAGGCCCACCTGGAGCAGCTCCTCCATCCTCAGTGCCCACAGTGGATGATGCTGAGAGAAGAAAAATCAAACGTCATCCAACACTTCTTGAAAAACAATCACGAGTCCTGTTCTCGCAGCACCTTCTGCTTCTCTTTCTCTCTTCTTCTCTTCTTCAAGTGGTTCCCCCCAGAAGCACAAGCACGTAGTCCACCTGATGCTCAGATGCAGCAGCACACGCAGGATGTGCGCTGCAGGGCGGGGAAACCTTTGGATGGTTCAGAGCCCAGATGTCAGCTACAGACCGAGGAGTCCTCTGGGGAAACCTCCTGGCGGTGTCTTTCCTCTGCACGTCTCTGACACTGGAGAATAGCGAGATGCAGCACGAAGCAGGCAACTCAACAGGTGATTATCTCATTTGTTTTGTTTGGCGATCAGCTCGCTTCACAAATATATTGATAATATCGTAGAATATATTGATATATTGTGTGTTATGCTGTTTACTATATATCCACATATCCTCTATCTCTGTATTCATTATTTGTAGGGCATTTATATATTGGCATACTCCTGTGTATATTGTACTTATTATTTATTTGAGATATTGGCTTGCAGTTGTTGACAATAAGTACAAAACTGAATGGTGTACTTACATCACTTGATTATGTGCTACTTTTATACTCCTCCACTACATGTTGCACTCCAAGAGGGTACTTTATACTCTTCATTTGACAGATTTACTCCTCAAATAACACACAGCAATGTTAAAGGTTAAACCAGATGTTCACAATACTCCATCCACTACTGTTAGCGTAATATTTTCTGTGTAACTTAATTATGTACATCATATTTCCCTCAAAAGTTATTGATTATATTGTTCTGAACATTACATTTTTTTTCTTCATATGATTTTTAATTTGATAAAAGACTCGGACTGGTTGTTGTCTGATGTCTCGCCTCTTTTAAAACTAATTTTGTTGATAAAATACAAATGAATCCAAACTCTCTTTGCATCATCACACGCCACACAATGCAAATGGGGCTTGAAAAGACAGCTGATGAAGGCCACTGGGGGATGCCTCCTCATCACTCTGACAGAGCCTGACAGTCTCAGCTCTAATCAGATCCTCAGGAAAACCAGAGACTCACTGAGAAAGCCACCAGGGAGCGGAGCCCAGAGGACTTTACATCTGACTGAGATTCAGGCCAGTGAACAATAAAATACAGTCTGCCAACGCTCTCCAGTTGTACTGCGAGACTTGATGGACTGTGAAGAAAGAGCGACAATGAGTAACAACAAAATAGT
This sequence comes from Pseudoliparis swirei, assembly GCF_029220125.1. NCBI lineage: Eukaryota > Metazoa > Chordata > Actinopteri > Perciformes > Liparidae > Pseudoliparis > Pseudoliparis swirei. Next base: position 9,878,026 of record NC_079390.1, on the reverse strand, counting down.
ATCATGCATTTCCTCTTGGGAAGCAGCGGAGAGGAAACACAACAATAAATGTCTGTGTATTACTTTCATGAGGCGCCATTTAAAACGGGTGCTGTGTTTTACGAGGGAAAAAAGGGAAGAATATAAAAGCACGAGGGCAGTTAACAGAAAGATTAGATAAGAGGAAGGAGAAGCAATAAAGGGGAAATTAAGTAAAAGATCAGATTAAAGTGATGTTGAGTTAGCGGATATCTTCCATCACATCGGCAAACGTCTTCAATGTATTAGACATGGATCACAAAAAGCAGACGACGCAGTTTGCGATGGAAAATTATTTTCTCTTTGCCAAAAAGGACTTCTCATTCATGTTGACATATTTGACATGAAACCTAATATTTAGCCTTAGAAACAGCACATTCTCCAGAGCATTGACTTCAAGTTGAGACAATGCTTATCTCAATCTCAAAAGAATGTAGAGACAAATATGTTGTTTATGGGTGTAACATGACTGTACTAGCCTGATATTGCACACTATGCAGGTTATTATACTTTTATCCACACATTTATGTTCAAATACAATATTTGACGCAGAAGAGAAATGTAGTATTGATAGGTGCATACACTTTCTCATCCAGGAATACATTGTATGTGGTAAATATATTTTTCAAGAAGATTTCACCATTAGACTGTTTTTGTAATTTGCTATCCTCTTCTATTGCTATCTGGTACATTGGGTTACTCGTGTGTTCCACTGTTTGTTCATGTCTTTCAGAAGAAAGGATGAGGGTAACTAGAGGCAGCTACTTTCCTGCCAGGAGGCTCCACCCACTCCCATTTAAGAGCATTAGGAACAGGTGTGGAACACCACACCTGGAGCTGATCTCCCTAACGAGGGACAATAAAGGACAATCAGGGCACCTGGATTAGATTTTGTAAAACAAACTTCCATGTGGAGGAGCACCCTTTTAGCACTATAAACACACATTTCTCTCAAGTACTTAAAGGAAATTGGCCTTTCTATAAACTTCAAAGATAAAACAAGCGTTTTCAACGTCATATTTATTGTTTACAAGCACAAAAAGGAGTAGACATGAACATGAGACCAAATACAATTTGGCCATCGTCATAGAATATCATGAAACTACCTGGAATGAAGTTATTATTTATATTTGGTAATGTTGGATAAAAAAGATAAAGGGAAAACCTGAAAGCGCGAGTAGAAGTCGTTTTTAAGACCAGAAGGCACAGCAGAAGCCAGGAGAGTCCAGTCCACCTGCTCCTCATCCAACGTAACAGATCAAAGACAACAGAAGTCCAAGACACACTAGACGCCCCAAACAAAACAAAACAGAATATACCTTGAGTAGTAATACCAAGAAACAAATAAGTACAAGGATACAGACAGCACGCCAGGCTGGTCATGCCTATAATATGAGCGTACGGCTTCTGTATACAGATATGTAAAAGTTTATGGTGCCAGTTATTATAGGACATGCTTTTACTTTATTAAGCAGAAGCAATGTTTGGGTGTGTTTTTTTATGTGTGTGCTCCACTTAAACATCCCGCCTCTTGCTTTATTCCTTTTTTTAATTAATTGTCTTACTTATAAGTATGGTATTCAGGAATGTGAGTAGTCAAGGATATTGTTTACGTATCAGTACGAGTACAAATATGTAAACAACATTGCCGCTGGAAATATGAATAATGAATATGTAGAGTAATACGTTGTCCACTGTAACACAAGACCCATTTCTTCAGATAATTTAGTATTGTGGATACACTTTAAATAGGAGGACATCACTCTTCAGTAAACGCCTCAAAAGAGACCGGGACGCAAGCAAATTCCACTTCCAAAAAAATCTTCATTTCTTCAGTTGGGGACATCTCTTCAAAAAAACTTGAATGGTCTGTGGGTAAGAACAAGTGTCACAATGATCCCAGCCAGTCTCTTAGACGCGCTTCATCCCCCGACCCATCAAGCAGGCGAAGACTGTCATGACCATTTTGTTCGTGACCTCCACAAGGTCTTCTGGGAGAGCGTAGACACGGGCTCCGATCTTCCGCGCCATAGAAACGGCGTACCTAGGGATGAAGGAGAGAATGACTCTTAGAGAAACGCATCACACACACAGTTACCAAAAGTAACGGCAGATGGTTGCTCCTCATTATTTTTGTCAAAGCAAATCTTACTTGGCGTTGTCCAGCTTATCTTCTTCGTTGAGGTTTCCGGTTTTTACCAGCTCGTAGTTGATGCTGCCGGGCTGGATGGCGTCTATCAGTTCCACTACGGCCAAACTGCTGCTGATCTCCTTGTCCTGATCACCACACGACACACAGATCAATAGTCGAACACAAGGCGTATCTTTGCAACAGTAAATATGTAACAAGTGCCTATTTTTTTCCATTTAGAACCTGTGAGATGGGGCCATGAACAAGCAAAGTTATTTTTCACAGAAATTTTGTCTGAGTAAAATTCGGTTTACCTTGAAGCTTGAAATCTTGGTTGATTTTCCAGCTTCTGCCAAAGTTTTGTTGACCCACTTCACGATAATGTCATCATTTACTTTCTGTCCATCACCCAGTCCCTCCAGTACATTCAACGTATATCTGAAAGCGTGGAGCAGCAGAACATTTGTTATATTATGAATATGAACTGATCTCCAGTTTAATTATTTTTCCACTGGTGCCCAAAGACTTTGGTAGGAACAGGCACCACTGGTATGACGGGGAGGTCACCAACTACTCACTTCATAGAATTATTGACAGTAAATATACAGTCACCAAAGTGACTCCGACGATGAAGTCGAAATGAGGCACAGTCAAACCGAAAGAACAATATGTTGTTTCGATGCAGCCTCATTTATCTGAACATCAATCCAAAGTCATGTACATGCACCCAAACATCGTCTTGATGAGTTGGTTTCCCCCCAGAGAAGCTCAGCAATTCCATGATAGTCATCGACGTGTACGGCTCCTGGTCCCAGACCAAATAGCTCAATTGTCATTAGTTCTTTATATATTTTGATACGTAAAACATACCACTGTCTTACTTGTTTTTATTCGTTGAAGTAATCAAATTGAAGATTAATTAGTTATTATTAGTACAAATGAAACTGATATACAGCAAAGAATCTATGATAATTGACAGGCTTTGAATGTATTTCTATTTCCGAAGTGATCCTGGTGCAGTTGTGATTCACCTTCTCATCAGCTGCCACACCAGAGCCAGAGTCAGGGTCGGGTTGCCATCGTTCAGGTCCTGCCCGCCGATGCCAACGAGGGAAAACTTGGCTGATTTGCCCAGCTCCACCGCATAGTTACAGTTCTCCAGCTAGAGGCATAAAAAGAATATTTAGGCAAAAACAAAACAAAAAGTTATCTTTGTTTAATAGAATAGAAACAATCTGAATCACCTTTTTCATGTTGGTTCCAAGTTTGGGGTAGGGCGGCTTGTTGACCTTGTTGTTCCAGTCCACAGGCACTTTAATCTTCTCGTAGAGTTGAAGGATGACCATGGCATCATGTAGGTCTCTAGAAATCAAGATGTTGTTAGATAATCTAAACATGTGAAAAAAGACGAGTCCTCGTCAGATACAGGAGAGAGCTCTTCCGTGTCTTTGAATGTCGTTTGTGGTACGTACCCATACAGATGATTGACATGTGGGTTCACTCCCAGAGAGTTCATCCAGTTTCTGAATGTCCTCTCTTCTCGTGTCTCACCTAGACAGCGGAGGATCATGGAATTTAATTTTTTTTGGTGAAATACTGGAAGTCTCAGTAAGTCAGTGTAGTTCTAAACACTGATATGCATTCACAACCCTCACCCACCATCCCACGCCTTCGCCTGTTTCCCGTTGCAACGTCATGTTTAAATGTATGTGCCGAGGTGTGTGTTTTCCTGCACTGTACTCCTATAGGAGCGTAGTCTGCGGGTTGTTCTTCTCTCCTCATGTTGTGCTGTAATCTTTCACCCTTTACGTCACTTCCGGGAGTGAACGCTGGCGCGTTTAGCTGCCGCTGCTCTCCGGTTGTCTTAACTGGAACTGTTTTAATGTGTTCTACGGCGAACTTGAGTGCCTTGAAAGGCGCCTTATAAAATAAATGTATTATTAAACGTGCTGCCTCATCACAAGCAAAACACATCTGGTGACTAGATTATCGTAAATATACGTTCTGCATACTTACCAATGTATCCAGGAGTGTTTAGGCACCACATTACACAAAATAAAATATGTTTCGATGCTAACAATGCGACTATCTGTTCAGAGCTGGTTCTGGCTGTGGCTTTGATCTCTCTGGTTGTTATTTGAGTATTTGGACCTTTTTTTTTCTTTCCAGTGGATCTCTATGGCAGAAGCCGACATGGGAAACTACACTACTACGCTCTAAACACCAGACCTGTAACTCTCCACGCTCACCTTCCAACAGTCCCCAGTTAATGTCCTCGTTCTCGGGTTTAGTCAGCGCTGGATATTTGTTGAACAGGTTTGCCACGAAGGCGAGGTTGAGTTTGGGGTTTCCGCTGACGACGTCAGCCGGGGTGACAAACTGTCGACAGCCGAGTCTGTCGGCCTGCTGGAGCATCGCCTCTGCCCTCTTCATGTCGTCTTTCTCCTGAACAACACACAGACCACATGCTCCGATTAGAGACCCCAGGCAGCTGCTACCATGTGGCGCCGATACTCAACTGTGTCAAAGTGCTCACGTTGAAGCCCCCCATGTTGATGTCTATGCGTGGCTCGGCCTCCTCGGTGCCTTTTGGAGAGATTTGATTCAGGAGGTGGAAATAGGCCCTCGAGTCCTGGAGAAGCAAACAAACAAAGACGATCAGCGTTCTACCAAAGAACAAACAAGACAATATGCTGAGTAACACAATCTTAATGAAGCTGTACTCCAGGTGAAGTACTGATAATCTTGATACTTTTAATGTGCACACTACTTTTTGTATTTTGTCTAATCACCTACTTAAAATCAAGTTATGGATATTCTTTGCGTTGGGCCAAATGTTCTGCATCTACATTAGTCTTCCTTTATAAACACTACACAGGCATATTAAAGAGTAAATACATACTGAATTAGACTGTAAACGGTTAAAATACTGTTGAACACTAGTTAGACCAGTGGGAACAAAAGCGAGGCATCTCAGAAAACTTTCTGCAAACAAATTTGTCAAGAATGAGATGGCATGAGAAATAAAAACACTTTGGTCACCTTGAATGCCTGTCTTGTTGATTTATAGTGTGGCCTGGCAACACCCAACAGTGTAATGACATTTTCAAAAAACAAACACTGCATATCAGACTATTAATGATCTGAACACCCATAATCAAAAGAATTAAAGACACATTTGACTGTTGCCCAGCAAAAGAAACTACCAATTCGATCCTAGTTCTTTTTAGCAGCAGAGACACCAGCGATGGTGGATGCAGTAACCAGGAAAGACCTCAATGTTAGGGAGTCAGCCCACCTTGATGTCTGAGCTGAAGTTGTTGATCTTCGGCTGGCCAGCATTTTCCAGGTGAAAGTTTGCCCAGCGCAACAGCAGTTCTTCTGGAGACAGCTTCATCAGGTCCTCCAGGGTTTCCCCGTCCCTCAGCAATGCAGCCAGCGCTGTCAAGAAGTGTTCATGATCAGTTAAGATACTTGACAACAGACCAGGAGGCTCAAATACACGTGAATGTGCTGGAGCCATCAACTGTGGCCTGTACCTTCATTTCTGCTGAGCTCGATGTCAGCGAACAGACCGATCTTGATGATCTGCCACAGCAGGCCCAGCACCAGATGGGGTTTCCCCTCTTTCAGGTCTAAAGCACCGATGTTGACCACATGGCAGCCGATGGCAGAAGCGGAGTTCAGGGCCAGGTTCAGATTCTCCTGCAAGGTGCAAAGCAGCCAACGTTAGAACATTCAAATAAAAGTAAGCTAATGGTAACCTGATATACGGTAGCTTCAACTGACTTGTATCGTAAACGGTGTCAGCTTCTTCTTGTTTATCGTCCTCTCATCGATAGTGTCTGGCACCGACAGGTTCACCATTTTGCTGTGCAGACGTACAAAAACAACCATTTTAGTAAGACATTTGATGCAGTATCCTTATTGTAAAGTAAGGCAGAGATAACAACCAAAATGTTCTTTGTTTGCGACACAAAATGTTCTTTGTTTGTGACACAAAATGTTCTTTGTTTGTGACACAAAATGTTCTTTGTTTGTGACCCCGTTAAGCGCCTTGGTGTCAAATGTTCATCCTAGCGGCCCAACAGTCAAACAGCTCTGAAATATGTTGTATGTTAACCTAAGCATGGCAAAGCTAAGATTTTAGCTGTCAAATGCCAACTGACTCTCAGCCTAATATGACCTCCATTTACAGCAGTGCTTGCAATTTTGATTAAGTTACTTGAGTGATAAAAGTATTTTTGCTTTTCAAATTACCCTGAACTGGCGATTGAACAAAAAACAACTCATATTTGGAACAATATGTAATCATTTCCGAATATTTAATGAATGTAGTCTTATTGTATTAGTACAAACAGCTGCTCTGCGAGGCAGAACGTTGGTATGGTCGATTGGTATCCCAATACAGGCTCATACGTCTCATTTCATCACCCAGAATGTGATCACAAGTGCAGTGACATGCGGGTATCTGCACTACATCACAGAAGGGTAGCTTGGTGAGGGAGGGACGAGTCGTGTCGCTGGCTTGAGGTGAAAACAGGAAGTCTCACCAGAGTACGATACCGTCCTCAACCGACGTGAAGAGGGAGTCTGTGTTGGGATCCATGGGCAGGACGTGTTGGCAGTCGGGGTCTTTTTCCAGCGCCGTGTTGATCCAGTTAGCAAATGCATATCGCTCCTCCTCTGGAGAGATGAACACAGACAGGCATCAACTAAAAGCAAAACACCAACAGGAGAACGAGACAGTATTGCTCATATCGAGACATTTACGGTGGTCACATTGTTAACTGGTAAATGGAGCATCAATAGCTGGAGGGCAAACAGAAAGAGAAGAAAGGGACGTTGTCCATTTGTCCTACCAGAGAATGAGTGTTGCGTGCCTTCGCTTGACTGCACAGACGTCCCTCCGATAGCCAGGATGCCCTCTTTTCTGTTGATGGCCTTGCGGAAGGATTTTGCTATTTCACTGCCCTTCAGCTCCTGGACAATCTAAAAAGAGCCCAAAGAATAATGAAAGACCAACTACCACGTGCCTCCTAAATGCTGCAGTATGGTTTCAGGCTGAAATTCATTAAATATTTAAGGGATGTTTATGTACGTTTTGATTTGAGGAGAAGACAATGGGTTGTAGAGGCTAACCAACTCGTTGCTTTGGCACACAATCATTAAAATAATTTTCCTCGGCTGTTTATTTGTTTAATTTATACCATGTTTGTAGAGTCAGTATCACATTACATTTTACAAGGAAATGATCATAAAATATTTTAATGCACTAACTTAATCATTGTCTGACGTACACGCCAGTGGCCACTTTATCATGTCGGATATTCAGGTCCAATCGGATGGCAGTAAACCCCGTTCTGCCATCAATTTCACCATTACGAAGCACAATGTCAGAAAGGTGAACATCTTTAATTTCATTACTGAGGTTTCAAGTTTCAAGTTTTTATTGTCACATCCCCTTTTATACAAGTATAATCGTTCGTGAAAATTCTTTATGCAAAAACACCCGACAGCAGTAGCAGACTAAAAAAAGAATAAGAATGAGAATAAACTATACAATATCCACACACAAAAAAGAAGAAAGTATTAACAATATATTTTCATAGTTAAAGATTGTGTTGTACTGGACTTTATTCAGAGGTGCTTCGACTTTTTTTGTATTTCAGAAAAAAACTCTCAATACAATGCAGTCCAGCACAACATTAGCATTCACTATGACCTCACATATATCTTTTAAATAACACCTCAATGACAACTTACAAAATAATAATGTGAATTTCTTTATTGACATAAGACTTTATGGCCGAATAGCTGTATAAGACTGCATTCGATTTTACAGGTAAGAGTCACCATTGACTGCAAGCAAAATCAAAACCACATCAATCACACGGATTCTGGTGACTTGATTTGTAACGCGTCTCACAAATCACTCAGGATGGATTTTTCGGTATAGATTGGACTAATAATCAATAATGAAAAAACTCTTTAGTTGCAGCCATACTTGTATAAACCTGCTCTCCTTTTACTGTTGTTCACATCACGTGTTGTCGTGTCGAGCTCCTGTTCGCCTCGATGACAAACAGCTGGCATGAAGAAGTAAAGCCAACCTGCCAGCTAAAAGGCTAAAAAGATAAGATGAACATCTGGACGAGTAACTGAGTTTTAAACTCCGGAAATGGTCTGAAAAAACCTGAAATTAATATGAAAGGTCCAGGAATACTTTGGGTCAAAGGGTTCATAAAATCTGATGTTGTGTTGTGCATTTAAGTACACTGCACGGATTTAAAGTGAGACTGTGCAGTCACCCCTTGTCTAGTATTACAGTGTGTGTGTGTGCCAGTATACCATCAACAGCTATCAGCTGATGTCATCCTCCACACTAACACCACCCTCAGGCTTGTCCCCACATTAAACGATTACCTCTAAACATTAAATCAGTCTCAACAACAACAACAACTAATGGGACCATATAAAGCTCGGTGGTGCATACTGTATAGAGCTCATGACAAATCTGCTCTCAAAATACATATTTTATGGTATTGTATGCGTTACTTCCTGGACATGAAGTTATCGCTGCTTCATCAGTGACCTCAGCCTCACAGGCGGAGACCACAATGAGCTATTCAGTCCGACTGAGACGGACCACAGCACACTTTACCACAAATACGCTGGAGGTCAAAGGGTGCCAGCTTGCATTTTTGTGGCCCCTCTGGGTAGAAGAGGTAACCATAATAAGACAATCATGACCTTAAAAAGACTAAGGATTTCCATTTAATTCTGCAATTTAGCTAAAAGCTATTTTATTTAGCTAAACATTCAGTTATAGGAGCAATAGGCAGGATATCTACATCAATTTGTAATTAGTATTTTTTACTTTGACGTAGTTTGCAAAAGGACAGACAAAATTTACTAGAAAACCTCCTTTGTTGAAACGGTTACTTTGATTTTGGAAAGTAACCAGAGAAAGTGTCCACATGTTTTTTTTCAAACAAATGATTAAACTTTTTCTTTGTACATTTATTTGGCAGGTTTTATTTAATGCTTTTCCTGAAATGTTTCAATCCTGATTTCTGCATGTAATGGACCTTGTTTATTTGTTTGACAAAAATGTCAAATGTGATTTGATCCATTATTATTATTTCAGAAATGCAGCCTCTGTGAATGACTGCCATCTCTAAATGACTGCTCAGTCATCACGGCTGAAACTAAATACTGGAACTCAGACCACTTTGCCGACCTCACTTCTGCATTCCCTGAGAGTGTGTGTGTGTGTGTGTGTGTGTGTGTGTGTGGCTTGTAGAGGCATTTCATCTGTCTGGAGCTGCTCAAAGTAGCTTTACGTAGAGGCCCCGCCCAGCAGGGCGAGGTGCTTTTAGGCAGAACAGAAAACAAAGACCAACTCAGTCAGGAACACTTGGAACAGAAAGTTAAAACTTGTCAAGACCGGCAGCTCAAACTGCTCCGAGCTCCGCTTAACGTACCGAAAGAAACTCGTCGAAGCTGATCCGATTGTCCTTGTTGCGATCTAGTTTCTGGATGATCTCTCGGACCTTGTATCCAGGCAGGGGACGGCCGGCTTCTTTAAGGAGTTCATGGAGCTCATAATCAACGATATATCCATTTTTGTCCAGATCTACAGAAAACACAAAAAGACACATGAGACACTTGGACATGTGGTACAACTAGGGCTAGAAGACGGCATAATAATAATAATATTATTATATTCATGGTAACATTGCTTTTACTCACCAATTTTCTCAAACATCTCTTTCATCTCCTCCATCTCCTCTTTTGTTATTTTTCCAGTCATGTTTCTTCTGTGATTGACCCGAGGTGGTCAGTCAGAGAAAGGTGAGACTGCGAAGAGGAAAAGTGAACAGTAGACATGACAGACCCATCAAGACTGCTCACTGCGCTCTCAGATCACCAAACACACACAACTTTTCTGCCTCTTTGCCAACTTTCCTCCAGGCAGAAGCAGAGTCGCTCCCCATCTTCTGTCGGGTCTAAAAAGCTTTACAATAGTTGGTTTCTCATGTCCACATCTACGGTTCTCTTTGGTTTCCAATTTCAGCTCTTTTCCTTTTCCAAGCATGTCTCTCTCCCATAATCAAAGTAATTCCTGTTCCATTGTATAGCAACGGGCCCATGCTGTAAAACAAATGCTGGAGAAGCTGAGACTACTGCACTCTTTTGAGGATTTTACACAACACTCAGACCGTCTACTACAACAGCCTGTTCTCCAAATCCTCGGAAAACTTTTTTACAATAATCTCTTGCTTTTATTTGCCCTTTCATTGGCTTTACAAAGCAGACTTCAATCATTTTATTTGAATGTAAAAATACTGTTTCATACCAACTGAACTAGATGTGAGGAAAAGTGATGGAGAGCTCTCAGTTTTATGCAACAATACAACATCTGGAATATTTGTGAGGTTCGAGGGCGGCTTCTCTTAAAACCCTGATAGGCTGTTTTAACACAACACTATTTGGGGGTATATCTTTTACATTTTAGCAGAGATCAGTGTTTTCACCCAGCAGAAAGGTTCTTTAAGTGTGTAAATACTCTCATCACATGAGCCAGCGAGACTCAGCCTCGGTTATTTTGCTTTTCTAAAAAACAGTGTTCCCAAACTCCTGAGAGGAAAAAAACTTCCGTCTGAAAATAAGGAATTCCTCTGAGGACCTCCTTCCCGTTCTGCAGTGGCAGAGGAATGCACGAGGCCCGGGCGGATCGAGCTTCGCTTACAGAGGTGAGCAGGGTGTGCTGCCTCGCTTTCCAAGGCAAAACTGGCATGGCGGCATTCCTCTCCAACACAAACGTTCAGAAAACAAAGATGGCGATTATAATGCGGTGGACCAAGTATCCCAGATTTTTCCAGAGAGAAAAGTGTTCCCGTTTCCTGGTTTAAAGATACAGATTGTTTTATATATAGTTTCTTAGTCAGGGCAAAGACATTTCTGGCTGACACGGTACTACACGTGGAAAACAAAATAAAAATAGTTAATTGCTATGATAGCTTTCCGTTATACACTCAAGTGACATTCATTTAGATAATCGCACTACAGTTCCAGTTTTCTGTAGTTCAGATTAAATTCCCGCTAAATTTTTGTAACTTTTTTTTAATGTACGCCTGAATTGTTGAATTTCTTTGAGGCGGTCTCAGCCCATCAAGTCTTCCGGTGTCCACAGCAGCCAACCACAGGCTCCCATTTAAGCAGACAAACAATGAACAAAGGTCCAGTAGCCGTGCATCCTCTGCGATGAATGAACCTATTAATAGAATTCATGAACGATGATTCAACAGTCGCCGTGTGGTCTCCGAGATGTGACTCAGTTGCAACCGTACCCTATTAAAACATACCAACGTGATAAAATAACACTTTGCCCAACACAAACTATTATGAGTTTTCCACCAAAGTTACTCAGATGAAATGTTTTCATGGTTTACTGGTTAGAGGGAAGAACAAGGCCCGACTTGTCCCTTTAAATCAGCACCAACTCCAACAGAGAAGCCTTTAAATGCCACTCCATGAGTCAGAGAAAAGGGTGTTTTTCTTCTCCAAAATAATACTAAATCGGGGCAAGCACCAACTCCGGACTAAACGACTCGGAAAATGACGACGCCAGTGTTGCTATATTTAACTTTCCTCCAAAAGGAGGTGAAACGTGGTTGCTGAAGTCAGCGCGGCTACAATAAGGGTGGACACACATTCCCTCGCCTTGCCAGCCCGTGTCACACTCTGGACAGAGGGAGAGTGAAAACAGAAGAGGGGTTAAGTACATGGAGCAAGGGCACAGATGGCAGCCGACAAATGTGAGAGGAAGAATAGAGGGTTTGTAACCACCATCACAAACACGGGCAAGAAATCCAACCCGACGCTAGAAAAACAGTTCAGAGCGACAGGCTCCGAAGACAGTTGCTGCCTTCGACAGCTGAGCCGTGCGCCCGGAGGAAAGACGGCGTTCCTGCGCTCTTCAACACGGCAGCGGCCTCGCAAACGGAGCGGCTCATGTCGGCCTGAAAAGCATATCAATACGACTGATGGAGTTCGATCACATTATTGACCCAACGGCCCACAGGTCATCCAGGTCATGTGATGTCTCGCCGCAAAACAAGAGCAACTGGACTCGTGTTTAAGACTTCTCACCACTCCTCCGACGAGGCGCTCTCGATTCTCTCGCTCTTGTTTAACAGCGAGATTTCTCTCCAAGCGCCAGCTTGAATTGCCGGGCCACAAGGCGCACATTGCCACCGTTTGCGGCCACCTCTGCAGGGTCTTGCAGTCGATTGAACTGCAAAGGGCTGCTCCCGGATGGCGGAGTTAAATGTGTCGAGCCGACACACCCCGCCTCGTCAGCGCTTCATCCACAGCTACATGGGAAATGTGAGGCACACAAATAGATTGGCCACCCTTTCCCCCGGCTCGTGTGGTCAGGTTCATATGCTCACACACCCGACACAGCAAGAACATTTGGACTGAGTCACAATCACCCGCAGATGCGAGTCAAACTGACTCATAAACACCAACAGTCTGCCGCAGCTGCTCTTTCTTTCCTTATCAGGTTGTGTTGATAAGAGAAGCTCGGCCGCCCTGACAGGTAAGGGAGAAGGTGACGACAACCAATGCTCCGTCTGTGTGGAGTTTACACAACCGACAATCACGCACGGCTGCAAGCAAACCGCCCTGTTGTGGGTCTCGCGGTGACATAGGGCGAGGGCGGAGGGTGAATCATCAAGCAAATATTCAAATGAAATGGTCCCTCGACAGTAGCCCTGGCCGTGAGCAGCTAATCATTTCAACTCACTTCGCCCAAAAAGGAAAGGTTAAAGCAGTGAAGGACGCCGCAGGGATAAGAGGCCCGAGCGAGCAAAGGTGTACACACAGAACGCCTGCGAATCTTCACTTGGGAATGTCAGCAGACAGGCTCGCGAGGTGCCGCTGAATCCGTTGGGTTGGGCTGTGAATGCTGCAGGTAATGAGCCACACCCACAAGTGTTTGCAAGTACTCAACAAAAGCACCGTAAAGCTTTATCCTTTAAATGATCGTGATAATGAGATAGTACACGGCACAGCCGCTGTGGAACACTCCACTTCCCTGACGCAAACATGACGCGTGCACTTCGGCAAGTTACGGCAGCTACCAGGCACACACACGCACACGCACTTTTGGATGATTCATCCATCACTATCACTATGTGTATGTATACATGCTGATTTAGATGAAAGACTTCTTTACATTTTTTAAAGCACAAAGTAACACATTTAAGGGATTGTAGGCAGAGAGCGCCCATTGGAATAAGATTGAAAAGCTAAATAACCTCAATAACTAATCAAATAAATAAAAAGCTGAAGAAAAAACAATTGCCGATAATAAACTGTTGTGAAAACAAGTGAAGGCACCCCTTTAAAGTCCTGATAATGCAGAAAGTGGGGCAACTTGTTCATTCTCAGGTGACAGGGTGTGTCGCGGTGGAAGCTAAATACAAGCACCCTCCCTCCTCCTTTCCCCTGTCTGTCTGGTTTGTCTTTACAGAGATAACAAGACACCTAATGACTGGACTGAACACACCAACAGTTGGTGATCTAATGGGATTCTACAGCATGAATAAGGGGAACTCGTATAGTACACATACCACATACACTCATTCATGGGCAATTTCATCACACCAATCAGGTTAAGGACAGGCACAGTTTAAAAGACCTACAGCTCTTTCTTCTTGGCAGAGGAAATGAAAACAAACAAAAAATTCCCCACTACTGACAGGATAAACAATACTTTATTATCTGTCCTGATAACAATAGATGTCATACCTTTGTATTAAACAATTAAACACAAGTAAAACAAGACTGCAACAGCAGTGAGGCAAGAAAAAAAAGGCCCACTTATGGAGGGCATGTACTCACAACACAGACACAATATTTATCAAGTTAAAATGTGGGTCATCCCGACACTATCAGACAGCCTTGTGTTCAAGGCTGTACGAACAGTGATACACAATTGGGATCCCAGATGTACATGTGCTGCAGCCCCAGATGGCTCGACAGGAACACTCTGGTAAATCACTCAAGAGCAGTAAACAAGTTCACACTGTTTCACTTGGACACGAAAATAAAAGACCAATAAAGACCATGTCAAAAGACCAAGTCTTTTGGAGGATAGATTAAACCAACTCATGGACAGTGAAATGTGGCACTGACGGAAAGGTTCTGTTCAGGAAAGATTCAGAAAGACTCGCATGAATTAAAACATTTCGTAGACACGTGCCTGCCTCAAACAGCGAGCAACATACGTTTAACAAAGACAAAACGTCATCAAAAGAACAGCGAGGTTACACACAAGTGACCCGAGCTTTACGCCCAGGGGACGAGTTACCTCATGTTGCCCAAGTTCTCCCTTTAATAACAAAGTTATTTGCTTCGTCTCAAAGCCGTCCGGGTCACACTATATCTGAGTATCTCTCGGACCTCTGCGGCGCCCAGAGGATGCACCGGGATGAATAGGCTACAGTGAAGGTGTAGCTAAAGCTAGGCGGATAGCGACACAGACGCAAGTTTAACGGGCAGGAAACTCTCTCAACTCCATCCCTCTCCACGCAGGACACCGGACACCACCGAGAGGAAACGGCCAGAAGAGGAGAACATTTTCACAAACGCGACCGAGACTAACTCAAACTAGATAAGTAGTTGTTGGGCTAGAAGTTGCCAGGAAATTGGTACTCACTGTCGGTGCGCCTGAAATGTCCAGACAGCGTCCCGTGTGCAGACCTGCCTCCTCCACGTACAGACAAAAGTAGACAGCGGGTGGAATGTTGGCCCCGCCCTGTCGGTGGCGTCACCGACAGACGTCCATATCCGGCCTGGGAAGTATTGTCTGCAAAAAGCTAACATTAAATAATACATATGCTTAAGATAAAGATGTTTTAAAAATTAATTCCATTTCATAATAAAAACACGTTTAAAAAAAAAGAGATTAACAGATGAGGACAGAACAGTGTCTGTTTCTTCAATTTAAAATCAATTACGTTTGTTTCCAGGGAATACTTTACCTTGTTTCATCTGAGTGGATTTATGTTGATTTAAAGGGATGATTCTGGATATTACTTATTTGAATGTATTGAAACTACCTCCAGTTTTAACAGATGATGCTTAAAGGTAACCTAGATGGCATCAGATAAAGGTAAATATGTGGCCCTGGAACCATAATTCAACATCAAATATCCTGTAGAATGGAGGGTGTCGGACTTTGTTATGGGTTTCCGATGTTATTTTTGGGGATCAGCAATTTATAGATAATATATGCAAACGGACATATTTATTCCAATATCTTCAAGTCACGTTATATCCTGGATGGATAGATTGTGCTGTGACCTGGAGTTTATGTTGTTTTCTTTCTTTTAGCTTAGGGCAAAGTATTTTTTTAATGAAGCTTATTTTTAAGCATTAACATACGTATATTAAATGTATTTATCTTTTGACATTGACCCAGGAGTATATTATATTTTTAGTCAGCTGAATCTCGACAAACCGACCACAGATGTGATGCTTAAACTACTAACTTCTCGCCTGAAAACATCCTAAAATTACATTCCGTGACTCAACAACAGTAGTATTTAGAAAAAGTCAACATTCAGTTTTTTCTTCTTCTCCTCCGTCCTGTTGCTGGTGCGAAATGCATTCGCCGAAATGCATTAATTTGACAAACATTCTGTGCAATTCACGGCACAATTCCAACAGAATCGGTTATTTGTCTCTCACCATTGATATATTCTTTTATTCGTGGTCCAACAGAATGGGAGGGTCTATTTTAAAGGTGAAGCGACACTTAGCTTGAGCAAAAAGGTTCATTAACAACAAAGTCAATTATTACAAATCTGCGGTGAACACAGTGATTCGAAGCAGCAAAGTGATTCTCACCAAAGTTGCACAAGTAAATTTTGTAAAAACTTTTTTGGACTGTTTGTAGAATGAGATGGCAGCTGGAAGGAAGCAGCTCCTGGAGAGGATCTGGATCAGTCTCTTGTTGAAAGTGCTCGACCGGTAGGACCCTGTTCTCCACCACCACCTCTAATGGTTCCAACATGGTTCCCAATTATGAGATGCCCTTGTCCTCTAATAATTTCCTTTTTGATGTGTGATATCTCAAATGTTTCATTGATCTTTTTAGGCCAACATGTACCTGACAATACTCTTTGAGTCGGACCTCTTTTTGTTGCAAAAATAAAAACACAAATGTACCTTGTAGTTATTTTCAATATGGTTCTTTATTTTGTTATCATCGGTGCCTTTTTAGTGTTGGTAAATTCTCTATGATCATTTTGAAATAAGCACCCGCAGTGTTATACAAATGATAATAATGATATTAATTAATTAAATTCCCAGTTTCCCCCTTATATTAAAGTCACATGTTGTTCCCTTGCACCTACACCTATGTATAATGTTAGATACATTATCTTCTGTTCTGGTACACAATCAGTAAAGATAACAATTGTTTATGAGTTCATTTGAATAAAATTGGGAGCAATCATACGGCACGTTGCTGGCCGTTTCTCCATTTTATTTATATTAACAGTATATCATAGTTAACAGAAATAACAGTAATGCCTTTGAGTTAAATGTAAATCCAAAAGTGAGAATATTTGTTGAATATAAAGTGTCATACATTGTCAGATATTTTCATTATATAAGAAATCTGATACAATATAAATAAAGACATATTTAGAAGGTTTGTTGAACAAGGTATTTAATAGTGCTACTCAGTAAATAAACAGTATAAACACTGTACATACAGTGTACATGAACATACTGTATTCTGTGACAGATTAAATGCATTGAAGCTTTTAGACGGATTATTTCTCATTCAGCCTGGCGTCAGTCTCCTTTTTGATTTCTTGTCAGCAGATGATGCAAATAGCGGATGACAGCTTCCTGTGTGTGTGAGGAGCTTCCCGAACCCATCAGCACAGAAGAAGCAGATGGGAACAAACTAACAAACCTCTGTGTGCTGGTGGGGACGGGACCCTCCTCGCCCTCTCGGCTGGCGGGTGATGTCGGGGCGGAGGGGCAGGGAGGACCTTACTCACTGGGTCTCGGACTCTCTGGGGTGCTGAGAGGGGTTCAGAGTTCTGCTGGGGGTCTGGGGCGTCGTGTTAGTTGATGTCCACCCTCAGCTTCCCCAAGAGTAAGACCAAAGAGGAGTCCTGCCTGTGAGACACAAACACAAGAGATGAATACTTTTTAACTCAACTACACAGCCTTTACATTATTGTGTTGAATCTGACCTCCAATGATGGAATTGTATGACTGATACTTCTGTAGTCTTGGAGAGAGATTACTTACTCTGCCCACTGAAAGACTGAAATCCGTTTGCTTTTAAAATTAAGAGTGTAGTAGCTAGAATTGTGGGGTAATAAATTATTGATATCTAGAGATCCATCAATGATATTTCCTTTAAATGTAACCAAGAGGGCAAGTGCTTAAAGCTTTAAATAGATATATGTTATTAGTAGGGTCTGAAGACATGGGAAACCGCTAGAACTTTGCTGGAATATATAAATCTATTTGTCAATGTCATTTGTAACACATGTTGAAAAACTCGCCTCTTAATACTGATTTTATAAGAATGGTGGAGGATTTGAAGAAGCCATAATGACAAGAGCAGTCAGTGAAATAGGGTCCTTGAAATATGAGGCACAGAGTAAGATGCTGAGAGCTGAATTTACAGGGACAATGATACACAAGTACAAGTTAGACTAAATAATATCCCATTAAAGAACCAGTGTGTATGACTTGTATGACTTCTATGACTCTTGGAATATATGGAATATACTATTCATTATTATGTGTAAATATTTTTTGTCAAAGATGCAAAAACCTAAAGCAGCTAAATTAAGACTTCCCCAAATAAAAATCGCTGAAGTTGACCGTCTTCTGCTGGACAGAAAATGTAGCCGATTTAGGCTCTTTCAGAGGGCTGGATGACAGTCAATCCTACACACTGCACCTTTTAACTGACATGCAGGTGTTGTTTACATTTTTGTGAGGGGGAGAGAAACAATGAGAGTCTTCAGGATACATTTTATTCAACGCACATTAACACTAGACCTCGTTAAAACTATAAGCACAATGCAAGGGATCATAAAAAGGTATTTACTACCAGGAGTTTAATGAATAAATATAAAATATAAAAATGTATGTAATTAATAATCTCCCCTCAGGGGCAGCAGGTGGCGGTAATGAGACAGTGTAGGTCACGCGTGTGAAAAGAAGAAGAAGAAAAAGACCATTATGGTCTATAGTTTTGCTTTTGCTAGTGATGAGATTGTGACTGCAGATTAAGCGCCACGATTTTTCTGGAATATCTTAATATCATGAAAGTATAAGGACTTGAACGACCTCGTTTGTTCACGTGCTTCGCGATATGTCTGCAGCGACACTGAGGTAAAACCTGCGGACTGAAACGCGCTCTTCTGAGTCAACAGCGAGCTAACATAGGTAGCTGTAGCAGCTAGCAGCTAGGTTACCTGGTACCGTAGATAACAATAACTATTTATGAGTTGACCCAACTTGTTGCTACCCTCTGACGCAACATGTCGAGTCGTTACGGTCAGGTGAATTAGAAAAACGAATATTTATTTCGAGATAACGTTCACGTTAACGCTAGCATGTTTTTGGCGTAGCTGTTGCTAGCTAGCTACATTACACGCTATAGCTAAACTCTGTAACTTCGGGTCAGTTTAACGTAACCCAGCATAGACATGCGGTCATGTAGCCAGCTCGGTGCACCGACCTAACTTAAATAAATGCAGTCAAATACAGACATTCGTTGAGTGAAGGCTATACTGTCTATCTTTCAGGCCATCTTTTAGCTGCGCTTTGGCGGTGCGTTTAAAGGCGTCATCCAAGTGGGTGTTTCGAGGACCCCGGTGTGGTCTTTTCAAATCAGTAATTTCAAAAGTTTTATAATTAGTAAAACCCTCAAAAGTTAAAACTCCTCCTGAACTCACATTACCCAAGTTTACTCTACCAGTTGTGATCTTTCACTTCAACACATAATGTATTGCAGCAACACGAATGCACAGTAAGATGAACTGCTGCGAGCTTTAGAGTTCAGCTTTTCCTGCGATGTAGGTGGAAAGCTGCATTGCTTGTGTCATTCTGCCCCTTCTCTGGAAATCTGAAACGTAATACTAATGAAACATGATAGTCTCTTAACATATTCCTTGACTACTGGATGTATATATTGGGCTAAAAGTTGAGATGTAGATGTTGTGTGAGACTTAAGTTAAAGTCAAATAGTATATGGGATGTTAAGCGGTTGATTTCACCAAATTCACTTCATACGAACTGATTATTAATCCGCTTTTAAGAAACAATTTTATTAACCAGCGAGCCACTTCTAACTGACACATTTACATAAACATGTTTTTTTTCTTGACTGTAGCACCACTCCAAGCAAGCTGAATGTATTGGTCAACAAGCTGCATGAGTACTTGGCTCATTCTACTGTTGAGGACAGCAATGGATCACCAACCTCAGAGAATGCAGAGGGTACCGTTTATTTGTTGTTTTTACTCTAATCATGAGTAATTGAAAGTCATCTTTGTATAATCTCCATATTTACATGCTTTACATGTATCATTACAGGTCTGCCAAACAGAAGATGTTCTTTGGGGAACTCTACAGGTCATGCTGAGACAGTGGTAACTGAACATTCTTGATGTTTTTATATATACCTCAAGTTTTGTATTTCGGTGGTGCCACCATTGGGCCAGTAATCTTAAAATGGATCCAGCACAAAATATGGTCACTCTCAGAAATGTACACAAATATAAAGCTGTTTATAAAAAAATGTGTAATCGTTTCTTTTCATTATGATCACATTTGTTATTTAGAACCAACACTTTGGAAAAACAATTAACGCCCGACTTAAAGCAAAGAGCGTTTGTCACATAATGCATCAAATACGGTTTGTGATAAGTAGATGAAGCCCACATGCTAAACTTGCATTAGAAAAGTGGCTAATAATGTTTGTTTATGAAATTGCAATTCACTCTTAAACAAGAAAATAAAACTTATTTTTTGTTTAAAAGTCTATTTCCACATTAATAACCATGTGAAGATATACAACTCATGACCAGGTACACATTGCAGTTACCAAATGCGATTACATTTGCACTGCCATAAATGGACAATAACACTATATTTTGAGTTTCATAATATGTACCTGAATGCAAAAATATGTAGGATATTACTGCAGACAATCTTATGTGGTCATACTATTTTCAGCAAATTGATTTTCTGTAGCTGGTCAGACCAGCTGACTATTCTGGTCAAGTTACTGCATCGTTGCTAGGTGGATTCACAAATATAATTATTAGCCATACAGAATATGAATATTAAGAGAAAATAAGAAATGTCAGCACTATGACAAACCTGTACTCCTGCCATGTTCTCGAAAGGCGCCTATGTTTAAAGGAGTAAAAAAAATATATTTTTAAATAGTGTGTTTCCTGCAATAAAGATGAATGAATAACTTTGGATTTATCAATTCAAAGGTGTTTCACTTTAGTGTTGAATTATTGTCTGAATACAGTGAGTAGTACTGTTATTATTGAACACAACTATAACATTGAATGGGAATCACATTTGAGATCAAGATGACATGCCAAATAATACAAGATTGTGACAGTAAAAATAAATTCTTAATTTTTGGCTGGTATAAAACCAGTGGACACTGCTCATGACACAGGGAGTTAAAGTAATCGTAGTCGTCATAGTTTCTTAGAATGAAATTGTTTTCATAAACCAAGTACTAGATGCTGAATGAGCTTGTCACTTAGATATTTTATTTATCTTTTTTCTCTATTTTCTTAGATTTCTAACTGAACACTAAACTAATAATATGCTCTTCTTTGTAGGCAGGAGTTGATACCAAATACTCAAGGAGGTGAGTCAGTATTTCATATTCAACCTGCAAAGCATAGATATGTAATAAATGCTCAAATAGTTAATGCAGATCTTTGCTGAAAATACTGTATGTTGAGCTAAATTAAATGCAATGTATTGCAATTAGGAGGCATGCCATTTGGGCTCGAACCAAGTTGTTACTCAGGGACTCTTGCGAAGCTCTTTGACTTAGACTTTTTCTGTTTCACTTGTATATCAGAAAACCATCTATTGTCATAAAACACTCTGGACTGGATGAATCTGGGGACTCCGATGCAAGTGAGGATATGGATTTACCAGTTAATTCAAATGGTCTCATTGACGTCACTAGATTACCAAAAGGTAGGTCTTAACTTTTTCCCATTATAGTTTCCTTATTTGTGCTGCCTCATAACTTTTCTGGAGTGCAAATAATAATAAACATTGCATGTGTGATAATGATGGAATATCTTTGATATATTGGTGATATGTTTTGTTACCCAGGCACTGTACTGGTGAGGCCGGAACCTGTTGATAATGGAAGAGATGACTTCAGGGGTCCCGAGTTTCGGAGCCGGAAATCAGGCGTACTGCGGAAAGAGTTTTCCAGGAGACGTGGAGGTCAGTCACTTCTAGTTGTTGTTGTTACAACATTGCACATCACTTCATGTACTGAAACAGAAAGAAGGCACTTGCTGAAGTTACTCATGCATTGATCGCTTGTGGACAAAAGACACTCGGACTGAAAAAAACTCCAGACGCAAGATCAAAATTCCTGTAACTTTGTGTCGCAATATGGCGTGGTCATTGTTAAAAAGATTCTACTCGACACAGTGTGTGAAATCAATAATCAGGTAATTTATTCTTGCAAGAAGGAGCCGAATTGAAACCGCATGCATGTTATGTGTAAAGTTGCTGTTCAGAGGAGTGTCTCAAAGTTTCTATCTTTTTATACACTGTAATAAAGAATTCATAACAAGGAATGGGAAACGTTCTTATTTTCTTTAGAGACAGGTGTTGATATGGAGACTTTTTTTGTCGGGGCTGCCGGGGCGGGCACTTCCTTGAAGGGAGGTATGCAAGGTCATGGCTATACTGATACAGTTACTGAGACACAACCATTTTTTGTCTTCACTTATACAATAATCATTATTTCAATGTGAGAGAGAGAGAGAGAGAGAGAGAGAGATCACTGGATACTCAACTTTGCCATTATAATAATATTTAGACATGTAACCATTTTTTCACGAATGACAATGTGTCCTTTTTTTACAGGAGTGGAACACATGGGAATCGTCAGTTGCACTGCATGTGGCCGACAAGTAAACCATTACCAGAAGGATTCCTTCTTTCGACATCCAGTTCTGAAAGTACTTATTTGCAAGGTGAGTCTGCTTTAAAAAAAAATCCTGAATGTTTTGTAAAGTGTCAGTAGACACGTTTTTTGCTTAAGCATATTATGAAGTACATTTTTATATCAGTGTTATGGCTATAGAATAATGACGCCATCGATATTGAGATTGGTTTCTTATCAGCCTTGATTTCCCTTTTGCATTTCTTCTTTTTCAATCTTTGCTTTAAATAAAATGCACATATGACTTATAAAGTTAATTAAATTATATGAAGAAGGCTCCATAGTCGGCACCAAGACTAAATGGTTGGTGGTGGTGTTCAATGAGCCTGAACTGAAACCGCTGTCTCTGAATATGCCACAATCGCAATCTCGACCAGTGGCCCCCCACACTTTAGCCTTATTTCCCACAGTAATGCAGTGTGTATAAGATAGATGAAGGTAAATAAAAACAAGGGAAGAGGAATTTTCCATTTCTGCATAAAAAATAAAATCATGATACCTCAGCGCTGTAGAATTTGGACGTGCAGTTTAAGCAATTATATTGAATCTAAATATTGATATGCAAACTAAAGTCAATGTCCTTCTCAGTCATTGTTATTTCCTATATTTAAATGGTTAATACATATGTATACTGAGCAGTCTGTCAACAACCCAACTGTTTGACATGCTTAGACAGTTTTGTGAGAAGTAAGATTAAATGTTGCCAAAATATTTCTGTATTTGAAGGTAATTGAAAATGGCCATGAAGCTATATTTCTTATTGAATTGAAAGTACATTTGTTTTGTTAATGAGAACAATCTCCATGTTTCATATATATTTTTGACCACGCTCTCTGTAACTCTTCAATTTAATGTTTTTATTTCGTCAGTCTTGCTACAAGTATTATTCAAGTGATGACATCAGTAAGGATGGAGATGGAATGGACGAGCAATGCCGGTAGGATTTGTTCCAAATAATATTTTCTTACTTTGTGCTAAACTTATATCAAGTGTTTTATTGTCTTTATTCTTCACTCATGCAGATGGTGTGCTGAAGGAGGCAACTTGATCTGCTGTGACTTCTGTAGTAATGCCTTCTGCAAGAAGTGTATTCTCAGAAATTTGGGAAGGAAGGAGCTGTCTGGCATCTTGGAAAGCAAATGGTACTGCTATGTGTGCAGCCCAGAGACCCTGTTTGACCTGGTGATGGCCTGTGACAATGTGCTTGAGAACATGGAGCATCTGTGGTATCAGCAGCGCAGGAAGAACCGAGTAGAGCCGGAGAAATCTGACCTCTACGCCATGTTGCCACACCTGCCACAAAACATTCCCCTGGATAAATGGGATCACACTGGAATGGACGGTAGTGTGGTATTCAACTATAACACGCTGCAGATTTCCAAGGATGTTACCAAAAAGGCCAAACATTTAGTGGACTCCACAAACATCTTAAACCGGACATTTGTCAACTTCATTCATTCTGTTACGGCAAACAAACAAGCACCTGCTGTTCGCAATCTGTACCTGAACTCTTTTTTGTCAGTAGTTAAAGGCCTGCGGAAATCCCTCGCAGCACTCGAGGATAGCCTGAAGGAAGAATTCAGCGACTTGGATGTAATGAGCTGTTGGGAAAAGTTCTTTAGTGAGGACTTTAATGCACAACCTGGAACAGACGCAGAGCCAGATACCCCCGATAAAAGGTGCTTGAGTGACTTGCAGAAATTGGCAGCTGAACATTTGGAGGATTATGATTCGGACTCCAAAGGCTTCGTGGCTGGGAGGACCGTACATGCCTGCCCTGGGGAAAACTTGGATTTAGATTCACACGGAGCGAGACAGAGGGCACAGAAGATTGGCCTGAAGCCTTCCACAAGTGGGGTCAACATGACTAAAAAACTAGTCGTAAAACTTACACCTGTACCAATGGAGCAGGAGCCGTCCCCTGATGCCCCAGAGAAGGACATCCACGTGAACGATAAGTCAGAGGGAAAGGATGTGTCGGACTCTGAAGAGACCGATGTTGACGGCAAGATGAGTAATGACAACTCGATTGCATCTCTACACGCAGAAGAAGAACAAGGCAATAGACGCTCTCCTCGTATAAAGACGACGCCTTTGCGTCGACCGAGTGACGTCAAGGCCAAAACGTCTTCGGCAGCAGACAGTGACAGCGACTCTGACCCGGAGGAGACCTGCAGCTCGGCACCAGCCAAAAACACTGAAGAACAAAGTGAGAACAGAGCAAGAGACGACTCTGACTCCGATGAAGTCCCTGCAGCTCTGCTTGAGCGAGCAGCTATAACGCAAAGCTCTGATGAACCCCAGAGTGACGAGAACGGAGGAAAAGCCTCAACTAAGGTGACCAAGAAATGTCTCTTTTGGCTCACTAAGAACACCCCAATCTCACCGGAGAAGATGCGCCGCAAACGCAAAATGCTGGACCGTTCCCCCGAGTCTGACTCGAGTAACAGAAGTGTAAAATCGCGAAGGGGCAGTGGGACAGATTCCTCTTGTGATCAAAATTCACAGAAGAAAATACAACACTTGAATACGCTGAGGCCAATCGGGAAGTCTCACCTCGTCAAACGAGAGGATGAAGGCGTGGCTAGAACCCAGGGTAGGATACAGGCCGGAAAGTCTAAGGCTAAATCTCACCAGAACGCAATGGAGTCGTCATCGTCTGATGATGACGAGGATGATGAAGATGACACTGAGGACTCTGAGAGTGAAGGAAGTGATCAGAAGATGAAGCCAATCACTGAAGATGTGCCCTTAATGGGAGTAGCAGTATTCCACCAATCATCGGGTGAGTCATTATGAGTCGGTTGCTGTAGGTTGCCTGGTGGGAAGCTGAATGGCTCATGTTGGTTAAAATCCACCTATAAGCAGAAATGTGTGATTGTATCACCAATATTATTTGTAAAACGTGCACTGAGTTCCCGATCGCTCTTTTGATGCTGAGCAAAGCTCTTGGCAGACACGCGTGATGTTAAATGTTTTTTTAAAGATCATTGTTTACAATTATTGCTGTAAAGTGGCTGCAATTAAAGTTATTAATTTCACCTGTGCTTTTCATGATTGGCCAAGTGAACATGTCTCTTGGCTTGTGGGTGAAATGCAGCTTTCTGTTCACCCGTTCTTGGATCACAGGCGTTATCGTTCTGCTCAAACAAGTCATTTATTTTGTTACATTTTTTTTGTTGGTAGAAGACGAGGAGCACTCTGGGCCCTCGTGGGCAGCAGCAGCAGAAGACGAAGAAGATGATGAAGATCCAGAAAATAGGTATGGTTCAAAAAGCCCGGAAGTAGAATTAGTAAAAAAACCGAGATGTGGAAAAAAGGCAATGAAACCAAAACTCTGTGCAAAATCAAGCAGCACTTGTGTCTTTATGACTCGGTTGCGGTCTAATCAATCGAGGCCAAAACGTAGCTGCAGCAGAGGCCCGTCAATCAAATACACACCTTAAAGGTACGCTGTGGAGCAGATGGCCCACGTTATGAGACACTGACTGAATTGTCCTAGAACAGACTTTTGAACGATAAGCAACATACTCTGCTTGCCTACATGTTTTTAGTTTTAGTGTGCAATCCAGTATACATGTAAATGCTAGCGATGCATTTCACTGAAATAATGTATTATTTGTATTGGATCGTATACCATACATGTATATAGATATATTTTATTTCCCTGATATAATATGCTGAAACCAAAGGACAACCTTGCAGTTGACCCACTTTGCCTTTCCAGAGGTCTGAGCATACCTTTGAACAATGAATGAAAGTTATTTCAGCTTTACATGATCAACCTGTGTTCAATGACAGTATTATAACAAACAGTTTGACTTATTATAGAATGCATGAAGAACTGTTGTCCTCCATTGAGCAGCACTGTTCACTTTACAGGTGAAGTACAGGGTTTGTAACATGCCTGTCAGATTCTCTGTCCACATTTACATTTCAAGAATGAAGTTACAAAGTATTTCTTTCAATCAACCAAAAGTTTTACACATGTATACAACTTTTATGCTTCACCTTTAAAACTATATTTTTGAAGATATGTTTTTATAATTTAGTTATTGTCTGATAACTAGATTTCTCCATAGTTATAATAAAAGGGCAAATGTATTGTTTAAGATATCTGATACTATGTACCAGGCTCTGTAAATGCAACGTAGCTTTATGTTATCCAGCTTTTGAGTTCTTTGAAGCACAAAAGTCAAATTTCCGTCCTTTTCCCTTTTTATTTTTGGACACAGAATATATTGAGGGATTATTTGACAACACATGCCTTGAGCTTTTACTTACACCTGCCTTTTCATGATTGGGTTTGCATTTGATGACAGTGTTTATACATTATTTCAGATTTATTACTTTGTTTTGAAAACGATGATAATGACCTTCTGTAACACTCAGGATTTGTTTTCGGGTTTCACAAACTGTTCAACTGCCACACTAAATTTGTAAGCAGAGAAAATGTTTCTGGTAATAAACACCCAAAGCCTCACCCAAACACATCAACATTTGTTACATTTTCTTTCCACTGAATTCAAGTTATATAATATACAATACATGGTAGACACCAACGGCCAGTTGCCGTTGAAACATCTTGAAGTGCATTTCAATAGAGATTCCTTCCTTGATTATTAAATGGTGCTTTGCTGTAGTTTATTTAGGGCACTAATATCAAGGCTCTGGTATTTACACATGGTTACCATGATGAATGATACAATGTGTTGTGACTTAATACTCCTGGTATGTAGTGTCGTTTCAAAATACTTACTTGCTCTAGGGTCGGGATATTCTTAAACATCAAATATCAGTCCTCCTGGGATGCTGGCATTCCCACAATCCCACCTGATGTAGTTCAGAGCAGACTGTACGGCAGGATGCCACTAACTGGAGGCCTGGAGTGCTCATTTGTACTGTTGAGTTATTTCCGAGCGTCCATCTGACACATCCGGTGTATCACTGGCTTCATTGCCAAGGGTCTCAAAAAAAAGTTAGATACATGAAAATCAGGTACTGTTCCCCAAAATTATATAAATGACCAGATGATGATTATAGTCCCATTAAAAAAAAAAAAAAAAAAAAAAAAAAAATTTTATTTGGGCTGTGATGGGTTGAGTTGCTGTTCAGCTTTCCTGTCAATCAGTTGTATTTATTGGTATCATATTTCTGCTACTAGTCCCTTTCCATACTTGTGCAGCACTGATCTGAGGTTGCATCTTTATCTTTTAGTGTTAGAATATTTGACATGCAGATACATCTAGTAAGAGTGCTGTTTGAGTTTGGGAATGTGCACTTTTGCATATGTGAAATACGCTTTAGTAGTGATAAGGGACTCTTTCCAAAAGACGTTTGTACGTTTTCTGTCACTGATGGTGCTGCTTTCACACTCGTGGAGGCGTGGCTATCTCAAATTACAAACACATATTTTTAAACTGCTTCACCTCAACTAGTATTTAGCCATGCACTCAGGCTGTTTTATCTGCTGAGGTTTTGAGATATTTTAGATTTCTGTCCCTCCCCCAGCACAATGAAGTGGATGGAATGTTGTTATTGCTGCTCAAAGACTGAGGGACAGCACAGGGTTTGTGTGGATGTTTTGGCGTCAACATTGAAGGTCATGTGACGTATTCTATCCAAGAGAGGCTCTTCCTCATGCACAACGACACAAAAGAGGCAGTCGTAAAAACTATGAACAAGATCTATTGTCATATGCATTCAGAAATGGCTTTTATTTCCATGTGGCCGTTCATGTGAGGTTTGGTTGGCCTGAGCTCTAATTGGTATAAATGGGCACCATCAAGAAATATTGGTCATCCTCAAAGCTCTGAGAAATGACATTTGAAAATATTTTTCCAAAGGCAATATTTAATCAAAGTAATTGAGTTGTCGTGATAACACTCATTGGATGCTTTTACCACTGACATAGTTCAGAGGATCCATTCAGTGCACCTTTATTTTATCACTAGCTTTATTGTCTGTTGGGGGTCTCAAGTGAAGTTATAAACATGAGACCTAGGTGCTGATTCCCTTTATAATCTCAATCACCAGATTATTATCATATTCTAAATATTTGGGCTGTGATGTGCAGCTGCTGCTCATCTTTCCTGTCGATCAACGGTATCGATTGAAGCCGTTCATCAAAACCCGCACCAGTTTTTTTGTATGTTTTACCCCACTTTCTATACACATAATATACATTACTGCTGACTATTTTCTAAAGTATACTGTAGCTTTTAAAATGATTAATATTTTTTTTGCGCACTTAAGTTTAAACCTTGCTTGACGGGTGAACCGGCTGTTGGAACCGGCTGTTGCGTTTTCCTCCAATAACAATTTGTGTTAATAAACCTTCCGGGCCGGTGCTTTAAAATGTCAATAGGAACGTTTTATATCTGAGAATTGAGAGTATGCAAAAAGCACATATTCACATTGTGCCTTTAATGACATCCATGTTTGTTTCTCATGTTTTCTCCAGGTTGGATTTTCTGACAGCACAGCAGTGAATGCCGTGCTGTTAGGCAACAATGACTTAAATCTGGGATATCGTAGCCTCCTATTGGCACCCGTTTTTTTCTATTTTCTTCAAGTCTGTTTTCAACCGGAGTGATAGCACAACTTTATCGTTAGAAAAATAGTCAGCTGAAATGTAAAGTTTACATTGTTCATAGTTAGTGGGCTAAAACGTAATGTGTTATTACATTGAAAACCACACTGCATGCAAATACTAATGGCGATAATGCCCAAATCATATATGTTGATTTTCTTCAGTGTTTTCTGTTTCGTCCTATTTCCCAGTTGAAGCATGTCAAATGAGATCCGAGGCATTGGCCGGTTACTGCTGCTTTCATCTGGCATTGCTATACTGCAATACGTCTTTTACTCTAAACTCTCACACTACATTGGATTTAACATCCGTATTGTCCCGTTTCCGGTGACCTGCATGGACAACCGCACTTTGAGATCAGGATCAGACCCCCGCGCGTAATGCAGGTTGCTTGTCGAGAAGTTGATCAGAGTTGATGAACTCGAGCCAGACGCATGTGAGCTGTGTGACTCTCCGTTATCTTGTGTAATTAATTACATGTCGGCTTCGTGTTTGGAAATGCGTGTTGAACACATGTAGATGTAGAATGGGTTAAAGAGGGTAACGCATCGTACGTACTAATACGTATTCAAAACACAATATGGTATTGAAACCATACACTTTTTAAAATTAGAAAACATGAACTGCATCAGATTATGTGCATCATTTCCTCATTTCATAAAAACTTTATTCTCCACTGGAGTAAAAGGGTTGTAATTAGTTTCATTCTGAGTAAATATTTATGTATAGACTTTGTTAGTAGTTCTGTGTTTGTGTCTCACATGTCTTTATATCAACAATAATTGTCTGGTTGCCTTCCAGTCCGTTTTCATTCAAACCGCCTGTAGCTCTTTAACGCCAGAGTCACGATTAAATGAACAAATGATCAATGCATCTTTTTTTTTTTTACATGGAAAAATAAATTGAGAAGTGTTTGTTAGACTCGAGCAAGCGAAAAACATTGTAGGAAATAAAACTGTCCCTCTTTCCCAAAGGCCAATGAAATTGTATGTCTTTTTTTTCTTTTTCTGTGAAGAATACTTGTAATAAATTCTTTCTTTTAAAAACGACTCTGTATCATTTTTCTTTTTTCCCCTGGCATTATTTTAAATGCATGTCTTCCAGTGTTGTGCCAGTTCACTTAAAAAAAAATTTAAACTTTAAATTGACACATCAGTTCAAGACTATTATTGACACATAATGTGGATTGAACTAACGGGGGACTAAGCGAAGATATCTGAATAGATTTATAATAAATTTATCAGCTGAAATAAATTTATGTTCAAGTCCAGCTGTAATAATATTTGATTGTGATTTAGCCTTAAAATATAACTAATGAGCTGGAGACATTGTTTCTGATCATGAAATGAACTTCAGGTACCTTTTCCTTCTTTTCCACTTTTGAAAGAATCGCTAAGAAAATGCTATTGGCCCAAATCAAAGCCAACTACTCCTCGGGCGACGATATCTCTTCGGATGAGGAGACGCAGGAGGAGGAGACGGTCAAAGAAGGAAATGAAGACGAGGAAACGGATGAGAATGGTAAGTTTTTATTTTATTTTTTTAAGTGGCATATATCTAGCTTTCCATTATTAGCTTTTTGAATTTTTTTTATTCTTCTAAAACTATTGTAGAATTTGATATTTGCATTTTATAGCCAAAGTTGTGGCTAGTTGAACATTTGAAATGATGCAATATATCTGCTGCAGGGGAAGAATTGACTTCAGAATCCTCTGACACCACGTCTAATGAGACCAAATCCAGGCACCATCTTCTCCGCCTCAAACTAACCTTAGAGGAGGTAACGCCAAGCAACGAGCCAGAGAGCATTGCAGCGAAGCCGAAGAGCAAGCGGAGAGCCAGCAGAAAACACCTGAGCTGTAAGGACACGTCCAAGAGTTGAAGCTTCAACTGTCTTGACCTACTTTGCTCTAACGTCTGATTTCCATATCTGTCAAGCTGAGAGTGAAAGTGAGGAGGAAAAGTCTGAGTCGGAGGATCTTGGGATGAGCGAGGAGTTGAGTCAGTCAGAGGATGAGGCCGGTGGAAACAAACTCAAAAGGTACATTCATTTCAGCTGCCGTCGATGTCAAACACTATATCCCGAGTAAAGTGGGGTAACGAGGTCAGCAGACTGACTCTGGGACGTCTGTTATGCAGCAATATCTGAATTCTGCTGATATTAAACTGAAAGACTTCCTTTGGATGACACACACACACTTCAGTATGTTTAATATGTACTTAGTTTGATTTAATTTCTTATTCTCTCCGTTTAGCTCCAAATTATCCAGTAAAGTGAAGGAGGCCCCCCGTAGTCACGAGCAGAAGAAAGCTGTAGTGCCCTGCATTTGGTTGTCTGACACCAACAGTGAAAAGGTATTGTGTGATGTCATAACCCAGTGGGTTATGACTGCTTTGATCTGTAGCTGTTGCATTACATTACATGTCATTTAGCGACTCACAATAATTGCATTCAACCATAACTACAAACTCAGAACATCAAGAACTAGAATGGGCACTCGGTAGAGCGCATACCTTCTCATATCATAAGATTGGGCATTGAATTATGAACATATTGGCATTAGTTGCATGCCAATTGGACAAATGTATCGTGCTATGGTAAAAAAAAGATGTTGACCTTTGACCCGATTGATCCCAAAATCTAATCAAATGGTCCCGGGATAATAACCAATCATCCCACCAAATTTCATGCGATTCAAGAAGATTTTGACCTGTTCCTGACCTTTGACCTTGAACTTTGACCCGATCGATCCCAAAATCTAATCAACTGGTCCCCGGATAATAACCAATCATCCCACCAAATTTCATGCGATTCGGTTCAATACTTTTTGAGTTTTGCGAATAACACGCATACAAATAAATAAATAAATACACGCCGATCAAAACATAACCTTCCGCATTTTCAATGCGAAGGTAATAAAGGAAAGACAATGAGTAATACCATGAGTAAGTGCCACAGAAGTGCTCATCGGTTTTTATTCAAAGTACAGTCGGAAAATATGTGTTTTTAGTTTCTGGCGGAAGATGTAGAGGCTTCCTGCTGTCCTGATGTCAGTGGGGACCTCGTTCCACCAATGGAGCCAGGACAGCAAACGGTCTTGATTTTGTCGCGTGATTAGCTCGAAGTGACGGAGTCTCAAGTCGATTGGTTGTTGCCGAGCAGAGTGAACGGTCTGGGGTGTAAGCTTGACCATGTTCACCTCTGATACTGAAACGTGTGAGTTACCTCTGATGTCTAATGGTCATACTGCTTGGTGGATCTTGCTGCTTTTGAGCAGAGTGATAAAGAGGATGCCGGTGAGGAGAACAGCGACGGGAAAGGCACTCCTAAAAGACGCAAGAAGATCCGCAAAATCATTGACGACGAGAATCTCCGCACTGAGACCCAGGAAGCCGTCCGAGAGGAGCAGGAGAGATGCCAACGTCTGGCAAGCAGGGAGCAACAGATGGAGGACAGGAGAGAGGTACTGTCCACACAGCAGGTCGAACAGACCATTGAACTATGACCGATGGATATTTACTGTCATTTAAAACATTTCTGCTACAGGACCTGATCGTTAGATCATGTATCCCTGTTGATCAATGACAGTGATTGGGGTTTTCTAGAAGGGACCAAACAGACAAAATGCTGACTTTGTGTTCCAGAGTATTGTTATCGAGGATGAGCTGAGTCAAATAGTGTGCCCCATCACCACCAAGCTGATCCTGGATCAGGATGAGCTGACCAAAAAGCCTCTTGTGCAGGTGCACAGAAACCTGGTGACGTGGCTGAAGCCTCACCAGGTGGACGGTGAGTGTGTGCTCTCTTTTCAATCCCACTGAGGAGGACATGGTTTACTTTTATGCTCAGGCATGTTAAGATAGATGGATAGATAGATATATACTTTATTAATCCCCAAGGGGAAATTTGTCATAGCAGTAGCAGCACCAATAAACTAAACACACAAGAATAAAATATAAAATATAAAACAAAATATAAAAAACAGGGATGAAAGATATAGATATATACAAGAAGTATACAAAGTAAAATATAAATGTATATATACAACATATATGCATACACAATACTAATGACAAATTCAATTAAATATAAAAATATTAAATATAGACAGTGTGCAAAATGCAAAGTGTGTGTATGTGTGTAGTGTAAATGAAAATGAAATGTGTATGTGTGTAGTGTAAGTAAATGAAATGTGTGAAGTTCAGATCAACATAGTGTAAATATTACGATCTGGCAAGAGGTGATCTGTTGTAGAGCCTCATAGCCGTCGGCAGGAATGTTCTCCTGTATCTGTCCTTGTGGCAGCGGAGCGTGAGGAGACGTCTGGAGAAAGTACTCCTCTGTCCCTGTAGGAGGTGGTGGAGAGGGTGGTCCGGGTTGTCCAATATGGACAGCAGTTTCTTCAACGTCCTCCTCTCCACCACCTGTTCCAGGTGCTCCAGCTTGCAGCCGATGATGGAGCCAGCCTTCCTAACCAGTTTGTTAAGACGGCTGGTGTCACCGGCTCCGAAGCTGCTCCCCCAGCAACGTCAATAAACGGCATTAGTTGATACAGTCGAGTCTGAATGCACAAATATCTCAGAACCGCTGGTTACCGATCAGTTCCCAAAACTCAACTGGTTTACCTGATTTCCATTGCAAACCCGTTCGTCCGTAATAGGTGTGAAATGTAGCTTTAATGCTGATTTGCATTGCCGTCTATTTGCATATTTTCGCAGTTGAGTCTCATTTTTGTGCTCTGACAAAACTTAACTTGCCACGTTGTCTTTATTCTCTGACAGGCGTCCAGTTTATTTGGGACTGTTGCTGTGAGTCTGTGAAGAAGGCCAACTCTTCCATTGGAACGGGCTGCATATTGGCTCACTGCATGGGCCTGGGAAAGACTCTGCAGGTGAAGTCAGAGACTCTTTCAATGCTCTCATTCGCGGAACAAATTAATACACCAAACATTTTCAAATCATTTTAGATATTGCTCGTCACCTTTAAAATAAATTAGTATTTTTTATTGCTTGCTCATCCCATAATGTCACCCACTATGCTTTAATGAATGTGGCCTATTGACTGCTTCATATTCACACCTGTGTTATTTTATAGGTGGTAACTTTCCTCCACACGGTGCTGCTGTCAGAGAACCTGAAATTCCGAACGGCCCTGGTCGTATGTCCGCTTAACACCATCCTCAACTGGGACGGCGAGTTCAAGAAATGGCAAAGCAACATGCAACAGGATCAAGTGAAAGTATGCAGAAACACAAATGGGCGATACTTAATTCTGTGCCTCCGATGCTTTATGCCTCCCAGCTGGTGGTTAATGTTCAGACGCACAAATATGTTTCAGGTCACAGAACTGGCCACAGTAAAGAATTTGAGGGAACGCATCCGGGCTCTGCAGAGGTGGCGGAGAGAAGGAGGTGTGATGATTATGGGATACGAGATGTACCGCAACATGTCGCTGGCCCAGACAATCAAGGATCCGGAGTGCAAGAAGGATTTAAAGAGCCTACTGGTGAATCCAGGTACACTAACTGTGTCACGGCATGATATTATCACAATGGTTTGTGTGCCATTGCTTCGCTGATTGAAACGGTTCTGATCGGTTTCCTCTCGTGTGTTCTCGGTCCTTCAGGTCCAGACTTTGTGGTGTGTGACGAGGGGCACATCCTGCGCAACGAAAGATCCAACATCTCCAAATCTATGAATGCCATCAGGACCCAGCGGAGAGTGGTGCTCACTGGCACACCCCTCCAAAACAACCTGAATGAGTGTAAGTCTGCACCACTGCATCATATTATTTAATATTACCATGAGATCACACTTTGTTTACAAGGATGTTGAAGAACAAAAGTATATATATATATCGATATATAGATACTCAAACTAAACTGCAAACTTAGTGTAGGCATTATATTTTGACACTCAAACTCTTATTGATTAGAGGTTCAGGAAAAATTGGTTCATGTAAGAATAGAGATTCTTCTTCTATAAGATTATGAATCTCTCCAAATATCTATGTATTTCTTTTGACAAAAGAAACATTGCTTTGATAGACGGTGGCTCTGTATACGTACACCGAGTCAAAGTCGTGTCAAGTATTGGTGTGTGCTGTGTTGAAAAAAGTGTTATTTTGTATACAATTAATTTGATTGATCGGCATTTTGAAAAGTTTCTGAGAAATAAAAAGACAGATAACCTCGGCCGAACAATTTTATTGATGTAACGGCACTTTTATTTTCTTTATAATTTTAATTATATTAAATATAAATAAAAAGCAATAATATATACAATATGAAATAATGTTGAAATGTGTTTACTCTGGCTTTTTAGCATTCATAAATGTTAGATTTTGTATTCGGTGTACTTTTGTGTGTTTAATTATAGCAACCAGTTGATATTACTTAGAAAAACAGAAACACGATATTCGGACACACACTTTAATCTGCTTTTATTCCATAATGTTCCACACCTCTCTCATTAGATTCTGAAATTAGAAACCCTTTGTATAAATAGAGAATTTATTTGGTACCGACTTGTGATATCAGAAGATTCACACCTTTAATACTGGTCCATCTCGTCTTGCTCCTACAGACCACTGCATGGTCAATTTCATCAAGAGGAATCTTTTGGGCTCGCTGAGCGAGTTCAGGAACCGCTTCATCAACCCCATACAGAACGGCCAGTGTGCCGACTCCACGTCGAGAGACGTCCGGATCATGAAGAAGCGAGCACATGTGCTTCATGCAATGTTGGTTGGATGTGTGCAGGTAAACGCACAACTGCCCGCAGCGCACTCCGTATGCACACCCGCAGCGTGCGTTAGTAGTTCAGCTCTCACAGCACTGTGTCCGTCTCGTCCCCAGAGAAGAGATTACTCCGAGTTGACTCAGTTTCTGCCTCCCAAACACGAGTACGTGCTGGAGGTGAGGGTTACCCCACACCAGTACAGGCTGTACCGCTACTACCTGGACCACGTCGCCGGTAAGAATCTCTCTTCACATGTTTTACTCAAAGGAATGTAGATGTAATCATTTCACGTGCACTAAAAAGCACAAAGAGAAGCTCTGATAACAACGCACAAGATGGTAAGTGACTTAATTCTCTGCTCGGGTAGATATTACCCACTGTGGGACAAATAAAGGAATATCATATCATATCATATATTACTCCACTATATCTCTAAATAGCAAATCGTTGTTGGTGCTGTAATAATGCTCTGAATCCTGTAAAGAAAACCTTTAAGACGATATGATCCATTGTATATTATTTTTAATTGTCATGAATACATAATTATTTTATTGAAGTTTCTATAATATAAAGATATAGTGTCCTGTAGAACCCAAGTCTGGCAGAGAGACATTTTACTAACAACTTATCCAACTCAGTCACACTCAACTCACTAAATGATCAAAAGCTGAGGTGTGAATGATCATCATCGTCATCCGCTGACGAGTAAAGGAAATAAACTTCAGTAATGGTGTTGTACCCAAGATCTTTGTTTTCGCAGATTTCCGTCCATCTGAAGTACACATGTTTGTTTTGTCCAGGTGTGGGCTCCCTGACGAACACAGCCAGGGGGAGGATTGGAGCAAACCTGTTCAAGGACTTTCAGGTGCTCAGCCGGATTTGGACTCATCCCTGGTGCCTTCAGCTCAACTATATCGACAAAGAGAACAAGGTTCGCTGCATGATTGAATCCTTGTTGATATATTCTGAGTCGATGTTTAGTGTTTTCATATTTGAATCAACACTTAACTTGATTTTCACGACAGAGCCATGTTAAAAAGAGGAAGACAATGAAAGCAGCAGCTCTGCAGAGAAATGAAACCACTGCAGCTGAGAGGTACGACTCGCTATGATCGATAATCAGACTGCTTTCACAAATTATCATCAC
The DNA here is from genome assembly GCF_029220125.1 of Pseudoliparis swirei. Taxonomy (NCBI): domain Eukaryota; kingdom Metazoa; phylum Chordata; class Actinopteri; order Perciformes; family Liparidae; genus Pseudoliparis; species Pseudoliparis swirei. The sequence continues at coordinate 9,841,107 of NC_079390.1, read as the reverse complement.
CGCATTTGTTTCTCATGAAATTTTCTGCACATCTAGTTGTTTTTTAAAAATAGAAGAAAAAAAGAAGTACAAGTACTTTCTGGAGCCACTCTGATTCCCTTCAACTGCAGTTCTCAACCTTGTTTTTTGACATATATTTTAATCATCGTCTCTCTATTCACTTCCTTTGCCTGATGTAGAAGACTGAGTTGGAATAACAATGACGGCAGTGCAGTCATGATTGGCGCTGCAGCAGCGGGAGGTATTGAAACTACATTTCTCACTCAAAGTCCAACCCTGAGGTTTGACCTCTAAAGTAGTTTGTCCCGTGTCTGATTCTGCGTAGGAGAGAGAGCATCCATGAGCGTGACGTCTCAGAGTCCGGAGCGCTGGTTCAAGAACCTGCTGTCTGAGGAGGACGCCAACATCATGGAGCACTCGGGGAAGATGGTGCTCCTGTTTGAGATCCTCAGAATGGCTGAAGACTTGGACGAAAAAGTGTACGATTCTTTTCTAATCTAAAGCAAAGACGCCGGCTCGTTCTCACATCTAACCAAATACATGTTGTGCATTTTTAGGCTTGTGTTTAGTCAGTCATTGATCTCATTGAACCTGATTGAGGATTTCCTCAAGGCTTCTCACCAAGCCAGAGACTCATCGTCTTTAAAAGGTATTGTGTTTATGGCAAAGAAAATATTAATTAATATATTAATATTAAATGTCCTCCTCGATGCTGCTTCACTTCTGATTTTTGTGCTTTATCGTTCTGACAGCGCGCAGCTGGATTAAAAACGTGGATTACTATCGTCTGGATGGCTCCACCAATGCTATGTTGAGGAAGAAATGGGCAGATGAGTTCAATAATGTCTCCAATGTTCGGTACACATTCTCTGACTTATATTTCAATCTTTCTACATTGATTTGATTGATTAGACCGGACAGAATATTTCTAAGTGTCACGACGCAGGTTGTCTTCTGATATTCTTCTGTATTTGATTGTTCTTTATTTTAGCGGCCGATTGTTTCTCATCTCAACGAGAGCCGGCTCACTCGGCATCAACCTGGTTGCAGCCAACAGGGTCATCATCTTCGATGCCTCGTGGAATCCCTCAAATGACATGCAGAGCATTTACAGAGTGTACCGCTTCGGTCAACTGAATCAGGTGTTTGTTTACCGCTTCTTGGCCCAGGTGAGCTCATCTTCATTCATATCTCTTTACAGTCTGTTGGGCCCAGGAACAAGTGTTGCCATTAAAACAGAATTTAATGTTTGCGTTCTGTGTTTTGGGGACAAAGCTTACAATGTATATACCGTAAAACCAGAATACGATTAAGTGATAGAATGGGAACAAACACTTTGTTTGGCTACATCAATTTATGTGGATTTAGTTCTGTCTTTCCACCAATCTTTGCTCTTATTCATCAGAAATAGTGGATAGTTCTTTTGACGGCAGTAGAACATGGTGTAATGTGCATAAATCTTTCAGTCCTGCTTATCACTGCAATCGTTTCCTTCTCCAGGGCACCATGGAGGAGAAGATCTACGATCGTCAGGTGACCAAGCAGTCTTTGGCCAATCGGGTGGTGGATCAGCAGCAGATCGAGAGGCACTACACCTTTTTTGAACTGACTGAACTTTACACATTTGAGCCAGACATGCTGGACAACCCGAACTCCAAGAAAAGCAAAAGATCCATCTCTGTTATGCCAAAGGTGACTTTATTTTCAGGTCTTTTGGATGCCATGTAAATATTTTAGCAGCTGTCTGACAGGCGTACAGAAGGAATTTCCAGTATAAAAATGACGTCTCTGTGTCTGCTTCAAAGGATATTATCTTGGCACGGCTATTACAGACGTGTAAAGACCAGATCGTGGCTTTCCATGAGCACGAGTCTCTGTTGGACCATAAACAAGAGGAGGAGCTCAGTGAGGCAGAGCGGAAAGATGCCTGGGCCGAGTACGAGGCCGAGGTAAAGAGCCGTTTGCTGCAAAGCATGTATTATGATGAGCAGGGCTGTGTCTCGTGAAACTGCACGCACTGGACTTTAAAGAGTTTAACGTTACGCCTCTCTGTGCTGACTTTATAAATATGTGTCTTTCAGTCTTCCAACCTTCTAGCAGGCTTGCACCAGAAAACCTTGGATACAAAGACCAATGAAGAGCTATTGGTATACGTATATGTAATTAAAAGATCTTAGAACTGTTGATGTTTTATACATGGATTACATAACAGTGTCTCTGCAGGAATTGCTGAACAAGAGCAGAAGAGATGTGTCGGTGGCCTTCGAGGCGATGCAGACGATGTCTCACCCTGTCGAGGTCCTCAGAGCAAAAGTGGTGAGTGACGTTAACGTGGTGACGGGGGAGATGGCAAATATAAAATGAGGCTAGTTTTAGCAGAAATGAAGTCAACTTGCAAAAGGAAATTAAATAATGTATCAGTAAACTGTATGAACACATGAGAACATTGCTTTGATGATTTTGATGGCTCACAATATAAACCTAATGCTAGCAGAGATCTGTTCAGAGGGTCTCTATTATGGTTTTAGGATTTAGGAAGGCCTTCGGAGCATGACTGCTACCGCTAGTGGTACTGCTAGCGCACTGTGTCAGCCGTATAGCAGCCCTTCTGTTTGCAGAAGGGCTGCTGGAGCCTGCTGGAAATCACTTCTAGTATAGACTCTGGTTCGCTGCTCCGTGACGTCACTGGCGACGTCACGGAACCAGAACACAGACATACGTCAGAGACAATGGAATGGAATTCTCAGGCCAGGTTACTGATGCTAAAAACACTAGCGCGCGATTAGCATCCGCGAGCTAAACGGCGCTAGCCATAACCGTCTTTTCTTTAACTACTTCACACTTAATAACTATCAGAATATAGCACCGCCAAAGCAAGCGAACATAACATTAATATATATATGGCGCTTGTGTACGCTTCTCATCTGTAAATGACCCCCGTCGTCGTCGTCGTCACCATTTTCACCCCTCATGAGTTTGCAGGTATGTGAACACCAACATGTTTCAAGTGTTTGTGTCGGTCGGTCCCGCCCCCCTGAAGCTGTAAACCTAGGGGAAACACTGTATATATATATATACAGGCACGTGCACAGACATTTTGGGGGGCAGGTGCTCAAACCAAAAAAAAGGGCACCCATCGCCAAAATGATTTTTCCAAGTTAAGGAGTTGGTTGCTAGCAACACTTGAAACACATTGTGTCGTGAGAAGACATGAGAGTTGAACAAAATGACATGTTTTCTATTAACAATTACAATATATTTTCATTTTAAGATATATACTTTATTAATCCCCAAGGGGAAATTAGTTCTCTGCATTTAACCCATCCTTAGTTATTCAGGAGCAGTGGGCTGCAGTGATGCGCCCGGGAAGCAACTGGGGGTTCAGTGCCTTGCTCAAGGACACTTCAACTTGTAACTAATGGGGAGAGCGGGGATCGAACCGACAACCTTGGGGTTGCAGGACGACCCCCTTACCCCACTGAGCTACAGCCGCCCCAACAAATATACAAAATAATAGGAGCCAAAAATGCCATATAATAATCAACGTACTAACCTCGACCGTTCTGTCATGCCGGGAAATATCAAACTTCTGTAAAAACGTTATACGGCCTCAATCTGATATTTCCCAGCATGACATCACTCTTGGTTAGTAAGAAGCTTTTACAAGTGTTGTTTTTTCTTGCGTTTACTCTTTTCACCCTCTGCAATTACTCATACAAGATTGATCTTTGTAAAACTGGAACAGACAAAACAAAGAGAAACATACCACATAAAACAATGTGGCACATGGATAGCACGACACCGAGAGCTATTGTTAGCATAGTGTAGCTGCTCTGTTCTAGCTGTGAATTATTGTGACATTTATAAAATGAATTAATAAATTCAACATACTATCGAAATTGTCTAAATGGCATTTATTAAACAGAGCTCTCTCTCTCTCTATCTATCTATCTATTTCTATCTCTCTCTGTCTCTCAAACATGACGTCAGTAAGCAGCTGGACTAGGCTTTGAAATCACGGATTTCGGGAATTTTTGTTTGTTTATTTTTTTTAGGAAACGTCGGACCAGTTGTGACGTAATATTTTCAGTTGTGGTTAATTTATCACCAAACAACGTCAGGGGACAAACACCGTCATGACTCATGACCTGTGTGTCTGCTGCTGCGGGTCAGAGGAGAAGGAGGTGCACCCGTTTGGTGGAGGAGGAGGAGGGAGGGGCGCGGCGGGGGCGCAGCTGGGGCTCGTGAGCATGTCGGGGCGAAATTCTCACAAGAACTCCAATAAATGCCCCGACAGATATCCAAACACATTTGGGAGGACTTGATGACAGAGACTATTTTTTATTCTTAAATACTTATTTTAAAAAGTGTCTCCAGCAAAAAGGGCACTTTTCTCATCCAGGGCAAAAGGGCTGGTGCTTGAGCACCACTAGGGCTCTATCTGTGCACGTGCCTGTATATATACATATACATATATATAGATTTATAACAGCTGAGTGTTTGTCAAGGCTCAGGAATCCCTTGCAGGTGTTTGAGTTAATTAGACAATTCAAGTGATTTGTTTAATATTTGAGTTTTTAAAATAAATCATAATAAAAAGCAAAGAATAAAAAAAAAGCTTTGCATTATTTGATTGATTTGAATCCAGAATGCATGTTTTTTTTTTTTTTTTTTTTTACAAAAAAAAAAGAAAAATCAAGACATTATTCTAATTTTCTGAGACAGTCCTGTATACATATACATATATATACGTATATATATATGTATATATATAGATATAATATTTGGGTAGGTATTGTTTTAAGTTGCTGTGAAGCTGAGTTGCGATGTTTCTGAAAATGAAATCCCCCCTGGGGGATACTTATGTATATCTTATCCTTTCTAACCATGTATTAATGTTTCAGCGACAACAGCATCCTCAGCTGCCCGAGGACGCGGTTAGGGACAAAGCTGGGACTTTCTGGTTGGATGAGAAGGAGCAGAAACGTAGAGAGGCCTTCTATCGAGGCAATCTTGCACAGCAACAAGCAGTAAGTAATTTTTACGTATGTGTGTGTGTGAAATTATGTGCACATGTATGTACAAATAGACACTCATGTTTCAATCGAATCTCTCCACAGCTCACGCTCGCCATTCAGGACATACTGAAGAATCGGAGGACCAGTCTGCTGTGACCCAGCCCGGACAGACGCGAGCCACACTGGACCTGAGAAGGGAATGTACGCCATTCCACTGAGGCGCAACAACAACACACTATTATGTTTCTTTCCTGATAGTAATGTAATGCACTGCACATGATTAAGTTGTATTTCTATAGAGTTTGTTGCTTTGTTCCAAAAAACATTGTGTTCCTACAATTGTCATAAAATACTTGGTTATTTAAAAAGTGTGTCCATGTTTGTCCACCAGCAGCAGGCCATGAAAGTTAGCAGATATTGTTGATATGGTAGAAGTGATTATATCTGTTCACAGTTTATTCACTTTTTATTTGAAGAATTTCTTCCTCTAAAATCTAATTAATATTGAGTGCATATGTAGCTTAAATGTTGTGATCTCCCCCCGTGATTGCTCGTAGGCGCGTTGCAGCTGTTCAGTCACCGAGTCGGTCCCCTGAGAGTTGGGCCCCGTGCCTGTATGTTTGTTCATTAATGCCAGCGAGCCAGCTGGTTCCCCTAAAGCTCCACTTCACCTGACACTTGAGCAAAGGATACAAACAAAAAACAAGATAATTTTTTATAAATTATATTTTCAGGTTTAAAAGGCATTAGACTGGATAAAATGTGAGTAAGTCTTTGTGCACATACAGCAGTTCATAGAAAATGTGGCAGTTTCCCTAACAACAAAGTGTTCATACATGCACGGTCAACATGAATGTGTATGGATCTGTCTACAAATATCTTAGTCCGTACACTTTTTTTCGAAGTATTACCGTAAACAAATGTCATCCAAGATTAACATATTTTGTGATGTAGTTTGGGATATGAGCTCAAAAGGGAAATTGGATCTACTTTGGTTCGAATTGTTAAAAAAGTAAAATTTTCATGTAATTACAACATAGATTATAAATGTAGACTAACGCTGGAATGATATTTAACCACCAAATGATGACATGCAGTCAGATCATTCAGGGTTCAGGAGCATATTTTAACATGCACTGGACAGAAGAGGTCCAACTCAGGTTTTAAAGTCTATCTTTGACATGTTGATCACTTTCACACCCGTTGACATTTCAGTTTAAATAGTTGCTCGACTTAAATGTGTTCATGAAGGAAGAGATGATGCACATTACTCGCAGGGGGAAAAAAACGCCACAGAGTTGGAAGGAAAACATCAACAGGCGAGTAAAGGGTGAACAAATATTTACTGACTGAGGAACTGCCAAATCTTCTATCCATGTGAACTAGTTAAGATGGTTTGGCAAGGTGTAAAAAAATATATATATTTACAATCCAGAAATAGTCTTTCACAGAGATGGCTTTAGTTTCCTGAAGTGCTGGAAGTTCAACCCGCCAGGAGTCTTAGTCTCTAACATGAACACTTATCCAGCCGTAACCCATCGCTTAGGCTTGAAGCTCAATGTGTTCCTCCAGTCTGCACATCATGAACATTGAAAAATAAACGTTGGTCTGAGCTTCTAGCTGTGCAGTTGTCGGGTAACATGGAGGGACTTGAGCGGCGGGCTGGGCGGTGGTTGTTAGTGTCCTGTATCCAGGTCCCTCATGTACTCCTGAAGTGCCAGCAGCCTGGCATCGATCTCGGACAGCTCGGCACCGGCATCCATGGAGCTCTCTGGGTTCGGAGACATAAAATGATGAGAACATGTCGAGTTGCGGCGAGCTCGTTTTCAACTCTAATCATCTTATTGCTGCAGAACTTGAGGCAACTTGGATCAGTTACCTTTGTCTTTCCCTCTGAGTGTTGGAGTACTGCATAACGGTTTCCTCGAAAGGCCTCCTCGAGACTAGAAACACAAGTTGCACATTAACGACAGCAAATCCCATGAAGAGCCCACAACCGTCCGTGAATGGATGTTAAGATGGAAATCGAATGATAGTGGAACAGCTGTTCTCATTGAAATCAGCACAGCAGGACGACCCTTTGCCATCGCAAGGAATATCGACTGTTGGTGGGCGACCTCACTGGTCAGTGCAAATAACACAGCAGTCAGTTCCATGTTGGTTCTACTCGTTTCTATGGATCTTATGAACGAGTTGTGTAAACGAAGCTTTGTATATGCAGCCTGCGCCATGGAGCACCATTACTCTGAGCCAGAGTTACAGGAAGGACCAGGATACTCACCGCATTGGGTCCATTGGAAGTCGGTTTTCTTCCCCTATAAATCACAGAAAAACAGACGTTAAAAAAATAACTAGCTAACGCAACAGAGACTCCACAACACTACTTGGACGTCATCACACCACCTGAAACGATTTTTGTGCATTTCATCCATATCCGCTAACGAGCTTTCAGAGGAGTTCCTGCTCCCTCGCCGCTCCACGGATAAATTCCGGCCTCTGCTGCCGGACCGGACCGTCTGAGGATAGGCCTCTCGGGAACGTGAGCGCCCCCTCTCAGGGACGACGGGCGACATCACCAGGTCCCTCCGTACCTTCCTCTGTCTGACACAAAAAAAACAGGATTCAAACTGTTGTTCCAAGCAGCGACAACATCAGAGACCGGCGCTGTCAAAGATGGCAAAAGGAAAAAATAATATAGACCAACTTTTTGACATCTGCCTCTTTCAGTCTGTGCTGCCTGTCCTGGATGTAAGCGGTCGGGTCGAAGCGTTGCACCTGGGACCCTGCGAGATAGTAGGTTAGCGTATTTAGATTTAAACACATCATCGCCTCCTAATGAGAGGTACCGGGCAGCACCACAGTGCCAGTACCGGTGGGGGAAGGTGACGGCCGAGGTATGCGAGCGCGTGGTCCTGAGGAGTCCGACCGTCGTCCTCTTTCCTCCGACCTTTGACCTCTGTCATCCATCCGTTCTCTGGATCCTGAGCGAGCCCTGACCGTCCCGTAACCAGACCTCCTCTCGCGGGAGACCGAGCGATAGATTTCCCCATCGAGCCGAGAACAGGCGTGACCAGACACAGGAGTCACTCTGCTGCAGACGCACAAGGAGGGAGACAATATCCAGATGTCACGTTTTTACTCCACGTCGGAAGTGAATGAAATAGAAGAGAGAGAAAGCCACGACATAGTACATGCTTAGAATGCCTAACCCTCTCCGTAGTAACGCCAGTTCACTGGTGAGACTCTTGACCCGAACGCGGAGAGCGCACTCCGATGCCGTCAGGTCATCGAACTGGGCGGGGAATTGAAAAAAAAAAGTTAAAACCAGCTGAACAACAGAGGAAATGTTAGAAATCTTATTTTAGCTGACGACTTCGGAGCAGCATAAGAGGCCCACCTGCTCCAATAGGAGTCGCTGCTCCTGGCATCTCTTGCCCGCTGAGCGTTGACTTTTGGCCCTCTCCTTGACGAGCTGCTCCTCCAGCGCCCTCACCACATCCCTGGCCCTCCAGTCCTCTGGTCCCGGTGCGGGCCCCCCTCCACCGCTCTGCAGTCGCTCCAGAACCTTAGCCATGGCATCCTTTTGTTCTTTCGCCAGAGCCAGTCTGAAAACAGTAGGCGACATTATAAAAAAGAAAGAAAGAAAAAAATGTCCTGTGTTTCAGAAAGATGAAACGAAAGGCAACCTACTCTGCTCGGAGCCGTTGGATTTCTAGTTCTGCAGATTTGTTGATGCCGTGAGAGGAGACGGTGCTGAGCTCAGCCTTAAGAGCTCGGACTTCCTTCTGCAGGGCAGCCGGGTCAGGCTTACCCACGTAAGGCAGGGGTAAGGGGTAGTGTATCCTACAAAGTCCACAATAGTCAGCAGATCATGGGCGATTACCGCAGACATAACCGAAATACTGAGAAACAAAAATCTGTCAAAAACAAGGCACCGCCAAACTAAATCATTTTTAATATGTTACCATGTAAGTTGCAACAGAGACACGAACCTGTCAAACTCCACGGTGTATATGAGGATTAGGTATCTTTTGGCAGTGAGAACAGACGACTGCTGATGGCCATGAGGGCGACTAACCACTCCTGCTTTTCTGTTGCGGAGCAGCTCCAGGTCAGCGTAGGTCAAGAGGTCAAGTGTAACGGAATCACTCATCTGCAGAAAAAGCTCAAGTTAACGATCCAACATTAGAAATAAAAAACTGACCTGCCATGAACTTTGAAAAAGTAAAAAAGATTAGAAGTGTTTTAATGATGGGGGGGTCTCCTGTTTTATATGTACTGTGACATGCCTGATCCTTACATGTGCAGCAATATAATATGTTTTTACAAATTAAAAGACACACACACACTTCTAAAAGTGCCCAAATTTCCAATAGTTTCTAGTTTTCCCCCGGCTCTTTCCTTTTGGCCCCGGTTCCTAAACATTTATGAAAAGCAGCGAGGGAATAAGACAGCTCGGGATAACTGTAAATTTTTCCGCTCAGCTGGAAACATTAAACTGGAATGAACCTCGCCTCAGCTCACACAGCCTCAAGCCAATGTGTGTCTGTTCATATCTTTGTCTTCACGTTGCATTTGGGCCACCTCAGCTTTTTGTTTATCATTCCATACGGGTGCACTTTCAAACATACCTTTCTGACAGCTGATTCTAACATGCTGCAGAAAATGGGGAACTGCTTGAAGTTGCCAGTTTTGCGGGTGAGGTCCTCAATGTCTGAAAATAAAAAAATATTTTGAGTGAGATTACTTGTGCCTGTTTTGACATTCAATCTGTATGTATGCTACTCACATGCTGGATCAAAGTCCCCTCTCCATTGATCCGCTGTCAACGAATCAGAGATTTCCACTATCAGCAAACCTTTGTCCACCTCCATCTTAACAGAAAACTCCACTCCTCGAAATACAATATCCTCCATCAACTCAGAGCCTTCCTCCATCACTCCAGGTCTGTGAAGGAGATGTGAATTATCCTCATGAATTAGGAGTGAAGACAACTCTTTCCTGTGAATTCCTTGAATAATACATGCAGTTTTTCAGAATTGTATGTCTACATGTGGGTTCAATGGCCTGAGAAAGAAAAAAAAGACACCACATTATCATCAAATCCGATGCATGTGCTTGTCTACTAACAATAGTTTCCTATCGTGTTATATTTGAACTTAAATTAGATTGATTTACATTCACTTTGACTTGATGTTCTACTTTGTTTCATACAATAACCTAGTAAACCATGACAGATACAATACAGCACATACAGAAAATGCACGTATGTTATCTTGATTTAGCTGTAGATGGATACTTTATTAAAAAGGTGCGCTCACTAACTGGCGCAGTTATTTATAACATATCCAGATCCTCCCTCTGGCTCGATCACATTCCACCTGCCTCACCTCTCGGTCCGTCCTAATCGATACACACCGCGAGGGGCGCTAGCGAGCCGACACAGTCCCTTTCAAAAGGTGTCATCATTTTGTATTGGAGGAAAATAAAGTTCTGTATGGTCGGTCACATCGTCCGCGGAGGACTCAGCAAATACCATAAGACATGTTTTACGAGGTAAGCGATTGATTGGCTTCTCTTCTGTCGCGTCGCAATGCAGTCAGAGTTCGCGCTTGACATCGCTAACTTTCTCCCGGAGAGAAAGCGACTCGCACGAAATCGGCAACCCTCATCTTTCACCGTCACGTCTCACGCACAGAGAACACGGAGGAGGCGCCGTCACTGCCTTCCGGGCTGGTCCAGGGTCGGTTCTTAATAAACGTGTTATTGGGCTCTTCTGAAACGTCGTGAACTGACGCTGCGATCGGTCGGCTATAGCAAGAGGTCGCGTCTTCGCTCTCGCTAGCTGCGGCTAGCTAGCGTTAGCAGTGGCCGATGCCGGTGGTTGACTTGAGTCGCAGCTCGCGGACCGAGCCGCTCCCTGCCGGTAGTCGGTGAGCGAACAATAACCAACACAAAAACACCTGAACGTTACCTTTGGTCGCAGCAATGAGGGGAGCTGTCAACACATGACGCCAGCGACTCGTTGGAAACGCATCGCGGTGCGTGGACTGGCTGGTCAGCCGCTCGGCGTGTGGAGACAGTTCAACTAAAGCCGGGACGAGACTACCGTGGAGCCACCGCGGCACCCTGGAGACATGAGCGGTTCAACAACCGGGAACCGTTAAATTCTTCTTCTGCGCTCCGCTGTGACGACGCTGCTCTTCTTCTTCGGCTCGGAGGCTCGACGGCCGTCCGATGAGCCGCTGCCCTCCACAGGCAGCGCGTCGACACGACCTTCACACCGTAACACTGAACACGAGTGGCGGTATCAGATGCAGTAGAACTATAACCATCTATATGCTCTGATACAAATACAGAAGAATCATCAGATTTCGATACTGAAAAGTGGAACATAAACTTGATATCACAAATAAAAGTACTCATGCAGAACATTCGATGATAACATTTCTTGCATTAATTTGTGAGCATCATTTGACTTTTACACACTGCTTTCTACATGTTTTGAGAGTTTCATCTCTAACAGTGCATCACATCTTATGAAGTCATCGCCTGTTGTGTATACGTAATCTACAAAGTAACTGTCGTAGTTCAAGTTGTAAAAAATATACAATTGAGCAAAACAATATTTTCCTCCAGAATGTGGTAGAGTAGAAGTACTGAAAGTAAAACACATGGACCTTTTTTTAAATTGTAGTGTACTTACTTTACACCATTGCAAATTAATACACATTGAATTTAGTGTAAAATAGTTGGATTAAAACAATAGACTTTACATCAGATATGATTTATAATAGTACACAGATTGTCCTCCAATCACCAAATCAGTTGATATACATTTGTCGGCGCCACATTTTCAACATAATGGCAAAACTTGGAACCAACTTCCATGTTGACATGTTCAGCCTGCCATTGTCGAGTTAAGTGTTTAATAGCAGAAAACTAGCACTCGCTGTAAATGTTTGATGAACCTCGTGCACTAGACCAGAGCCGACCCTGTCCTCTCTTCACTCATGGTCTTGGTTAAGGGCGGTTTCCATGGAGACGTTGATCACCCATATTGCAAAAAGTCGAGTGAATGAGTCTGAAGTCTGCTGCTTGTCAGTAAAGATGCAGAAATAACCCAGGCAGCAGAGGAATGTGACCTGGAGTGTGTCTGTGTGTGTGCGTGTGCGCTAAAGAATGACTGACGGAGGTGTTCTGGTCTTCACACAGAGCTCCGCATGGAAGAAACACTAAAGTTGTGGGACTTCAACTCGCCTACCAATGACTCCCAAGAAACCTGAGCAGTGGCTGCAAGTGGTCGGACATGCAGGTTTGTTTATCTGGTCTAACTTGTCTTTCAATTTGCTCCCAAACGGGTCTAATTTTAGTCTGAAACGTAGCCACAATGTAAGTGATGAAATGAAGATGGTTTGTCTTCTGTTCCTTTTCCAGGGAGCTTTCACGTTGGGGATTACGGCACCCTGCTGAAGAGATTTTGTGAGGGGGAGCAACAGTGCTACCTCCGGCTGATGGAGGATGTTTTGAGGCCCTTTGTTCCCACCTACCACGGTGTGGTGCAGCGGGACGAGCAGAATTACAACATAATGGATAACTTGTTGACCCATTTCAACAGACCTGCCATCATGGACTGCAAGATGGGGAGCCGGTAAGTCTTGGTTTGTTGTGACCGAGCAGTTGAGCTTTATTTCAGCAAATTGGAAGGAGGAAACTTATAGTGCAGCAGTGATTCTTAAAAAGGCCTCATAATTATTTATATATATCCAGAAAAACTATAGAGCCCGAAATAACACAATTATAAAACACCCATAAATCACAAGAAGCTTCATTTAGTATTATTTAGTTGTCAAACGTCATGGAAACTAATAGGTTATTTCCAAATGAGCACCTGTCCCCTGTAATTCCTCCTCGCTGTGGCCGGAGTCGTTATGTGTCGGTCCGTCCCATTCTTGTGAACGTGATATTGGCGAAAGAGAATTTCTTCAAATTTGGCACAGACATCCACCTCACGGATGAATTGATTAGAATGTGATGGTCAGGGGTCACAGTGACCTAAAAAATTATGTTAACACAGCTCAAGTATTTATATGCTGGTTACATTTCAAACAAATGTCAAATAGGATAAAACGATAAAGTGCCATTTTAAACTCAAACTCGACTGGTTGGCAGATGCGTATAAACCGTGAGGCGACGATTCTAGTTTCACAGCTATAATCTTTTAATCCAATTACACATTTTCGGTGAGAATAACCGTGAGGCTCTGCCCTTCACAGCACGTACCTCGAGGGAGAGCTGCTGGTGGCCAGGGAGCGGCCCCAGCCCCGTAAAGACATGTTTGAGAAGATGGTGGCTGTGGACCCGGAGGCCCCAACGGACCAGGAGCGAGCCCAGCAGGCGGTGCTGAAAACCAGGTACATGCAGTGGAGGGAGACGCTGAGCTCCACAACATCTCTGGGTTTCCGCATCGAAGGATTCAGGGTAAGCTCCAAAGTTCATCAAACGGATGCCATTTGTTTTTTTGCAGCAATACATGTCTAGTAGCTTCGCATTGAGCGTTAATTTGCTGAAACGTTTCCTTTGCAGAAGTCAAATGAAGAATGTCACACAAACTTCAAAAGGACCAAAAGCAGAGAGCAAGTGGTGGAAGCACTGGACAACTTTGTTGATTCCAATAAGCACATTGTGGTGAGTGTGACCTTCACTGACTTTCATCCACTCGTTGTATCGCATTAGTTTTCTTCTCCTTTCTTTGTAACTCTTGTGTCTTTCCCTTTTTCAGTGGGGATATCTGAGACGGTTGAAAAAACTGCGGCAGATCTTGGAGGCATCAGACTTCTTCAGAACACATGAGGTCAGACTGGGATTTTTTTTTAAAGGTTTTGTAAATATTTTGAACAGGATTTAGTAAATGTTAGGGAAATAAACTCGTTCCAAAAGAGCTACCGTGGAATTTGGTGGTGCCCTGTTTTAGATGGCTGGTGCTGATCATATAGCGCATTGATCCAGTGGCGGGACCTTTTCCTAACCGCTGTATCCCTGCAGGTTGTGGGCAGTTCCTTACTGTTTCTACATGACTGGACAGGCAGAACAGGAGTCTGGATGATTGACTTTGGAAAGACGGAGGCGTTACCGGCACACCTCACCCTGGACCACCGCACTCCCTGGGTAGATGGCAATCGAGAAGATGGCTACCTGTGGGGTCTGGACAACCTCATTGATATACTGACCAACATGATGCCCCTGACCTGAACTCCTCTCTATTCATGTGGACGTTCACTCTTAACCTTTCCTTACCCTTGACCACTCGTAAGTGAGTGACTGCAGATGTACTGGCTTCTGAAATGGTTGAGTTGGGAGAATTAACTGGGTCCAGAATGAGGGTGAGCGAAAGGAAGATGTGATTACAAAAGTAAATACTTTCCAGAACAGATTTTCTTTCAGCAAATTACAATTACAACATTGGTCAAAAGATCATTGGTGATTTATTTAAATCTCAACTTGAGCCTTGTAAAGTTGACCACTGAAAGACCTTCACTCACCTGTGCTGCCAATTTCCAGCCTCAGCAGGAGACGCCGTCCCAGCTGTTTTAAAATGACACTACTCATTATTTTCGGGAAAACATTGCACAAGCAATTATAAGACAAAGATATGGCTGGCCCATCTGGTTTGGGAAGATCTTAAATGTCACACGTGTCATTAAAATGGTGCTAAAACGACTTATTTCCTGCATTTAAAAAAAAGGCACACTGTCGCATTAAGGGGGATTTATTGGCAGAAATGGAATATAATACCATCACTTAAAAATAAGAATCTTTTTTGTTTGTTGTTACCTTACAATGAGCCGTTTATATCTTCATACCGGTCCTCTACACGCCGTGGACACCTACAGTAGCCCAGAGCGGACAAACCAAACACTGAGTCTAGATCACCAGCGTTTCACCGCCAGGTCCTCCACACGAGACCTTTCATTAATTTGTTCGCCTCATTACTATGATCATTAGTTGTTTTTTATACATTAGGATTGGGAAACAGTTTTACCACTTGCACTTGAGTGCATATCAATGTTATGTGGCGGTTTCCTAGAGTCTACACATATTGTTAATAGTTGAGAACAATAGCAGTAACGGTGTTTCTTGTGAGGTTTCATTTTTGAATTAAACCTAATATTATTTTCAGGCTTGGCCTTTTCCTTTTTTAATTTTCTCCACTTCCAGACCGATAATATCTCAAACTAACGGACGACCTGCCCAAACCTTTGTTTATGGAGCCCTGAAGACTTTGGAAATGGTGAACAGTAGAGCTGTTAAGCATCCACATGGTACTTTGTGATTAGAGCTCAGAGCACTGTTGTGCCTGGGCCAGAGCCTCACAGGGCCGCAGCCTCACAGGGCCAGAGCCTCACAGGGCCGCAGCCTCACAGGGCCGCAGCCTCACAGGGCCACAGACACTTAGACTTTGCATCTTCACGTCAAATTGAAGGCTTAAATGTAGCAATAGAAGTTTAGTCTTATTTGATGGATTGTTTTTCAATGAGTAATATTAACACAATATTTCTACTCTTTTTTTTTTTCATGTTTAACTTTGAGCAATCAATAAAGTTTGTGCTACTCATCAGTTTATTGCCATATGGAATTTTACAAATTTGAATAAACGCTCCTTTTTTCTCCTTCCTGCGGCTGACCCCAGGTCTCTGTGGTGCTCTTGGTGACTCATGGAAAACTGTTGTTTTAATCCTCCTATGGGGTATGAAGGTTGATGTTTGATGTTTTGGTTAATAAATATTGTAGAATGTGTGTGTGTGTTTTACATAAACCAAGTTACGCTCACCTCTTTACAACGTGATTTTGCATCGTATTATTTATTTTTTGGTTATTTTTAAATTCCAATAATACTCTTGAGAAAGTAATGCTTTGATGGATTGATGCAGCTATCGGCACTTACTGATGTACTTATATACATTTAGCAATTACAATATATGTAAGGGACAGATACGCAGTACTGTAGAGCTGAGCAGATCCAAATAGTAATCACAGTCTAAAGTTCAACACCTGATGCAGGGCTGACTGGGGAGATGAAGGCAGATGTGCTCTCTGTCTACCGCACCTGTCTGCTTCTGTCATCCAGCCATCAGACGGCAGGCAGAGGGAACCCTAACCCTTACCTGAGATCAAAGGGATGAGCAGACAGAGAAAGCGAGTCATGCTCTACAAATCCTCCCACACAGTCTGCAGCAACAACAAAAAGCCCTGTGAGAGGAGGCTGCCCAACACAACCACAATCTGACCCGATGGCAACAGAACACATCCCACTGGAGCCCTTAGAGTCGAGTGCCTTGCACAAGGGTACAGCTTGAGCTGTGGTGAAGGTGGAGCGGGAAGCTCTGCTCTTTTATTTCACTTCCATATATCCTGCTGGACTTGCGAGCTTCTGGTTTACGTGTTACTTGTTTAATGTTTAGGGACACTGGAAAACATTAGAACCGAGGTTCTGAGCAGGACTTGAGACGACTTGGTCAACGCTGGATACAACTGCGTGATTAATAGACCGATAATGTGAAGCAAAGCCGTGCGTCCCTTGTAGCACGGTGAAGTCAAATTAAGGCGTGATGAAGGCTCGAAAAAGGGGAAGAGTGTTTTCAAAGTGAAGAGGCTGACTGCACCAATCAGTGTGTGCTCAAAGGCAGAGGGGGTGGGCAGGGGATGATGATGTCAGTGTGTGACAGATGAAACATCAGCCACCCTCTCAGTTTGCACAAAACACTCAAGAGGCTTTGTCTCGCTGGTCATTGTTGATCAGATCCATGGAACGAGCAAAGCAGACCGACTCCGACGCTGCCGTCTCCAAAACCAGGTACCATGTGTGTGTTTTTGTCTGTTTTTTTCACTTTACAATTTGAACTAGTTCTTCTGTGAGTAAATGCCATATTATAAACTGCTACCGACAAAATCTCTTCATGAATTCAGTGTTTTCTTAAAATATATACATTCAGATTTATCTGAGTGTCAGATTTTTGTGGTTCAACTATATTTGTATTGCGAAAGGGAACAAAAACATAAAGAGTTGTGCAGAATAGAATGATTATACAATATGTATATTGTACTTATTCCCATTATATATTACTGCTGTCAGGCTGCACAACAAACTGCAGTAGATCGCTGTAGATGCTGGCAAACTCAACACTTTACTCAGCACTTTACTTTGTTTTCCCCTTGTATATTTAGTTTCCTCTGTATATTTAGTATTTTAGTTTTAGTATTTAGTATTTAGTATTGTTATTGTGTTTGGTGTTTTATTTTATTAATGCTCTAAGATGCACCTGCTGCTGTGATCCTGAAATTTCCCGACTGTGGGACTAATAAAGGGTTATCTTATCTTATCTTATCTTATATTTTATTTCTTCTTTCTTACAGACTATTCTCTTCCGATGCATATTTTTCCTCCAACGTTACATTTAAAAAAAAAAGACTAATTTCTCCAAGAGATGTGCAGACTTGTAGCAGCAATTTCAGAGCTAAATGCATTTCTGTATGTGTAGACCCGACGTGCTCTGTATAGCCAGCGCATGTCTGCTGTGTGGCGGGTGATGCGCGTCACACACACTGCGAGTGTGTGACCTGGCAGCACCGGCGGAGGTGGTGCATGTTGTCACAGTGTGTCTGTGCTGCTGCTCATGGCCCAGAGGAGGGCTGCGGGGGGCTGCTGCTGCCCCAGGGCGCCCATGAATGAAGACAATGCCCGTTTCTGCCTGCTGGCTGGACTCATCCTGCTCTACTTGTTGTGTGGAGCGGCCATCTTCTCAGCCCTGGAGCACCCCTTTGAGCTGCGTGCCCGCCGCCTCTGGAAACAGCAGCTGGACAACTTTACCCAGAGATACAGGGTCAACCTGGGGGCCTTGCACACGCTGCTGCGGCAGTACGAGGAGGCGAACGGAGCTGGGATCCGAGTGGACGCGCTGAGGCCCCGCTGGGACTTTGCGGGAGCTTTCTACTTCGTGGGCACAGTGGTCTCCACGATTGGTAATCCTTGAAGCTTTTGTTTTCTAAGATGCCGACGCAAAAGTTCTTAAATAATTCGTACGAGGTACCAACTTGTACTGTTTGTCACCCTTGACCTTGACCTTTTCACTTTTTATTTTGTTTGTCTTCTCTAGGCTTTGGCATGACCACACCGGCGACCATAGCTGGAAAGATATTCTTAATCTTCTATGGTCTCATGGGCTGTGCTGCCACCATTCTCTTCTTTAACCTCTTCCTGGAGAGGATCATCACAATGTTAGCTTACATCATGCGCTGGTGTCACGAGCGTCGGCTCCGGTGTGCTGGAGTCGGGGTGGTGTCGAGCAGGGAAGAGTCCTCCGGCGAGGAGGACAGCCTGGAAGACTGGAAGCCATCCGTCTATTATGTCATGCTGATCCTGTGTGTGGCCTCGGTGGTGATTGCATGCAGCGCCTCCACCCTGTACAGCCCCATGGAGAACTGGAGCTACGTGGACTCCCTCTACTTCTGTTTTGTGGCCTTCAGCACCATCGGCTTCGGGGACCTGGTGAGCAGTCAGAGACAGCAGTATGAGTCTCAGGAGGCCTACCGACTTGGGAACTGCATTTTCATCTTAATGGGGGTGTGTTGTATCTATTCACTCTTCAATGTCATTTCTATTATCATCAAGCAAACTCTGACCTGGATTGTGGGTAAACTGGTGTGCTCGGGGCGTTATCCGTCCTGCTCCTGCTCTCGACCCGGGTGCCGGTGGTTCTGCTGCCCCTGTCTCAAGAAAAAAAACAACAACCGCACATCCACTTGCTCACCTCAGACAAAAACGCTTCAAACGCAACACCGTGCAGCCCATCTCATCCCGCTGTCCCGCAGGAAGACCCTGCTACGCGGACGGCTCAGTGGAGACGGTGTGTGACAGTGAGACGGATGCAGGTGCAGTCGCTGACGGGGTCTTTGCAGGCCGCCGTCTATCAGGAGAGATGATCTCGGTCAATGAGTTCACGATGTCCAACAAGGTGTCTCTGGCACTGCTCCAGAAGCAGTTGAGCGAAACAGCTCATCAGGGTCCGCGGCAAAGCTACAGACATCAGAATGGATTCTCTGGGGGTGTGGGGGCCTTGGCCATTATGAATAATCGCCTACAGGAAACCAGTGTGGATAGGTAGCACACATGAGATGTTGTTCTTGTGTACGCTGCTCAGGGCTCTCTATAATGGAGCCCACATCAAACCTTTTTCCTGGTCGATTGATTAAGAGAAAGCTAATAATTTATCCTCAGTGTGACAAAACCAAATTCTGTGAACAGAATATTTACCCTCCAATTTGCAACTTGAGCAATTTCAATGGAAGTCGATGCAGATAGTAGCAGACTTCCAGCGAGGCTTCTGGACATCCAATAGTTCATTACATTTTCTTCCGTATCGAGAAACGAGAAAGAGAGAGGACAAAGACTGAATACAATCGAAAGACTTTAACATCACTGTGAGGAGGGGTCTGATGTCCTGAAGTGATTGGCTCATTCAAAAGCAATCAGATGGAAGAAGCCGTAAAGGACCTCTTAGAGGGGACTGCTGATTTAAGAGTGCCGCACATGTCCTCTGAGCTCCTCATAAATGTGGTTGTATGTGAGGTGGTAGTCACTATTAGAGAACATACAGACGCAAACACAATATCTTCAGTCTCCTCTTAGATAACTAGCTGCGTATACTGCATGAAACATTTTAAATGTGATTTGTATTGAAACAGAGATTGTCAAACGCATTGCAGCAGCTTACAAACACTGAAAAAGAGACACTTTGATTTGTTGATTAAAGTCACCCATTTTGTTTCATCAATGCGTGTCATTGAAATTCCTAGTAATCATGAAATAGCGCTGAGATCCAGTGTTTTCAAGAGAGCACATCTAATCAAACGAGGCCCGTAGAGGACGTCCTTAAGTCAAAAGTGCTTCTAGTCGCAGGATCACGAGAGCAGAGAGCAAGATTCAGACTCTCCTCTGCTAGCTGGAGGAGATCCTTTACTATGCAAACACAACTACATTTTAATAATTTTTGTGTGATTCTGTATCATTTGCATTTGTTCAACAGTGCGTGGGATGATGATTGTGGGGAGAAAAGCTTCCTCCTCAGCGACAAAATCTTCCATCTTCCTCTCGTGGTCACGCTTGATGAATTGTCTTAATTGTTCATTTGGCAACGAGAGAAGTTGTTATTTAGGGAGTTATTGTGGGTAAAGAATACAGCAAGAAGTCAATTAAATATTCTTTATTTAGGTTCAAAACTCTTAATAGGTTATGTCTATACACAGAAAAATACTCACTGAAATGATAAAACAATCTTTTATATAATCTATATAACATAACGACCCACCCTGAAACTGACCCGTTTTGATGCTGTTTGTTTTATCTTTACTATATAAAAGATGAATAAGGCAGCACAGAACATAGCATCAGACTTACGGGAAAAACACATTTTACATACACTTTATTGAATGGAATGGTAATATGAATCTAGAAAGTATTCCAAAAACTATAGGCATATAACTTATTCACGTAAAATAGATTTCGATCAGTCAGAAAATAAAGATTTAAGGGTATTTGGACAGTTTTTGACACTTTTAGTTTCAAAATAAGTTCACAATCCAACTTTGACATGCTGTATATATGTTTTTCATAATAATCTATCAAATCATTTGAACAAATACCTCATAACATATCACGTAACGTCACTCGAGCAAAGTGGATCTAATTCTACAAATTCTCTTTTCAAAGAAGGTTTAGATATTGTGTGAAGTTTATTTTTTCTTGACTAAGTGTGTCTACTTACAATTCAAATAGCAGAATGAAACATATTATTCGTGTTTATTTGCCTGTCACTTTTTGCCATTGCTAAATTTGTACATCAGCTGCCCAGCGCTAGTGCTGTTAGCACTCTGTGTTAGCGCTCCGTGTTAGCGCTCCCTGTTAGCGCTCCCTGTTAGCGCTCCCTGTTAGCGCTCCCTGTTAGCGCTCCCTGTTGAAGCAAATGGAGATTTCTAAGCAGTACGTTAGCTTTTGGCTAGCACTAACCCATTATTCCTTTCCTCTTTAAAATACAACTCTACATACACTTTCTCATTTATTATTTCATCCAAAGACAATGTACTATTTCACAGCGGGTTGTTATTCAGTTTTACAGTCATTTGAAATTATCATCTGTATTTCTGTTAACTGAATATGAGGCAGAGGGTTGTTGCTGGATTGTGTCTCTGAGTAAGTTTTACAAAATGTCCTTGTACAAATATAAAATGTATCAGGCTTTATTAGATCTATTTTGCATTGTACTTGTTACGACAAGATGTTGTTTGCTAGTATGATGTAAACAAACACCCCTGTGGTCTGTTCAACATCTCCCTTTTTGTCAAAGTGCACACATGAAGAAAACAGTTTTAATAATGATATTAATTACAGTCCTTCATGGATCTTTGGAGACCAGCCCAGCTTCTCAAGAGCCTCCCAGGCCCTGGAAATGGAGAAAATAATGGTGAATATACTCTCCATGTTGAAGGAAATAACATGTTATTTACCTTCTAATGGTTGGAATGGGACAGCTTGTAGTTTTACTCACATTTGGTAGTGTGGGCTTGTGGGTCTCTCTTTGTTGATAGTAAGCTGAAATAATGCAGTTCCTTCTGCAACACACAAGTAACTTGGTGTAACTTCACAATACAGGGAACACACGCACGCACACACACACACGCACACACACACACACACACGTGTTGTCTCTCTTACTTGCTCTGTATGCCTCCACCTGGTGGCAATCCAGGGATGTCGGTGGATGCGAGGACTGTGAGGACAGACAGCAGGTCAGGTTCCTCCTCTCGGATGGAAAGTTCATCATAAATCTCTGTCAGATATTAAAACAAAGATATAGAAAGAAAAACATGTAAGCATACTGGGAAGTTCCTGGAAACTATTTAAAGTTTTTAAATAGTCCTACAGTCTTAAATAATACGCCTTGCAGTTTTTCTGTGTTTTCAACAGTCAAACAAATCAACTAGAAAAGTCCAAAACCACCAATGCCTTTGAATGTGTCTCAATAATTTCAGCCCTCAGTCTATTGGTGCTTGCTGTAGACATACTTCTTTAAAAATGGACCACACACAAATATAGTTTCATTTTCATAAATCTTCCAAAAAAGCTTGGTATTTTCGATTAATACAGCTTTGGTGTTGGAGTGAGCATTTGCCACGTTTGACAGTATTCTGTACGTGGGTTCTTACTAGTTCTCATGTTCATGGGCATGAAGGAGAGAATGTCACCAGTGTGGCTAATTTATATGTTTTTGCGCAATCGTGGAGAACGATGGCAGAGAGGAATAATTTCTGGCTACACAGACAATGCTTGTTGTCAGTAGACAGTAGGATCGAATTAACATTGTATAGGATTTGTTGTCAACAAGAAACATAGAATATCATATCCCTTTCCTGTATAGGGTTACACAAGAGCATTAGTAAAAGAGAGGCTTTGACAGGGTTGGTATCAATCAACTATCGGCCTGATGAAGGACAAGTCTCTGAGGTCAAGGTATTATATTTCTGAGGTTCTGATGTTGCCAGTGGATATCCAGGCCAAGACATCCTTTACCATGCGCTGCTCGATGTCGACAGTCACAATTAGCAACTTGAGATGCCAGAGTGGAGTTGTACGACCAGATTGTAACTAGGCAGTTTACAAGCTCATTTAAACCTGTAAAAGCGATAGCTGCTGGGTTCCTAGACGGCATTTCGGCCATCATGTTCCACCTCTTTTGCTCTCCATGCGGACTGTTTACATGCATTTAAGCAAAGTCTACTGAAACGTGATTGGTCAAGACTAGAACGTATCCAACACCAACATTCTGACCCGTTGCCTACAGAATCTGCAAATGAATGCAGAATCTGTTCATCGAGATTACTTTAGTTCGAGGCGAAATTGAACCACGACAGAAGAGTGCTTGAACTGGAAATCTCAAGAAAACTGAAAACAACATCAAATCGTGCGTGACAGTAAGTACCAGATGACAGTGCATCGCCTGCAGTGTCCCTTGTATGTCGATATTGCTCACACACCTGCTACTTTGGACTCCAGCAGGTCCTCCAGTTCGGCCTCCTGGTGTAATGCCTCTGCTGACATCTGGGGGGCTCCAGGGAAGCACAGCAGGATGATGCTGATGTTGTCCAGGCTGCCCTGTGGAGCAAAGTGATCTCAGCAGAGGTGAGTAATGATGGCTGACCTCACGAATGTCAACATCTGATACATTACAGCATCTTGGGTTGTCGTTTGAGAGATAAATCATTTTAACCTCGAAGTCACCTCACAGGTGCATCGGAGCAGTAAAATGTAAACGGAGCGTGGAAGAAGCGGTGACATTTTGAGGTCATCGAGCACACCACAGCTGAAGAAGCCCTGTTACATAACAGAGTGACATGATGGACATGACGGCCAAACAGAGGCGCAGCAGGGATGTTAGCATGTGCACATGTCGTCCATGCTTATCCTGATGTGTTTATACAAGGAAATACAACATAAACAATTCACACAATTTGTTTTATTCATCCCCTAGGGCCTAGAGGTTTTGTGAATCCTGGTTTCCAATAAATAATTTGGTTTATCGAGGGAATTAGCTTCACTTACTGAAGATATGTATCAATTAAATCATGAGCACAACGTAACACTGAAAAGCTTAAGTGACCTTGACAAAGCTAAGTCACTTATTCTACAGATTAGTTACTGTATGGTGAACAATGTCCTTCACTGAACACCCTGAAATCAAGCAGTTATAATATCAGGGGAAGTGGCTGTTGTCAAATAATTATTCTCCCTCACTGGTCTGAATTTATTCATAATTTTTAATGACGGTATGACAAGCAATTGTATTTTCTTGAACATCATTCAATCTTCTCTTCTGCCCTGTCAGAGTGGCTGAAATGAGTCTTCATAGGAACACAGAATAATCCCATCTCACCTCTGACACCCATTTAACGTGCTATCTCACCCTATTATACACATTGAACAGCACCCATGGTCTAAATGCGTCTGCGCCAAAACTCAACCAGAGGTCAGAGCTGCTTTTTTATCTGGTTCACTTCCATATGGGCATGGACATGTTTAAAGGGGCTATAATCAATATTTTTCACACTGGCTGTGAAAGTGGTCGCTCAGAGTGACAACCCCACAGGGAATTTTATTTTAGAGCATTTTAGTATCTTTCAGCTAATAGTTTTGTGCACGCAACTTTATTATTTTAAATCTTTCTCATTGCTGATATTTGTGTATTTTTCAGATGCTCCCTGCCTTGCGCCAAACGACTTTGTAGGATATTCTTTGGGTTGCTAGAAACCCAAGTGCAAATGAATCCAAATGTTGCTACATTGCTGAATGAGTAAATAAGCTACTGTTATTTCAGTGTTAAATGGCAGATTTCACCAATCAAAAGACCTAAATCTCACCATATTACAGAGATTATCACCAGGTAAACGTTAACCCTTTTATCTTCATGAACACTTCATTTGCATAAAGTATATATAACTAAAATACCAGGACAACAAGTCTTCAGAGCATTTTTACACACAAGACAAATGAGAAGAATGAGTAGATTCCCCTGTGGTCCGCCACACTTAATTTACTCGTATTACACATTTAAAGCTGTTTGATAAGAAAGTTAGACACAAGAAAAAGGTTTGACTGAAGTTTTTTGAAAGCCTGAATGAAAGTCATGTCGAAGACTGATCGCGATCTATTTGGTGAGTGTGTGCTAAACTGTTGCTTAGTTACCTTCCATCAAGCTTTAATCTTTTCTCAAAAAACTGGAATGACCTCGGCAGCTTTCAAATTGAGCCAAACCGACTCAACACAGTCACAGTTTACCAGATTATGTTATTACATAACATCCACTGCCCATAACAAATTACATAACATAGTTTTATGCTTGTATTTCTTTTTGTGTTATTACATCCTAGATTATTTGACAGTTAAACTACCTAACATGTAGAAATGCAATGAAAAGGTGAAGTTAACATGCACCGGCTGTTGGTCCGACCTTGTAGAGGCAGAGGTCGATGACCTGGGTGCAGACATCCCTCAGGTCAGTGCAGACACTCAGCCGGTTGTGGATGAAGGCGCACAGGTCCTCGTTGCTGATGGTGTCCCACACCCCGTCACAGGCGAGCACCAGGAACTCATCTGCCGGCGAGCGCTCCACCACACACACCTCTGGCTCTGGCGACACCATCTGCTGGGTGGCCGTTCGGTTCTCTGCTCCCTTGTAGCTGAAATCCCCCAGACCGCGGGACACTGCCAGGGAGCCGTTGATCCGCTGGATGGACACGGAGCCGCCGGCACTTTCAATGCGCTCTTTCTCCAGAGGACAGTAGGGCTTGTGGTCTTCGGTGGAGAAGCACACCCGGCTAGAGCGGCACAGCATGGCCCTCGAGTCGCCACAGTTGGCGAAGTAGATGTAATACGGCGAGATGAGGGCGGCCACCACGGTGGTCCCGCCCCTCTCCCAGCCTTCTCGACGTGCCACAGAGTGCAGGTGCTTGTCTGTCTGCAGGAAGCCCTCGGTGAGGGCTCCTTTCACCCGTTCGGGGTCATCCTCTGGCCCCATCCCACCTGTTTGCACACACAGATATCATGTTGGAATACTTCCGGCATACCATGACAGAACCTTCTATGGCCAAGTATATTTTCAACACTGGACAATAACGTTAAACAATCAACACAGTGCAAGAATGGAAACATATTAAATGTACAGAACAATATAAAAATAGAAAATTAAGTGCACAGACTAACAGGTAACAGTACTTTAAACAGTAAGTGTATTTAAAGTGAAGAATTAAGTGATGTGCAGCGGAGTGACCGGAAGGAAATGGTCTTGGGGATGACAGTTAGTCAGTCAGTGGGGGACCCGGGCTCTGTTCATGAGGGTCAGTGGGGGACCCGGGCTCTGGCTCTGTTCATGAGGGTCAGTGGGGGACCCGGGCTCTGTTCATGAGGGCCAGTAGGGGACCCGGGCTCTGGCTCTGTTCATGAGGGTCAGTGGGGGACCCGGGCTCTGTTCATGAGGGTCAGTGGGGGACCCGGGCTCTGTTCATGAGGGTCAGTGGGGGACCTGGGCTCTGTTCATGAGGGTCAGTGGGGGACCCGGGCTCTGTTCATGAGGGCCAGTAGGGGACCCGGGCTCTGTTCACGAGGGCCAGTAGGGGACCCGGGCTCTGTTCATGAGGGTCAGTGGGGGACCCGGGCTCTGTTCATGAGGGTCAGTGGGGGACCCGGGCTCTGTTCATGAGACCGACTGCTGACGCAAAGAAACTGTTGGTCTGGCGTGAGGTCCTGGTCCTGATGGACCGCAGCCTCCTGCCAGAGGGATGGGACTCAAACAGTCTGTGTCCAGGGCGAGAGCGGTCGGCCACAATCTTGCTCGCTTCAGGGTTCTTGATGGAGGAGCAGAAGATGGACTCGATGATGGCGGTGTAGAAGTACACCGGCATCATCTTTGGCAGGTTGAATGACTTCAGCTGCCTCAGGAAGAACCTCCTCTGCTGCGCCTTCTAAGTGATGGAGCTGATGTTCAGCTCCCGTTTGAGGTCCAGGGTTATCATGGAGTCCAGGAAGCGGAAAGACTCCACAGCGTTGACGGGGGAGTCGCACAGGAAGATGGGGGTGGGTGGGGCTGCGCTCTTCCTGAACTCCACAACCATCGAGCTCTCAGGTGTTCAGACAGCACCGAACTCATCCCCATCAGAGATGAGTCCAATGAGGGTGGTGTCATCTGAAAATGTCAGGAGCTTGATGGACTGGTGACTGAAGGTGCAGCAGGTGGTGTAGAGGGAGAAGAGCAGAGGGGAAAGAACCGGTGCTGACACAACAATGCGATGAGGACCGATAACAAGGGAACATCATCTCTCTTCCACTGTCACTATGAGCCTTTTCTTCAGGATCAGACTAAAAACAAAGGTGAGCATCTTTGCAATCTCAAAAGAGAACAACACTCGACACCACTGATGACATCTTTTATATTCATTCATGCATTTTCAGTTGTAAATTGTTCACCTGTGGCTAGGACCCGACCCAGGAGGTGCCGCGAGCAGTACTGTGCCACCGTGCTGCCAGCATGACCATCGAACACAGCGAAGAAGCTCCAGTCGGCCAGCTCTCCGCCCAGCTGCGGCACGCAGTTGTGGAAGTCCTCCATGTGGGCCCTCCAGCCCTGCATGCTCCCCAGGGCATAGGTCAGGCCCCAGCGGGCGCAGCCCTCCTCGGTGAGCTTGTCCAGGACTGGCCGGTCCAGGTAGGGGCTCGGAATGACCTCCTCCCCCTCGCCGTCCGCTGGCTGCTCTCCCTCGGCTGCTCCTCCGCGGCCCCCTTTGAAGAAAGAGCTGACCCTCTTCTCTGTCTCTTTCACCAGCTGCCGCATAAACCCAGGCATCTCCACGCTGCCCTTCCTGGATGTCCTCATGGCTTTTACTCCCAGCTGATGTGAGTGGAATCTTCTGTTATCCCCTCCTCGGCGTTTGTGGCCGGGGACGAATGGCTGAGGCGGGCCTGATGCCTGTGCAGTGTCTGCTCCAGGGCTTAGAGCATGGCCGCCTGAGCTGAGAGATGCTCTCAGTGCTGACGGCTCAGCCCCCTCTCTCTGCTCATCTCCCGCCTCTCCTCTCTCCTCTCTGGAGACCTCAGTGATCAGTGCTCTCTCATCCACTCATCCTTCCTCTCCTTCTTGCTCTCTCCTCTGTGCTGCTGTGATTTCACCCTCTTCCTCACTTGTTCATCGCTCTTCCTTCTTTTACCAGCTCTCCCCTTGTTATTTTCCCTGCCTCCTCTGTGATTGGCTGGCTATTTATGCGCACCAATCCCTGATCGCTTGCTGGGACTGTCACGTTAGAGCTCACCCTCTCTCATCGTCCTCCTCTCTAAAGCTCTGCCCCTCCCACATGTTCGGTAATCTGAACGTGTGATCGGTTGGGATTATGGGATGCAACCGCAGTGGATTACAGGACTGTCAGCCCTTTAGCACCCCGTGCGTTACTGATGGTGGAAAGAATAGACACAGGGGACAGAAGGTTTATTGTCAGAGGTTTATGCACACAGTTGATCCCTTTAAACAGAGATTTCCCTTATATACATGAAACATGGTGACAGTGCACGTATTGCACCTCTGCAGAGATCAATTACAGATCGTCAATTAAAACAGAAATCAGAACTGCATTGATTATTTAATTAAATGTCAGATTTGACTTGTATTATGATTAATTAGTATCATTATAATTAGTTATATTCTCACTTTAATAAGGTTATGACAGATTTTTTTTGGCCTCGAATAATAATAATAACCATTAACATAAGCTTTAGACATTATAACATTTTGCCCTTCGATATCAAATATATCTATAGTGTATAATTCTCTTGGGAATTTTTAATAATCTTAAACAAAGTAGTTGCTAACATGTGTTTAAATGAGATGTGTACTATGTAGAAGAGGGTCTAGTCTAGTGTACATTAGTCATACAGTTTTCAGTGTCAATGTTATACATTCTATACAAGTGTTTTATTGTTTTATACTTTTTACTTAAACTGTCAGTTGGGTTGCATGTTAAAAGAGCTTTAATTTGTCTCACACTTTTACATATGCAGCCTCAATCAATGACATCTGGGAAAAATAGGAACGCTATACAGACCAGTTGCATTGTATTTAAGGTTATTTATTGTTCAAAGCGTGCAACAGATTTTTAATTCAATGTCCTCTTTATTTTTATCATGAAAATTCATTAAATTATAGGATATGGTTTGTAATAGACATGAACGCTCAGACACCATTCAGAGGAATTTACACCTTCAGAGAATATCATTGCCTCTGATCGTCCTCATGTTTTATTAATTTCTTATTTCTATTTTCTTTTATTATTTGTAAACTTTGTTATTGCTAAATGAATGAAGTAACAGATGGATTCATGATATGACTTAAAGCCTCTTTTTTTACATTTGAATTTTTAAAAGTTTTTGTCATATCTGCTTAATATATATATATATCAATAAATATGTACTGTATGTAAATATATATATATATATACACATAAATATATAAAGATAAATAAATAAATATATATAAATACATATATAAATATATATAAATTAATATATTATTTATGTATACATTAATTAATATTAATATATTTATATATATTAAGCAGACATGACAAAACGTTATTTATATTTATTATATTTTGAATATATTTCTAGCCCCACCATACACACACTCTTTTGAAATCAAAATTCCACCCCAGCTAAGGGACTTGCATGCTGATGTCTCAGGTTCCCAATTTGAGTGCGTATGTGTGTGTGTGTGTGTGTGTGTGTGTGTGTGTGGAGAGAGAGAGGTAGAGAGAATCCAAACGGGGGTATCCAATACAGGATAAAATTAGGCCAGCCAGGACATGTATTGCTGACAGAGCTGGGGTGGCCAAAAAAAGCCTGGCGTGCGAGCCAGCAGTGGAAGCACAAGGAAGGGAGGAAAGCAAGCAGGATCGTCGCTGAAATGGCCACCAAACGTAAGAAAATAAACGGTGACAGCTTCCAGTAAAGTGAAGAAGAGCAGACAGGCAGGCGGTCAGAGTCCAGCTGTCAGACGTAGGAGGAACTTATCATTTATTTTGTTCCCCTCTGCATGGCAGGTGTTCATTCAGAGAGAATGACGAGTCAAATACTGAGTCCTGCACGTCTTTCATTTTGAGGACAGATGGGACTCAACTAAATGAGACCCTATTGCTGAGTGAATGTTGTTTGTTTATTTCATTCTTTAAGGTCCACATTTCCCCAGACCAATAGAAGATTGACAAGTTATTTAACATCTTTTTTTCTTCTAAGTCTATTTTTTAGGTTAGATGTTACTTTAGTTAACAGGATTAGAATCAGAGTGAGGTTATGCCATGCTTGGAATATGCCGGCATAAGTGTTTCTGTTTCTGCCTCCTGTCCAAATTTATTAATAAGAAAACCTGAAAAAAGTTCACCGATACCTTTCGTTAGAAACCTGGATTGCTGGTTTTGTGTGTGTGCATGAATCAGTTGCTTGTAAATTGTCTTTTGAGATACAAATTGTTCTTGTTAGTGTGTGTGGCCATGTTTATGTGTCAGATTGCTAACAGTTTTATTTATTTAGAAAATTACCTTAGGAGGCTAAATTAATGTTTTGAAGATCTAATGTCAGACTGTGCATAGTATTATTTATATGCGTTATCACACTATCATGCAAATGCATATTTTTCTCCTGAAATTTTAAAAGAAAAGAACACAAATATGCTAAGAGATGTGTGTCATGTTTCTGTCAACACCGGCAGATTGTTTTTGTAATAAACAGAAGAAGACAGGAGAGGATCTGGGTCATTTGGATCAGTTGTTAGAATCAAACACACTCTGCTCTTTTAATGGGCGTCACTTTTGACAGAATTTTGGAAAACTGATATGAATCTTCCTTACCATCAGGCATCCTTATAGGAACTGCAATTTAATTTCTCTCCACCCTTCTTTCATCTATCCTAATGATACCACAATGATGAGTTATCAACTGGCTATAGTGATTATGACTAGATGGAAAAAAGAAAAGAAGAAACAAAACAGGAAAGAAAACACTGTCATAATAGTTGTCACCAAAATAAAAACAAAAGCATCTGATCGATTTCTATATTTATAAAAAAATAAATAGAAAGTACCGTATCTAACCGATCAAGGCCTTCGTGAGTACGGAGGAGACGGGTCAACTAATCATGCATTCATTATAATTCATCTCTTCTGTTTTTAACGTGTGTGTGTGTGTGTGTGTGTCTCCTTGAGTAGTTGTGGATCTGGTGTACTGGCGTAAAACGACAAAGACCGGTGTGGTGTTCACGGGGCTGGTGGTCAGTCTGGCCAGTCTGTTCCAGCTCAGCACCATCACCGTGCTCTCCCACCTCTGTCTGGGTGTCATGTGCGTCACCTTCACCCTCCGGCTTTACTATAAACTCCTGGAGCTGCTGCGCTGGAACCCCGGGGTCCATCCATTCCAGTGAGTCCGTCAGTGTTGATCTACTTTTTCCACCTCCAAGCCCTCGTGCTGCTCTTCAGGAGTTGATACGCCATCATGTTGCACCTGTGGATACATGCATCACCTCAGAATGTGCGTTCGCGTCTCTTTCTCCAGGTCGTATCTGGATCACGACAGCTCTCTGACAGATAAGGACACGGTGATGCTGGTGGAGGAGGTGGTGCTGCTCATCGCATTTGCCGTCACAGAGATCAAACGGCTGCTTTTCATCGAAAGCATGATCGACTCAATTAAGGTCAGAGTGTGACGTGTTTGCAGCTCCACAGCGAGGTTGTTGACTGTGGGATCGATGGTACAAGAGACACATTTGTTGACAGTATTATTATGCTATTATTTTTTTGCCCTCCCAGTTTGTGGGGCTCCTGTATCTGCTGTCCTATGTCGGCGTCGTAACCAGCGGACTGACTCTGGTGATAACTGGTGAGTTCTTCCTTCAAAAATAGCTCATGAGTGTTTTCTAATCTGCCAGCTCTATGATTAAAGTCTAGAGATACACAAAAACGACTGTGGGAAAGATCACGGACCGGTTTAAAGAGTCTTTGACCAGAGAGAACAAGTCTCCTGTTTCACAGTAAAAAAAAAGAAAAAGTGTCCAATCACTCGCCCTGACCTCATCCCTAAAGAGCCATCCAGACATGTTGTACACCAAACATTTCAATGGAAAATAAACATACTTCATGAATGTATATGAACCTGCATCGTAGAACTGAATTAATTCCTTTGTCTTTGTTTAACAGCCGTGATCGTCGCTTTCTCTCTTCCTCTGTTGTACAAGAAGCAGCAGGTGAGCGTTTCTTCTTCTTCTTACACTCAGATTCCTTCATTGAACTGCAACATCTACTCCAGCAGAAAATAATAATAAACTATTAACATAATATTATAATAATGACTGTGAAAATGACTTGCTGAATAGAAGTTGGACACAGAAATGCTTTGAATGCACCGACCTGTCTGTCATTTTGGAAACAGATGCGGATACGGAGGATGGTTAGAGCCGTCAAAGCTTTGGTGAAGAGGATCACAGACCTGTAAGTGACCTGCTCTGCGAGTCCTGTCCTCTGATGTGCTCATGCAAACACAATATGAACCTCTTTTGTTGCGATACCGCTGTGTCGTTGCAGGTGCCTCGGTCTGTACGCGTCAGTGAGGCCTTCTCCCGCAGCTGCACCGACACTTGCGTCCGCAACTGCCTTGAAACAGAAAGCCAAGTCAAAGTAATTTGTTGGTAGCTTGTTGAAAGCACCCGGGATTTGGAATATGTTGGAATTGTACCTCCTGTGTTGGGCCGCTTCGAGGGGCAGCTCATTTCCATTTCTCCACCATGATGTTTGTTTATGGGAGCAAGACTTAATTGATCCGGACAGCCGAAACAAAGCTGCCATCCCCCCACGGAGGAGGAGTGGAAATGTACGAGGAGACTTTTCTTTTTAGGAACCGAGATGCTTTCTGTGGGAATGCGTTTAATAAAACTAGTTCACACAGTCATCTCCTCCAAGCAGGGACAGAAGCAGTGTTTTTTTAAGCAGGTCTATTTTTACATAACAGCGGGCGCCATGTTCCCGTTAAGCTGCAGAATTATTCATAAAGAAGCAGTAAACATTATTGTCGCTCTTATTATGTAGCATCATACATCGTTAGCTGGTGAGAATAACCGTCATGAACACCGCCTACTACTAATTAACATAAAAGGTTTTGCGCTCGCTACATTGAAGTATTAGCAAAAGCTTTTTCGGAGGCAACACCGTATAAGTTTCAAAATAAGCAAAACAATGAGTACATGGTCCTCTGCTCATTGTATTTGGTGAGGTTCAAACATCGACTTCCTCTTGATTCGTGATTACAAAGTGAAGCACATCTTAACAAGCAAAAGAAACTCCAACTGATGTATGGCACCAAACAGAAAATATCATTTTACTTTACAAAGCAGACAAGTTTATTTTTGCTCTCATATTTAAAATTCTGCCGGTTGAAGCCAGCTGTGAGCACAATATTAATTATACTCTCTGTTTGTGTCTGCCTCATAAATAATTCCAACCCTCACCACAGACTCCTCATTATGAGCAACAGAATACGCGAAGGAGCTCAAACTCCGAGCGCTTTGAACACATTTAACATGAATCACCTGCAAAGTGCAGCAGACAGAACCGCCGGCCAACTGACGAGTCTAACTGTGTTCTCCACCAACACCTGAGGGACATTCGTGGTTCTGTAGCGGCCGAGTGCTCCACTGTGTTCACCCATCAGTCGCTAACTTCGTCTGACTTTTGGTGCCGAGCAGGTCGTGTTCGGTGGGTTTTTAAAAAACAGATGCAGTGGAAAATATGAAGAAAGAAATGCAAAAAACTGTATCGCTGATGTGAACGTGTGAGTCAGGTGATAATTATCTGTGTCTTCGTCACTACGAGCAATCCCTCTTACATAGCAGTAGTCATGGAATCCATTTTTAATGTATAAACAATATCGATAGTTGCCGCTTTAAGCTTGCCAGAAAGTTTGTTTCTTGGATTTCTCAAATTACCCTTGGATCAAAAAGAACAAATATTAAACCTTCACCTCATCTCAGCTGCATGATTGTGTGAACCAGTTGCAATGTAACCTGCATTCAGAGGACATTTCAGTGGATAAAACTACAATCTCTATTGACCATGTACCATTTGTAAAATATGTATCGTCAGACAAAAAGCCAGTTACTTAAATAAATGGATCGAGGCACAAAAATGGGTCAATCGGCTTGTCTTGTCTCACTTCCAAAAAACAAACCATCACATAAAGCGGCATCACAACATGCAGCCGACAGCTTGTGAGGAGAAAAATACTCGAGTGGAGGTCACTTGAAAATGCTAAATTATTTTAGGAAGCCATAACATTGCATAGGCCTACTTGGACTCTTCTGCATGTATTGCAGTTTACGGCATTTCATGGAAATGTTCTCACCTTGAAGATATTATTAATCATATAGCATCAAGAAAATTACATTTGAGTCAAGAACCTTCCTCTATGGTATTTAGTGTAAATCCCTAGTGAAACGATTTCATCCTTCATATGTTAATACAACTGGTCGCTGGCACAACTCCATGTCCACATTTTCCAAACAACCAAGAATGTGGTCTTCGCTAGTTTCAAAAAAAAAAAAACCAAGTCATCAATATAAAATTACACAAAACACCTCACGAAGGAAAATCTAATTTTCTCTTAAATGCAACACGGTTGAAATATCTTTAAAAATCTTTGTAAAAAAATCATTGTTAAAATGTAAGTATTTGAATGAGTTAATTGGACAAAGTTTGAGCCGTTAATGTAACTCCAGACACGCAGTTGCACTTGGCAGCTTGCTGTGCGTTACGCGGACAGTCAAACAGATTTCTCCCTCCACACTATAACTGATGAATTGTCACTCAGTGACATCATTAAAACTTTAACCAACATAAGGTTGGGAAGATGACGCGTTTCAACAATGGGTGACCTATTCTTTTATTACCCGTTGTCCTTTTCTGACCGCCTCATGGTTTTATCTGCCAAACCGAAAGCAGTTATTTCAATGCAGACGTCTGGCTGGCCGCTCAGGTGAACGTTGGTAACCATGTGGTGCTCTCTAGTGGTCGGCGTTAGACCTTGAAACGCAGCTGCACTCACATGTCCTGAACTGAAGTTAGTTACGGTCATTTCTCATCGGCCCAGGTTGAAGCATCCTTCAAAGAGGGCTTTGGTAACTTCAGTATGTAATGAAACAATAGAAAGGGTCAGTACACCTCAGCTATTGAAAGAAAAAACACATCTAATCATTTTTGCTATGATTTGACCACACCACTTAAGAACCGTTTTCATTAGAACTATTTCTTTGATAGAAAGTAGTCTTGAAGGTCCTTCGATAGTCTTCTTGCTACTCTTAGAAGTCAAATAATGTATTTTTGTAATTTGGGTGAACCTATGCAACAGCTGATATCACTTAACAGAAATGTGAAATTGGCATCTTTTGTTTTTTAGGTTTATGTCACTTAATAAACCAGTAAAATGTGAAGCAAAAATACAAGTGTAATCATGATTAGAAAGATGTTTAAAGTGAGGCATGACGGGCCTTAGCTTACATATGTTACGTTATGGTTGTCACTTTAATTTTTTATTGTCATTTCCTATTGTTCTTGTTCCTATTATTGCTCTCAAATAAAAGGTTATTTAATAAAAATAAAGATTCATGAGCTTGGTAAATCTTAATCACTCATCTGTTACTTGTGTAACTTTATTAATAATGATGTCAAAGTTCTTTTTCACAGCAGGTGTTTGACTTTTAGTCGGAGAAGCACAGGTGTCCCTTACAATAAACATGTTGTGTTCACGTGTACCAGTTAGACATGTTAGTGAGAACCATACACGCACAAAGTGAAGCAGCTATCATTATTGTGTTATTTACACCTGTGCTAAGCCTATTGTGACGAGTCAATGTCCTCTTGAAAAGGACATATTGCTCCGTCTAAAACAGAAAAGGAAAAACAACCATTCAACTTCATAAACCGGAGGTTTAAATGTTCACAGAAGACCGCAGAGGTTTGTTTAAAGAGAGACATTTGATAAAGTGGGTAAAATGCCACCCAGGATGAATTGTCTGATTCAAAACTGAAATATTATTCCCAGTCAGAGATTTTAGAACTGCTTGCTGACAGTTATGTTTCTCAATAAACACGCAGTCCAGTGTGGCAAACGTCAACTAGTCAGTGTGGATTGATACTTGGATTTACAACAACAACAAAAAAACTTAGTGTAGGATCCAACTGACTTAATATCGGCACTGTTCTAAAATCTAGCCGCATGCCATTAATCTTATATAGTTAAGTTCTCGTGGACAGAGAGAAAACACAGGGTCATACACACACAGAAGATTAATGTCCACACATGTACGTATACACACACGATACATACATATGAATACATACAGTCCGATACACTCACCACCAGGTGTTGCACTGACATGTTTGTCCACTAGGTGCTGCTCTTGAAAGTGTCTGCGACACCCCTTCATGAGACGATGGAGAAACCCACAGATCACTGACTGATCTAAAGAAATAGATGAATCCTGGCACGTTATTCATGTTAAAACCATCAACACATTGCCCTCAAATAGAAACACTGCATCATCTACAACAAACGTGTCCTGGTGAGACAAACAGGTTTCCTCTCCGTTGTGAAAATCACGGTGGAGTCAATGTGACCTTGAGATGAATTTACCTCAGAAATCCGCCACACGTCAATTCAAACTCTCCCTCTCAAGTTTTCAAGGACTTCTTTTGTTTCTGCACGTCGTGACTCAGAGCTTCCATCTCTCAGTCCGCTTACTTTCGGGGGGCTATTTGAACGCCTTCATCTAGCTCATCCGAGTGAGAACAGATGGTGATTTTTAATGTACTGTTGTCACAGCATCACGTCAATGGTCCAAATGTTATGCATTTAAAAGAAAATGCATTTTAATTCATGAATCAAAGATGACAGCACTGAAGATATGTTAAAACTACAGCTACTACTATATAGAGTGCGACACATTTTACAGGAGTATGTAGTACATAATCCCCTTCAATTTAAAACTCTCCGCCAAAAAATGCTCTTAATACTTTACACAGTAACGTCTCAGATTACAGTTTCCCTGATTAGTAGAAGGTTATGACTACGTAATGACTATAACACAGGGGCTATATTTACACATTTACAAATCTACCATTTCTGCTGCCAAAAAGCCTCATGTCACAACACTACAACAGCAAATCACACTGGGACAGAAACACCTTAATTAATCCCTTCATGGTCTGTGTTGCAGTCGGTACATTTGGTCTCAGTGGACCGGCAGTTTGGATCTGCAGCGTCTTGGTCTCGTGACGAGCCGGAGAACAGAGTCTCCGCTTTATACTTTGTGGTAATGAAAATGAAAAAGGGAAACTGTGTTTGAATACGGAGGATATCTATGACCCCCAGTTATTTGATCTACTCATGTATAGTATATAGTGCACACGCCGTTTAGAGATCCAATGCGATTTCTAAAGCATCATATTGGTATCCCGAGTGATATCAAACACTAATAAACACAGGATATCAGTAAACAGAAGAGGAAAAAGAACTAAAGGAATAGTTCAACTCTGAGAACTGCACTTATTCCCTTTTAGAAGATCAATACCTTTCTCATGTGTCCAGTAAATATGAATCTAGCGCCAGAAGGCAATCTGCTTAGTTTAGCACAGCGCATAGAGGCCGAGGGGAACGACCAGCCTGCTCCATCCAAATGTCAAACGAACATTAAACTCCTCAAGAGAAAAAAAAAGTGAACGATATGAAATTTAAAAAAGTAATGAAAACGTGAGAGAGAGACGTGGTCCTCTGACGCCGCCGGCCCCGTCGTCCTGTGGGTTGACGACCCAGTGAATCAGGTGCAGCCTCAGACGGCGAGTGTGTTCGGCATGTCTGTCAAACGTAGTGTTCACGATGGTTGATGTACACCCGGTCCGTCCCACTCTGATGACACACCCACTGCAGGTGGGACTGCTGCTGGGTGGGGCTCCGTGTGGACGGTGGTCCTGGCCTCGTTGTGCGTGGCTGCTGCCCGTCGGTCAGCTCGTGCCTGCGGTCGGCCATGCGCGTCTGTTGGTTTCATGACACAACATTTAAAAAAAAAAAAATCTTTGTATCTCTCGTCAGCGCATTAGAGTCCCGTTAACGGAAAAAGTTATTTCTGGGCGAGACTAGAAAAAAAAAGTTCAAGCTAATGAAAGGTCAAGTTGAGCCGAGGACACAGATTAAAGATTGAAACCATCCTGCATATTAAATGAGAACAGCCATTAGGCCTCCTGGTTAATAAGCACAGATGATGACATCAGTCAGTATGTAGGTTCATTCTGCTTCCTGTTGTGACTCAGCACTCAACATTAGCTCACCAAGTGTTAATCTTTGTGGTGAAGTACATAATGATTCAGATGAAATATAGACTGACATATCAAAGTGGTTATGTAAATATGGTGAGGTTCACCTGACAGAGCCAGGCCACTTGTGATGCGTGGACACCCAGGGGAACGGCAGGAACTCTCTCAGAGTAGGGAGGAGGCGGCTTGTGTGTCGGAGGAAGGTCAATCCTTTAGGAAGAAAAAAAAAAAAGAGCGAAAAAGAAAAATATTTTATTTCTCCACAACACTGACAACTAAAAGAGCAAAACTAAGTAAAGAAGCAGCATAAAACAACTCGTTACGTACCATTTGTAATTTATAGAAGGGCTGCTCGGAGGACCACCTTTTGACTCTAATGCTGCTTTCTGAAGTCTGAGCAAATCACCCCGATGATGCAATAGAGACGTCATCAGGGTGATTTGGGTATTTACAGAAACTCTGCGAACTGAATGGGAGGTGTGGACGTTTCTCATTTATTGCAATCCCTCTCCACTAACTTGGCCATACTTAAATGATGTCATGACAGCCATTGATTCTCTCACACTGTATATCACTTGATGCTGCTCTTCTCTTTAAGAATTGGGATGAGAAGCGGAGAGAGATTCAGAGCAGTGAAACGCTGTCCTGCTGCGTGTGATGGAGGAGAGGGTTGAGGCCTGCGTCCAAGCCACGGTCACACTTGAGATGCTAAGTTTGTAGTGGCATTGACCACAGAGCAACGGCAGCGTCCTGTAGTGGCGGTGTGGTGACGCAGGGCCCACACCCACGCACAAAGGATTCCCCCCCCTTAATTCATGTGCTTTTCTGCCAGTCAGCAGTGTCTGAAGGTGGCCCGTTATCACCGTCACATAAGCAGTGAGGGACACGCCGTCACTTAACTTGGGGTGTTCAGTTTTATGGAGGACAATATGTTTAGAGTAAAGCAGCAAGGCAAGAGCATGTCATTGACGAGTCGGAAAATTACTTTTATTTGAGAAAATATGAGATTGCAATGGTTGATGAGACGAAATTGAAATGAATTTGAGCTGAAACAATAATTCATGTATGGAAATGTTTTGATTACAACTTTTCGCTCTGTACTTTTTCATTTTAAGCTGCAAAATGATATCAAATCGGTTTCAGTCCTTTTTTCATACACAATTGACTTATACGCAATTGCCCTGAAGTTTGTATTTTGCGGAGGAATTAGCACCTGGAGTTAAATGCGTCAGGAACAACATTTATTCAGCGGTCATCTTGCTTCCTTGAGACATGCGTGATGAGTGCAGCCGTGTTTCCCTGCGGTGAGCTTGCTCAATGACACGCTAACCGGGATGGATTGAGGGGATCAACCTGCAACCTTGCAGATATGGCCCACAGGTTCATAATAATGATTTGCATGGAGTAGTTGGTTGATGAGCAATATTGGATAAATGAAGTCATTTCTTTTTGCTATACATGCTAGATAGAAGCAATGGCAATCAGTTATAAAGACAATAGAGACACACAAAACTAAGTACACACACACACACACACAGCATTTAATGTCAGCCACAAGACACAGTGTCACCCAGCTCCTTCTGTAAATAATTCAACCTCAAAGTTATTCTTCTCACAAGATCTTACATGAGCGCTGGTGCACTGTGAAAACGGACTGAACAAAATAGGACCCAGGCTTTCTGCCGAGACAGCAATTATGTGCCACCCCTCAACCTTGTCCTGCAGCCTTCCTGCTCCGGGGCGTGCACCGCTGCAGCGCTCGCCACGCGAGTAAGGAGCAACTCCCTGAACCCTCCGACGGGCTTCAGTCAGCCTCACAAGGCATCATGTCAATCATTAACCAACAAACACGTTCCGCAGCGTGAATGATCCGTCACACTTACACTTTGTCAGTGAAGGATGGGGGCGGGGCCTTGCGAGCGGTGAGGATTACGATGACGAAGACAGCGATGAGGACGAGAACCAGGACTGCGCCCATCACGGCTCCGGCCACAACGATGGAGTTTGACCTCTCTGCTTGAGACTGGTCTTTGAGAGAAGAGAAAGAGAGAGAGAGAGACTTTCAGAAGAACATTAACACAGGAATACAAACATGAGGAAGTGCAAGAGAAAAGTCACATTGAAACTTGGGATATTTATTATAAGATACACAACTCAACCTATGCAGCCTAGAGGCAACGGGAGTGACAGCAACATCAGCAGATGACAGGTCGTTCTGAGTGACTGTCACCATCCGCAGGCAAGGGGAGTGAAAGCTCCTGCAAGTTTGACACTTACCTCCTGTACATGGCATCGGAGGCTGGCAATTAAACATTTCAAACGTGCACCATGTAAGAGATTTGGTAACGCGAGCACAGTTTGTTCTGAAGGGTACAAACTGCTCCGAGTGTCGTCTCTTATCTTCTCTCCTCAAGGACTGTGTTCTTTGTTAGGCCGCTCTGGAGAGGGAAGGCGAGGGCTCTTAACCGGCGTGACATTTCTTGGAGAATTGTAAAGGGAGTCAGCGATACAGATGCCAAAAGCAAAAGGGACCTTTAAAAGCCTCTGAGCTGCACCTTGAAACTCTATTACTCAGTAATCTATTACTTCACATGGTCACCACCCTCAGTCCATCCATGTCTCTACATCGTCCTTCCTCTGTCTCTTGTGCATGTCAAGTTCTAGTTGCTTTTGTAATGTCTGCTCAATTCCCTTTGCTTGACCATATGCTGGCATACGCTCTATGTTGTCCACTGAGAGGATTAGGATTACACACGATTAAGATGCATTAAACTCAGAGCAGCACGTTTTGGCCAATCAGCAGTAATGTGTTAAACTGTGAAACTGAAGGAGCTGGAGGACAAAAGGTGACACGGTTGGGAGGGAGGGGGAACGCATTGTGTAATGGTCAATTCCAGTGTTGAGCTCGGAGAAAAATCAATAACGTGCCGAGACGAGAATCTTAAAGAACAGTTGTGATGCAGATTGAACAAGCCGGGGCCCTGGATGCCATTTCTTCATCCTTTCCCCCTCCCCCGTCATGCTTGTCCTCCAACAGTTAACCATTAGATTACCTTTGATGGCTGCTGAACTATGACAAGAGCCTCGAGTTGATCAAAAAGCCTTTGAGAAAAGCAGTTTACTGCCTGGTGACAGACATTTTCACTGGCATTCATGTGACAAAGGTTACAAACTGCCCACAATGCATCAGGTGCCATAAATAGCTCACAAGTTGTCTCCATATTTTATTTGGGACAATATAAGGCATGACTTCGTTCATGCAGGTTTTTTAAAAAACCGTTTCAATATTTCATTGGTTCAAATAGCATCCCTTCTGGAGTGGCTTGGATTAGTGGTGGATCAACTGTCCCCATACTGGGATCTGGCTACAGTGCAAGGCTCGCCTACTTCAGCACTTTATTCATCTCACACACACCATAAATGTGGAGCCAGGAGAAGTGCATGCTGGTGCTCGTCGAGGTCAGCGTAGCAGACCTGCTCATTATGAACTAGAATGGGCACTCGGTAGAGCGCATACCTTCGCATATCACAAGATTGGGCATTGAATTATGAACACGTTGGCATTAGTTGCATGCCAATTGGATAAAAATTGACCGTGCTATGGTAAAAAGAAGATTTTGACCTATCCACGACCTTGACCTTTGACCCGATTGATCCCAAAATCTAATCAAATGGTCCCCGGATAATAACCAATCATCCCGCCAAATTTAATGCGATTCAAGTGGATGTTGACCTTTTCATGACCTTGACCTTTGACCCGATCGATCCCAAAATCTAATCAAATGCTCCCCGGATAATAACCAATCATCCCACCAAATTTCATGCGATTCGGTTTAAAACTTCTTTTGTTATGCGATTAACACGCATACAAATAAATGGCGATCAAAACATAACCTTCCGCATTTTCAATGCGAAGGTAATAAAACAGAGCACACCTTAGTGGCATAAGAGGGAGTGAAGGAGTGATAGTGATGGCAAGATACCCCGCCCCCCCCCCAATGTTAAAACCGTAACAGCCGGCAGCAGTGTCAAGGGTCATGCTATTGCCCAGACAACAGACCCCACAGGGAGCAGATGCTGGTGTAATAGCAGAGGGGGCGGGGAGGGGGAGGGGGTGTTGGTTCAGAGCACTCGGTGGTCGTCTCCGACTTCCATCTCAATATTTTCAGCTCATGGTGACAATTTGAACCAGCCTCTGTCGGGGAGTTAATATCAAAGTGTCTCTTCCACTGCATCCCTCGACGCTGCCGGAGACGTTTGCGCGCTCCTTTGTGTGTTGTGAAAAGTATCCTTGGAAACTGTTGTCACAGGCAGAAAGCAAACCCACTGATCTTCCACACTAGTGTCTCTAACAAACTCTAGCTTTGCCGGCTGACATAATTACTGGACTGAGCCGCTTGCCTTTTGTGAAGCGCCCCCATTCAGGCCGAGCATGCCCCGTGTCAAGGTCAATGACAACAACCACTGTGACCATGATGCGATCTACAGAAGCCAGAGGTCAGCAGAAAGAAAATGACTTTCAGGGAGATTGTGCTCTGGAGGACCTGGAGTCCAAGCTCGACAGTGTCAAGGTCACATCAACCTATGCCCTTTTAGCCAGAGGAGCTCTGTGGTGCAGCAGGGGAAATGGGCAATTTTCAATTCCAGCAGCTAATTCTCTCTTTCCTGCTCTGCCCTACACAGCAGTAGTTTAACTCAGCCCCCTGCATCCCTCTGCTTTCTGTGGACAGGTAGCGCTTGCAGGAAGACAGCCTCCATCAGCAGCTCCAGATGAGCTTGTTGCCATGGGGACAGTCAATGGGCTGGTGAGTGGGGACTTTGGGCCAGATCTAAACACTCGGCGTTTAAAAGACACAGGGGGAGCGAGTTCACAAAGGAGACGAGCTGTAGGGGAGAGCGAGGGCCTTTGTCTTGAAACAAAGCAAACTAGGACTGGTGAAGAGGTCAGAGGGAGAGCAGAGGAAGTGGGTCTCCTCACTCCAGAAGTATTTGATAAAGAGAAGGAAGTGAGGAAAGATGATTTTGAATTACATCATGCAATTCCCACATGTGCACATCGGGTTGGATGGGGGGGGATATGCAGCATTAGGGAGCTAGAGATGATGTCATTTATAGAAGCACAAAGAG
Organism: Pseudoliparis swirei; assembly: GCF_029220125.1. Taxonomy (NCBI): domain Eukaryota; kingdom Metazoa; phylum Chordata; class Actinopteri; order Perciformes; family Liparidae; genus Pseudoliparis; species Pseudoliparis swirei. The sequence goes on along the minus strand of NC_079390.1, from coordinate 9,797,971 downwards.
GCTGAGACTGAGCAGTCAAGCTCAAAAACCTCCAGAGAATCATTTGCAAGTGCTAAGGTGCTTTATTGATCTAAAGTATCTCAAAAAGATTGACAAAATAATGCTCCACTGTTGTCCCTGACAATTTTTTTTTTCTCTTTAGATATACAAAACAAAACCACAAGGTGCTTTTCATTGACAATGTGAGACTGAAGGTAATTATCCACCCCTGCTGTGGAACAACAGTGAATCTACAGAAACCAAAATCCCTGACAGAAAACTGCAGTCGAGTCTAATTTTTACATAAAAAAATGCATTCCAGCTTTCTGTGTTAATGCCTCCAGGTTTGCAAATTCTATGCCATTAACTGGACTGGTGACTGGGGCAGAACAGTGAATATGGCACCACAGAGTCCTCCTAACACATAAGCAGAACACAAAAAGGGCAACAAAATAAATCACAGCAACAAAGTTCTTAAATCCACAAGTAAACGATAAGAAAACACTTACATTTCTTCTAGGTATCTAAGGCACTAGTTGTACTTCTCAACCCATAGTAAAAGGACATTTATCAAGGTAAAGATATTGACTGATCTTTATACAAATACATGTCACAGTACAAAATAACTTCATTTATCCAGGGGAGGGCTGAAAACTCACACGTCAAACATAAATAGTAAATCGATTAGTGGAATTTCCTTCTTAGTGCTTAGAAGCAAACATAAGAAGGGGTTAAGCTGCTGTACTTCCTGTTATTATCTGCATTTATGCGAGCGGAAAGGCATCATTAAAATCAGCAGCACAGCCACCCCCAAAACCGTTGAATTCATTCATCTAAATTAAGTTGTGGTTCACAAATTGCCAACTGTACATTTGATTTTGGCCACTCCCATAAAAATGAAGGTCAGTTCTCCCCCCCCCCCCTAAAAAAAAGAAATCTCACTTATGAACACATTTTTCCTTCGACAACTTACATGATAATAATGCAGCCAGTTGAGATTCTCTCAGACTTCACACCAACACAAAGAAGGTGGATGGAAATCGTGTTTGAGGACCTCATGACATGGAAACATTGCTTTAAAGACATTTTACCGCAGCATCACTCGACAGAAACATTGTTGGAGTAACTTTGGGTGATCCGCACTGTAAACGTTTCATCATGGGAACTACCTTCTACCAAAGAAAGTGTCTTTTATTTAGATTACCAAATGTGTTTGGCAACAGATAGGAAAGTGAGGAATTATAGTAAAGTAATTAGAGTCAACTAAAACTTATTAGAACAGAAAGCTTCTGTCCATGGGAATAAATTACTTCTGGTGCACTGCACGGCGTTTGAATTGAGTTTCAACGTGAAGTGCAGTATGCGGGTCATCTCTGCTCGCAAGTTACATTGACGCATTATCAAATCTCCCTATGAGAATTGCAGTCTATTCACCACATAACATTCACAACCTGACAAATAATTAGTGAACGTTCACCAATTCCCATTTTGACAACTGTTACTGTATTATATTAAAGTGGCCGTTAGCATCTTTTCACTTCTATGTCAGGCTACAAGACTCTGTATACAACAGTGATACGTTAGTCATTTATATAAGCTTATAATCAGTTGTTAGCAAGTCAACAATACTTATGTGAGACTGTCATCATATTTATACATACAAGTTAAACAAATATTTGGCATCTTGCAGCAAATATTGTAGAAGTGACTATACTACTAAAGTTGGCACGCATTCACAAACACTAGTGCGCATGAAAGACATTGTTGAATCTCCTCCATGCCGTCTGGTAAATAAGTGCATGTGCCAAAAATATTTTTAACCGTGACATTGATCAAGTACAACTGAAATGCATCTTTAAATCTATAATGGCTTTATCTAAGTCGACACCTGAACTACTGAGGCTCCGCAGCCCAATGACACGGACATCTAAAACACTTTCTCCTCACAGGACTTGGGATGCCTGCGGCGCGGGAGAGTCTCGACAGCAACACATGTGGCTGGCTACAAATGAATAAACCAAACTGGAAATTTATTTTCGAAAAAGAAAATTCATAGGGCGTATTATTGTATGGTTACTTAACGGATAACTTTAAAAGAACGTTAAAGAAAATATAGTTTGTCCCATCTGGCAAGTAAGCACTGTACAGCAAATCCATCATAGATGACCCGATTTGTCTTTATGCGTGTTTGACTAATAATACTGCTAGTAATAATAAATGCATCATTTACAAAAACACCACCTAGTGAAGATGATTAGTGTGCAGCTGCACACATGGATGAGCAACAATAAGCCCATAAATGCCGCTGATTGTGTCAGTCATGTTTTTCTACAGATTACTCAGTGTAGTGAGATTAGTCCGTCGGTGTTATTTGTTGTCGGGGGTGCTGGCCCCGCTGCTGAATGACTTCTTTGTGCTAGAAAATACTTTGAGACTGTGAGGCTAGCGTAGCGTATGGTGCCTGCCATACTGTAGCCTGCTCTCAACAATACCCCTGCTGATGGCGCTCTTCAATTTCCAAGAGGCCTGGGTTGGTGCCAGAGTGCAAACTCTCAAACACATCCATTACCATCTGGTAGATAGCAGGAGATAATGTTGGCGGCCAAATCAAGAAGACAACCAGCGATAAACACTTCCCAAATTCAATCACACACACACAAATGTAAAATTTAAAAAAGGCATATTACTCAAGCTTATCTAAACTTGCTGAATTGTGTAATCTCAAGGCTTGCCTGATGCATCCAGTCCGTTGTTGCGGTGGACTGTATCTCGTCCATGCACACTTCCCCGCTTGCCCTCCTGAGGATATACAGTAGAAAGGCTCTTGAGGTTCACACTCCAAGCCATCAGTTCTAAAAAGGACATCGGTGGTCAAGTCCTCCGGCTCACAAGTCTCCCATCCTGGTAACTTACATAATGGGTCGACATTTCTGGTAGAAAACAAATGATGCGGTCGTCCATTACAAAGTGTAGCAAAAAGGCAGTGCAATATATTTGACGTCTATACGACTACATCAGTGTTGAGAAGTCATCACTTATGAAGTTATTCAGATTTCTCATTGGGATGATTTTTTTTAAAATTATCCTATAAGCCTGTGTTCTACTGAGTTTTAGAAAAAAGGACCTGTGAGCCTTTACATTTCATGACTTTCAGTCATGGGTTCTTTACCATTTTTTAACATCAGCCATTTATATTCAGAGGTCTTCTAAAATAATGAGTGGAAGCAATATAAACACATGACACATAGCCCGAGTAAGCAGATTTTGTGAGAAAAAAAAAGACGAAGGAAAGAAAACCCCTCCTTTTTCAACAACCGTATGTGGTCTGCTAGCCCCCAGGGCTTCAACTCAACTGAAAGACAGAAGTAAATACGTTGGCAGTCCATGTAGTAAGGCAGAGGCCGCACATACATCATGATTTCTAGTGAAAGTGACAAGCCGTCTTCTGTGGGCACGGAGACGTTGCCCGTCAGAGTGGTTGTGCAGTTCAGTCTGTCGAGTCCACAGTCTGCCCACATCAAGAACAGAAACATTATGGTTCAAGTGTCGACCAGGTAACTCAAAAAAACAACAACTAGAGAATTGAGATGAGTAGAAGTGTGCATGTGTGAACAGAAATATGTGCTTCTTCCCAATTAAACTCATGAAACCTTGGGATTTCCGTTGTTTCACTGCTCCTGCAGGACCGAGTAGCTCGTCAAACGTACCACTCCCTACGCGAGATGACAGAGCCGTCTGTGTGAGCGACATAATCCCCCTCAGGCCCACTATCGTAGCAGCCATCTGACAGGTAGGGGGGGCCGTTTCTCTGTGGTTTCGGTGAATGAGGGGTTTTGGCACATCTGGCTTGCCGTGGACTAGAATACTGCGCGTGTTCCCGTCGGGGATCCTGCCGATTGCCGAGATGACTGCTCTCCCTCATTGCCCTAGTGTAGCCATTAGAGGGATACTCTTCTCCGTTGTAGTTGCTATGGTGACGGCGGTTATGCTCCCGTTTGAGCTGGCGGTCGCCCCACTCCTCTCGGTCGTGGTCCTGATGGTGCGAGCTGCTTCCAGCTTTAGTCGGGTGGAGCTCATGCTGCGTGGGGGCTTTCTGGAGGTCACTGGGCCCCAGATACTGCTTGGTGTAGTAGTTCCCGTGGAAGGTTTGCTGTTTCCGTAGGTAACACACGCCAACCAGAGACAGCAGCAGGAGCAGAAACAAGGCCCCACCCACTGCCCCACCCACTATGGAACCTAGATTACTCTCAGGTAGGGCTTCACGCGTGGGGGAGCTGCGAAGAACATGCCCCTTATCATCGACTAAGGTGGAGGAGGCAGAGCCAGTTAGGACGGGAGCAGTAATGGTGGAAGGCATGGTGGGAGGATCTAATGGAGGGAAGGAGGGTGAGAGGGGAATAGAGGGTGGAGGGGAGAGATGAAGAGACAGAAAAGCAGAAAATGTCAATGCCAACTACATCAGCATTTTACTAAGTAGGGATAACTACCATCAACTAAAGTACCACACATACTAAACTAAGCAGCACATGGTCGCAGCAGCCAGTTCCTCAGAGCAGAGTGGGCGCATGCATCGATTATCAAACAATGATTGTTCAGTAAAGCATAAACACCTATTTGGTAAAATGGGCTGACAATTAGCATATTAGGAACATTGCATATCTCGGGGAAAGTTAATCCGATCTACTTTACATTGGGCAGGTGTATTCTCTACTTTTAGGTCGTATGTCAGTTTCACAAACGGTTTCTTTTCAGTCAACTCTACAGTGATGTTGCATTTACCTCCAGTGTTAGCTTTGTGCACACGGTTAATAGTATCGTTTGTTTTTGTGGTTTAAAAATAAAATCATTTTGATGAACACATCAGCAGCTTTAAAAATAGCAGGGTGACTCAGCATTGCTAGCTCCTAAACTAAAGAAATGCACCTTTACATTTAGGAGGAGTGCAGTCAGCTCAACAGAGTTTTACTCCATCAGCTTTCATGTTCTCTTCCGGGAGCTTCCACTCCTTTTGAGCTTATGGCTACCTAACGTTAAAGCTTTGGATATCAGGCCAACATTGGCAGCGGTGTACAGATCAAAAAGTGGCTGATGGTACGCCACGATGCTTCAGCTGCAATTGCCGACCGGTTCCACTGGCAAATACCGCATCCTTATTGTAGGCGTCGCTTGTTAGTGGTTGGCCAGTGTCGGACAGAAAGCCTTTCCTTGGATTGTGTGGGGCCACAAGACTCCATCCATATGAGCCACATGCATTTGCATCGAGATTGATTTTCTGGCATTTTGAATAGTGTCTAAATCAGATTTGGCTCCAACTTGGTCAAGAACATCTCTGAAACAAGCCAGACAATTATTTTGTAGTTATTTTATTTTGTATGTTTTCTGCCATTGTTTTGCTATCGTGGACACTCAAAGTAAACTCAAGTGCTGTAGGCAAGGAAGATATTCAAGAAAATGTTCTATATTGTGGTACTTACTGTATTGATGTTACACACTTGATGTTTTAGTGACGTGACACATTTGGTGCCATTTGGCCAATAGGTGGCGCTATAGAAGCATAACGAGTGAAAGGAAGGATTCTGTCTGTTTAGGCATGTACAGTATGTAGGATCGCCCTTCACGCTTCTTATGTGCAAGCAGCAGTTGTGGATGTGCAGGCGCTCCGAATGGGCACGGCACTAGATAAAATAAAGAGCAAAATACAAGACACACTATAGTAGCATCTAGTATTCTCCCAAGATAAATCTCTCCGATAGTCGTTACAGAGCTGAAATGACAACAAGCAATCACTCCCCACGCGTATAGTACAGAGGCTGCAAACAGCAGCTAGGCGCTCACCTCCCAGCTCTTACTGACGCTTTGTTAATGTACACGTTTGTTTATTTTTAACTTGCATTTTAGGAGAGTATTCTATTTGTGGCATCCCATATTTTAGGCTTGAAGGTGACTTTACCTCACCCAGTTAGGTTTATATCAATTCAAATGTATTGTAGTAGCATCGGCCAAGAATCTGTTTGACCACCACTTCCAATAAATTAATGAGCGCAGCTTTTAGTAAAGGTGAGTAATGTATTTCTTGGCGGACACGATTTTGGCTGTTTCACCAAGTCCCTTAAACTTCCTGATTTCTGCAAAAGTGAGTAAATAATTAAAATTGAAAAATCACAAATAATTTTTGCTGAAACCCTTTAAACATGATCAGAGGGTCACAATATACAGTTATAGGAAATAAGACTGACAAAAAAAAGATAATTGGATTAAATAACATTTCTATATTTACACACCAATTATTGGGTGATCAAAAGACTAAATGCATGTGCACTTCTATGCAATCCAGTAAAATAGTTGTGATTAATATAACCTTTGTGAAAGTCAGTCTTGCCAATGCAGTTGTTTATTCAGGTATTAGGTTGAACACAACACATAACTGCCTCATCAATGACCAGTGGGTTAAATGAAAAACTATTTCAAAATGTTTTAAAATCACAGTATTATTACTACATTTAGAGAGCAAATGTGTGACTGATGCCAAATAAGTTCCTGCAATTTCCTGACTATGTTGTGATAGCATTTTTAAAGTGAATGAAAAAAATATTTTGTATTTTATTAGAACAGCAAAGTTAAAATTTACTGGATGAGGGTGATGCCCCCAAATCAATAGCCATCATCAGAAGGAACTAAAGTAATGGAAAGAATTTGAGTCTAAAAGCTGTAATGCTGATGCAAAATTGTTCTGCCATTATAAAGTCGGTGCCAGGCAAGCCAGATGTGAGGAAAAGATTCACATCTGAGAGACGACACGAACCCAAAGACTTGTAGTCACTAAGTATGTGAATTGTACAACTCCATGCTGAGGCAGTGAACCGACGCATGCAAGAAGACCAACAGCAACACATACAACGAAGGGTACACCAACATGTGTGAGCTTGCGCACACCCGTACAAGTCCTCTCAAAGGAAAATGAAATATGAATGATAAATAATAAATAGGAGTTGAAAAGATATAGTTAATGTTTTATGAATCTGGAACATCATCTCACAGTAAGGCTGCAGGCTTTTGCTTCTTACTGCATGACACATGCAGAAAGAAAAGAAACGCAGAATAGGAAGCGAGAGAGATGTAAAAGATGATCACATCATAATCAGAACTTCATTCAGCGAGAGAGCTTCCACATACAAGACAGATTTTGTGAAACCAGAGGAGCATGCTCATCATACACAAAAGAGCCATACTTAGAAGCCAAGCCAAGAAGACAGCGCAGGGGCAGTGCTATGTGGTCTAAAGAGGCCTTAAATATGTGCAGCTGTTGGCCCAGAAACTTCCCTTTTGAACATCTGGAGACCTAACGTTAATCAAGACTAATCGGCATGCAATTAAAATTAAATTTTAAAAGATCAAATTTCATCAGTGCCAACACAGTTTGCCATGAGTGAACGCTTGGAAGACTGTCAGTATGTACAGAATGGGTGAGAGTGATAGTGTCACATTTCAGCTTGAAGGACAATGTCCCAGGCTGTGATACGCTCTATGCCGTGTGTGTATGTGTGTGTGTGAGCAAGCACAACACTTCCTATGGGAAGAGAAGGCAATAGGAGTCAGCTGTGTATCCTCCGCTCACCTTGTATGAGAATGCGCACATCCTGACTGCGGAGGTTGATCTCATTGGCAACCTCACACCTGTAAACTCCAGAGTCGTTCCGCTGGAGGGGACGCAGGAAGAGCAAAGTGCTGTTCATTATTTCCACCCCTTCTTGCATTTCACTGTCCAATCTATGATGCACAAGAGACACAAATATTTAGAAACACAGAAGACACACCTACAACAACCATCTGGTGACATATTTGGACACATGAAAAATAATGACTTGAATAATTTAATATATAAAGAATTGAGATATTTCAAAATATCTTAAAAGAAAAGCCAATGTTAGTCTTCAATTTGTCCTATAATTAATGTCATTATTATTATTATTATTATGAGAAAAGCATGTGGCCTCAATAAAAAAAGAGAGGAAAGTATCGTACAAACAGATACACACACCTGATCCATCTGAAGTGATTAGGCGGTGGGTTTGCATTGGCTTTGCACGTCATTTGAACGTGTTCCCGACCAATATACCAGTCTCCATCATAGCCCACAACAGAGATATCAGGAGCAACTAAAGAGAAAGGGTAAAACAATATTTGAAATTAATACAAACTAGCCACAAAACCTGAAGAAAAAAAAACTGTTCAACTGAAAAGACAGACTATTTAACATTTCTTTTAACTGACACTTTTATCCAAAGTGACATATATTCGTAAACACATCTACAGGAGGCAATTCGGGGTCGAGTGTCTTGCTTAAGGACACATCGACATGGACTGGCGGATCCGGGGATGGAACCGCCGATCCTCTGATTGAAGGTCAGACGTGCTCTCCACTGACTGTCACCACATTTCTGCGTGCCGTTTAACCATAACAAGATACCTGGCATAATGTATTAATAGTTCTGGCTGAAGCGCTGTGCATCAGCAAACATGCTCGATGACCATTTGCCAGGTTTGTGTAGAATGGAGTCCGAGGTCAATCAAAGCCACGAGACATGAGCCTGTGCCCTCCAAATATGCATGTTCATCATCTATAACATCTAAAACATTGTACAGTGTACAGATAAGTAAACAGTAATGACTTGCATGTTATGATATTTTTCAACATTTCAAACCAAATCAACACTGTTCCCCAAGTAGGGTCAGTTATGTTTTTTTATTTATAGGAATCTACCAAATGCTTGTCATTCCCATTTTTCTGTATTGCGGCGTTATTAATTGAATTAGCATAAATCTGAACAATATTTTTAAGGAGCTAATTTTACTCCTTTCACCAGTCTATTGGCAGCTGCTACGCAGACACCCATTAGAGCCCCACCTAGCACAGATTTCTGCTTGAACATCTAGGAGGGCTTACTGACATTTGATTTTGAAAAAGATAGATCAAGGAAAAGACCAAGGACAGCCTTTCTTAAACGATCATTAATACCTGTAGGGAGCTTGCATGGATTGTCCTTGAATTAATCCGTAAATTCAGCGGTTTTCAAAAATGTATTATTGTTGAAGTGCTTTATATGAATCAAACAAACACTGCCAAGGCCCAGCAGCATCAACTGAATGCTGTTGGAAATCAAATACCTTTAGATGATCTGCCTTTACTTTCTGCTAAATACAGTGTTTGACTGTTCAAGGAAAGTAAAAGTAAGCAAGGAAATGACTTCTATACTTGCCCCCTTTGAATTGACAGAATGGAGCCTCCTCCTGGACATAAAAACATCACTCCATTTGACAGCGTAGACTCTACTGCACCCTTCAATATACTCACTTTAAGCCATAATAATACATAAGAAAAGCCTTACGGCAGGAAAGAATCACTATCATATTTACTATAAGGCCCTCTTTAAGATGTTAACATGATACCCCAAATAGCCACTCATAAGGCACCCACACTGCACATTGAGTTGGTAGGGGATCCTGAAGTCACTCTGCAGGGCCGGGTGGCGGACAACACAGGTGAGTGCGTGGCCCTGGACATGACGTGTTGGCTGCCAAAGGTAGCTCACTTGTGTGCTGGTTGTGCCGTTGGCTTCGTCAAATAGCTGCACTTCTGACTGTCCAAAAAGGTTGGACTCCCAGGACACCTCAGCAGGGGGCCGGGCTCGCTCAGCAATACAAGTGGCCACCACGGTGTCATTGCCACCGTCGATCAAAGCAGATGAACCTGCAGATATGTAGACTTTCGGCTCCACTGCGATGCAGACGGCGAGCAAGGATTGGAAGTAACAAATAAATTTTTAAAAAGTTGGAAAATTAGAAGACAGTCCATAACACAAATACTTGGAGCAGCAGCAAATATTCACATTTGACAGTTTGACAATTATTCAATATTTAATCAACTCCATAGTTAAGTGATCAATCTTTTTAGCTGTACTTGACATTACAAAACGGGTCACACAGAAGAGCACACTGCACGACTTACCAAGTACATTGACGGTCGTGGAGTCCTGAGTGTTTCCAAGAGGAAACGTGGCAACCTTACAGGTATAGATGCCGACATCAGCGTAGCCCACGTTTCCCAAGACAATGGTGGCGTCATGCGAGGAGGGCGAGCGAAAATACAAGCGGTGGATATACTCTGGAGGGATGGAGATGCCATACTGAGGGTTGTAGACGGCGACGGTGACGGAGCCTGATGGCAGACGGCGCTCCCAGGAACTCTGAGTAAGAGTAAGGTTTGAACCCACTTCCACCTTGCACTGGAGCGTCACATTCTTCCCCAGCACAGCATTCACCCTCTCAGGCACCACCACCTGACTGGCACACACGCCTACCAGAGGGGACACACAAAACACGACTTTAACCATCATGTTCATTTGCAAACAGCTGTGGATACTCGAGCACCGTTGAGCAGAACAGTTGGAAGCCAAAAGCATTACCGCTAGACCTTTGTTTAAACTTCTTTCAATGTATTAATGTAATTACCTTCGCAGAATGCGGAAGGTTATGTTTTGATCGCTGTGTATTTATTTATTTGTATGCGTGTTATTCGCATAACTCAAAAAGTATTAAACCGAATCGCATGAAATTTGGTGGGATGATTGGTTATTATCCGGGGACCATTTGATTAGATTTTGGGATCGATCGGGTCAAAGGTCAAGGTCATGAAAAGGTACCAAAGAAGTGACTGCGGCGAAGGTATGCGCTCTACCGAGTGCCCGTTCTAGTTGTTGATATGTGGTTATCTAGATCCTCTCCTTCCAAAAAGGACACATTTTGCAATTTTTTTAACTTACTGCTGAATATTGACAGTTTGCAAATATTGTGATAAATATTTGTATGTTTCTTTGCTTTTATTCTAAAAGTAATTTCTTTGAGTTCTGGAGAGGTTAAACATAACACTTAAAAAAAAAAGTCCCTTTTGGCTCCCATAACGTCTTTTTTGAACATTTAAAGACTAAATGATTAATGATTACTCTAAAAAAGAAATATGACGCATATCATTGCTTGTAAATTATATGGCAGACAATTCACTTTTGTGGTTGATTTAGCTTTATTCTACTCAATGGTACACTTTACATTTTCAATAAAAAATAAAAAAAGTCAATCTAAGACAGAGTAAATCATCAAGACCGCATCAGTGAGCGAGAAGAGTATCGTCAGGGTTACGCCTGACGTCAGACTCGTTAAAACAAAGTTCAGTACCGTCTGACATCTGCGGGTATCAGACCAGAATCAAAGCTTGATACGACCACAGCAGGCGTTGGGCTTTTCAACAAATAACACACAGCTGACAGTGATCTATTGATGAATTTGTTTCATCTATAGCTTTACTTCTTCCCACCGGAATTAAAAAAGGCAAGTCGTCTGTATCTCCTTTGTCCAAATATAACTACCCCACGCACTCACAATTCTGACCGGCAATTGTCAGAAATGTGGCATTTTTAAAAAGCCGAGAGCTGAACGTCGTGTTGGAGGAAAGTCAAAAGGGAGATGAAGAGAACAGACTGAGACCGGCAGAAAGAAGAAAAAAAAGGAGATGTGCAAACACGACAATGACATCATCGATGAGGGAAGAAAAAGAGGGCTTTGAGTGAGGAGGGGCAACATCAAGTATAAAATCAAACGAGGGAATGTATCACGACTATTACAGTGAACAAAAAAATAGAGGCATTACCTTACTGGTTTAGAAAAGACAATATAGCAGTGCTGGACTGCAAACGCCCTCAACCATATCACTAATTGCAAAAGGCTGCCAGCAGGAAGATATCATAAATCATAACCTTCTGCTCTGCTTGGCAACCGACTCCAAATATTCGATTATTGTTTGGTCAAAAACGGCTCTGTCTCTGGCCAATCTCCCTCTAAAAAGGAAATTTCTTCAAATATTAGTCCTTTATAAGGACCCCCCCAAATGTTTAGTTTTGTTATGTTCTGGGATAATAATAAAAAAGGTTAAACACTGTACGTATTTGGCTTTAATACATCAATGTTTTCCCTTGTCTAATTGTCATGTTGGTAGGTTATGGATTAATTACAAGGTTAGTCATTAGGGACTGCAAATAATGAAAAAAGACAATTCCGATGGTGTGACCAATTACAGTGAGACTTGTCAAATTGAAAGATATTTAAAAAAAATAATAATTCATGAAATGGGAATACAATCTGAATTATTTTCCGCAACCCTGTTGTAGAATGACACTTTTTTTGCATTGGTCGACATCGGACATTTCCTCCCTCTGTGCTTCCAATTTAAGTGACGGGGACAACATCACAGTCCTCATTCTGTGCAAAGATGCATTCCAAATTTAGCTGAGACTAAAAATAGAGTTTGGCAGTCTGTTAGATCAAGAGGGTATGACAGTTGCAGTCATTTCTAGTGCAGAGTTTCCCCCATTTCACAGTGTTACTGGCCAATGTTTCACAGAAAAACACTAAGAGGGTTGTTTTGCCCGGCAGCTGGATTCTCGAGACAACATGAGATCACACATTACCCAAAAATCGTAGAGAACAGAAAGAGGGGACTAGTCATTCAAAACAACAAATGTCACCCCCCGAAGCGGTTAGCTGAAATAGCATCAGTTATATCAGAACTGGATCGTAGTTATTCAGTGAAAAAGGATCAAAGACCAGCACTGAAGGCTTTTCCCAGTTTTGCTCTTCTCCCGACTTGCTTCAGGAAGAGTTTAATCGACAGATGATTCAATCACCTGCCACATTCGGGAAGGGCAATCCCATTTCCATAAAGGTTTCTGATGGTGGCTTCTCAGATGGTTGTGGAACAATCCATCTGGCCAGTTCAAGTTACGAAGGAGGGTAGTCTGTACTTAAGACTGCAACTTTGAATGATAACCTCAAGTGTACTGTTCCCCATCATGGCTATTGACAGCAAGAAGGGGGAGATTTTTTTTAATGGCTATCCTTTAATCCAAAAGGACGAGCCAAGCTTCCTACAGTGAAGAGATTTCATTTCTTCCCTGGGGGGGGGGGTCACTGGTGCTCGTTCTCACTTTAGTCAATATTACCTTCACACGCACCACTTTATGTGGAAGCAAGTGGATTAATATGTGTGTCTTGCCAGAGGGCAGTGAGTTTTGTTAAAAGTGGAAATCAGAACATAAATGGAGTTGGAAGCGGCACAGCCAGCTGTGCAGAGCAGGACAGAAAGGGGTTTAACGGTAGTTTGACAGTGTGGCTTATCAAGATTTGGAATCAACTTTTTGCACACATTTTTTTAGAATGACTTGATCCAGCTGCCCTAAAAGCACATCTGCCCAGTGGTAAAGAAATACACATTCCTAGCCGACTGCAGTAACGCAAAAGTGTAGGAACACTAAACACTTTCTACGACAGGAAAAATGCAAAAATAGCTGTATGGCATCACAAAACTCCACTAAGCACAAAGAAACGTAAAACTCATTTTACTCCCAAAATGTCAAAATTTAACGGGCGTTACAAGTATTTAATGGAATCGTCTTGAACATGTTTTTTTAGGCCTAAAATCTAAATATATTGTGCTTTTTATTTTAAAGAAAGGCACACGGTCAAACTACTCATTTGAAATGTACTGCCAACTTAAACAACCACTACACTAGTGTACATAATTATTATTATTATATTAGACAAATGGCAGGCTTCACGGCGTGTAGTGGCTAGCACTGTCGCCTCACAGCAAGAGGGCCGTGGGTTCAATTCCCGGTCGGGGCGGTCCTTCTGTGTGGAGTTTGCATGTTCTCCCCGTGGCAGCGTGGGTTCCCTCCGGGTTCTCCGGCTTCCTCCCACAGTCAAAAGACATGCAGTCAGGTTAATTGATCTCTAAGTTGCCCATAGGTGTGAATGTGAGAGTGAATCGTTGTATGTCTCTATGTGTGCCCTGAGATGGACTGGCGGCCTGACCACGGTGTCCCCTGCCTTCGCCCTATGTCAGCTCCAGGCCCCGCGACCCGGATGAGGATGAAGCGGTATTGAAAATGGATGGATAGACAAATGGCAACTTTAAAGGAAGTAAACCCATTTAGGAATGGACTTTATAACCTTGGTGATAACATGACAGACCATGCAATACATTACGTATGCGAGAGAGGGTCTGGGTCATTCTGCTCGTGTCTCACGTCAAGTCTTTAGCAAGAGTTAAAGATCCGACTCTTAGTTGAGTCCCAGGATAGTAGCCCAGAGCCTCCCCTCTCTGCACACTGTCCAGTTGCTTAAGTTACAAGGGAAGACCACTACAACATAAAACAGTGCAACTATCTTGACATATGCAATATAGTCACTTATTTTTCATGAGTTAGGAGTAAAAGTTACTGCTCTCTACAGGGATTTTTCAATGCAGTGTTAGTAGTTTCTTTTCTTACCTTAAGCTAAAGCAAGACAAATATGGTGAGAGAAGCACTCATTGGCGGGTCATCGTAGGCAGGACACTGAACTATTGAATTATTTTGGCTGGTTTATTGCATCACACATACATATTCCATTGGTTACTTTTAGACGCATAAAAGCTAACTTGAGAGTAGATCTGAGGACAGTGAGAAGACAGATTTGGAGCATAGCTGTTGTCTCCTTTCTTCTTCTTTTGACAGCAGCACCACAGCACTGTGCACAAAGTTGGCTCGTTTCAGGGCTGAGTTAGTAGATTGTTCGTCCCTTAATTAAACCTCAATGAGCTCCACTGCATGCACATGGTGGCTGACCCTCATCCTCAGTCTGGGAGGTGCTGACATTCAGCATTGTCTTCTCAGATGACACGAATGTCAGTTCATCAACATTTGGCAAAAGCAGCTGGCGTGACACATAACATAGCACCGTGTTACTCAAATAACAAAGGTTTCTGAAGTTAATATGGCTGCCAGTGAATCCGCAATGACCCCAAGGGTAGGTTGGGTAACGGAATAGATCCATTAATATCATTGCTTGTTTCCCTCGGTGGTTTCTATGGTCGCACCATCACCCGCGGCGGTGGCTGCGGGCTAGCTGAACAAGTAACCAACTTCCCTGAGGTCTTTCAATGGCACCTGCTTAACTTGCTTCCCTGGCAACTTGAAAAAAAGGACCCGCACTTGAAACACACGGTCCAAGCTCGTTTAGCCGACTCGTTTGCTGAGATTTATGCACGATGCGCGAGACATTCGGCTCTTTCACAAAACTTCTGTGTAACGTTTGGAGAACAAGTACAACTGCCGTGCTAAATTCCCGACTCACCTGTAATGCTGCACAAAAGGTGGAATAACGCAAGCTTGCCCTGCTGTCCGAGGTAACTCCGCTGGTGAGACGGTAACATTTTCACAAACAGTGCGGTCTCTGCTCCCGGACCCAGGCGTCGGCTGCCCGCCAATTTAACGGTATGTGTTGAACAGTGGAACCTCCTCAGCAACAACTCCGAACGGCAAGTGGACTGTACCATCTACTCAGCATGGAGCGGGGGGGGGCCGGTAGCTCACCTGACTATGGAAAGTAACCGCTCATTTGTCGAGATTCTACAGCAACATCCCCCTGGAGGAATGATCCATTGCAATACGCATTACGTCACCTCTGTTGATAACCGACATACATTGATTGCTCAAACCAATTTATTCTTCGGCGTCTTTGACAGTAATTTACCAAATAATACATATCGGCTATATAGCTTCACCGATGTCATAAAGTCGATCCGTTTTGTTGGTTTCAGTCAGTCTGCAGTAGGTCTTTACATTATTGAACAGATTCCATTTCCAATTAAGTAAGGTAACAAGTTAGAGCAGTTAAACACAACCATTTAATCAAGAGGAACACTTTTTTTGAGCAAATGCAATTTAAAAAGCATCGTTTCATTTGAGAACTATTGAACTTTGAAGTTAGAAACATCTTCTTTATTGATTGATTGGTGGTCCAACCCATTGACATCGTCCAACCACGGTGTGTTATGGTCCAACCAGAGACGACGTGTAGACCACACCATTTTTTCTTCTTTTGAGATAGTTCAAAACATATTTTTCACCACTTCTAAGACTCCAGCGTTCTCACAATTGGGTTCATCATACATTTTGGGTGTTCTGTACTGTTTTCCTGTGACACAGAAACAATTAGCAAGCATTCTTACTTGAGTGCATTATGCATACACCATAATTAGATAAAATGGGCCCTTATCAACTCTGAGTGACCTTTCGAAAAGATGTCTCCCATTGATGTTAGCTGCGTCTCATTCAGTGTTGCAAGTTGCAGGGCCCTGGTGGTACATTGATGGTTCACTCTATTGCCTCTGGGACACTATGAACTGAGCCATTGTTTATGTTTTTACTTCCACCGGGCTTTGTTCTTCTTAGAAGTAAATGTCTGCAGTAAAAAGATCAGTCTGTAGTTATTAATTTGATAATTGTGATTTGAAATGAACTACAAATACATTATCATAAGAAGATGCACAGGTGGAATGAAAAAAAGACCTGAGAGTTTGTCAAATAAAGTTATCAAACATTTAGATTAAATATAGCTGTATATGCATTGCATGTAAAAGAAAGGAAAGAATACACTTCCTGAAATATGCTACAAGAGATTAAATTAAAAGAAGAAAGAAGAAAACTATATAAAAACAAGGATTACAATACCATATATTTGCACTGCTTTCATGCGCTGTATCGTGTACTCTTTCAAGAAAAGTTGTTTTGGATCCACACCTCAAAACTTTTTATTGTATATATTTTAGGATGTTTTACATATGTTATGTAAAGTGTCTTTGATTACCTTGAAAAGCACTATATAAATTAAATTTATTATTATTATTTCTTCTTCTTCTTCTTCTTCTTCTTATTATTATTATTATTATTATTATTATTATTATTATAGTTCAATATAAACCATGAAAGGAAATAGTTAAGGGGGGAATTGTTAAGATATTTAAATACAAATACCTATCTGAAGATTATTGCTAATGAATATGTTGATAACTCAATTCCCAATCATATAACCAATATCCATTCATCTGAGGAGGGGCGCCCTGCGGGGTATGATAATGTGTAAAGCTCCCCCTTCTGCTGACAGAAAGCTAACCAGGTCAGTGCTTTAATTTGAGTCTCAGTGCTGTCTTGTGAAGAGCCACGAGGGATACAATTACTCTCCCACAATCCCATTCATCTGCAACTCTATAGCGCAAAGTATGTGTGTGCGAGTGTGCACCTGAGCATGTCTTCTTCTTTTCTTTTGAAAAAATCTATCTCGAAGTGGGTGAAATGAGTGCATTGAATATTACCATTGTTCTTAAATTCTGTCAGAATATTTGGCTTTGCGTGCAATGCATCAACATGAAAGCTATATGTTGCTGTGGCAAAGAATGTATGATGAAAGAGAGAGAGAGAGCGAGAGAAGTGCAGACAAAGTGAATGTCTAATTCAATTTAAGAGTTTCTTCTCAAATCACAGCCATATTGCAATTTATTCATTATAAAGTTTCCCACAACACTTCCTTTGGGAGCAGCAGACTTTCCTATTTTACATGATTTAGCTGATGATGACCCACACTTTTATAGTATTTGCACTTTGTTTCTTATTTACTTTTTCTTTCACCAGTAGCTTTTAAACAAAATTAAACTTCGATTTTTCTCTAAAATTGCTAGATCTCGCCAAATCAACAAACACAGTCAAATGATCTGTAAACATTAGAGTTCTAAGTCTTGACTTTAGGGCTAATGGGCAAAACAACAGGAACACTTCTGCAATCCATTGCATTCATTTAACAATGTCATAGGATATGGAGTTATATAGACATTTCTATATCGGGGTGTACAAGTCAATCACCTTCATGTATACAGCATGAGGAACAGAGCAGAACAAAGGGAAGTGACTTGACTGAGTTCTTCTCTGATACACTCAAGAAAACATCACATTCTTGACACAATCAATACTTCTTTAACTCAACTATATTTTGCAGGCTACTGCACTAGTTTGCATGATGCTGTTTATGGATCATTGGTAATTAAACTTAATCCACTTTGCAAAGTTTTTAAAAAACTCTTTAAAAAGCCGGTTTTGTCAGTGTCAATACTTTTTTCCACGTGTAGCCCCAAACTACACAATACACATTACTGAAAAGGAGTGTCAAAATAATTCTTTGGGCTTTTCCTTTAGATCACATCTCAGTTATTAAGCAAAGACAGCGATACGCTTTCTGTACCGTCCCTTGTTCTTGTAGTTGGCTCACACATAAATGTCTTTTCTGGATGCACTCCCTGTGAGCACAGTATGGAAACGACCACAAGTGGTTGGAGTGACTTGTGTGTGTGTGTGTGACTAAAAGTAAAAACTGAGGCTGTGTTAATTAAACTAGCTTTTGTGAAACTAAAGCCACAGAATCCACTTTCTCGGTTCAAGACATGAAGAATTGTGTGATCATGATAACAACCTTTCTCTTCTGCTCTTGCTCTAAACTAAAGCTGCTCTCCGTCACCAGGTACTTTCTCTCTCTGGAATGTTTTTCAACCCTTCAAGTGCTTTTTCACGAAGGCCAGAGAGGTATTGAGGGGGCTTCAGGATTGTGGCGGAGTAAAGATCGGTTAAATTAGTCCACCTCCCGCCCAGACGCTTCTTTTATTCTATGGGTCTGCACCTCCCTCCCTGTTTGCCCACATAAATTGGTCTCTCTCTGCTTTCTGTCTCTTTCCTTTCTCCTACACAACCATCCATCTGGACTATGAGAAAGAGGAGGGAACAGGAATTTCAGTAATAATATCACAAGTTGGTCTACTGAAATGCCTATTTTTTTTTTACAGTGCTCAGGCTCTATATGTTTACATTTTTAAGATTAAAGTAAAAAAGCTGCAGTTACAGCCCCAGTTGGCTGTTGAACTATTTACAATCCAAAAGTGACATCTGCTGGTTGAATGAATGAACTCTTTACATGCACGTTCAGACTTTATGTCACGCTTTTAAGATTTCAAGGAACGTCTCTGCTGTCAATGTGTTGTACAAGATGAAACGTTTAAATTTTTTCAAAAACATAGGTAATTGTTTTGGCAAATGAAGATAGTGAGACAGGATTCAGATTCCTGGCAACCAGCGGGGAGACGTTTATTGCTTGCTCAAGAATACAATTCTTTACACAACAAGTTCAACATTTCTAGTCTGAAACAAGTCTGAATTATATACCTCCCTTCACGTTAATTTTCCAACAATCATATATATATATATATATATATATATATACAGTCAGGTCCATACATATTTGGCTCTGTACACCACCTCAATGGATTTTGAATGAAACAATCACAATGTGCTTTAAGAGCAGACTTTCATCTTTAATGTGAGGGTCTTTACATCCACATCAGGTGAACGGTGTAGGAATTTCAACATTTTAATACTTGGTTGCAAATCCTTTGGAGTCAATGACAGCCTGAAGTCTGGAACCCAGAGACATCACCAGACGCTGGGTTTTATCCCTGGTGATGCTCTGCCAGGCCTCTACTGCCACCGTCTTCACTTCCTGATGCTTCTTGGGGCATTTTCTCTTCTGTTTTGTCTTTAGCAAGTGAAATGCAGCTCAATTGGATTTCAGGTCAGGTGATTGACTTGGCCATTGCAGGACATTCAACTTCTTTGCCTTAAAAAGCTCTTGATTGTTTCATTTATAATCCATTGAGGTGGTGTACAGAGCCCAAATGATGAAAATTGTGTCAATGTCCAAATATGTATGGACCTAACTGTATATACATATACATATATATATACATACATATACAGGACTGTCTCAGAAAATTAGAATATTGTGATAAAGTTCTTTATTTTCTGTAATGCAATTAAAAAAACAAAAATGTCATGCATTCTGGATTCATTACAAATCAACTGAAATATTGCAAGCCTTTTATTCTTTTAATATTGCTGATTATGGCTTACAGCTTAAGAAAACTCAAATATCCTATCTCTAAATATTAGAATATCATGAAAAAGTATACTAGTAGGGTATTAAACAAATCACTTGAATCGTCTAATTAACTCGAAACACCTGGAAACACATTTTCAAATGTTTGATTTTGTTTTGCTGTTATAAATCTTTTTTTTAACTTGGTCTGAGGAAATATTCAAATTTTATGAGATAGGATTTTAGAGTTTTCTTAAGCTGTAAGCCATAATCAGCAATATTAAAAGAATAAAAGGCGTGCAATATTTCAGTTGATTTGTAATGAATCCAGAATGCATGACATTTTTGTTTTTTTAATTGCATTACAGAAAATAAAGAACTTTATCACAATATTCTAATTTTCTGAGACAGTCCTGTATATACATATATATACATATCAAAATACATATATAAATATATATATTTGAATATATTTATATATACATATATGAATATATATGTATATATATACAAATATATTGTGTCATTATGCGTCATAACAGCCTCATTGTTTCTTGAAAAAAGATTGAGTGGCAGTCAATTCTTTAAGAAATCATAAACATTTGTCTCTTTAGATGATTTGGTCATCATTTCTGGAAGTTATTTACATAAATGTATTTATATATAAACATACAATGTACATGTCGTGGAGGGGTGGAGGGGGACTGTGAATCTCCTCTTTATTTAACACAACAATGTGTAATTATTTATTACAGCGACCAAATCTCTTTCAGCTTCTTAGTATGTACACATGTGATTAATGTGTTTTATTAATACAACTTTCAGTCAAAAGGGAGTACTGATGGTGAACATGACTTGTTTGCAATATGTAATGCTCTTAATGAGAACATTTTTTAAAAAGCTGCTGCACTTCATTTCTTTGTAATCAGTAAATCCAACCACAAAAATACATACGGTTCATAGACATGGTTTTAGCTCTTTGAGAAATGAACAGCTCTATATTGCAGTGTGTTTACTTAAATATATTAGATTAGAGAGAAGGGTTTTAACCACACTAATCTGACAAGATACAATTCATCATACACTTTGTCAATCACACAAAAACACATACTTGCTTACTACATATATCATTTGACATTTCTACACATTACAAAACAAAAAAACACAACAAAATGATTGTATTTGAAATCAAGACTTGGGAAATGTCTTGACTGGGGGTTTGAGGCCAAAAGTGAAATAGTATATGAAGACATGTCTGAAAGTGCGATCCCTGAGGCCATATATGAGTGGGCTCAAACACTTCGGGAAAATGATAAGAGTTAAAAAGAGAACGTACTGAATTGTAATGGCCAAAGACAGATTCTTGTTCAACATGCTGGTGGAGTTTATCATATTAAAGAGAGTAGAGGTGAGACACAGGCATAACTGAATCAGATGCAAAAGCATCGTCTTATGTGGCTTACTGGAGTTACGGACAGTGGACGAGGCTGACTTCACAGTAATCATCACAGCAATGTATGTGTAGATGGCAACCATGCACACTATTACGAAAAAAGCAATGGTGAAGTCCCTATTTATAGTTGAATACATTTGCAGCTGGAAGATGTGTCTGTGGCAGCTCCTTCGCACAGTGAAGCCCGATTTCTCCAGACTGATAAATAAAAAGAGCAGCGCGAACGAGTCTAAAGAGGCAACTGTCCACATAACAGCAATGGCCACTTTTGTCAACCTGGTGGTGAACATATTGGCGTGCCTCAGAGGAAAACAAACGGCAACGTACCTCTCGACAGACATCACAGCGAGGTTGAGGGGTGATATTTTAACAGTGATGCGTACGACCACTGTGATCATAAGACAAACAAAGCTGATCATTCTGATCAAGGTCACGGCAAAGATGTACAGCAACATTATCCCAAAGAGCTGCAGAGACTCAGTG
This sequence comes from Pseudoliparis swirei, assembly GCF_029220125.1. Lineage (NCBI taxonomy): Eukaryota > Metazoa > Chordata > Actinopteri > Perciformes > Liparidae > Pseudoliparis > Pseudoliparis swirei. The sequence goes on along the minus strand of NC_079390.1, from coordinate 9,776,214 downwards.
AGGAGCAGATGACCAAACAGCATATAGCGGGGAGACTCCAGGAGGAGAGGCTTGCTCAGCAAGGCATACAGCATGACAGCGTTTACATAGAGAAAGAGAAAACATGGCAGCATAGACAGCAGAACTTTGAATGATGTCTGAAACCGCATGACCTGGATAACTTCTGTTGTGTTATTCATGACCACGTCGGCATCATGCAGCGTCTGTAAAGGCACGGCACATAATCACATCTCATGGAGTCGTGATCCACATTAGAGGAATCTTAAATCCTGGTCAGGTTGATTGTGTTAAATCATATCTTAAATAAGCATGTTGGTCTGAAAGCAAAGCCACAATTTCAGTCAGTAAACAATATAGACAGCATCCCAATAAATGAAAACATTTCAGAAATGCATATAAACATATGAAGTTGACAAACAGATGGAGACACGCGACTCACATTTTACTGATCTGGACTTCATTTGACATTAAAAGTCTGTGGAACACATCTCAAGAATGAATCAACCTCCACTACATCATGTCGGTTTTATAAGTAATCTTCGTCATGACATCATCAACTGTGTCAGTTTAACCAATCAAAGCTCTGCTTTGGTTATGCTTTTTTTTTAAGGAGTTTGAAAAGTTGTGAAAAAGTGCAGTTTGGCAAAATCCCTAGATATTCACCCAGGGGTTGACTACATGCAGAGCTACTGCATTAACTACAAATAAATGCATTAAAAACATTATTTTGCATTTAATCAGTCTGAATTGTGTATACTTTAACAGTGAACACTAAATAAGCCACATGAATAACACAAAGTCAAACAAACCAAATAACAAAGTGATGTGAGATTGGGGTATTGAAAAATATATGCATGAACACAATACAAGGACTAGAAAAACAATCAAACACAAATCTTCTTTACTTCAATTTTATCGCACCATTTCTATAAAATTATCTTTAAAATTGCATATGGCCACAGGTTGGAAATTGCATTAAAAGTACCTTTCATACCGACTCTTTACCTTCAGCCTTTTGATGAAGGTAAAGCTGGAAATATCAGCCTGCAAACATTTTTGTACATTTATTATATGATGAAAATGTTTTAATAAAATGGCAAATTCAGTTGGCCTGTAGGTAGTGGCCAAGTCCTAAACCGAAATGCATTTAGGTCTAAACACAACATATAGTGGCCCCAGATGGATTAAGGGTATCACTCAAATGTTTATGTTTGTGTCACATTTCCTTGCGTGTTGTCCCCGAGTGCTCATGTTCCCAGGTCTTCTTTAATCACTACAACACATTTGATAATACGCTCTGGTCTGTTATAGTAATTGCACCGCTGATCAATTCCTTGTCATGTGTGTACTTCAGTACCACATCAAAGTGGATAGCTACTCCATGTTTATGAGGCTAGAGTTGTGCAATTCACACATTTGAGTTTAGTTTAATTGTGATGCCTCTTTATTGCAGATTATCATTTGTTGCATTAAAAATATGTTTTTTAGACCCAGCAACTAGTTTCTAGTGATTACCTGGCCTCATTAACACACAATGTTGCAACGTGACAATGTAGTTTCTAGTATACAGGAAGAAAATACAGATTTTTATTATTGACATTGTCTGTGGCACTGTACTGAATTATTTCAATGTTTTATCTTGTCGGCCACTAGTAAATGCTGCCCTTTTCTGCTTTAACTTTATCCCCATACATGCTTTTAAGACCTTGCTGAAAATGTTTAGAGTACAGATTATTCATGAGGCCCCAAATCATGCCACCAAAATACTTCTGTTCAGAACAACATGCCAGCTTTGTTTACAGACTCATAATGATCTCAGTGACTGCAAGTCTTTGGAGGACAGTCATTAATAATTCAAATATTTGTTTTGCACATAATTGCAATAAATCGGTGGGTGTTGATCCATGGAGGGGGAATTAAATCCTGCCTTTTAGTCCCTGGAGTGAATCAGGCACAATGAAGAAAAACATGTCAGCTTCTTATTAGAGAACCCTTTAAAACTTTGTTTTCCACTTTTCTTTCAGCTGCTTCGTGACATTTTGTTTACCACATGCAGGAGAATAAGTCTTATGAGAGCAAAAATAAATCCTTTATACAAAGTGCAGGTTTTTAATGTTGGTTAAAGTGTTGAGAAAATCATTATAAAACACATTTTATTAAGTTAATGAACTCAAAATAAGTGGACTCAGGTGTGCAGCATCATTCTTTACAACACTCATGGTTATTACATGTTCATTTAAACACTCCATCTTGAAAAGCATATTCATAAAATGTTCTTATTTATTATTATTAACCATAACACCGACACATATTTTAGATTATTGTGTAGCGCAAGAGGCTTTCCTTAATCTGGCAAACTGTTTGCGACCTCCAGGCCAAAGAACCCGATGCAGAACAACAAGCAGTCAGTCTGGTCATGTGGAAACGGTTCAATGGAGAGGAATTCAAATGTAGACTGGACATCAGAATTTCATTCAAAAATATTTTATGTAAAACAAACACCTAAACCATAAAGTGGCAGAGCAATAAAGACTAACGGTGGGGTAGATCTTCCCTGATTGCTGAAACCAGACTCTGGTGTCAGCTGCGACCAGCTTTCAAGTAGTACTTGAATGCTGCTTTCTGAACAGCAGTGAGTGAAAGGAAACTGTGATTCATCTTCCAACACATTAAAACATTTCTAATGTAAAGTCGGATTTGGGAGTTTAAATGTGTGTTATAATATTTGGGTGCACATGATGGAAAACTAGAATATACTCCTAATAGAGTTCTCTCTATGTTGGTCACTTAAACTAAATAATTAATGTGTCTTGCTGCATGTCATTTTAAAATAACTCCCACATTTAAAATGATCACAATATCTTTTTATTACATTTACCAAATATACAAGCATGGGTGACATTTTAGCTCCATCAATCTTATATCATTAATTTTATTCAAACATTACAAACACATATGATGCAATCACTCAAAATCAAAAAAAATCAAACAAGGAGCCAATTACTTAAAAAATATATATATGTAAAGGAGAAATCAAATCCCAGTGTTTTGAAATAGAAATAAGGCAAAGCCCAAAAGCAAATTATCTACATTACGAAAGCAAAAAAATAAAAGAATGTGGTTTGCTGTATTTTCCTTAATTCGCTTTTTAATTGTACAAGAATGTGAATGAATCTTGAAATATTTCCTCTATGGTCGCTGGCTTAATACAGACTGAAAACTGGAAATTAGCTGTGGAGAGAGTATTCCAAAATTATTAAACGAATTTGTTTTAATTATATTATAAATACACAGTACATTTCTGTCAATCTAAATGTTCATCCAATAATTACATTTTCACTGTTAGAATCTTATGATTCTATTTAAAATGGTTATCATTATGTTACATATAATCAGTAAGTTAGAAGTTTACTTACCACAGGTATCCTTCCTTAAAGTCAGTGAATTTGTGTCGGACCATAAATGTTGCTAGAGCATCTGCTACCTAGCAACAGATGACAGAATCTGTATCAAACAGCTGAACATACACAATACAACTTCTAAACTGAAATCAAGAAGTGACAGTAAAACAAAAAATCTCTCTAAGTGTGCATGAGGTCTGGCATATCAACAAACATACAGCAATTTAGAAAGAGTCACAGGACATGTTTGGGGAAACAGCCATTACTTTTTCAGGTGCGTCCTCATGGACAGCATGACCACACTGAGGGAGGACCTGCAGCTGAAACTTCCCTGTGGACAAACAGTCAGATTGTGGATACATGTGAGGTGGATCTGTTCTACTGTATGACAACCAAAATAATGGAGGAAAAAGAAGAAATGGAAAATCAGCAGAAAATGTTGATTTGTGCTTCTTACCTTGCATCTGTCCGATAGTAAGGTCTTTGTCAAGCCTGTCCACCCCTGTACAATGGATCAAGTCAGGGGTGAAATTGTGCAGTGAATGGCAAAATTGCTTGGAAGAAGAATGGTTTGTATTCATCCAAACTAGTGTGGCTGCCATGAAACTCCATTTAAACTGCCAACCAAACACTTTTGTACCAGCTAATAATTTAGGGAGAAACCGTGAAAGATCTCACCTGCGAGCAGAAGCAGTTTTGGCACGGGGCAGGTGAGAAAGAGAGCAGACAGGCCTCTGAACCAGCCATCCCAGTATTTTTCCGTATTTGACAGCTCTACTCGCCAGGTGAAAATACTTTCCTTTTTTATCTGTATGGAAGGAATCAACGCTTTAGGTACGTTCCAACCTCTCACATACACGTTACGGTAAGACAACAAGTTAAAGACAAGAAAAACCTCTTGGTCATCCTCCTTCATTCTTTTCTTGTTGGACTCTTCCTCCAGCTCTTCACCCACTTCCTCTTCCTCTTCTATTATACCTTCAATGTTGTTCGACACAGCTGGACGACGGCTGGGGGATTCCTCACATCTGGGAATATCAGAAGAGACCAAATGAACATTTGAGGACATAGAACTTGTAAAACCATGCAGGACTCAGCCTACAGATGGAAGACAGAGGAGACGTACTTCTTCACCTGGCCTCCCATTGACACTCTTGCCGACTCCATGTTTCGGATCTGGCCACTCTTCACACTGAAAGAAAAAGGTGAAGACATTTCTTAGACACTTGTTAAACTATTACTAGTCAAATGAAACGAGCTAGATGGCATGCAAACTTGAACATCTAAATTCCATGAATGGAGGCAATTAAAATTGGACAATTAAAAGACGTTGTGTCCAAGCCGACGGTTGTCCAACAGTGAAATGCTTACAACAAGGCTTTCAAAAGCACTGTTTGTTGACATTAACCAAATTACAGATACGTTTAATTTGGTCCAATCCTACATCCAAGATGCGACAGTATCACCAACTGTTTCAGGATTACCTCCACTCAATGGCATTCTCCAGAGATTTAAATGTCTTTGGGCGACTTCTGAGGAAATTCTGCATACTGTTCAAAGCATCCATTGCAGTACCTGAGTGCAATTAACAAAACATAAAGTGTCATTAATACATCGAGTAATACTATACTGAGCTATTTTCATATGAACAATTATTGTATAAATTCACTGATAATTTAAAGTAGTAAAATCAACCTGTTATTTGGTCAACTCAGTCATACATTGCAACATATCTATTGTACTTTATTCGAGCAAGTACTTACCTTCTACCACGTCAATGACACAGAGGCCAAGCAGGGATGGAATATGATTGGCAGCGGCTGTGTGAACTGCAATGGCCCCACCCATGCTGTGTCCAATAACCATGATCGGAGGTGGGTTCTCTCCATAGAGCACCTCCACCACTTTGCCAATGTCCCTTTTGGTAGAATAAAAATGTTAAAAAGCATTAGTGTTTCTGAGAGTACAGTCTAAAAACTCAGTGTATTTAACAATCAATTATTTTATTTCTATTTTAAAACACATTCATCAACAAGTCATTAATGCAAATGTAAACCACCAGTAGAGCACAACAAAGTCTCAAATCACTCTCTCCCTCCTAGGACACGTGAGAGCACATCCCTGCCTCTAGCTGGGAAACTAGAAAACAGAGCTGACAGAGCGTGACTTGATCCTCCTGACTGGCCCAATCTGCAGATGATTGACGCCCCCTCTGACTTCCCATTATTTTCTGTGATTCAAGGCAAAGCTTTTCTTCAGAGTGTGCGGTTCACTTGCGCACACAACAACTTACTTTGCCATCGTGTCCGCAGACAGATCATCAGGGTTTTTCACCTTGGTGTCGCCTGCAGGTAATGAGAGAATTTCATTTCACTATTTATCCACCGAAGGACACACATATGCAAATAATCTATGTTAAGAGTTTCCGCATTCCCCTGCCACGGGTCAAAACTTTATTATCAGAAGCGTCCTGTTTTTTTGTTGTAGTATGTACTTTTGACTAATCACGGCAGGTTTTAGTTATACACAGGTAAACGGTCCATGGAGAGCACAACATAGGCAGAATGCATTGGCCAAAATACAATCTCAGAACCCTACCGGCTATCGACGGACAATATATTAGCTTTTTATTGGTTCACAATTAGCTTGTAAACTTGCTATTGGTTTGATAGGGGTTATAATACTACTTCAAACTGACAAATCTCCATCAAGATCTTAATTTTCTAAACAATAAATAAAATGTCTCCTTACTAATCTTATCTAATTTGACAACACATATTTACCATGAGCTCGAAGGTCCATCGCCACCACCCTGCAGTTGATCCTGCTAAATATGACAGCCTGCCAAAACACATACAGGAACCATTGAAATCTAATAGTATACAGCATAACATGCTAAAACTAGAATGGGCACTCGGTAGAGCGCATACCTTCGCATATCACAAGATTGGGCATTGAATTATGAACATGTTGGCATTAGTTGCATGCCAATTGGATACAAATTGACCGTGCTATGGTAAAAAGAAGATGTTGACATTTTCATGACCTTGACCTTTGACCCGATCGATCCCAAAATCTAATCAAATGGTCCCCGGATAATAACCAATCATCCCACCAAATTTCATGCGATTCGGTTTAATACTTTTTTAGTTATGCGAGTAACACGCATACGAATAAATAAATAAATAAATAAATACACGGCGATCAAAACATAACCTTCCGCATTTTCAATGCGAAGGTAATAAAAGGACAGCTCCATAACTATTCCATAACATGTTGGTTTTTAAACATATGATTGATATAGCAGTTATGAGGTTATAGAGTTCCTGTTGTAGTTATTGTGCTCACAGTAAACACTGCCCAGGAGAGTGCAGAGTGTCCTCCTCCATGAAGAAGAAGCAGCACGGGACCGTGGGCACCGCTGCAGTAAACTCTGAAAATGTTCAAGGTGGTCAAGGAAAACGATACCAGAGCTGTGGAAGTTACACAATAAGTAGATGCTGCTGAAAAGAGAAACAACATTGATTGTATAAACTGCTTAGTTGAAGTGATATGGCACACTGGTATAAAGAAGTATATATCTGAAATGACCTAGTTGGTTTTTGAATGCTCTGGGTGATTGCCGCATCGAAGTTTCAATAATTGATGCTTACTTTTTTTTTAGACAAACACAAGCAGTAGTGAAGGATATATCTTTGCCATTTTCATTTTCCACCTCAACATATTCCATGGTTTCAAAGTACTGACTCCAGGACAGGGGGGAGAAATCTCTCTTTCGTCCAGGTCTGTATGGAAAAAATAGGAGTATTAAAACACACAGCGCAATACATCTTTGAATGTTAGATGAAGAAACCATAATTCACTGCTTCATTTATTACATCTTCACCTCAGGCTTCAAGCATCCACACATATAACTGAGTGTGTTTATTGATCTGGTTGCTGGCTATTTATTTGACTGGTAGACAGAGACTGATGACTTTTTAATGGTTCAACTTCATGTTTTAGGGTTTTGCGTGTTGGTGTGGTTTCAGTTTTTTTGCACACACTCAGGAGAGCTTGGACACGGATTCATTCACATCCCTGTCCAGGTGTGTAAGAGATGTACATTTCTAATAACCATTTCTAACAAAAGCAAAACCATGCTCATACAACTAGTGTATGGTTATGTTATAAAGTCATAAACAGCCCTTATAAAAAGGAAGTGGACTGGAAACTGGAGGTGGCCCAAACCCTGCAGCTGGACCTATTCACAATCACATGTAACTTAACTTATCTTTGGAGACTTCTTCCCCGTTTAAGATGAATTTCTTCAGACCGAAGCTTTTTGTGTGTCTCAAACGCTCACTCTTACCCTGACGTATCTAACGCTAAACTAATCTTAGTTGAGATCAATGGGTACTGCCTGATTGAACTGTGTGTGTATACACACATGTATGTATGTGTATATATATATATACATACATATATACACACATATATATATAAACATACATATATATATACACACATATATATATATATATAAACATACATACATATATACACACATATATATATAAACATACATATATACACACATATATATAAACATATTCTCTCTGGCTCTCTTCGAAGGCGGTCGCATTTTCTCTCCCTCTCCTCCCCATGACCTTCCCTTCCCTGCTTGGCTTCTCTCGTCATGTCTTGTCTTGTTTTATACTTGAGAGACTCTCTCCTCATCGCTCTTCGAACTAAAAACCATGGACCGATCAACTGATCATCTGATCAACTGGTCTCTCAACGCAATTGACACCGTCTTCTCGGCGAAGCTTGGGTTGGGAACCTGCCCGTCCTGCCGGGCGTTGCAGCTGGTTACACGATGGGCGTGTCGTGTGCCTAGCAGCCCTTTCCGTGGAGGCGTAGATGACATCTACCTATTCGAACTATGATTACAGGATTTCTGCTGTTTGGATTTGGCGTTGCCCTGGTTTATCGGAAAATTAAGGAAGCGGTGACAGCCGTTAAAAGCCCCTAAGGCTGCCCGACGAAATTGGATCGATTTGAAAAATGGGAGGAAAGTGGTGGAATAGTAGGTGCGCAAATTGGATGTAGCTGCTGGAAGACCAAACAATCCCAATCTGATCTGCTTTCGGCTCCCTCAACCAGAACGGGCCTTGGCCAAGGCCGTTACTGGAACAACAACAACAACAACTCTCCTGAAGACCTCTGAAGTGAGAATCTCTCATTCCCTTCCCCCGATCCACAGACACCTGTGGTTGTTTTCTCCCAGGACCTTTCAAGGCTATCTCCATGGCAACGACCATCTTGCGGACTGAGAACTCTGTCTGTTGTGGCCTGGGGGAGGACGACATACCTGAACACGCACACGAACTTTCAATAATACTGATTTGCATTCACTACCCCCCTCCCCCCATCCCACGCCTTCGCCTGCTTTTTACCCCCAGTGTGACCGGACGGGGCTGTGGCTGGCGCTGCTGTGATGGCGCGGACCGGCTGGCTGCTTGTCGGTGCTGGTTACCTTCTGCCCCAATGGATGGGCTTAGATCACCCAGTTGTTGGATTACCTCCCTCCCCTTCCTACTCGTTGCAAGTCATGTCTAAAATGTATGTGCTTATGTGCTAAGGTGTTTTTTTCCTGCTCCCACACTGTACCCCTCTCGGGGCATAGTCGGGGGGTTGGTGTTTTTTCTCGCCTTCTTCCCTCATGTTATGCTGTAATCTTTCATCCACCCTTTCTTGTAATTTCGATGCTTTTGTACCTGTACTCTGGCAAACGACAAATAAATATATCAATCAATCAATCAAAACATACATACATATAAACATACATACATATATATACACACATATATATATACACATACATATATATACACACATATATATAAACATACATATATATATATACACACATATATATATATTATATACACACATATATATATATACACACATATATATATATACATATATATAAATACATATATATATATATATATATAAATACATATATATAAATACATATATATATATAAATACATATATATAAATATAAATGCATATATATAAATACATATAAATATATATATATATAAATACATATACATAAATACATATATATATAAATACATATATAAATATATATATCGTTTTCATCAGAAGCGTTTTCCGCATGTGTTGGTCAAATCTCTGGTGGCAGTAGCAGCGTTAGCTAGCTAATGTTAACTAACGCTGTTCTTTAAAAAGCTGTAACGATACGAGTCCAACGGAACAGAGAGCTCCTGGTTTGATGGTGTATAGTAAACATAACGACGATAGACGGGCAGCAGCGCTGACAGATGCTGTTAAGTCGCCAGATAACTCACCCCATTTTCATTTTGGAGCTGGACTGGAAGCCCCCTGCCATCGGAGGTCTGGGGGGTAACAGGTTTAAATGCAACTGTTTCTCCATGTTGTCGAAAGCGGGGTCGGTCTCCGTCAGGAACTGTTTAATGCGACCTTCCCTCTCTTTCGCAGCATATGATTTGTTTTCCTGAAACCTCCACCGACGCTAGCCAGGCATTGGATAGATGTCAGCTAAAGCTAGGGTATCGTTTCTCTGACAGGCTAACGGTTAGCCTCCTTTTCTTCTTCTGCTGCTGGGATTATTTTGGTCGGCCTCTTCTTCTACGGTCTCTTTTTGTAGTAGTTTAGCACGGAACGTGTAAAGCATTACTGCCACCTATTGACTACGAATCCCCCTATAACGCATCAGTGGTTCACACGATCATATTGGACATTGGGAAAGATTGTATAATAGGAACAAATGCCTCGTTTTTCATACTTTATTTGACCAAATAACTTTTTTGTATTTTCTGCACTTGCCCAAACTGACAGAAGTGAGAACATTTCAAGAAATAAAAACTACAAATATGTTTTTTCAACAGTTGCTGTAATTTCCCCCACATTACTGGAAAGTTACGACATACAAACAGGAGCACATTTTAGGATAATGTGATATCCTCTATCTCACATTAGCCTAATATTGAACACAAGGTGGCACCAGTACACACTTTGCCCATTTAACTGAGCCATATGAGGAGCAAAGGTCAGGATATATTGTCCCAGCACTAATTTTGTTTTTTTAAATTGTGTCTCACACAAGTCCATCAACTTTATCATATTGTACCAACAGATAACCCTTAGAAGTGGCTTGTTAATGTGTGGATAAAACAAATGTAAGCAGTCTTCCCTGTTGGTGACTTCACGAGGAATATCTAAATTACTAATACTAATAATAATGGTAATGAAACGGTGTGTTGCATGCCATGGTTATGATCACACAGAACTGCATATGAATGAATTCTATAGTTGCAGTTTAAGTCCTGTAATGTGACACTGTTATTCAATGGGAGACACTTGAGTTACTTGTTAATTCAGTTACATAAAAAGTGTGTTGAGACAGCTGATCGTCTAAAGTAATAGAGTTGCTAATTTGATTGTGAGAGGCACAAGCGAGGACACAAATAGGTGAAAGTGAATAAGCTAGTTAAACATTGGAACAAAGAGGCCTTCAAAGATCATGAGGAGGACTGAGGTGATAATCCTCTCCATTGATCGGCACCGACACAATGCAGAAGCGGGGCGACTTTGAGGTTACACCCTCTCAGCTGGGTGTCAGACAAAAGCTATTTGAGTTATTTTTCTTTCATGCTATTCTGTAGTTATTGTGTTGTTGAAGTGTTATTTAAAATATAATTCAAGCTCTAAGTGATGTGAACTAAAGTTTCCATTGTTGCTACCAAGATGCTCATTACAAACAAATAGCAACTTGTGAAGAACATTTATTGAATATTCAGCTCAATGCATTAGTTTGTTATAGAGCCTTTCTGTCCAACCATCTGAGTGGATGGTTATTCCAGTTATGGCCAACAGAGTGCACGTATATGTGGAGGATGTGACCCATATTGTTCCACGTGGACCACATTCAGATGGCAGATCATGTGTGTTCTCTGACAGTAAAAACATTTCATGGACAGGTGCTTGAAAGCCCTTTTACTTTGACTTAAGCCATGGTTGTTAGTGGACAAAATTAGGGGGTGATGCAATCCTTTTTTTCATAAAAATATTTTTAGTGAGATGTTTTTTATAATATTTGTATTAGCCTTGATTTGGATTACATCAACGTTTTTATAATGATGCAAATCTAACTTTGTTTTGGTGTAATATACAATTTACTTCTTGAAAGCTTAAGGATAGACAACTATAGAAACATTCTACACTGACAGACTATAGATGTGTATCAGGCCCTGACGCCCTGTTGCTTATCCTGATTGTTAGGCTAAATTAGATTTGTTTATTACTAAACATAGGGCAATCACATCTGAATAATTTATATTCAGTAGAATATCTTGAAACTTTCAAGGTTGGAATGTATTGAATTATCTAGGACCCCCAATGTGTAGATCCTTTGTCTTTTTTCTATAAGCTTACACAAGAACAATGGTAGTAAAATCTACGTATGAACAATTAGCAAACAGCTGAGTTGTTCCTGGTCCTGCCATTTGTTGTCTCATATCTTCACATGTGCTTTGAAATACTGCATGTCAAAATGTATTTTAAAAGTTTTTGATGAAGTTGATTGAAAACCCCGAAAGCATAAAGATGGTACAAATGGATGGGATTTGGTAACAAGTAATAATTATACACAACTAATTAGGATTAAAAGCAACACTTTATTTCAAAGACATTAAATTAAAGTCTTGCTGGTTCAGGTTATTTCCTTTAATCCCTACTAATTAGTTGGTAGGACAGAAGTTGGCTCTGTGAATGAGGAAAACAAGCAATATCATCCACCACTAACCTTGCAGTGACGCAGTGGCTGCCTTTATTTATAGTGTAATGGTGTTTATTTATAGTGTAATGGAGATTAGCTGTTTCACAGCACTGTTTCAAAGTTCGTGGTATTTAAAGTTCAAGCGAACAGAGTGGTCACGGGACTCTGCCTGCTCAGTTTAATTCTCAGAGAGTGTAGGCGAGGTCACTGTAAACTGGTTAAAGCCGGACCAGCAACTTGTTTACTGGTCTGACAGGACAGCTTAAAGGTTGTGTTCTGTGTAAACTGCATTTAGGGTCAAGAAAGCAGATGTTAAAAGCCCCTCACCTCCTCTTCTTAACCAGTATTGAGATTAACTATATCCCATAATTGCCTTGCAAATTGGATAATTAAAGAAAAAAATAATGAGTGCCTTTAATCTCTTTGTCCAAACAATGTATTTACACGTTTTCGTTCTATATTTCACTCACTTCAGGAATTTCTACTGTATGTTTCATTTAAGAAGAACACTATTACTAATAATTGAAATAAGAACTATATATAATGAAAATAATTTGACCTCTACACATTAAAGTCTTAACATTATTGAGACACATGCAGCATTAAGGTAGTCAGGTTAAGCATCAGTAAACGGGGAACAAACGGTATGCATATCACAGTGTGAAGAAATAGTCGGGAGGTTTTGGCACATGAAGCAGCAGGTGAAACATTAGATCAGAGGAGACAGTTTTGCACAGTCAACCCTATGACGTAAGCTGGAGCCTGAAATAAAGCTTCCATGGAAAGTCACATGTGTGGAGACATGCACACGCAGCACTCCAACACCCGCCTCACAAAGTGTCTGCCCTTTCTAACCCTTTCTTTGAAACATCTCGTCCTCTCATTGCGAGATGTCTGCTCGCCTGGACAGATGCTAATGGCTAGAATGATGACATACAGATGCAGAGTGCATCCACCCACCCTCGTTCCCCGTATGGATTGGCTGAGGAGCATGGCTGTTCCTTTGCCTGGAACATTTTGTTACTTTATTATTTGCAGGGAGGAGGGACGAGGGCATTCCTAAATCTCCTCAACTAGTCTTTTATTACGCGCGGGGCACTGACTCCAAGGAAAGGAAGTAGGACAAAAGTTATCCACTATAGAGCTCTTGTCAGCTAGTGAAATGCCCCATGAAAGCATTTAGGGAATTCAGACCGGCCTCTCTGTCTGATTGGCCACTTATATCAACCAATAGAAACATGAGATATGTTCCTTGATGTCACTGGAGTAATATGAGCTGCTATCTACACATTTTATGTAGTGTTAAATACACTTTAAGGTCTGGGTTTAAAGCTGATAAATACATTCCAAATATTTTCACGTTTAAAAAATAAATGTGAAAATATTCTCAATGAAATATGTGCTTGTAGTGTATGAGTCCATGCCAGGACGCCTCGATGACACTGTTAGGAACAGATCAACAAGTGCTCAGATATCCGTCTGTGTCCCGCAGGCTGGTAAACATGAGATATACATAACAGGTGGGAAAAACTGGTCATGCTTTCCAGCAGTCATGTGCAAAAGGTGCTTATATAATCAGCAGCGTCTGCTTATCCTGCAACACAAATCACACAGCATGGGACGAGGACACAGGAGGGACTAACTGCCGAAAGGACTGTATATTCTTTCTCTGTGCTGGATTATAACTTTCCTGGAAAACTATCTCGGTAAACTCTCACACAGTAATTCTTAAACAATTACTTTCATGACCAATGAAAAATACCAATGGAAAAAAGAGCTTGAACTCAAAAATGTTTTGTGTCTCTGCTTCAGTTACACTGTATTACTCAGCTATCATAAGGATACAGCTGTTAATGAAATATGTGAAACCAACAATACAAATTCTCCTAGGATGACCAGTAAATGATAAATGTTTGTTTTTGAAGTGAGTGGCGGTATGCTGAGTGACTCCCCTCAAACAGCGGTTATGGCCCAAAGCATTTCCATAACAGAAACGCCTCCAAATTCCAGAGTACTCAAAGAAACTTGAAGCTTACGGGCATGAACAATGTTTAGCATGAAGATATATTTTTGTACACGCAAGTACAATCATGTTTTTACCACAGTTAATGTAGGTATGTGGATGTTGTGAGATTCTGTGTGTGTCTGTCTTGAGCTGAGTGATGACTTCCTTTTACGTGTGTTGTTTGATATACACAGGGCTCCCGGGGGAAGTGCAGATTTTTCGATTCATCAACCTAGACGTAGAAATGGTTGGCATCAAGCCCAAAGACGCGGTGCCCTCTGCGGCGGTGAAGTTCTTCGGTGCTGGCGCGGCGGGCTGCATTGCTGACCTCATCACCTTTCCATTGGATACCGCAAAAGTCAGACTACAGGTTAGAAGCAGGAGACACAGTTTAACTTCAGATTGTGCCCCAAATGTGTTTTTATAAAGACTTGTCTTAACCTGCTGTTAGCATTCATTGAATGTAATGTTTCTGTCCAGCTTCAGGGAGAGTCTCAGAATCTTAAAGGGGCCAGTGCATTGAAGTATCGGGGAGTGTTTGGCACCATCACCACCATGGTGCGCACAGAGGGGCCCAGGAGTCTGTACAACGGACTAGTGGCAGGACTCCAAAGGCAGATGAGCTTTGCCTCGGTACGAATTGGCCTTTACGACTCCATGAAGCAATTCTACACTCGAGGCACTGAGAGTGAGTTGCACAACCTGAGTATCATTGTGTCGTATAGGAACCAGGTGGCTTCTTTACCATTGCTTCATTGTGACTAAAACACTGCTGCGCAGGTGCTGGGATTGTTACTCGGCTGTTGGCGGCATGTACCACAGGAGCCATGGCCGTGGCTTTTGCACAACCAACAGATGTGGTGAAGGTGCGTTTCCAAGCCCAGGTGCGCTTGGCTAATGGTGGGAGGAGATACAACAGCACCATGGAGGCCTACAAGACGATTGCCCGAGATGAGGGAGTACGGGGACTTTGGAAAGGTGCTTGTCATGTTACATTAAATATATATTTATATAAAAAAGCGATTGACTGCAAAGGATTTGCAACCAAGTATTAAAATGTTGAAATTCCTACACCGTTCACCTGATGTGGATGTAAAGACCCTCACATTAAAGATGAAAGTCTGCTCTTAAAGCACATTGTGATTGTTTCATTCAAAATCCATTGAGGTGGTGTACAGAGCCAATATGATGAAAATTGTGTCAATGTCCAAATATGTATGGACCTGACTGTATATGTATATATATATACATATATATATGTATATATATATATGTATATATATATAAATATATATTTCCTATCATGGTATTATAACCGTCCACCTTTTTTTCTTTTTTTTTAAGGTTGTTTGCCCAACATCACCCGTAATGCCATCGTAAACTGCACAGAGCTGGTGACCTATGACATGATCAAAGAACTCATCCTGAAGTATGACCTAATGACAGGTGCGGTGTTAAAGCAAAGACAATATTGCAGAAACTGAAAATATGATTTAAATTTCTTATGCATCCAAATACTGTTGAAGCATTTGATTCAGCTTCTTTTCTCCTGTAGACAACCTGCCGTGCCACTTCACTGCTGCCTTTAGTGCCGGCTTCTGCACAACAATAGTGGCTTCCCCTGTGGATGTCGTCAAAACGCGGTTCATGAATTCGCCAGACGGCAAGTACAAGAGCTCCATCAGCTGTGCTCTCACCATGTTGAGGAAGGAAGGACCCACCGCCTTCTATAAAGGGTAAACACGCGCATATGAGCAGTGAACCACACCACAATAATGCAGCAACCTTTTTGTGACACTTCCTTACTTTCCTTTTCCTTTTCTCCTTTAGGTTCACGCCTTCTTTCCTACGACTGGGGTCGTGGAACATTGTGATGTTTGTGACATATGAACAAATTAAAAGAGGTATGACCAAAGGACAACAGCACTGGGAGTCACCGTTTTGACCTCCGCTTGTCAGACTCTTTCTTTAGATGCGACCGCACAGACACATTGGCCTCACCTTCACCGGGATGCTGAGGTGACCCAGGGTTGGAAAAAGATGTGAGGAAGACTCGTGGCAGCGAGATGAAGCTCTTCGACTTCCCAAATAAACAGACTCTGAGGGCATCGTTGCAATACCAGAATGATTTAGGGATTTAAGTATGAAGAGACGTTTTGTGCTTTTAAAAATGATTATTCAGGAGTGTAGGACGGATGTGAAAATGTATTTGCACAGGGTTACTGTATGTTTGATCTCTCTTCCACATACTTTATACAGGCTACTAACACCTTGTTCAGCTTTGAAGATGGACGTTTACAAGAATGAACTGTGAGATAATGTGAAGAATGTTACTGTGTAAATGTATTTGTTATTCAGATTAGGATTTCCATGACACATATAGTCTTGCACAGACTAAACAGTGACCATTTCTATGTTCCTGATGTTGCTTTCCGTGTTATGGTTTACAATGTTTACCATTGTTTGTATATGCGATCAGGGTAAATCAATGTGCTGCTCATTGTAAATAGCATGATTTATTGCTGGTCGATGAGTTGTTAATATGTTACAAACAGTAACAAATGATGCTAAAATGAATAAATAAAGTGCCATTTTTTTCCTAGGGATTTACTGTAAGTGGGACACTATTCAGTATTTTCAAAATCTTCAAGGCAAATGAGTCTACACAGGGTGTATTTCACATATTATAATTTTAAATCATCCAGTAAGAGAAATTGCTATCAAATGATCACAATTCAATTGATATTTAATGAACAATATAATGATTTGGAAAAGACAATAGACAGCCAAACATGGCCTCAAATCATGTCTTTGTCAAGCAAATATGAATTCATTTCCAGAACTATGCTTCTCCATAACCCAAGTAATAAACATACCAGCAGCTTAACATGTTTAGAAGAGCTGCATATTGAACTGACTTATATCTTCTTATCATTAGTAGTAGGCTATTTCAGATTGGAGGAGTGTTTGTGTTCACAACACAAAAGATAGTCTGACAAAAGATTCACTCAACTCAACTTTTCAGTAGAAGGTGCCCCGAAAGCAGAGTTGTGAAATAAGATAACTTCTGACTAATATCTTAGAGAGTACACGCTGCATTGCTTTATATAGCCCCATACATCAGTCATTGCAGTAAGAGGTTGTGTTTCACATCCTTAAAAAAAGAGGCTGTGAAGAGAGAAAGGGCCTGAACATAAGGATCACATTTAGTGGTTGCAGTTCAATGCGTTCTTGGAGAATCAGCATGACACAGCATTTAATTTATCTCTGCTGCCTGTACTATAATCTCATGTACAGACCTTCACACGGATAACTGTCGTAACGAAACTTCTATTAGCGAGTTAGAGAATCTAATTTTGCAATGCAACGCTTTATTTTCCTGAAACATTCAACTCTCAATACATTGAGCCTGGTGTATAAATCACAATATGCTTTTTACGGTTTGTTGTGACGTCGCCGTCGGTCCGAGGACACAATAAAGAGGACGCTTGATTGTGAAGTCAAGGGGACGAAGATTAAATATCTTTCAAGCACATACAGAATCAGGCACACACAACCGGAGGCTGTTCGTCACACAGGCATGTTTACAGTCTTCCAGCAGGCAGACCATAAAGATGTAGTGGGAGTGGGGCCCATCCAGCAACACATGCTATGATGTAACAAGAACAGGGAAGTATTTAAAGAGGCGTTTTTCTTCGCCACACCACTGCATCCTGGCCATTCAACGATTCATTGGGCTATTGTCACCTAGAGAGGCATGTTAACTCCTACAACTGAAGTAACGGTATAAGTGTGTATTATGTGCACATTGATACTATTGTTGTACACCTTCGATGCAGTTGTTTTTTAACCTTATTTCTGTGTTTTTTTTCAGGATTTGGACGATGATTTTAAGGCTCATCACTTCTGAAAAATCTTCTATGGAAAAACAAGGAAACCAAATGATAGCTGGGACAAAGTTCAGCCAGAGATATGCCTTTAGAGAATCCTGAATGGTTCTTTCCTAAACTGCCCCATTAAAGGTAAGAATTCATAACCAAAACTCACACTTTAAATAAAAAAAGTGCAATGTGTTTTGAGCTCATGTGGGCCCAGCATGTCCCTGTCTGCACAGTATGTACTGAACAGCTGTGTTTCATTTAGCATCACTGAAACTGTTTCTTTTGGATGTTTCTTTTGCTTAACGGAGGTGTTGAATAAGCCACACAATAGATCAGGGCACTTTTCCATTCATTACATTGGGATGAATTGGGGTCTATCTTTTTCAGATTTTGCAGGAGCGTCTTGTCCTGTCTACATTACTAATCGGCCACTCTTCAATCCATTTATTGATCAAAATAATTCTGTAAGATGGTTGGATTTGGACCTGCTGTGAAGTTTGTAGGAGCAGGAGCTGCAGGCTGCATCGCTGACCTACTCACCTTTCCCCTGGACACGGCCAAAGTGAGGCTTCAGGTAAACAAGCTTGTTGCAAATATCAAAGTTATTTCCCATCGACACATCACATTTCGGTATTGAATGTGCACGTACGTATGTGATTATTCTGTATGGAACAGTGCCCCATCCTGTCTTATCCTCATCTATTATGACTTCTGATCTTGCACAGATACAAGGAGAGCTATTAAAGCATCTCCTTTCATTTTTTTAAACAAACCTTTTTCATCATCACGCAGGTACAGCTCCAAACATTGCACGAAATGCAATTGTCAACTGCACTGAGCTGGTGACATACGACTTGTTCAAGGATACACTCCTTAAGTCCACTCCCCTGACAGGTAAAACAATGGCTGCAGATGGATATATGATGGAGAGGCACGCCATTACGTCCCGGTGGTCTTCTCTTTTCGAGCAGTAACGTTCATCTTTTGCTCCACAGATAATCTGCCCTGCCACTTTGCATCAGCCTTTGGGGCTGGGCTGTGCACAACAGTGACTGCGTCTCCGGTGGATGTGGTCAAGACAAGATATATGAACGCTGCTCTTGGCCAGTACAGCAGTGTCCTCAATTGTGCTGCTGCCATGATGACCAAAGAGGGGCCGCTGGCCTTTTATAAAGGGTAAGCATTGACTGGGTGGACAATATTGAGAGGATTGATGAGGATATAAATCAAACATTTATAAAGTAGGGTGAAGAGAGAACAGGGTTGTAAATCAAATGTACAAAACAGCTGTTAATATGAACGAGTGGCAATTGATCATTTTGTTTTTCTGTTTTTTCCCCGCTTGAGGTTCATGCCATCTTTCCTACGCCTGGGCTCGTGGAACGTGGTGATGTTTGTGACATACGAGCAGCTGAAACGAGCCATAATGGCAGCGAATCACAACTTCACAGCAATACCGTAACCATTACTTTCTGTGAGAAAGCGGATGTTGTTTACACATTTATTTACATTTTGTTGCCTCCTTGTGTATATTTCAACTCTAAATGTAAAAGTTATCCAAACTGTGTTGATAAGTCTCTCTCTCGCTCTCTCTCTCTCACATGACCACATTATCGATAAGTCACAGGATAGCAACGCATGTATTTCAATTTGTTGACTATTTAAAAGTGAGAGCGTGTTTGATCAGATACTTTCTGTCGGCGGAGAGCTTCTTGGGAAACTGGATGTCAAAAGTAATGATGAGGTTTCCCCTCCGTTCAGGATCCTGGGACAGCGGCATTCCCTCTCCAGTCACCACTTTGTGGTAGGAAGGGCTGAAACAATCAGAGATAGGAAAACGGTAATTGATGAACATGCACAAACCTAAAACAATTATTTATCAAGAAATGTCTTCGTAATATCAGTGCACTGTTTATATAAAGGGCTTCAATTTCTTATGATCAGCTCTCTCTATTTTGATCTTTATGTTTAAATCAGCTTTGAGAGTGTCAAATTAATAGGATGACAACACATGAATTTCAGTTATATAGCATTCCACTTACTGCACGATGTCATTGACGGGAATACTGATGAGCCTGCCATCTAGTGTCTGCACATCCACAGAGAACCCAATCAAGGCCTGTGGGAAAGGTTCAGTGTTGTTCGGCTTAAACCACATCTTTAAGACCAATAATGAATCTGCCTTCCGTTAACACCACTTACCATCTGCAGAGTGATTTGGGCCTTGTAGATGAGGTCATTGTGTTGACGTACAAATAGGGAATGACTCGTCTGTCGCACGATGAATACAATATCTCCGGGGATGCAGTTTGGTCCCTAAAAACAAGTCACTAATTACAACGTGGGTTGTATTCATATAAGCATGTGTGAGCACCTTGAACGAGATCAGCCGAGGCATTGCATCAGACATAGTGGAAACTAGAACGGGCACTCGGTAGAGCGCATACCTTCGCATATCACAAGATTGGGCATTGAATTATGAACATGTTGGCATAAATTGCCAATTGGATAGAAATTGACTGTGCTATGGTAAAAAGAAGATTTTGACCTTTTCATGACCTTGACCTTGACCTTTGACCCGATCGATCCCAAAATCGAATCAATTGGTCCCCGGATAATAACCAATCATCCCACCAAATTTCATGCGATTCGGTTGAAAACTATTTTTGTTACGCGAATAACACGCATACAAATAAATAAATAAATAAATACACGGCGATCAAAACATAACCTTCCGCATTATCAATGTGAAGGTAATTATAACCCCTTAAAACGATTATTTTCTTAGCTGTTCATATTTAAGCATTATTTTCGGTTATCTTCCCCTAATAAATATATCCAGTCTTGCATTCTGTGGTCAACAGCTAGGCAGGTTTCCAGTCATGTTTCATCAACATAATCACTTATTCACTAAAGATAATTACAAAAAACATTGAGAATTGCTAAAAAACACATTCAGTATTAAGCAAATTAGTACCCACTTTATGATTCATCCCATACCATCTCAAAGCTATGGTGGTATATAAAGAAGTCCGATTCGCTGAGAAATACCACAGAAATCAGCTCTAAAGTGTTTGATAAATCAGCACCAGGGACAGCGCTGCAAGCAAGAACTCAGACCTTAACACACTTTCTTCAAAGAAAGGTTGCATTAGTCAAATCAATAGAGGAACCATGCAGACGATGACCCCAGCCTTACTGCTTTTATCCAAAATAACACATCCTCGCCTCAACCAGAACAACTTGAGCTAACCTGAACCAAACTAGTGAAACCATTACAAATCACTCTTTCTCAACCCTTTCTTCTGACCGTTCTCACAAAGGCAGCCATTGCTGAGTGGAGAAGAATAACTAGTATAACAGGTAACATCCCCATGAAAGTATTACAGCATATAGTTATCAGTGACCATTATTACAGCTGTTTTAAAAATCAATAGGAAATGGTGATGTATTGTTCTTTTACCTGATCTCCCTCTTTAGGGAAAATGATTCTTGTGCCTTCTTTCCATCCAGGCTTCACATTTATAGCCAGGATCTTGTCTTTGATACCAGACGTGTGTCCATCCTCATTCATAACCTGGTAAACAAATCAGACAAAAAAGAAAGGAACAAAATGAATGAATAAGCTGTGGGATGTAAGAAAATAGTCATCTCAAGTACAATAGCTCTTACCCTGTGAGATATCTTAATGTGTTTTGAGCATCCGTGGAAGAGATCATCCAGGGACAAATGAAGGTCTCTCTCAATTTGAGGACCTTGTGTCTTCACCGCTCCTGGTTGCAGGCCGCCGAACTGAAGCGGTGTATCGTTTGTTAAGAAGTCTGGGAAAGAATACTCTTTAGTTAAGATAATTAGCACGTCATTTGAATAAGCACCTTCAGCGTACGGCCCGTTTCTCTCACCTGCAAACGGGTTGTCGCCTCCAAAAAAATCTCTGAATGTTTTCTCTGGCTTCCCATGGTAGA
The DNA here is from genome assembly GCF_029220125.1 of Pseudoliparis swirei. NCBI lineage: Eukaryota > Metazoa > Chordata > Actinopteri > Perciformes > Liparidae > Pseudoliparis > Pseudoliparis swirei. Next base: position 9,754,147 of record NC_079390.1, on the reverse strand, counting down.
CATACTTAGATGACCAGGCTCCACTGCTGCCGAACTCAGGTGGGATACCACCTGTCAGGCCATCCTCACCAAACTTGTCATAGGTTGCTTTTTTACGAGCTGTCACAGAGAACACAGGTTATTGTTGGAGACTCGCAAGTCTCCATGTTGTGAACACCGGTTAAAAGACTTTTCCAGACCAGGTCGACCCTCCCTGTTGGAGGCTACTCACGGTCGCTCAACACGTCGTAGGCTTCACCCAGTTGACAGAATGTCTCGGTGCTTCCAGTTTCTCTGTTGCTGCTCGGATGAAACTTCAATGCAAGACGTCGATATCTAGTTTTGTAAAAGAGGAAAACTGGCAGTAAACACAAACGTTTTAGTGAACGTGTGACCTATTTTATATCGGTGGTTAGTTTTATAAAACGTACGCCTTTTTTATATCTGCGTCTGTGGCGTTTCGGTTTATATCCAGCGTCTTGTAGTAATCGCCAACCATGATGGAGGTACAATCTCGAAACTAACTAGGTTAACAAATTAAAGCAAAGTTCAATGTGTCCCGACGCAACGGCAGTCTTAAAATAACCAGACTCGACAAGCGTAGCCGCAAGTGTTTGGTCTCCATGGTAACAGCATGATACTCTCCCGGGGGTTGGACACATGAGCGTACTTGGGATTGTCAGAGCGAGTGAAGAGGGATGTTGTTGTTTGGTGTTACTTGCCTGTGGAGAGGAGTCTATGTCCGAGAGAGACCGAGTATAATGTTTAACGGGGTTGACTGTTGTTTAGTAGCCTGTGTATTGCCCCCGAATAAACGGAAATAAGCAAGACAACGGCTCGTAGCTTATTTTCAGGTTTTTGGTTTTTGAGCTTTAGTATGTAGTATAGCTCCACCAAAGGGTGCGCGATTGATGCGGGCCAGATTACCCGAGGACATCACCAGCAGGACAGTTGTATAACACTTGATGTTTCCATATTTGATGTAAAATCTCTATTTTTTTTTTATAGCTGCTCTGTTTCAAAATTTATAATGTGGAGACGAAGCACAGCAGGTCCATCAATATTTACACAACAAGTCCATCAATTAACTTCCAAATTGACAGCTTTGTTTGCCCCCGTGATTTTAAATGTCTGAATCAAGTGGAGTGGAAGAGAGAGCATTCCGTGACCTTAATTGACTTTTTCCCTTTTTTTGAGCAACAGTGTGCACGGACTGGACTGAAGTGGTAACACAGGGGGAGCAGGTCATTCCTGCTAAACTCGCTATGCTAGGCAGTTGTATGATATGGATGGCCATGCCCACGTGAGGCACATCGTCCATCGCCAGGGGATTCATCGCTGCAAAAATACTACCTAGTGGTAACGCGGCTGGGAAGCTCACAGACCCCGCTACGGCAGAGGGACGGACCGGGCATGCACGAGCCAGAGCGGAGGCGTTTAGCTGTGACGTCGGCGGCCCGCTTACAGGCAGGAGGAGGCGGGCGGCGGCCGGAGGCGCTTATGTCAATCAGCGTGAGACACCACGCAAGGGCAAAGGCAAACACCAAGTATCGCCCATGGCGGAAGCGGAGGGGCCCCACGCCCGTGCCGACAGTGGGGGGAGTGGTGATTTGCAGGCACGGCATCAGCGACAGCCCTTTAAGACCTTTTTTTTCTGACACGGCGGCGCGGAGTGTAGTTCTGCGTCGAGGCGAGGGAGCCGCTGTGGAGAGAGTGGTCCGCGGTTGACGACGGACGCGCTTCTATATTCGCATACATACGCGCGGCGCCTATGTGTTTGTGCAGGCAAAAAAATAAACGACGGTTAACGCCTCCGCGTTTCCTCCCTGTGCACACTGCAGCGCAGCCAGCGACACGGGGACTGTCGAGCTCGCTGTCAGGGGCGGCGCCCCGCCGCCTTTTCAGCCGCAAACTTACGCCCCAGAGAACGAGGTTCGGACAGGGGCTCGTGTTCACGCCGAGCTCCTGGAACGCGGTGGCCAGCTCGGGCTTCGCTGACGCGGAGGCTTTCCGCACCTACTACTCAGCAGCGCAGCGGGGCGGGGTTCAGTGCCGGATCACGCACGCCTGGCTGGGCTTTTATCCGCCACGACGCACACAGAGAATATTGGCGGATACGGGCGGATCCGCCCTGCATCCCGCCCCGTTCCTGACCCAGGGTCGCAACAATATTACCTTTATAATGAACTCAAGAGAAGGACATACAAATGAAGATAATGTGTCTCCTAAATTCGTTGTCGCCTATCTGTGCTCGAGGTTTCCTTCATCTCTTTTTCTCTTTTTTCAGAAATTACTTTTAAAAAATTTATACAAAAATTAATCCTGAGATCAATAGAAAATAAATACTAATTATCATGTGCATTTTATCAATTCGAATCGATAGTTAATTGGGAAATATGGCGAATTAAATTAATATTGTTTATGTATTGCCATTTCAACAAACCCGTATGTGTCCTTGTTTCCCCCGCTGTAAGGGATGGCTTGAGCTCTATTATTGTTGGATCATAACATCTTTCCCTTTTGGCTGTAAACACTTCCTTCACTGCAGCCGTCTGCAGGAAGGCGGAGCTCCTCCTTGGGGCACTGATCTGTGTCAAGCGTGTGGTGGCGTCAGTCAGGTGTCAGGTCTGTGGCATGACCTCTACTGGTGGCATAACATCTTTACCTAAACACTTCTTTCCCTGTTGGTTTCTTTAACTTGTGGAAGGCATCTTGAGTTTTGTTAAAGCAGACCCTGTGCTGATATCAATATTGGGATCAGAAGCTAAAAACATAACCAAAAAAAAGGCCTTCAAATAGAAACTGTGTAAATCCAGTCAATTAATCTGGTCTTATTTATGTTGTTATTAAGCATAATCGATAAATTATCTAGAGACCTCGCAAGTATTACGCTAAATATTGAGAACTGGATTGAGATGAATCTGACTCTGATCCAACATTTCTATCTGCTAATAATAAATAATAAAGCCTCATATATGTATTTCGTTTGGTGTCAGCATTGATACTGTTGCCACCAAAAATGAAGAGGTATCCGAAGTTCTTTCATCAAAAGCATCAAAAAGACCACTCTGGAAAAAAATGAATGACCCAGCTTTCTGTTTGAAAAATGTCATTGAAAGATTTAATCGCCATCAAGCAAGTAAAGCACACCGTCATGTTGTAACAACAAATGCATTGGAGAAAACAACCGCTCACCCTCAACTAAGTGCAATGGATAAAACACAGCAGGAGGCATGGCACTGTCAAAATAAAAGTATTTTTATTTAACCCTCCTATTACCTTTGGGGTCAATTTAACCCCATTCGATGTTTAACGTCTCTAAAAAAATGATAGACATAATTTGGTTTGCTTCATATTTCATGACATTTCCTAATTTATTGGGGACAACTGGGAAAACATCAAATTCACATGATATGTTTTCAATGTCCTGCACACAACTTGTACCCATCGGTGTTCTTTGGGGTCAATTTGACCCCAGGCTGTTTTTCACTGTGTAAAACAAAAATACGAACTTTTTTATTTATTTAAAGGGCTATTTAGGGGGTCAACAAACAAACAGAAAGTACCTGACACTTAAACTTGGGAAACAATATTAATTCTAATCATTTTCTGTTGGTTTTAATTGCTGGGGTCAAATTGACCGCAAGGGTAAAAGATGTTAGTAAATTTGAAGGTAACAGGAGGGTTAAAATTATCTAATTTCTTTTGTCACTACCAACTGGTAAACGTTTTTATATATATATATTTAGATTGGATATATAATATACTGTGACTGTATATTAGCAGAACGTTTCTTATTAAATAATTGTAATATTTATTATTAGTGTCCCTACCTGAGACCAAACCTACGCCCTTGCTCTCGCGGGGACATGCATTCATTGCTGGAACACGATTGGTCATATTCTTGCAACTCTTCCGAGATTAGGGATCCACACCGTTGAATAAAAACCCAAAACATATTCGATTTCTGTATTTAAGTTATACAAATACAACGCAGTTCTGGTTTAGTGTTTGCTTATTGTTGTAAGGTCGCAGCAGATGAGTAAATACTGTTCAGCCTCTTAAGTCACATTTAAACTTAGTCTTTACACCTGCGTGGAAGCTGCTGTAGAAAACGTGTTGGATTTATTTATTATTTGTATGTAGTTTCCACTACATAATACAAAGTGAACCTTTACTTTCAAGTGATGGGCTGAAGATTTACAGCTCAAGATCCCTGTAATACTCTGAGTATTTAACCTTTGATTTATAATTTAGATTTTAAAAGATGTAAAGCTTAAGGACGTCAATAAGACATTGATGAATTCCAGCAGAAGTGACAAGTGTATTTTTATTTTTTCATTTAAAAGCATTCCAGACAGAAACGTTAGGGGCTACTATGCTATACAAATCAGATTCTCCTCCATATAAATTCACACAAAAATTGCACTGGATCATCAGTAAAATCTAATTGCCCGTTAAGAGAACACAACAGGCTCTCTGCTCCTTCTGCTAAAAGGTGTTCCAGATGGATTCATATTATATTAGCGATTCAGGACGTGCACCCAAAGATGTAGACATTAACAGCCAAAAAAAAAAAAAGGAGTATGAACCCAATTGAAATAAATATTACAAGTCATTGTGGATTAAATACGCATGTAGAATAATCACTAACAAAAGATCAATACCAACAAATTAACAAAAAAACAACCATTAAAGTGTTCAAACATACCAAACTTAACTATATAAACCCAAAGCTGAGGAGGTCCTCCAACAGCCATATATCTCCATATCTAATGTTTAGTGGGTTTTATGATTATGACATAATATATGAGAACATCCTTCTCAAACACCATCTTCAAAGAAAGTTTTAATCTATGATATCTGTAGTCTTTAGAAAATAATTAACCTATTAAAATAAAAAGGTAATCGAAAATGGAAGCCACGGTAAATATAACCGATAATCAACGTGTGGGATGAGGAGAAGGGTGGTGATGTGGTCGTGATAGTGTGGCTCTTGCAGTAGGTGTCATGTGTTTGTGCTGGTCTCAGACCGTGCGGTGATGTGTGACGGTGTTTACTTGTCATGTCTTGCTGGTGCATGTTGGGAGAACTGTGACTGCAGGTCCAGGCACCACGAAGCACACTGCTTTTAAAAGATGCTCCAATTGATTCACTTGAACACAACGTTGCAACCTTTCCACTAATTATTCCAGACATTTCAAAGACAGAACATATTTGTGTATGAATCCTGCAACAGTGGAAATTATGTTTACTGACAAGTGCGCACAACTCCCACATTGTGCGTATTAAGCTTAACGCAATATTGAACTCTTAGAATAATCTCACTCTTGAAACACATTTGTCTCCAGTTTGTCATCTTTAGATAACAGCACTGTGACTTCTGTTTCAAATGACAGCCAACAGCCGTGAATAGAGTTTTATCATCTGTGTGTTACAGTGCAAATATTCACTGTGAGTGATTCATGACTTCTAGAGAGCCGTTTCAGAGCAATTTTGTCCCAATGTCAAGTATAACGGATGTAGTGTCTGAGCTCTTTCAGGCGGGGGAACAGAAATGGGTGCAGTGAAAGGTACAGATACAGAAAGAACAACTGGGTTTGATTAAAAAGCCAGGAGAGAAATATCAAGCATGACATAAACTGGCATTAGCAGGAACAGCTTGCATCGTTGACGGGTTGCTCTGGTGGCTTCTCCAGCTGTATGGTGATCACTGAAGGGTTAAGAGTTAAGGAACGGCACAGAAAAGGAAAATGCGACTCTTAAATGTACACAAGAGGTTGTTAGAACCAACCTCAACTCCACAACTGCTTTACAGCACATTATGTGCCCCGACTAGACAAATACATCTGCAGGGTCACGTGTGTTGAACAGCAACGGTGAGCGGTCCCACTGCTGCAGGAGATTTGACCCCATGACGCGACGTAAAAGAGCGATGATGAGACCCCCCCCCCCCCTCTCTGTCATGACACTGTGTACATATACACAAAGGATACTGTCCTCTTTACTCTTGTCCTGTGTGCTATCCATGCCAGGGAGGGCTGCTGCAACACGCCGGAACAGCTGGAGGGAAAGAGAACCAGATGTAGTCCGTCAGAGAAGGAAATATACTTCATACTTAAATCACGACAGAAGCACAGGAACACATCGAGAGAGCACTGTGTGTACATTCCCATGACATGATTTGGCATACGGTTCGTTTGACGCTCGCACGGAGGAAGACAGCCACCGGAGCTTTCTCCAAAGTTGATTTGAATTTAGCAGCATGTTTATGAACCACTGCACAGCAGGAGTGTCTTGAATAGAGGGTGTAACTGTGCCTCACTGAGACCTTCAATCGATAAAGCGTGGCAGACTTGAAGTGCTTGATGGATCCAAATGGTTCCTTAAAACAGGGACAGTGTTGAATGCATGGTGATGCTCAACATGCCACACGAAGGAGCATAACATAGGACCAGACTTTAGACACATGCAACAACAACTGCTAATGTGCTAATCCGTGTCGGGGCAAAGGTCGTTTTCACATTAGATGCACCGTAGCAGGCAAACACAGGTTTAATTTATCAAATTAATAATGGACCCATTCTTTTTATTTTTAGCACATCACAGACATTCCAGCCTGTAGGTCCAACTGAATGGACCAGGGTGGAGATAAAGATGATCAATTACACTGTGTTGACCCTGCAAAGACCTGCCACATGTGAAAAGGGCCCATTGGTTTTCAAGCACTGACCCACCTCGAGGGCCATATGATCAAAAGGTGGCAATACACATCGTTGCTTCTCGTAGGTGAGAGAGCTTGACAACAAATCCACACACGTCACTTGCAAACAAAGGATGCCAAATATTAAAGCACACCTTTACGCACACATGCCTATGTCAAATATAAGCCAATCAGAAGAGCGCATGAGCACTATGAACACACACACACAATGCGGCACACGCTCTACCTGTTTGACATTGTAGCCTGTCTTTGCACTCGTTTCAATAAACAGAACATTCATCTCTTTCGCTCTCTGCTCTCCCTCCTCTGTGGTTATCTGTCTGCGATGAGCCACGAGTAATCGGCCACAACACACAAACACCAACAGGGACACGCACACGTCCGCCACAGACAACAAAGACGGGGGGGGGGGGGGGGAAGAGAATACAGACTGTGATTACATTGAAGTGGACCAACAAGCTGTGCCCCTTCCCGATGCTACTGCCATCTGAGCTCGAGACCAAAAGTTGTCCAGTCTAAAGTAAAACCTCCGGCTGTTCAATGTCCCGCAACAGGGGCAGATGGCTTTATTTACATCGGAGGGTAAATAGATATTTTAGAAGATCTAAATTATTTTAAGATGACTCTTTAAGATCTTCATAAAAAAAAGAAGCAATTCCCCCAACATTTGACCTCTGGCTGTGGCAGGCGAACTTCGTAGGTGGAGCACAGGTGGCAGCATTCGCAGCAGGACGACAGAGCACGGATCACACACATTCTTACCTGCTTTACGTTGTAGCCCGCTTTCGCACTAGTCTCAATAAATATTACATTTAGTTCTTTGGCTTTCCTCTCACCCTCTTCAATAGATACTTGCCTGCGGTAGATAAGGGGGTTAAGAGATTCACAGCGAAAGACATTGTACAACTTACTTCATTAGATGGATAGATCAAGTGGATCACACAGTAAACACTTTCAGAGCAAAAATATCAAACATCTCAGCTGGCAACTATCAATATATCTATGCGCTTGATCTGTTAAAGATTAGATAAGCAATTCTTCAGACAATGGGGGTTGAAAGAAAGAGAAAGAGGGTATATCGTATTCTAAAAAGTCAATGAGAGCTTTGACATCTACAAAAGGGCAGAGATAACTTGCTCTGCCTCAGTAAAGGGCGGAGGAACTCTGTATTGATAGGCAAGCAGCAACAATCAATGACTTCATTAGTGAGCTCTTAATGGAGAAGACCCACTTACACAGAAGCAGGAGGAAGGAAGGACAGATTACCTTTTGTCTGCAAGGTCTGTCTTGTTTCCCACCAACATGATAATGACATCACTTCCTCTCTCCGTTCTCACATCATCAATCCATTTAGTTGTTTGCTGGAAGGAGTTGACATCTGAAAGAGAGAAGAAGGAGAAACGGGAAGCGGGGCATCAGTGTTCAGGAGGTGAAAAGCCGCAGCTGTGAAAACGGGCAACTTTGTGACAGGAAGGAAGAAGAGTTCACATCTTAACCAAGCATGATGATTTATTACAATTAAAAATAAATAAATAATTTATCAGCAGAAGCAAGCGTTCAAGTGGATCTGAACACTCATGAACGTTAAAGAAGGCAAGAGTGGCATCATCACCAGAGTGCACAGGTGATCCACCTACTTGTGATGTCATACACGACGACAGCAGCAGCAGAGTCTCGGATGTAGCTCGGGATGAGGCTACGAAACCGCTCCTGCCCCGCCGTGTCCCACAACTGCAACCGGATCTGTGGGGCAGGGAGGGGATGGGAGGAAACACAAAAGAAGAGAAAAACAAAAACAAAATGGATGAAAATAAAGCAAGAACAAAAAATGGAGGTAAGTTACAAAAAGCAAATTGAAAAGAAAAACTGAATAAAGTTAGACGAATGGGAAACGATAAGGGGAGTTCTAAGAGAACGTACTGCATGCAGGTAGTGAATGACCACCAGCAAGAGCAAGCTGTCTGGGCCTGGGGGGGAGGGGGTAAATAATCATCCTTCACTTGTAGTCAACCCTCCTCTCTTGATCAAGTAAGGTGTTTCATTTCAAAACAGGAATGAAGACAATAGATGAGGGGTACAAAGGAGAGGAAGAAAACTTGTGTTGAGGGGAGAAGCACACATAGAAAGGGACGGCCCGGGGGGCACGGCCTCCGACTCAGACTTGGGAGGCAGTACAAATACTGTGTGTGCGTGTCAGAGAGAACATGAAAGAATTATTGAGGAAAGAAAAGCGCAACATAAAATAATGTCAGAAATCAGCCTCCGAGTCTCCCTTGATATAACTTGCACTGAAACGCTGCAGCCACGAAGAGAATATTCCCAATCTGGACGAAGACAAGAACATCCAACAACCAATGACGGATTAACCACGCCTTGTCAAAAAAAATGAAACTTACTGTTCGGTCTTCAAGGTACATTGTTTTCGACAGGAAATCTATTCCTATTGTGGCCTGAAAATGGGTGACAAGTAGTTTAATATACAGAACCTTATGCAATCCAGTCATGTTTGATTTTAGAATATTATGGACATCATCAAATGTGATTAAATCCGGTGGATGTATTCGTCTCACTTGGTAAGTGTTGTCGAAGCTGTCATACATGAACCTGGTGATCAGCGACGTCTTTCCAACTAAAAAACAAACAGAAACAAAGTGCGGTTAGTGCCATGATCATACTTCTACTTCAGTTTTGTTTGTTAACAAGTTCTTATTCAACATAACCAAATACATATCGCTATCATGAGTCTAGGGCTGCAACTAACTTATCGTTGATTAATCCATTTTTTTCAGATTGTTTCCTCTATAAAATGTCAACAAATAGTAAAATGCCATTTACACTGTGGCCGAGCCCAAGGCAAAGTCTACTTATTGATATATAAAAAAAAAAAAGCTATACATTTAAAAATCCCCAAATATTCAGTTTGTAACAATAGAACACAGAAATGCAGCGTTGTCACTTATAATGGACTGAAGCTGGAAGCAGCGCATCATGCAACTGTCGTTAAATCTATGCTCCAAGTGTTGTACATTCAAAAGGTGTGACGCAGTTATCTGTAGAATTTGGAGGATTAGGAAATGTCAAGAGACACGTCCAGTTGTGAACCAGGCGCCCCGTGTATTTCCCTTCTTGAATGTGTTCCCCTGCTGTGCTCAGCCCTGCACTGACATGTACATGATTTGTGGTGCTCCACGTCTCTGCTCTAAACATGTTACCTGTAAAATGGTTTATTCCATAACACATTATTACACATCCATTATTACTCATACGGATGCTTTGAGCACTCGACTCCCCGGCCTGCTTCACCGTGCTCGTGTTACATTATCAGTTACACTTTGAGTCCGGTGATGATGACATGGCCAAAGCCAACACAGCTGTTTACAAGGAGCCCCAGCTGATCACACACGGCGACACAAACACAGTCGGGCTTTCCTGATGGGAGCGGAGAGTCATATTACAGGAAACAATACCGTGAACAAATAATCACTGGCAGAGCACACATTGTCAGCATGTTACACATCCGTATCCCGTTTCCACACTCGGGATGTGCCAATCACTATCAAGCCTTATTTGGCAGATTGGATAATGTCAGGCAATAAGTGATGGATCACTATAAGGTACAGTTCCTTCATGCACTAGATACAATTCCACTTTTATTTCTATTCAAACTTTCACAGCGGGTCACCAACGTGCTTAAGCCGCACAACAGTGAATGGCTTCATTTTCAGGGCTGCACGCTGCAATATGACCTTCTGCAATATCCAAATGGTCAAAATCCCATGTCAAATGACATATTGTCATGGTACAGATCACAGCAAAAATAATACCATAATCATTTGCATGTGTCTTTCAATGAAAGGAGGATGTAAACAAGTATGATCCCGTCTCTTATCGCACAAAAATGCGACATCATGCAGTGCAGTACACTGATTTTACATGTGGAATGAGACGGTATCATATTAATGCTTTGCATCAGCAGATACCTCAAGTTGATCCATTATCCTCTGTATCTGGAGTGAAGTGGGATCTGGGCAAACTAATGCAACAAGCAGCCCTACATGCAGCTTACACTGTGAGCTTTGTGTTGGCATGCAAAACAGTAACACACAGCTGTGGGAGAAGCAGAAAGCCTGCAAGGCGTTGCACTACACAATTAACAAGCCCACACCTTTACCTCTGTTAACAGACACATGATTGTTAAGTATGGCTACACTCCCTGCCCCACTCGTTCTCCTCGAGTACAAACACACCCTGTGTTCGGCTTAGCTGGGAAAGGGGGGACATGAGTCGGGAGAGGGCAGGAATGCTACTGGACAGGTTTGAGAATTGGGATGCATCTATTTCCTGCAGAAGAGCCCCCAGCACAGATATCTGACCGTTTCATGTACAGCCTTTTTCTGAACACAGCTGTACAGTCGGTATGTAACGTGGGTGTACCTGCAGCCTCCACTTGAGTATTACGAAGAGAAAATACAACCGGTGTTAATGTATATTTAAGTACTTCCAATTCTACTTTACGTTACTATATTATACACTAGTGTACTTTATCTTAAATGACACTAGTAGCTTTCTACTAACGTTAGCGGACTCTACCTCCGTGATAATAAACTATCCATCTATCTGTCTCAACCCAGCTCGCCACGGAAGTTAGCCAACAAGGAAACACACCGTTTACCCAGACGTGACGTATCATGTCAGGGAGAAGATGCAGTGCGTCTCCATGAAGTGGACACGCGTCCAGTTACAGGTCAAAGTGTCTCAGCGCTACAACAAGTGTGGCGTCACGCGGCTAGTGTTAGCTCAGCTAATCGCCGAAGCCATCAAACTCTGGTGTTAGTCAGCTCACTGGACTTAGCGTTAACTCTCCCGCAGAGCATCACACCGGCTCGACATCCGGGCAACTTTATTCACGTGTACGCAGCACTTACCGCTCTGTTCCCCGAGAAACACCAATTTAAATTTCCTTAAAGGGTTCCCGAAGTCCCCGGCCGCAGACATGACTGGATGAAACTGACGGTACTTGTTGGGAGCTCTCCAGCTAACCAGCTAATGTCCGATATCAAAGCTCTGGGCTCGGTTCCGGTTCACCGGTTCGACAGCCCTCAACACGGCCCGCCTGGGGTGGTTTCGTGCTCTACAATCCTTCCTCTAAGCTCACATACACTTCTTGATAACTCCCTAACTACTGCGGACAAGTTCGCATTCCTGTCAGTGCTCTGGCATGTCTGGACCTCTATCTAGCCACCCTGGGCTACCCTTCTTCTGTTTCTTCTTCTTTTTAAATGTTTAGGCGGATGGCATCCAGTGAACGGTGCATTTCCGCCACCTACTGTTGTGGAGTGTGGACCAGAGTACCCTATCCCCTTACAAAACCAAACCCAACAAAATACCCACAAAACAAAATCAATAAAACAAACAAAACAAAAGGGAGATTCAAAAATGTCAGTGCTTTAAATTCTATTGCTTAATCCTGTTTCTTTCAAATATTGTAATACCTGTCCTGCCCCCAATTTGAACGCATCTGTTAGATCTAGTTCCTCCACTCCCAGCTTCCTCTTCAACATGTGTCGCTCAAGTGTGTATTTCTGACAATGACAAATTATATGTTCTACAGATTCTGGTACTTGACAGTGCTCACATAGTCCTGTTGGGTGTTTATTTACTAGATGCATTGTTTTGTTCAGCCTTGTGTGCCCAATCCTCAGTCTGGTTGCTATGTGTTCTTCTACGGTGCTTCTTCTAGCTGGCCTCCCTTTGCCAACTTCCCTCTGCACAGCATACAGATGTCTTCCTGTTCCCCCTACATCCCAACTATGCTGCCATTTTCTGTTTCTTCTTCTTCTGCTTCTTCTCCTTCTTCTTCACACGCAAAGTTCACACTGTTAGTTAGTCCGCCATATTGTTATGCTGCCCTCTTCTGGTGGAGGAAACACATCGTGACAGACAGGGTGTAGCCATGCGGAGAAGCGACTTCCTGAGTAATGTAACGCTGACGGACAAGGATTGACTAATAGAGCGCCTCTGTTTCCTCAGCGGGACGCGTCGTGGTCCAACAGAAGGCGAAAGGCCCAACCGAGAGAAGCTGCCTGAATGGAGAGTGTCATGTCGTGGTTTGCCCGCCAGAGGGCGGACTCACCCCACCGCCTATGTCTCACCGAACAAGCAACTTATGATGATTATCTCGCTCATCTTTGGTCCCATGAGACGGAAATTACATTCTAAAAATTGTTAGTATAATTTTTGCATCAGTATTTCACATGGAGTTCATACCACAGCCATGTTGGTCTTATATTTCCTCTTAGTACTGAAATTCATCAATTTACTAATTTACATTAAGCCCCCCCACTCCCCCAGTTGTAGCTTGTTACTGACTTGATTTGACATTTAATTTACTTATAATGTATGTGCATTACTTTTGTAGGCTAACAATTATATATATATATATATATATACAGGACTGTCTCAGAAAATTAGAATATTGTGATGAAGTTCTTTATTTTCTGTAATGCAATTAAATAAACAAAAATGTCATGCCTTCTGGATTCATTACAAATCAACTGAAATATTGCAAGCCTTTTATTCTGATTTATTGCTGATTATGGCTTACAGCTTAAGAAAACTCAAATATCCTATCTCTAAATATTAGAATATCATGAAAAAGTATACTAGTAGGGTATTAAACAAATCACTTGAATTGTCTAATTAACTCGAAACACCTGCAAGGGTTTCCTGAGCCTTGACAAACACTCAGCTGTTATAAATCTTTTTTTTACTTGGTCTGAGGAAATATTAAAATGTTATGAGATAGGATTTTAGAGTTTTCTTAAGCTGTAAGCCATAATCAGCAATATTAAAAGAATAAAAGGCTTGCAATATTTCAGTTGATTTGTAATGAATCCAGAATGCATGACATTTTTGTTTTTTTAATTGCATTACAGAAAATAAAGAACTTTATCACAATATTCTAATTTTCTGAGACAGTCCTGTATATAGGCCTAACACGAGTCAGGAATGCTTATGTTTGGACACAAACTCACCTAAGAATACAAGGCAAACATCTTGCAGGTTGTTTTCAGTTCAGGGAAGACTTTTCAGAGACGTCAGTGAAACGTGCACATGTCTTATATTTGGGAGGTTGGCTGGTAATCTGTCAACATCAAGCCAACTGGCTTAATCATCTATGTGAACGAAATAAGATCCCAGTTGTGTGTAGCATCATAGGTTTGAAAGGGAAGGTTCTGTCAGACACGTTTTAAAATTGACATCTGTAATGTTTACAGGACTCAATGCAGCTTCCCATATAATTTCTTATGACCTCCAGTTCACCGGACAGCTGCTGTCTCGAAGGTCGAAGGCCTGTGGCAACTTGCAAGGGGACTTTATTCCTCTGCTTCATCCAAAAGACAGACACACATATGGATATCAAAAGGGTTCACGAGTTGTATACAGTTTATTGTCTTCACTTGTGGTCATACATGATTAATTTGTGTTTTATTGATCAGTAACAACTTGTTCAATTAATTATCCTTGAAATTGTTTAACACATTGTTATTGTAGTGTATTTTTGTTTCATAAGATTAAGTCGGAAACGTCAACCATTTAAACCTCCCAACCCAAAGAGTTTAACATATCGTAATCTATCACAGCATACCAACAAATAGAAAACAGTGCATCACAAACTATTACTCTCTTATGGACATGCTGTCCAAATAGATTAAAGTGGTTTCATCGTCAACTGGTTTTACCGGATAAATCCTCCCCAGTCTACTAGGAGCTGGCAATGAAGGGATGAGAGGTCCAATTCTGTTTTTAAGCCTTGAGATAAGTAAGATATTGAGAACGTGAGGTTATAGTGCCATGTTGTCCTAACATTTTGCATACTTATTTTGCCTAAGCCACCTATATTTGTTTCGCTAAAAATGTTTCTGACTCCAGAAAGAAATAGACCACTATGTCATATTTGTGAATTAAAATAGCAGGGACCTTGCTGAGGCACTAACTAAGCTGGGGCCTAAATCACGATGGATCATCGTGTTACTCACATTAATTGGTAATCGCCTTTGATTTCCCGATGCTAGTAAGTGCCCTCGATGTGAGGACAATGTCACCGTACATATGGAGCATATAAGATCAAGCTGAAAATAAATTGCATATTTTATGATATTGGATCCCTGCAGAATACAGTAAGAATGACAGATTTCACATGAGCAGTTCTTTGTAATACAGATATGCACTGTGAAATAAACACACATTTAGGCCTCCCCCTACATTAGGACCTTTACCAATATGAATTACATTTGTGTTATCGTCAATGTGATTGTTTATGACGATGCATGTGTGAGTACAGTATGTGTATTTCACAATGCTTGACGCTGGCTGTTCTCGGTCACTGAAGACCCACCTGCGTCTCTCTGTGCCATCCAGCTCTGACATCTCTTCTCTGAGCGCAGGGCGGCTGCTGCCAGCGCTTCAGCTGCTCTGCTTGCGACCAAGCATCGCCAAACTAGAGCCTTTACACTCCACTGCCCGCCTCCCCTCCCCGCACTCCCCAACAGCACTGCTACACCATATGTCCTTGGTGAGGGAAAGACCCCAAGTCCCCCCCGCTGAAGATGCTGAACTAACAAAAATCCTCTCCCGCACAAACACAAGCACAGGAGTTTTTGATCACATCTTCATGCACATACACAACTAGATCGATCAACTGCTGCATTGTAGAGGTTGTCGTGCGAGGGCTGTGATTGAGAATTTGCTAGTTGTTGTTTATTTCCCAGAAATACAGCAGCGCAGGATTTGAGGATGTAAAGGTGGAATCACATTTTCCGAAACGACCCAAAGCCATATGCACCTTATTCTGCAACAAATAGACTGTCAACTGAAAGCATGTCATCCAAAATCAAAGATGCGTAACTAAATAGAATTGCAGCTCAAATGAATTGAACTTGTCACCTCGAGCCATGACTTCATTCTCGTGTGCGGGTCTCTTGTCATGCCACTGCATCATTTACTTGACTCAGGCTTCTAGATGGGGAAACTGTGCCATGACTCACAAGGAAAAGCAAACAAACTTGTGGTTCTTTATTGTCTCTGTGCGTCTTTCCACCCTCTTTTCCTAGGTGAAGATATATGCTTCTATTGTGGTTGTGTTAATTAAACTCTCCACATCTGCCTGTATCTGTTGGAGGGAGTCCATCTCATTTTCACACCACCTTAACATAAATCTAATGAATGCAGCTTTCAATGTCACAGCAAAGTATTGTACGGCGCTCATCTCTCCAGAGAGAGAGAGAGAGGGATCACCGGGGCCGTAATGGAGGGTGGGGGGAAATGAACAGAATGAGGAACAGTAAGAGAAGATGAGGAGAGGAAATACAGGACAGCCGTGAGGGTTGGGTCAGGCTGAAATAGGTGTGTTGTCATCCACAGTACAGTAAGATGAAGAACGGGAGGGGGTCGATGGGGGATGGGGGATGGGGTGGAGCATAGCCACAAATCCTCTGTAAACCTCCTGCTGAAAGCATGGGCCCGGATGATGTATGATAGAGAGGGAGGAACGAGAGGAAGAGAGCATTCAAAGAGTACAGGAAACACCGCCGAGCTCCCTGACTGGAACAAAGGATTGCAGTGGAGGCGGTTAGATCTCAATTCCCCCTTTTCTGTGCCACATCAGGCAGGAACAGGCGCAGCAGTACGGTGGGAGGCAATCTAGCAAGCATAAGTAAAGCAGCGATCAGGGTAGCAATCCAAGCACATTTAGCAGAGGAGCGAGGGAGGGAGGGTGCAGAGAGAGCAGATCTATGAGAAGAGGAGGAGGAGGGGGGGCGTTGCATGCTCACAGAGTGTGACAGAGATCGAGCGATTCCATGAACGAGAAAGAGGCACAGAAAAAGAGAGGGAGAGCACAAAGCCGAGATGGGGAGCGAACACTGAGATAGTGGTGGTTCGTGAGACAGAGATCTGCACACAAATGTGAGCAGAGGAGGGGAAGGAGGAAGAGAGAGGGGGTTGAAGGAGAGCAGCAGGAGGAGGGGGAGAGAGGGATCCAGGATGATGGAGCCCAGCAATAAGCTTAACAGGACAGCTTTTCATCCCCGCTCTCTGCAGCAGACATGACTCTGGGCACCGGACTGTGCTGAAATTAGCCGGGGGGACAACACAGGACAGCAGGTCTGCAGCACACTGCCTCGGTTCAGCCTCACTGGATGCAGCAAGGCAGCTGATTTATCGCTGAGGGGCTCGGTGGCAGTGTGTTTGCGTCTCTGAGTGTGTGAGCGTGTGTGTGTGTGTATGCAGGTTTTTATGGGTCCTTGTGGCGCTCTGAGCTGTGTGAGCGACCATTCCTCGAGCTGTAAAATGACACTGAGCAGGCAGGAGCTTTGTGTGCTGGTGTGGATCTGCGGTCCTCAGTAGGAAGGGGGAGAGTGGGACTCAGAGCTGTCATCGAGTGCAAGCGTGCGCGTTTACAGTGTGTGTGTCCGCTGAGGTGAGCCAAGGAGGATCCGCTACATGCAGTGTGTGTGTTCGCGTGCGTTTAGGTTGTAGCAAGGGTGCAGCAAAGGCAAAGATCCTACACAATGCAAGGAGGCGCGCAGAGCAGCTCTGATGGCAAGGGGTGCAGGTAAAGTAAAAGGAGTGCCCTGGGGGTAGGGTGGAGGACGAAGGCAGGGACTGGGGAGGAAGAGGGGGGAAAGAGCGAGGCAAGTGGAAAAGAGAGGGTGATCATGGCTGTCATACAGTGAGCTATAGCATATGCTGTAGCGCAGAACGGAGTGGTGCGGCAGGGGGAGGACGAGCATCACTGCACAGGGGAGGGGGAGAAGGGAAGAGGCTGAAGGAGAGAGGAGGGGGAGGCAATCAGCTCAGCACCTCTTCTCCACCAGGAAGAAGCACAGCGGGACGGGCCCGGGAGAAGACGCTGACTCTCATGCACACAGTCAGAACCACGCTGTCGATCGGCCGGGTCAACGTGTAGAGGTCACAAAGGGAGCTGCTGCGGGGACGGGGTTGGGTGTACCCCCGCCGGCCAGCGGGTCTACAAGATCACAGTCCGGTCCTGGGAGGACGTGTAAGGAGAAGGGGTCCGCCGGAGAAAAAGGGGTCGGCTCCCCAAGCCCTGCAACCTTTCCGTCACCATGGGGGAATGGACCATTTTGGAGAGGCTGCTGGAGGCGGCTGTCCAGCAGCACTCTACCATGATTGGAAGGTAAGACTGTAAAGGTTTTCATTTCTGGTTTTGTTTACACTGGTGAGCTGGGTTCCTTTGTGTACAGTATGTGTTATTCTGTATCAGTCGACGACCCCCCCCCCCCCTCCCTCAGGCTTGTCCCAGTGCTCTCCTCTGTTCTACAGTCCCCCACAGTCGTCACTGCCTCCCCCGTCCTTTCCTCCTCCCTGCTCTCCTCACCCCTGACCTCTACAACCCGTCGTTAGTTAAGGGATAAACTTATCGAGAATAATCAATAGCCTGCTTTTCTGGGCGTTATGGTTAATTCAGAGAGGTTCCTGTGTTGATAGCTAATAGCCTAACTATTGATAGATCACGCTTGATGCTTTGGCCACAGACCAATAGGACAGAAGGAGGAGAGGGGAGTGGGTGTGAGAGGAGAGCAGAGGTGCAGAAGATGAAAGGATGGTGAGCAAGCAGGTGTGGAAAGTAGAACCAAAGGGGGAGTAAATGGCTCTAAACTCTGTGTGAACTTGAGACAATCCCCCCCCCCCCCCTCCCCGCCAAGTTCATTCAATTGGTCCTTATCAGCAGACACTTATTTGCATATAGTGAAAGTCTGATTTGATCTTTTCTCATGTTTGGTGTGCAGAATGGTCTTGTGGTGGAGGTTGAACAGATGAGCTTTTAGTTTGATTAGCAGTGGAGACATGCCATGGAGACATGCTGTACAATCTGTGTGAAAAGTGTGCTCCACATCATCTCTGTGCGATTAATTAAGAAGCAGGAATCTTTCCACCCATTAAGCACAATCCAAATGTCACGCTGGGATGCTCATTTGGGAAAAGTGTGTCAAAGGGAAACCTGGATGTATAGATTTGTCATTTGAAAATTCCTTTTCAGAAAGAAAAAACCCCCAAAGCCATGAAAGGCCAATAATTTGTCTGCACTGCTGTGCTCATTAACCCAACCTCAGGTAGTCCGCAACAAGGGCATGGCCTAATCTTCTCTGCTCCAGGGGTGTGTGTGGTGTGCGTGTGTGTGTGTGTGTGTGTGTGTGTTAAAGGAGTGAAAATTGGCTCATGCCTTTATTGACTTCACTAAGCAGAGCCATTCGACTTTATCCTTCAAAATCAGTGACATTGTAACTGCATCGGAGCAACAGAGATGATGTGAGCCGCATTATTGCAAAACGTCTGATGATCAGGGATCTGAAACCATGTGCAATGGAGATTTTCCTTCCAATCAAACACTACACCAAGTAATTTCAGTGAGTTCTTCCTCTGTGGTTTTGTGCCTTAAACAATGAAATCACCTGGTCTAGTCCATAGACGGAACGAAAACCTGCATATAATGAGAGCATGTTGACTTGATTTAAAGATGCATTAAGAACATTTTGTGGCATTAATCATACGACTCCCTCCTGCTTACGGGATCGGTAGTAGGCTATTGCCGGTATCACTGAGAATCAACATCTCACTATGAAGCTCTACAGAGCTACCAGACATTTTCAGCTCATTGTTTTGGTGTCCAGAGCGACAAAAACCAAAACAATGTCTGTTCATACACGACCGTGGGCCGCCGCTCCCAACCCAGGAGATAAAACCAGCTAATTGTTTGCTAACTGTACAGCGCAAAATGGCAAAGAGCCGAAGTAACTGTGAACATTTAAGAAGCCAAAAAGAGTCAATATTCATGCGTTGGGAGACCAAACAAGGGCTAAACGCCAGTGAATATTGGAATTACATTCAACAGGTGGCCAGAAAAAGGAGACCAAAGGGATGTCCGTGTTGCTCTGTTTCTGCTGGATTTGTAAGTAGGCAACTGTTTGCTAACATGTTAGCCATAACAACTTCATAAGCTAATTGCTAACGGTTGTGAACTTTTCTGGAGTCTTTCCGCCCCCTAGTGGTCAAAAAATTACTTAATGCAGCTTTACAATCCAGTCCTGGCAGCTGAATCAGCAACACCCTGTGAGCACAGGGTCATCATTGGATGATTCAATGACTGTAAGCCACCTACAGTTTTTATTTCCAGAGGCAACTCTCAATTTGTCTGCTACCTCTTTCAAAAGTCAAATGAACACTCTGATGATATAATGGCTTCCTCTTATACGCTTAATTTGAGCTATATGGTGATCATGCACTTCACTGGTTGAACATTTAAAAGGGTTCCCTGAATACCTCAAATACATCTAGTCAAATGAGCAGTGGATCAATTTAAAATAGTTCTTTGTGCACCAGTTTTTTGTTCTTCCCATGAATCTACTAGATTAAACTGTGAAAACCTCCAAGGTGACATCATATTGTGGAATGATATTATGAACCAGTAAAATAATTTCTTCACACAGTAAGTAGTTTGTATCACCAGCTATATTTCCTCCTGTGCTGAATATAGTGAACTGCTCTGTAAATGATCCCTATGTGTTTTGGCTTCCCTCAGACTGTGTGTGTCCTACACGGCTCTCTAGTTGACCATAGGGCATTAGCTGTAATATTAGCTGCTTTCCAATGAGGTTCCCTCTCTCTACTCTGCTTGTCTATGCTATGCGAGTCAAGAAACATTGTCTTTGGAATAACTTTGTACAGTTTTTTGTGAGTATCTCAGGCTGTAGATCCCTTAACTTGTTATTTATTGTCAAGCAAGATTTTAATGTTGTCCCTTTAGCTTGTTTGCAAGATATTTCAATAAATGTACTGGAGAGTACTTATGCAGTTTGGTTGACAGAGACCGCAGGTTAGGGTGTAGCAATTATTATTATTAAGTGGGTTCTGGGTCTTGGCTTTTTACCTGTAGTCAGGCATTTTCAGACATTAGATGTTCCTAGACAATCTAAGCAATAACACTAAAACTACTAAAGATAAAGACTTGATTCCTAATCCTAAGCATGTGCCGGCATGGTCAGGAAATCAATTACACGTAACATTTAAATGATCAGAATGATGTCTTTGGATGTACCAGCAAGTTGGAGAATTGTTCACCACTCGCACAGTTTTGTGCTGTGAAGATGCCTCCGAGACTGTTAATGAGCAACTCCACACTAAATCAAGTATGGAGTCAAAATTGTTGCACTGACCTCTATGGGTTGAAAGGTTCAAGTCTGTTGCACCACTGACCACACCCAACAGCCCAGTTGGGTGTGGTCAGGTGTGGTCCGTTGCACTTGTGAACACAACCAACTGTGATGTGTCGTGTTGCACTGTTGTGCATTGTGAAGTCCTGCACTTCACGGGGTGTGGCCGGAGCATGCAGCAACCGCTAGATGGCATCACGTATAGGATGTTCAGCCTGTGTCTAGTTCCTTTGAAAGAGTTTGCATGTGTGCGCTTGCAGTTCAGACGATGCAGTTCCAAAGAGCAGAACAGTCATGTCTCCCCATGGCTGAAAAGTCTCCCCTGCATCAAAACTTTGGAACATGGTTGCATGTCGGTCATCTGTTTAAGTGCCAGCCCTCTCTCTCTCGCAACGTGGGGACGTAGTTCCACCATGAGACACTGTCAGATAGCATTGTCGGATGTCTGGACTCTCCGATCCAGCTACAATTAAGCTCCTTCTTAATTGTAGGTCTTAAGCTAACCTATGCCCTGGCATGGGATAGATAATTAGCCGAGGCGACACAACGGTGTTAAAAATAGAAATAGACCATCTCTACGCAGTGGCATAGGTTAGCTTAATTATGGTCTTTGAAAGAGACAGACAAACTGAGAGTTGCTTCTGTGCCTCTGACTAACCACAGGTGGCTTGCATATTGACTCATTCGAAGATTAACGTGTTTGTGTTGTGTATTGTGATTTCCATATGCCTGTCTTCTAACTGGGCAATGTACAGCGTGTGCATGGATAACCAATGACTGTAATCATGATGACACAGTGAGATAAATCATTATCAAGGCTGCATTAACCTCATTCTCTAGCCCAAACTGAATGTACTGTATGTTCAGCATTATATTCGTGACAGTTCAGTGTGGCTTAAATGTCTAAATGTATCTCGCTCTGAGTCTTCATTAAATACATGAATGGCATCTCTTCTCTTGAAGGGCAGAGGTAAGCTGCCAACCGGTGACAACACAACCAGGACTAATGCTATGCTTGGTGTATATCGTAAAAACCTATTTGTTCAGAATTTGTAGGGAAGCATACAATTTGTGTACTTGCCTACTGCAAATATTCCTTTACATATTTATGTGCAGAGACTCTGTGTTGACTGACTTTCAAAGCAGCATGTTGTTACACAGCATACCTCCCAAAGACTTCTAAAGGACAACTGTGTGGCCAACATTAATACATTGTTGAGATGGTAATATGTTCATATACTGGCGTATTTGTTTGAAATATAACACCAGCAGCCTTGATAATGTTTGCACTTGTCTAATATGTCTCACAATGTTGTACACATAATGACTAATTAACACTTATATATATATCTATATATCTATACATATATATATATAGATAGCAACAGGTTGTCAATAAATATTAATCTGAGACAGAGTTGGTGTAGGTCTGGTGAAGCACTTTACAACAGAATCGTGAAGTCTTCTTTTTACAATTACATGTTACATTTATGATTAATTTACATACACTTTTATACCATTTATTATTCTTTCTTATCAGACTGGTACATGAGACTTAAAAAACAAGATTCGTCCACACAACACTGCAAACGATTCTAGTATGAATCCCTTCTGTACATATTTTCATTTAACTTCTCCGTCCTAAATACGTTAAAAAAATATGTTAAACATTTATATTTCTGCTCTCTAACATATGTGATGTAAGGGCAATACAATCTACTTCACATTTGCGTAATATTAAAATATGACACGCTGTGGTTTTTTTGCAGACCACATGTGTGCTTTATATGTGTGTTCAACTGTGAGAGCACGAAGCCTTTGGGTTTGAGTTATACACCTTGCAGGTAGGATGGAAGAAAGGAAGTGAGTTGATGCATCTTCCCCTACACTGCAATGCTGTAGTGAGGTCAGTGCCAAAGACAAGCAGAGTACGAAAAAAAGAGGCGGAGATAATGGAGGAATGGAGTGAGTGATCTAAGGATGATAAAATAAGGGCTGCTGGATGGAAGAATAGAGAGGAGGGGATGTGAGCTGTAGAACAAAAAGGATACAGGGGGCATCCTTAGAGGGGGAGGAGTGAGAGGAAGGAAGAGAAGTTCTCCCACTGCAGTGGTTCAATGCTGAGAATCTGTGTCAGAGCTACTTCCTCTGGAGCTGCTGAGGAAACAGTCTGCACACACACACACACACACACACACAAACTCAATATGTGTCCTCTGCAATAAGGAGGACTTCTATAAATACAGAAGACATTTGTGTTTTAATTTAACATTCATGAATGTACTGCTCTCACTGTTGCTCTCATAAGAAGTGAGAACGAAGACATCCTGAGAGAAATGACATGCGATATTCACCATCTATGCAAACACAGCAGTGCTGGTAAACTGTGTTCTGTCTGAGTAACCAACACTTTTAATAAGAGGCGAAAGCTCTCTGTTGATGCATCACATGTATTGCATTTCAATCAGGATAACATATTTTAGAATATCGAATTTTGTTCATATATCATTTATGGACTCTGTAAAATAAATCTGTCTCCATTTACCTTTTTTATTCGATGTTTCTCCTGCGTAAAAGTGACATATATTATTTAACATCTATCACTCCACACCAGCGTTATAAGTACTTCATAAAATCTTAATAAATGTTATGTCGCCCTTGTTGTAAGTTGCAACTGATTTTCAAGTCATTCATTAAAGATGCATGAAGATGTGTCCAGCCTTTTAATGGAACGGACAAAGTGGTGTACAGCACACCGTGTTGCTCATTGTTTATGAGGTGAAAACAGCAGCCCGAAAATGGACGGACCTGAAAGGTTTGATGAAACCAAATAGCTCTGCGGACTTGTTTGCTCGCCCTAAAAGCAAAATAAATAGACCGTCTGGTTAGAAGTTGTTCCCTCCAGCAGTTTTTGTGCACGTATTTGTGTATCTCCACTTTGCCTAAATAGGTCAGGTTATCGACAAAAAGGAGATCTCCTACTTTGAGAGGGGCAGCCTACTTCTTCTCCCAGAATAATTGAGGACATCAACTTGTCTACTAGTGAACAAGAGTATATTTCATGTATCATTAATGATAAGCTTCGTGTAAAAAACAAAATCTATACTGCCTGGGAGGACTGTGTTGCAAAGCGATATTTCAGTGTTTGACTGGATTAGTAATCCATCATCCTTTGGCAAGGAGCGGGACTGTCTTTCAAATTAAAACCATTTCTGTGCTCATCTAAAATTTGCCATTAGTTTATTTGTGTAGCAATCCCTGATGTTGAATGTTATTGATTACACTGTTCGACAGGGGGATTTTGCAGTAAAGCTGAGCTCAGCATTTATCCAGCACAGGCTATTATTCATTTCAGCAACATATTGATGGTGTGTGTATAAGCTTCACCGGGCGTGTAATGTTTCCTTATACATAGCTGAAATGTTCTTTATTTCAATTACATGTTTGAATTCCCGAAGTAGCTTAGGACAGCATTTCATTAATTTTAATGGCCTGCTTTTAGATTACACAACTCCCCTAAAACAGAACTGCAGTACAATGTTTTGGGCTATAATTAATGGCTCTATTTTCAAGATCATAAAGGCAGCTAGTAGGAGACTGTACCGAGATGTGATTTTGAACCTTTGTATTTTAGAATGCATCCGTCTTAGAAATCTGAGTGTACGGTTAAGATACAATATAGTCAATATTTTTGAACTGCTGTTGGTTTGTTCTGATAAACAATAAATAATGAAGGTAGTTTAATGAATAGCAATCCATATATCGGAAAATTAAATGCCCTTTTTGAAATATATATATATATATATATGTTCTTAATTCAGACTAAATAAAAGTTATTTTGGAAAATAAAGAATATAAGGCAAATACTATACATTTTGTGTAATTTTATATTGTTGCATTAGCAGTTAATTGGTTCAGAATGCATTATTTAATTACCATGAGTTATCTTCATGAAGATAGTAGATAGATAGATAGATAGATAGATAGATATATACTTTATTAATCCCCAAGGGGAAATTTGTCGTGACAGTAGCAGCAACACACAAGAGTAAAAACAAAACACAAAATATAAGAAACAGGGATGAAAGATATAGAAGTATACAAGTAAAATAAAAGTAAAATACAAACAAATATATATGTAAATATACAACACACATGCATACACAACACACAACAACACTGACAAATCAAATACACAAAATATTAAATATAGACAGAGTGCAAAAAGCAAAGTGTGTGTATGAGTGCAGAGCAAATGAAATGAAATGTGTGTGTATGTGTGTAGTGCAAACAAATGAGATGTGTGAAGTGCAGATCAACATAGTGTAAGTAAAGTACAGTTAACTAGCTAGTTAGTGTACTTTACATTTCAGAGTAGCTGATTTGAATGAGATTAATGTTAAAACGCTGCTTACTAAAGTTAAGATCAGGGTGTGACAAATACATTTTTGCTGCCACATAAAAAGTTCTTAACAATTATCAGCAACAGCCAGGTAAGCGTCCCACTGGCAGGAATATGAATAATCTGCCAGAAAGATGGCAAAAGGCCATACGCCGGTGTGGTGTGAGTTGGTGTCCGTATATCACTTTTTTACTTTTGGAAAAAGAACATTTTCCAAAAAAAATGCAAAAATGTCTCACAAAGTCTTCCATTCACTTTAATCTATATCGGCGAACCTAACATATAATCAGACACATTTGGGCTCAGTTTGGTTATTTGTCAAAGTGGGATGTCAGCAATTTTTAATGACCAGTTTACAGGCATCGGGGTAAATCTATTCTGACTTAAATTCAGATAAAAGGGACATTTTAGATGCAATTAATTATTAGAAATACATTATCTTCAGACACAAAATCCTTCAGCTTTGGCCAGTTGTTGTGTTATCTAGTCGTAAAGTAGTTTCGCTTTAGAAAAACAAAAAAAGAAGATCCTAGCATATCTTCATCGTGAGACATTATCATAACTCAAAACCTGTTAATGTCTCTCCCAGCCAAGGTATAATTGAGGCAGTTACCTGAAGCGTCTCCCTCTGTTTCCTCCTTCAATCCTGAAAAGCAGCTGGAAGTCATTTACGTCAGAGTTGTTGAATGAGCGAGTGAGTTAATTACATTTCTGCACATGCTGTGGCACAGAGGATGTTCCCGGCTCGAAAAGACCTCTGCGATTTGTGTGTAAAACAATAAATATCAGAGAGAGGCCGACAGTATGTTCAAACCATTTATGTCGAACATTCTCGCTGATAAGTAAATAAAGAAGAGGCTTGAAGTGAGTGAACCACCACACAAGTTTAGCTTCATATTAATGCATCTGTAGCGCTGGCTCCTAGTGGCTCCTAGTGGCTCCTAGTGGCCCCTCAGGCGGCCATGCAGCCGGCCTGATACGTTGGCAAGACCTGAAGCTATTACAACAGTTTGAGAGAGGAACAGAGGATGAGGGGCGAGTGGGAAGAAATGCCTGCACTGTGATAATTAAGCTGCCTAATTTCTGTGCCTGGTACGGTCTTTATTCATTATGTGCTGCCATCAACAATCAGTGGAGCTTATTATTGAGAGCATATGGGCGGGAAGAGTATTTTTACTCAGGGTCTCTCTTCAGATAATACTGCTTAGCCAGGATGGCTCACTGTAGGTAGAGTCTGTGTACCTATATGTACAAATATACTTTGTATGTTTGTTGACTCGGATAATTTAAAGGCTGATATATAT
The DNA here is from genome assembly GCF_029220125.1 of Pseudoliparis swirei. NCBI lineage: Eukaryota > Metazoa > Chordata > Actinopteri > Perciformes > Liparidae > Pseudoliparis > Pseudoliparis swirei. The sequence continues at coordinate 9,727,504 of NC_079390.1, read as the reverse complement.
TCACAATGTGTGTGTATGTGTGTGTGTGTGTATTTCCCAATGCATCTGCTGTTGTGCTCAAGGCAATTGTTGTCCCTTAAGGCTGGCGACAGCAGCTGCTGTATGAATGAACGTGTGTGTGTGTGTGTGTGTGTGTGTGTAAAAGCCTCTGGGAGAGGCAGTGCCTGCATGTCCAGCCAACACACCAGCTGAAGAGCAGCTACTATTACATGTACACACTCTCACAGGTCAATCAACTGCCTACACATCAGTTTGTTTAGTTAGACAGCAGCGAGGTATCACTTCACTGTCTTTTCTTCCTCTTCTCGTTGTCCCTTTATCAATGTTAGCTTGTCTGTGAGCTGTTGGTCTTTGCACTTTATGAAAATACCAGCTGTCAGCGATGCAGCACAAGGAAATTGTGACCATTTGAAAATGACCGTGAGCCCAATCCAGAGATACAGACTCCACTCCTTTTATCCCAAATCGTATTGGATCCCTGACACAGTGTCAGGGGTTTAGAAAGTCTGCAAAAAGGAAGTGATTGATCTGTAGGGAGGTCCTGCGGAGAGGTGAAATGAGGTGACGGATGTGGGAATGTTAAAGGAACCATGTGATCGATGGAGAATGCACTGTATTTATCTACCGTGTTTTGATATTCTCTCCCCTCGGGTTAGATACAGTACAACATATTTGTCCTCATTTATGGTAGATATTGAATATTCTGCAGGTTCAGGCTGTCCAGTCCCAATCTGCCCCAACGTACAGTATTGGCTCATTACCCTGCAGCACTTAAAACACTGATGTTTGCAGATAACCTTCGTCCACTACTTTCTGCTAATGCAGCAATCTGCTCCATGCTGATTATTCTGTTATCCAGCAGTAGGGTACACACACATACACACACCCACACACACACACACACATCACAGCACAACACTCAATACTTGCAATGTCTTGGAAATTTTAACGACATAAATCTGCCCAACAAACAAGTACAGACGCAATATCTGCAGTACAGTACTTTAGAAAAGTTTACTATCTAAGGAAAGTCCATAAGTATGCCTGAACCTCCGAACTGTTAAGGTGAATAAAGCTGCAGTGGTCACGTCACTTGAAATGGACCTATGGAAGGCGGATACAGCGGGAGGACCATAAACAGCTTGTTGTTAATCCCCACTGTCACTGCGTTTCGTTTATGTTAAAATTCGCAATTATTCCACAATGACTCCTGCAGACGGTCTCATTTACTGAGGAGACACAGGTTTACCCGCAATTAAAACACCACACATCAGCAGGTTGTGTCTAACCCTGTGGAGTCCATCTCTTCCCTGGTGTATGTACAAAGCATGTTTTATTTATCGTCACTGAACTTTACTTATATATGGAACACCAAGCATTGAAAACCAGTTGAAAGTGCTGATGTGCTGCTTTTATACTTTCAGACGTTCAATGAAAAAGGCACCAACATTAATTGGGATAAAATAGCTTTATATGTAAATATACTGCATCATAGTCTTGTCTCCAGCCTCAAATACAGTACAGTATCTGAGGCTGGAGCACAGTATCTTCAATCTGCAGAAGTTACTTTACAACATCGGTAAATAGATAATACTCAGTCGGAATTATAAAAAGCATTTGAAAGACATTTAATTTAATTTAATTCGGAACATTTTAGTGAACTTTTGTTTTAGCCTGAAAGAACTGTCCAGCCTGTGAGCTTGTGTCACTATATAGAGATGTGGACAGCAGGCGGACTTTGTGACATTTAGTTTATGCTATTATAATGTAGTGATTATCACTGACACAATAATTAGGTCTGCTTTAGACCTTGAATAGAACAGTGAATGCAGACGTGCTGTAAAGTGCCTTCTATATATCATTTTAAATCTGCATCCGGAGCCTGCAGATTCTCACACTGACACTGAACATGAGTCGTATTTCCTAAACAAATATTTGCATATAAATGAGCAGTGTCGATCGCAGATTTCTATCTCGTCGAGCAGAATGCGTCAAAGGACTCCTTGTGGTGCAGAGCACCATCAATATCAGCGCTTTGGTCAAATCTACTGCTGTCACCCCCGCAGTGAAGGCAGCTCACAGCAAAGGATCCCAAAGTGACTGAATGTAAATCACACAGCGACTCACATTTCACATTTAAAGGACCAACGGTGCAGAGGAGCTTTATTCTGTTGTATTGCTGAACATACTGAAAGTCAGTGTAGCGTATTATGCTGACAGCTGCTCTGAGCACTGACGACCGAACATGTTTGCCATTTTGCACGAGTCTCACACACATGGCTGACTTTCCCTCTTTGTCTTTGTTTCCTCGTGTCTGTCTTGCCCACACATGCAACAACAAAACAACACACACACAGGCATGCTCTCGCAGGTGGAGAAGGAACAGTCCTGCAGCGGCGCGCTGCTCTATTTTAGGTTTGTTTCACGCTATCACGTATCCCTCTGAACGATCACGAGCCGTCTCCTGAACCGCATCATTGGGAGACGCTTATTTCTTCGCTCCCCAAAGAATATATATATTTTTTCTCAATGGAATGATTTTTTGTGTCCACAAAGTGTCTTCTCTCCTATACCTTTCACTAATTTGCTGGTTGCTGTGGTAACCGGACGTGGAAAGCCGTGGTGGGAATGTTTGAGGTCTAATTCAACGCTATACTTTAGAGTCTCATTTGACACAAAGTTAACAAAGGACAACTTTTCAAGTACATATACAAATGCAAAGGAATTATATTATGTTACATCACTTGAATTGAAGGCTCATGTCATACGCGCTATAGCCAGCATTAACCCTCCAGTTGTTTTAACCCACCTGGGGCCAACTCCCATCTATCTCTGTCCCTCCGGCTGCCTTGGGTGGCCCCTCTCGGGCTTGGAAACAAAGTGTGTTCTAAGTAATTGGCTCCGTCACGCAGGGGAGTGTGCACATCCACTGCATTGTGGCATAAATACCAGGGAGCCCCATGATGTGCAGGCTTTCCTCGCTCATTAGAAATAGCTGACAGTGCAGCACTAAACCCCCAGTCCTCCTCCGCAGTGCTCCTGCTGGATCGACACCAGAAGATAACAGTACAGCACACCAGTCTCTCAGAGGCCTTGAAAAGCAGCCGCACTGTCCTCGAGACCCCTCAGCCCCTGGACACAGCTCCCACTAACTGCAGCAATGCACTAATGAACCTCATCGGGAAGTTCCCCCCAGTTTTTAGAAGCTGTCAGCATATATGTTTCAGCACTATGCTGCTAATAATCAGCACTCTTTCCATGACACTGGGAAGATGCCGTTTCTAGAGGTCAAAAAGAGGTCATTTGTACAATAGTTTAATATGCGTTAGATTGGTTTGCAAGGATGAAGAGATGTGCGATAGAATACGAGTGAAGGCAGCACGTCATATTATCGGACAGATACTAACAATTCATTTGACACTAATCCTTATTTCGATGGATTGGTGAACGTCAATCACCGTGAAAGCATGTGTGTGCGGTCCCTCACACTGATGTCCATTTCAGCTCAGCAGGAAAGATGAGTGTGAAATCACCTTTACCTTCGGACGACCCCTACTGTTCAGTGTCTCTCGTGAGCGTATATGTGTGCACGTTATCTAGAGTTCACCTCTCGGGATAACACAAGCACACACACATTCATGCATGAACGTAACCATGAGCACACACAAAGGTGCATAGTTTGGTCGGACATCTTGCCTGAAACCTGTTTTCCTTCTGTTGATCTGAAATGGTTTTAGCGTCCAACATAAACAAAGCATCAGCATTTTGATTATGTTAAACCAAGACCTGCAATCAATTTTAAATGGTCAGAATCATCGCCAGGTATTTCCTGAGCTCGTGCATTTGTTCCTTACTAACTGACACTGCTTGTCTCCCTTTCTCCCCCTCCCCATCCTGCCCTTTCCTTCTCCTTCTGTCTCTCTGCAGGATCCTGCTGACAGTGGTGGTGATTTTCCGTATCCTAATAGTAGGCATAGTTGGGGAGAAGGTGTACGAGGATGAGCAAATCATGTTCATCTGTAACACCATGCAGCCCGGCTGCAACCAGGCTTGTTACGACAAGGCCTTCCCCATCTCGCACATCCGCTATTGGGTCTTTCAGATCATCCTGGTGTGCACGCCGAGCCTGTGCTTCATCACGTATTCTGTTCACCAGTCTGCGAAAGCGCGTGATCGAAGCTACGCTCTCCTGCACCCGTACATGGATAACCCCGGTCACGGTCACCACGGCCGCCATCATGACCATCACTCTCGCAAGCTTCACTCTCGCAACATCAACGGCATCCTGCTGCACCCCGACAGCAGTAAGGAGGATCACGACGGCCTGGAGTTCAAGGAGATCCCCAACGGACCCCGGGGATCCTCTCACACACACAAGAATACGAGAGTGCAACGGAATGAAGGCATCTCCCGGTTCTATGTCATCCAGGTGGTTTTCCGCAACGCACTGGAGATCGGCTTCCTGGCTGGCCAGTACTTCCTCTACGGTTTCAATGTGCCAGGGATGTTTGAGTGTGATCGCTACCCATGCGTGAAGGAGGTGGAGTGTTACGTGTCTCGTCCCACGGAAAAGACCGTGTTTCTGGTCTTTATGTTTGCAGTGAGCGGCGTTTGTGTGTTGCTCAACCTGGCTGAGCTCAACCACCTTGGCTGGAGGAAGATAAAGACGGCCATCCGAGGGGCGCAGGCCCGAAGGAAGTCCATCTGCGAAGTCCGTAAGAAGGATGTTTCACACCTGTCCCAGACCCCAAACCTGGGCAGGACCCAGTCTAGTGAGTCAGCCTACGTCTGACAGAGGCTCCTCTGCCTGGGGGCTCGAGGACCTTTTACATTTTGGAGAAGAGCTTTTCCCTGGCCCAGGACCCCCGATCATTAGGGCACAAAAATAACCACTGCATTATTATTCAGGAGCACAGACGTACTCTGTGCAGTCGTGACGAAGCATCAATTCACAAAGTCTTTGACACTTCAGGAGGGCAGGACCCCCCTCCTCAAAAGGCGTCTGTCTTGCTGTAACAAAGGTTACACACAGAACTTACATGATGCCTAGGTGACACTAGGTGCCTTCAAAGAACCCAACAGACGACATCGAGCAATTACTAACAATATGAAAATACTGTAAAGATAGTCTGAGGTCGACTCATTTGAAGATCTTCATTATTTGCCTTTGCCGTAGGTCAGAAATAATCCCTTCATTTTCCAATTATGTGTGCATATGCAAAAGCTTAAGCGTGTGCATGCATACGCATGTGAGTGGGGGGGAAAAAAGCCAATGCCTGACTTAAGTCAGAGAATTCAATGCTAAGCTAATCTGAGCTTCTGAGAGAAAGATGATATTGTTTGTCATTGTCCATGATCTTCGAGTAAAGTCACTCGATGGACAAACAAGCACCTTTTTAATCATGTTGTCAGAAATTCCCACAAAGCAAAACACAAAAAGCAACAGCACTAAAGCTTTCAGCAGGAACTGGAACACAGTATTTGATGTCAGTGTACCAGGCTTTTTTCTTAAAGATCATCACTCTTGTTCATATTCGTAGGTGCCAATCATACGGCAGACTGACATTGCCCGGGAGCATTTGTTCTAAGTGAGACACATGGTGCATTGGAGATGAGTTAGATTAACTTTTCAACACTGTGTCACGCACCACAATGCTCTCAATGCCTGTAAGGCACACTGTTTACTCCCAGAACCAACTGAAAGCAGTCAAGAAAAGTGTGCCATCACGTTGGTGATTGCTGTCGAAGGGGCTGAATGGAGTTATATAAAGAGTTTTTCAGCTAAACAGGAGAAAAGTATTGTAGTCACAAATATTTTAACATGTAACCTCAAGCTTTTTTTCACAAGCTGATTTGGTGCCATATTTCAAAGTATGTGTACATAACATGTAAGAACTACACTTAGCCTTTTTCCCTATGCGATGTAGTCGGGCTTCACTTGGATGAGGATATGGGCTTTGGGTGGTAATGAAGATTAATCATAGATTGCCAGCTTTAACAATATGTATTATTGATGTGCCCTTTGTTCAACCTTCGCCCTCTAATGGAGACTATATGTTCCGAAAAGTCCCCCCCCCCTCGCCCCCTCCCCCTATGGACTTTGAAAAAGGCATGTTACCGAAGCATTAATAGAATGGATAGATTATGACATGTAACTTAAAAAGAGACTGTTTTATTTATTTGCATCCTGCTCCTGTGAAATGTAATACTCAGCATGCATGAAGATGAAAACTATAAAGAGATATGAACATAGAATCCCGTTGTGGGAATATTGAAAGTGAATACCTGAAAGGCTCCAGAACTGCAGCAATAATAATATAAAGTATGTGAAAAAAGATATGTGAATAAATTATTATGCAAACAGAGATTATGGCTGTGCTGTGTTTAACAAACAGTTGGTATTATTGTGAAATTCTGCCATTTTACTTATCAGGATGTTGTGATTGTTTACACATTAAAAATTCATCTTACAGCTGCTACACTAATACCACAGTGTGAAAATACTAAAAGTAAAACATGCTACTTAAGTATTAGTACAGAAGTGTTCGAAGCAAACTCTATCAAAAGTTTAAAAAAAGTATGTTTTAGAAGTTCATCATATGTTTTGTATACACTCTTTATCTGAAATGTAACTTTAAGTGTCAAATCGATTGAGTGCAGTAAAAGTAGTAAGTCTCAATCCTTCAGAAGAGGATTATGATTTGAGTTCTGGCTCAAATATATATTATTACAATACTCAAACTAAGTCCTTTATAATACACTTCGGTTAATTTCCAGGTCATCAAATAACGACGCGTCCTGCGTCCCGCCCCTCTGCGTCTGAGGCGCCATTTAGCGTCTGTATGAGACGCAGCAGGCTTTCAAGAAACTCCAAAGTCCACCCATCAGCTCGGGGGTCCGGTGGTCCATATCGGCACGTTTAAAACCAGGACCACAGCGGATCATCTTAGTTTGAGACAAAGAGATGTTTAAAGTGTTTAAAGGCAACATGGGGTTGGGTTGCAGCAACAGTTCTGAAGTTGAGTAGATCTACTTTTTTACTTTCCACCGGTGGTGGTGTGGCCGGCGGTATCGTATTAGATAGATAGATAGATATATACTTTATTAATCCCCAAGGGAAAATTAGTTCTCTGCATTTAACCCATCCTTAGTTATTCAGGAGCAGTGGGCTGCAGTGATGCGCCCGGGAAGCAACTGGGGGTTCAGTGCCTTGCTCAAGGACACTTCGACTTGCAACTAATGGGGAGAGCGGGGATCGAACCCACAACCTTGGGGTTGCAGGACGACCCCCTTACCCCACTGAGCTACAGCCGCCCCCAAACAGTATTACAGAAACATCCAACATACAGTCGCTTTCCATGCTGTACATAATGCAGTGGAACACACAACACAGAGTATAAAATGCAGTGCTCTAAGCTGCACAGATTCAAAACCTGCTTTAACATTTATTATTCAACGCTGAGAAATGATACATCTATGAGGGATACGTTTGTGCATTCTGAGTTTCTGTTGATAAATTATAGATTTAACGTTTATTTCCTTGATATAAAACTCCTGACTAAAGTATATTCCTCATGAAAACCCTTTACAACGGCTTATTGCTAATTTACGCTCATAACTTCTAGTTTTTGCAGTGAAATTCTACATATACATATATACAGTATACATATATATGTGTGTGTTTTTAATACTCACACTTGTTTTTCCGAATCAACGTTACTCCTGGGCTCGTACAAGCTATTAAAGCGGACCTGATCATTTCAGTAATGAGCAAGGTTACTGATGGAGAGAGGAGGGTGTGGGGGGGCAGTGGACCTTTTAGTGTTATTAAACCTTCAGGCGTCATGTGACCATGTCCTGGGGAACACAGAAAGCACAGTGGGACTCGAGGAAGAGGGACAAGGGTGATGATGCTGATGATGAAGAACTGTGTTAATAAAGCCGATTGTCTGATAGGATGTCGAGTAATGAGATTGGTTGTTGTTCATTCACCTAAATGCCACACGGTGTTCTTATTGACATGTGGATTGCAATGATTGACTCTCTGCTGTGTGCTGATATATATTCACATCAACAAGCACCACCACCAACAACAACAACAACACACACACACACACGAGTCAATAAATGCCTGAACAAAAGCATTTCTGAGGATGCAGCCAGGTCGGTTGCTGTGGTGACGGGGGTACAGTAATGATGTTAAGCACCACAGAGACTACAGAAACAACACTGCACCATCTCTCACTGCGCAGCAGCCTGAGACTCTTTCAACGAGGAAGTTAGACTCCTGCTGATACACAAGTCAAATAACAGGTAAGTGCAGTAAAGCCCTGCTAAAAATATTTTTTTGTTACACCTCTATCACAATAATTGTGTGTAAAGTATCGAGCAGAAACTACAAAACCCTATAATAACAGCCCATCATATTGCACATGGCGTTTTAATGAAAAGTGCCCTTCCAGGTGGATGGTTCGATGGAGGACAGGGGATGTTCAGACCGGTCAATACTCTCTGGTCTTGGTGATGGTTTGATCTCTGTTCTTGATGACAAGACTGATGACTTCCACCGGAGTTAGCATAGCAAACATTTTTAGAGTCTAGTTTTCCATACTTAAATGTCTAAATTATTTTGTGTATAATCATTTTGTATTCAATATCGGTCATCTGTGGAGCCTTTTTACAACACATATATTGTTCTTCAATCAGATGCAGTACAGCCCAACAGAATTAAAGAGGAAACTTAAATACGGGCTCTCTCCCCCTTCTGCTTTATGAAAAGATATGATTACACACTGACATTGTACTGGTAGTCAGTGTCATGACCAGTAAAGATGTGCAGGTGTTTCTATCTACTCCTATCATATTCATCAACTCCCACATACCTCGTCATTTGTGTATTTAGTACACACCGTTTAGCAGGCACGTGCACAGACATTTTAGGGGGCAGGTGCTCAAACCAAAAAAAAGGGCACCCATTGGCAAAATGATTTTTCTATTGATCACTGTAACTTGAAGTGAGCAAGTAATTGGTTGTTACGAAACACCTGAAACACATTGTGTCGTGAGAAGACATGAGAGCTGAAGACATGAGCGCCACGGACCATGTCGAGGCGAAATTCTCACAAGAACTCAAATAAATGCCCCGACAGATATCCAAACACATTTGGGGGGAATTGATGACAGAGAGTAAGTGTTATTCTTAAATATTGATTAATGAAGAAAAAATGTGTCTACGTCCCTGGGAAATAAACCTTGAGCCGGAGATGTGCCAGTTGTCGATTTACAATATTCTATTTCTAATGTTCAGTTGTGTCTATTCCCCAAGACATGTGGTATAATAGGTTGCCCGAACTCAAAGAAGAAGAACAACTCATGTTGTCATTTAATTTCTGGATATATTGTACTTGTGTGATACTGGGTATTGACTCTGTGCAGATGTGTCTACATACTGATGTTCCAGATGTGTGTGTGTGTGTGTGCGTGTGCGTCTGGCTCGGCGAAATGAGGTGACCTCTTTGTATGTATTTAATGTCCTGTACTCTATAGTGTATACAGTGGGAGGGGTGGGGGAGTGGGTTTGTTATCTGAAATTTCAACAAAAAGATGATAAACAATGGAAATATCAGTTCATGTTTACTGTGTTATGTACCTGTCAATATTTCCAAATAAAAGAATACATTATTTGTTTAAAGAAGAAGAACAAATGGACTGAAGACCTTACGGAAAAAAGAGAATGTAAAGTAATCATTTGACCTCTAACAGTTTCAAGAAGTTGAGAGGGGAAACGTATAGCTGTCAAATAAATGAAGTTTAGTCGGAAGACCATACACCTGCAAGCCCGCGTCATCTATTTCTCATCCATCTGCCAAGTACAATCTGGTGCAGTGCATCAAATGGTGACATTTGTTTTAACTGTACATGGTCCCTCTGAAATAATAAGATTATAATATATAATATAATATATTTCATCTAGCATACAGTTTGGCTTTACAGCTCATACAGCTACTGAATAGCAACAGATAACTGAGAAATAATAATACTTATAATAATACTACTAATACAAATAATAATAATAATAACTCGTATGAATCAAATATATATTTAAAACATATGGGGGAAATAAATAATGCCTCTGTATTGCTCAATCGCACGCACGCACGCACGTACGTACGTACGCACGCACGTCAGTCAATGCCATGGAAACCGAGGACGAGACCCTGCTGAAGCGACCGGGCTGTGATTTGGACTAAGGTAAGACCATTTCTACATTTAATTTAGCATTTTTATTATTAACGTATCCCCTTAAATCCATAAAAGTGTTCTCAGTTTAGAAATCAGTGAAACCTTTTTGAGTTTTAACGTTTAGAATGTTGACAGGACACTCAGTCGATGATTCGTCGTGTAAAATGAGATTTGAGCTGCAGAATGTCTTGAAAATGTCAGGAGATGTGCGGAATGTGTTGACAATAAGTGCAACGCCTCGAAACCCCTTTTATTTTTGGTTTAAGGCATCAAAACGTCGAACTTTAACTTTGAAATTACAGAAAAAAGATGGCGCCTGAACCATTTTTATAGAATTCTCAAATGTACCCTATAAAATGCATAAACTCGGCACCATGGTAACCATCGGGAACGCGCGGGCCGCCTGACCTGAGCTGCGCGTGACCCTGAGCTGCTCTGTTGTGACCGTTGAAACGGGCCTTATTGTACACACGTCTGCTCCTTTTACTTTATCATATGAAAGTGATTTATTTAACATTAAAATGCTCTGTGCTCGTTGTCGCAGCGCTTTGTTTTTTAAGTGGAGTTAACTGATGGGAGTGCTCGAGCGCGCGCTGCCTCCAGCATCTCGTCGTCGCGCTCTGAGATGCATCTCGTGAAGTGGAGAATAATGAGTGAGATCTGTAGCCGTATACCATAAAGTTCGCATGGACCTGTTTTTGGGGCCCTTAACTCAGAGCTATCGGTCCAAAACGTTTGAGCTTGAACCCTCCGGTTGACCGGAGCTGTGAGGCGAACTCCTCGAGCTGTTGACCGCTAGCTGAAAGTTATCCTTGAATCTCGTTCTAGTTTCTGACTTCCTCTTCCGCGGACCTCCGAGAAGCCGGAGAATGGAGGACCACCCGTACGCGCTGCGCAGAGGTAAGTTTTATATTTATATTTAGCATTTTTGTTATTGGTTCTTACCTTAAAACCATTTAAAACGTTCTCAGTTCTGAGTTTATAGTTGAACAGTTCACAATGTCAAGGGGCCTGTTTGAAAAATACAGATGTGGTGGAGGTTTCTCCGTGTAAAATGATTATTTGAGGACCGGAATGTCTTAAAAGTCGCTGGATATCTGTGGTATGTGTTAACTATTAGTGTAGGGGATTTAAAACAGTGTTATTTTATTTAGAGGCTATCAAATATGACAGATTTTACCTTGACATTTCTGAAAAAAGATATTCTTAATACTGAAATAGAATCATGCGTCAGTGTGACGTCATCGCACCAGGTGTGTTAGAGACGCATCTGATTGTGAGAATGAGTTGGTTTGTTTTGACTGTTTGACTGAAACGTCACTTATTCGACAAACATCTGCCCCTTTTACTCAATACTATCCCATGAACTATTTCTTTGACAATTAACCCTCCTGTCACACAATAAAAGGTTTATAAAGGGGAAAGTGAGAAGATATGAAACATTGTTTAGTCTGGAAGGTGTGGCTCACGAGTCCAAACAGTTGTATATTGACCTGCTAACTGATAGATTAGCAGCTGGAATCTGAATCTATTATTGCTCAATGTAATCCAGAACTATTTTATTGAATGAAGAATCCTGTTTCAATGTTTCCCTGCAGCTGGCGACTTCGTTGTGAAAATATAGTTTACAATAGATAAATAGATGGATAGACAGACAGAGAGACAATTGATAGACAGATAGATAGATAGATAGACGGATAGATAGAGCGATGAACAGATACCCCAGTCCCCCAGAAACCAGAAGAGTCTCCCAGGAGCAGCAGGAAGAGGAGGAGCCCGACTGCCCGGCAGGACCGATAAAGTTCCAGACAGCCTTCCCTCGCGCCTGGCGGGGGAAGGCTGGTTGGCGTGGTTCTACTTTTTTATTTAGGTATCGATTGCTGTGACACAGAAGAGTCTACCGGGATCTCCTTAACGATGACGAAGAAGATGACGAGGGAGGACCACATGAGAAGGATGAAGGACCACCCAGCCCCCCGTCACCGCCCGCCCCGCCCACCGCCCGCCCCGCCCATACAGGAAGCAGCTGTGAAGAAGACGGACACTTCAGCCTGAACGAGACTTAATAATCCTTTAATTTGTCCCATGGAATACTGTACGTTCATGTTAACTGTGTACAGTATTTAGATTATTTCCTGATTTTAATAAATACATGTACAACAACATCTAAATATGTCTTTTTATTAAAAACTACTGGGTCAGCAAACACTGTTATGATGTTCATATTGGGTTATAATTCAACTTTAATGGTTGAGACTTATGCACTACAATGTTATAGTTTTTATATTTACTTATTGTGTTGATTCTTAATAATTAATGTCTAATATATTGTTTTACACCAGTGCTCATTTTTCATCTTCATAACGGATAAACGATTATATTTTTGTTTTGTGTTTTGCCAAACGTAGCTTAAATGACCACAAAAATATTTTATCGTACAAAAAATCCTACATGGCAAAACGTGTCATGTCAGTTGGCAACCCTCAGTAACAAATACCAACATATATCTTCACTCTTAATAATCCAACTAAAGCAATGTATCATTTCTATTTACAAGATTTTCATTGACAAAAATAGAAAATAGGAGAGGAAGTAACAGACCCCGGCAGTATATGAAACTGCTTTTATACCAAACTAACTGGATGGAGAACATTGAAACAAAACCAAAGAACAGACAACATGGAGGAGGACGTCTCCACAGCCGCTGGACCTCAGCAGCATGAATGACGTCCTCTGGAGTCTGAGGACAGGAGACATGAGCCGGCATCTCGTCCACCAGCTCCCGGAGAGTCCGTCTGGAAGCTCCTCGCCTCCCAGCAGCCGGACACAGGGCTCGGCCTTCTGGACTCGTTGAACGTGGCATGTCGGTTCCAACCTGTAGAAGGAATCAAACGGAGACTTTAATCGTCCCGTTCATCTTTGGGCCGACGGGCTTTCTGGAAGAACAACTCCCGTCTCACATCTAAAAAACAGAAAAAATAAACCGGAGCATGACGACCACAATAATGTGTATTTTCTCATCCAGGGCAAAGGGGCACGTGCTTGAGCACCACTAGGGCTCTACCTGTGCACGTGCCTGCCGTTTAGTATAGCACAAATACATAACAACAATTTAGGAGTTCATCCTGCCTGCTTACTCATGCATTAAAGCACGCAAATATACGGTTAACTATTGTGTAATCACAGGAGGAGTTAAGGGAGTTGGTAGAGAGATAGCGTACTAATTATTAATGACAAAAAGGACAAATGCACAAAATGTAACAAGATGGATGGGCAAGCTGGGCCAAATATATTTGCCATATTCTGGCTTCAGTCCAAATAATTTAGCAGTGACAGTAAGATTGTTTAACCCTTTTTCTTTTCTAAAGTGTTCCTTCCTGCTCTCCACTAAAGTAGCATTATTTATAAAGTGAATTTACATCTCATACTACAAATACATGTTCTCTCTGTCTCCCTTTTTTCTCAAAACATAAAAGACTAAAACATCAGTAAAACCAAAGGAATTATAAACTGTACCAGTTATTATATACCTATCCATTAGATCTGCAAAAAAAATTAAACCAGGAAGTGACCTGCTTCCCGAATGTTACTGGTGTAAGGCGTTCAATGCAAATCTCTTTTTTCTGACCTTTACCTTAAATAAATCAAAGAAAAATAAATATATATTCTCTGAAAGCATGAATCTGTGTGAGCAGATTTATTGGCATTGACGGCCCATTGTCAGGCATTCACCATTGTCTCCTCATCAAATTTTCATCCGCTCTGTGACCTACTCTCCACAACTGATTAATTATTATCCCCGTGATAAGACCGCAATGAGCGAACAATCATTTCATTATTCCTCTCCCCTGTTCCACATCCAGTATTTTCCCTCTCTGCCTCTTCATTCATTCATGAAGATGAAATTGGAGTTGGCTTATTCCTCTCTGGAGCCTGCTCCACTTCTGGCCTCCTATGTCTCGGCCCATCAATTTTTGTCAGTCTCCATTCTGCTCTCCGCAAGTGACTTGGTCTCCTGGCGTGAACGCCCCGCGTGGCACCGTCTCTCTGCCCTTCCCCTCTCTGTCTCCATCTGGTCCTCTCCTCCTCCACCTGACTCATTGTTCGCTCTTTCCACTGCTTCCTCCACATTTGACTCGGCCCTCCTGCCTTCCTCTGACCTTCTCCGTCCTCTTTCATGTAGAGGCCTGCTCCAGGTTTTCCACATGGGTCTCACGTGAATGTCTTCCTTGTTTATGGCTGCCAACGCTGCTGAAGTACTGCAGGAAAAGCCCTTCTTCACCCCCTTCTTTCTCTTAAACTGTCTTTGATTCCAATTCCTCCCTTTTCTCTCTCACCACAAAAGGGTTTCTTTTGGGGGTTTTCAAAGAGATTTCTGACAAAAGAAAAAAACTGAGACATCTTCTCCCAACAGCTTTCATTATCTTCTTTTATAACTCTGATGGTGTCTCTCTCCCCAGTAATCCTGGAAATATGACAAATGTGGAGCAGACAATGTGCAGGTTTATTCTGATGGTATTATTTAGAGCCTTCCAGACCCAGTCAAGACTAGTGTGCTATATTACTGGATTCATTCATTTTTGTGAACTTGTGTGGGAGACAGATTTAGAGTATTTCTCTAGAATACCCCTGACAATAGACTCTGGCTCTAATGTGGAAGTTAATCTAGTTTCATGACATGAGGGACACACTGAGGTCTGTATGAATAATGTTTCTAAGTTGGTCTATCTAAGATCACTGGTCAAGTGGTGCCAAAATAAGTCCAGCAATAATCTTTTAACAACTATTGATATTACACTTTCGGCCTTCTCAAGTGATCACCAAAAAGCCAGGAAACAAAAGAAAAATCTTATCTCAGTGTAAGGAGTTGAGAAGTTGGTAAGATTTAATTTCTTGTGCTAGAGCTAAAAAGTCCTTCCATAGCTGAAGCACGATGTGTGAAAATGCATGTTTGCACATATTTGAAAAGATCCGGCTCAAAAACACACATCCTGTGTACTGGCAGCACCTAAGACATGAAACACAAAACGCTCTCGTGGGAAGTTGTGGGTCATTTGATGCTGATTGTATTTTTGTAATACTACTGTCAAACTAATGTCACGGAAACCATGATATACGAATACAATTTTGCTGTAATGCTGAAATAGTTTTTGTCAGTACGGGTAGCTCTGGAAGTATTGCTTGTGAGTAATCCTGGTCTCATTATATCAGTCTGTAAAGACCTGAGCAGAGGAGAATTGGGAATCCGTCTCAGATACAAATATTCTGAGGTTGGGATTTAGAGTTAAAATGCATCCACAAGCAGGTTTAACGCCTTCTGTTATTAGACCAGCTCCGCATAAGGCAAGAGAGAACATGGATTAACAACACACAGCTCCTACTGCATCCCAAACACAAAGACAGAGACTTCTACTAAACAGCAACCCAGAGACCATTTTAAAACACTCCCCCACACAATTTTCTTTACAGTACAATGCGGGATTAGAAGCAGAGTGATGTAGAGGTGGATGCACAGAAATGTACAAACTACATTATACCCCAAAACAATCGAGTGAACTCCTAGCTCCTGTGCAGCATGATCTGTCCATACACACAACAAAATACACAGGATACGCCGAGGACCCATGGCTCAAAAGTCCCCCCCCCTGCATCTATCCCCCCACACATGCACCTTGGCCTCCTAGATCAATAGACAGAGGTCAAATAAATTAAGTGAAATTCTTATTACCTTGGCATGTAGTCCCATTTCTTAAGGGTAGAGGCTACAATCATCTGATTTGAGCCGGGATGTAAACAAGTAGTTACCTGATTACTGTTATGAGTAATCACACGCACACACACACACACACACACACACACACACACACACACATGCACACACACACACACATACCATCTCCACCGTGAACATGTGAATTGCACTGTGGACCCTTTTTCTGCACAGCTGGTTCCCGTCTCATAGCATTATTAGAGGGGGAAGTGCACAGCAGAAGATTTATATGGACATTTAGGGGTCACAGTTGAGAGGCTGAGTGACAGCAGAGTGAACATTGTGTTTAGTGATACGCTTCACACTGAAACACAGCGCCTCCAAGAGGACAAAACTGCTCACTACAGCAAACTACACACTTCAGCCCTTGTGTGAGAAAAAAACAAATGAATGCAAATCCCACACTGTTATAATCAGAATGTCAGCATGTCTGGAGTGTGTCTTCGCGACATCTGAAGTCATACTGCACAGATGTTATTCATCCAACCATTTAAAAACCACAGAGCTTTACTGGATTAAAACTGCTGCAGTACTGAGAGAAAAGAGAGTATATAATTATATCCAGTGGCCTTCTGGCACAGATTCACAGACTGAAATTGGAAAGAAGGTTGTGAATAAATGAGGAGTTTAAACAGATGTTCCCTGTTGTGTCTAACTGGTATTTTGTCCTAAAGGATCAGGCACTGCAAGACCTCCTGTGGCTTTAATTTAGAGCTCTTTATTCATCCACACATCTCATCTCGCCTTCTGCCACAGCTCACATGCTACTGATGATCTGTGACTGTGTGCATGACATGTCGGGATAAAAAGGTTGTCCTGTCCACTGGTTCAAAACATTCTCTGTTTCTAATGCAAGATGCTTTCTTTGTCATTCATCATGATTGTTTGCTTTTGCATCCGATAAGACAAATGTTTTAAATGTCATGAAAAAAGTCAAACTGAAATAATAATAATTCCTGACACACTACTTAGTATGTGGAGACCCAGTTTCAAGGACCAACGGTACACAATCACGTTAGCATTTATTTAGTCAACCTGGCAGTTGGCCACGGGAGCTTTTGCAGAAATATGCAAACATAATCAGGAACTTAGTCCAATGCTGAATAAAATGAGGCAATATACTATCAAAGGTAAAAAGCGCATCCTTTGCTTGATAGGCTACCCAACATTAAAATGTAATTATGTTACCCCCTTGATAGCTAGTAGGCCTATGGCATGTTTTACTTCATACAATTAGCCACATGACAATTTAAGCTGAAAGACAAACCGAGTTTCCTCTGTTACAGTCTACAAATCACATTTAGCCATTTATTTCCCTTAGGCTACTTAATTTTTGAGAGAGCAATACTAGATCATAGTTGTATAAACTTAACTAGCAGCTTCTTGGGCTATATGCTAACCTTCTCCCTACAGTCTATTTATTCTCCTAAGGACAAAGCTAACATGCTGCTAGCTAGCAGGTATGTAACTAGTTAGCACTGACAACTAAGTACAGTTCAGCAGGTATTTACAAAGAAATATCGGGAACATTATAAAATGTTCTTGGGTTGATGGTAAATGAAAGCTAAACTACAATTCCTTCTGTGGGGAAACATTACTGTTTACCAAAGGTTGTTGGGACATTTCAGTCTGGACCAAAGTGGTTGACCAACTGACTGACAGACCATGTTGTCCAGACCCTGCTTGCATGTGTAGAGCCTGAAGGGCTCTCATGTCTGTGAATTCACTGTGCTGTGTCACACAGAGATGCTGAAATCTCTAGTTTTGTAACCAAAGACAGCACACTCTACTTTAAGTATTGATAACTTTAAAAGTAAAAAGTCCGCTTAGACAAAATATTCTTGAGCATCAACGTTTATTTTGGTTTTTAGACCCAAAATAGGGGTTGTACTTTAATTATTCAGACCGACAACAACAACCAACCTGCACCACTTTTCTTTGATGGTCGTCCCCTTGTTGCTCAGCTATTCTTCTCCATTTGTTTATTTTATTTTTCTGCGTAACAGTATACGATTTTATAAGTCGATGACATCACAGTGTTGCATCCGCTCTGCAGCCCCTTTTTTCAATCAGCGACTCTCAGCATGGGCATCAACACCCTGAAGTGTGGACCTCAATCTGTTAAATGTGTCACAAGGACGTGGTTGATTCTAGAGGACAATGAGTATGATATCTCAAATTGTCGTCTTGTTGAACACAATCACACCCTTTAATGTCCTCGTCAAGCATTTTTTTTATTCTTTGGGGCAGTAATAACAACAATATCCCAACATTTATTTAACATACATCACAGTTTTGTAAATACAGGTGTGTACCAAACGGTTGAGATGTCACTTCATGGTAAAAGTAGTTAAATATATACAAATACCAAAATAATAGAATTAATCAAATACAATATAACCTTTGGCAGTAATAAACAGCATACATGCTCGATACACTTCACACTTCTGATGTTTAGTGATATACTATCTTGTTTTTCATTCAAACAAAGGGAACAGTGCAAAACACAGAAAAACATTGCATTTATAACATTTTAGTTTCAACACTTCTCAACTGTGCATTAGATCCACTTTATTTCTCATGATATACTACAAAGCATTGCTATTTTGCATTCAAACACAGCAAAACGTTGCACTTCTGACATTTCCATCTCGACACAGGTTGCACCTCCCACGATTGCCACAGTGTAGGGGCCAATGTCCACAGTTACCATAATGCACATCTCTCTATCATCTATAGAATCAAAAGAAGCATCCCCAGTCCCTTCTGCGTGTGTGGAATAATCAGGATAACTCAATGTGGTCATTGTCAACACTTAGATCAGCATCAGTCTTGAGGATTTTCTGGTATAATTGCTAGAAACTTGCATGGCCTTGCACCGTAAAAAGATTTAGCATCCATCTATTATTTGAAAACCAGAAAGGAAAACAATTTATAAAATGTTCTTTTATAATGCTAGTAAAATGTAATTATACCAAAATATGTCAATTGGTTACCATTCAGTTAGTAGTTGTATTACCTCTGCGTACTTATGATATTTACCATATGTACTTTTTACAAAAACCTTTTGAAAAAATTTACGAAAACAACACATTTCATCTTACATTTAATGGAATACCATTAGATATATCTTAACAGCAGTGAATATTCATATGTATTGTTTTTTCATTAAAAAATTGTAAATAAATAATAATAAATCAAATGATTTTATTAGCTTAGAATGACTACATATATAACATGACAAATCAACCATTCGGAAACAACTATCTTTTTTGACAGGAAAGAATCCAACTTATATCATTTTCTTTGCATATATAAGATGAAATAACATTTCATTTATCATATTTACAACAATGAATAATCAGATGTGTTTTATTTCATGTACTGTAAATAATGTCTTTTTAAGGGAAATTATTTTACCCTTATTATTATTTTTTTAAATTATTAAGTTACATGATTCTGTTCAGTGCTGTAATATGTCGAATAAATACACTTACCTTTGATATTTTCACCAAATGGTGTCCATATGTCTGGAGGAAAATTTAGTTCGCTAACTTCCTGTGAAGAGGCTAGCTGAGAAGGCATACTTCTTAAAGACACAGTGAAATCCACTAGATTCTCAACCAAATAATAGAGATAACTCAATCAGGTTAAGTTATGGTCAATACATTTTTCAATAAGATAAAGTGACTCAAAATGTGCTCTACCAAAATGTAGAGCAGGCAGTTAAAGGCTTAAAAAGTAGCAGTGTGGAATATAATGCTTCTTTTCCCTGTTTGCACCCTTGGAGTTAAATCGACACCACAGACGAAGAAGTTCTGCTATCTGTCCCCCTGAGCCACCAGATGTTGCTGTAGTGCAGGAGCAGCCTTTTGAGACTCACAGGAGGGCTGGTTCACATCTGGAAATTTAAAAAAGCGTTATTCCTCTAAGGGCAGCAATTTAGAGATCAAAAGTAAAGACACAAGACAATGTTTGTCTGTTATAGGTACACCATCATGTTCAGGACAAGGTATCTGGCTTCAGTGAGAAAAATTCACAAACTGAACGCTTCAGATTGGAAACAACTCGCCCAGAGCTCAACCACATGTTGAATTTCTCATCTGTGTGTATTTTCACATTTAACAAGTTAGCTGGATAATTTTTTCCCATGTCCTCTCACACACACGCTATCTGTCATCTGGTTGAACATGAACAGTCCGCCAAGCAACACCCCTCCCCTCCCCACCCTGCGTGTCAACCAGTTCACTGTATATGTAGGTGCTTACCACTAGTGCAGAAAGTACTCAATTCCTTTATTTAAATAAAAGTGTAACAATACTAAGTAAACGTCAAATATTACAAATGTACAACAGTATTATTACAAAAATGTGTTTAAAGTATCAAAAGTTAAGAAAATTATGGGAAGAATGGGCCCTTTCTGAGTTTATAAAATATCACAATTATATTAAATTAGTCAATAATGAAGTGATAATAGGTGAAACCCAGATGAAAGCAAAAATGGGCAACATCTAAAATATGGAAGTTTTAAAATGATTAAAGGAAAACAAATCAACAAAAGAATTAAGTGAAATGCAACACAAATTGTTATATGTATTTACTTGTTATGTATGAATTCAAGGTGTCACAGTTGGATTAAACACATACTGTACGTAAGAAGGATCTATTCAGCACTAGATTAATTCATTGTTTTTCATTGTGACATAAATTCCACACGCCCCGTTGTAACCAAACTGCCACCCAGAAAACAAGGCGAGGTTTTACATTGTATTTCACTCCAGTGGTGTCCTGTTGTTCTGTATTTTCTGTTCTTTTTAAGTTGACTTGACTGATTAAGCAGTATATAACGTATTTATTATAATGATTCAACTGAAATATTATATAAAACAAAGTCGGCTGACTGCACATTAATGCAGTAGGAAAGAGGAAATATTCATCCGCAACAAAACCACTTTCAGGTTGTGATAATCATTAACCCTGCAGACGCGGTGGTTGAAGAATAGACGTTAGTCCTGTAGTTGAAATGACACAAAGCAAAGCTGACATCAACGTTCACACACACACCCACACATTCATGACCGTTGGGCTCGGTTGATGACTTCACATGTTGCCAACTCCTCACAGTGTTATCACGTCTGATTGCATCGTCCTATCTCAGAAGCCCCCGTCGGGTCTTGACTTGCTTCGGTCGTCGAGGCCAACATGGTTGGAATGCCTCGGAGGGAGTGTCCCTCCTCGCTGTCATGTATGTACAACTGCAGCCAGTTTGAGCTGGAACTGTGCACACAGACACGAGGCAGGTCCAGATGTCTGAGTTCACATATTCAGCCATGAGGACGAAATGTTGTGACTATCGTCTATTTCTCTCCTTCCTCGTTATTGTGTCTTGAACTGAAACCCAACAGAGAGGAAGGGATTCACATTCCACGGCTGCCGGTTTCACTTTCACACACAAACATCACCAGTTTGAATTAAGGCAATAAATAATCTCCCACATGTGCTTCACTGCTCTCTAATTACTGTTACTCCCTTCCTGTGCTCCCTCAAACTGAACTGTTCGCCACTATTTTTTTTAATCATCCCTCCCTCTCTCCTTCCCTCCTTCAGTCTCGTTCCTTAGTGGTGGAGAGAGAAATTTGGGGAATTCTTTTCAGTGACCACACCAAACTATCCAGTCACATGGCCTTTTTTTCCTTCCTGTCCTTCTCCTAAATAAGGAATTACAATTTGAGAGGGGAAAAAGAGAATGAGCAATGGGGCGGGTCATAGAGTGAAATAAAAAGATAGGAAGGCATTTCTCTCTCTCTCTCTCTCTCTCTCTCTGTTGCGAGGTCATATAATTCAGACAACGGTGTTTTCTGTATTTATATTTGCAGTCAGCACTGTGTCGCAAGGAAGAAGAAGAACAGGGACACAGCAACGCACGCTCGAATTCACCTGAGAGCTACTCACAAAGTAAGTAAACACCTTTTCTTCTTCTTGTTCTTCTTCTTTTTTTTTCATTTTCCTCCTCTTCTTCTTGTTCTTCTTCTTCTTCCTTTTTTCATCTCTCCCTCATTCAATCTCAGTTTTGTGATTTCTCGCTGGCAGTATAAAGATTTCTTTGTCGCTTGAAGCTCGTGGCTAACTCTGAGCAGGAAACAAGAACAAAAGAAGTGTAACTTTATCATACACCACACCCTCGTACTCTACGTTCTTCCCTCTTCTCATCGCTCCTGTTTACTCCGACACAGAAAAAGGCTAAACGCTGTAAATTCTTGTGTTATGTAATCCTTTTTTTTCTACCTTTGCTCTGAGCACTCTTATCATAGACCTCACGGCTCCAGAGATTTCTGCCTTCAACATGTAGCCAGAACTGTCTAATAATGTGTAATTGTCAGGTTTAATTTATGCTCTGAACACCAGGCGGGTGGTTCAGCATCGGGCAGTAAATGTCTGCAAGTGTTTGTCACATACGTTGTCACGTTTATGGACCATGGTAAAGTTGTATGTGCAGGCGAGTGCTTTAGACTGCGAGGCAACTTCAAGAGTGGAATTTCCAGAGGTGTTTGGGCTGTTCTCATTATCTTCAGTGATAAGATAGACATACCGAGTATTGAATGAACAGTCTGCCTCAGCAGCAGCTGGGACTGAGTAGGAATAGTGATCCATTGTGTTCACATAACAAAGATTTCAGAATGACCTTTTAGTGATTTACTGAGCCAAATGAGTCAAACTGAGTTGAGTTGGTGGTGAATTTGACTGAGTAACTAGCAATGATATTGTTTTATGCAGCCCTGTTGAAGCATGCACATTGTGAAACATCCTGTCACAGATGACTGTAAGTTACTATGATACAAAAAGCGGAAGCATTCAGGTGGGGGGTGAGAGAGTAACAACTGGAGGCACTTCGTATCAGTATGCAGGAGTTTCTAAATTCACTGTTGTTTGAATACTACTGGATCAAATACAATATGTAGAGTCAAAGATGTGCACTGAGGCAGTTTGCTTTGACTTTTGACCTTAAACAAGTGATAAACTGGAAGACGTGAAAAAAATGAAAACATCCTTGTTTTTCCAGCATATTGACTTTGCAATGAGTAGCTCACAATAGTAACACACATGTGGAGCAGAGCAAAGGTTGTCTTCACAAAAGCAGAATAATAATCTCATTGCAACACGTTGACACACATTTGGTTAGAAGAGGAGTTTTAATGAGGAACTGAAATTAAACTGACACTCATTTGGAAATATGTTAATTGTATTAAAATGCGCAGTTACCTCTTTGTCACAGCATGTATGAGCGACGCATAAATATGTTTATGACACTCCTTTTCTATATGTAATCACCTCTCCAGCACACACCGCTGTTTATGGACATCATGGTGTTTGTGGGCTGTTGTAGCTGTGACTATGATTACAAGACGTTCTCAGGAGCTACTTGGCCGCTCCCAGTTAATTTCTAAAGTGTACAGGTCTCCATAATCTTCCAAAACACACATTCAAACACACCTGTGCAAACTCTCTGCTTGAATGGCGTTGACCCAAACGTGTGACCTCCAACCAGCTCCTTGTGTAGTTCAGAGATCAGTGTGCAGGTTACATTTAATCTGAAGTTCATCATCCCTTCTTGTTCACTTCATGAAGAGGTAGATCATGATGTTTGCAGCTGCAGGAACAAAACAGATTGAACCTGTGTTTGAGAAAAATGTTGCTCTTCAGTTTCAGATGTTTGGATATTTACCTCACCCTTGATGTTGTGACAAACTGGTTGAGCAGTCACTAAGTGGACAGGATGTTGCATCCCCCCCCCACATTCCCCTGTAACCACTGCAAGTCCAGAGCCACGAGAGCGATCTATGGCTGCAGGGGACTCCAGTTTGGAGCAGCGAGACACACAAACAAGCTGTCAATCAACCAGCACATATTGCGTAAGACTGAGAAACTTCTGTTTTTCAAGATCTAAAAGGTGTGTCTTTTTGACATTCCAGACAATACAACATAGGATGTCTCCAGCCTTTAAATGCAACACAAATAGAAAGTTTGCATATATTTGCAGAACATATACAAACCAGAACGTGTATGTGAGAAATGTGAGATCGAAACATTTTCCTATCAGCTGTAAATATCTCCAAATGCTATCTGCTTTTCTAATGTCTTGAGATTGCGAAACTCAATTATTAAAATGTGTAAAAGAAAGAGCTTTGGCTTGGCGTACCGACAGGTACCGTCTTATACGTTCATGTTGTAACAGGCTCGATGGAAGAGTTTTGTTTGGTTGCTTATTGCTCTGGTGAGCAGCGGTGTTGTTTGGAGTCCTTTGTTCAGGACGTGTCAGGGAGGAAGGAAGTATAAGCCGAATGAGCAAACAGGATGCAGAGAGCGGGGCGGTTCTACTGAAACCAACAGGAAGATCGTACCTTAATAAGTGAGATAGGCCAACAAAGTACTTACAGCAGAGTTGTAATCCTTTAAGACATTAGCATTACGCTACAGCATTTTCAGCTTCTTTTCTTTGTTCAATAAAGGTCTGGATAATAGAAATAAAAAGCTTTCAAGCTGTGGTTGGCAAATGCTTGTTCACTTTCTGGTGGAGTCAGATGAGAGTTTCCACCTCTTTTCAGTCCTTAATGCTAAGCTTAGTCTGAACGTTTTAAATGAATAGGTTCTCAAAAAACACTTCTCACACGCAATCGATACACACTCAAGCACATGTGCACGGATCCGGATGAGAGTGACTCTCTATTTGTTCTGACTGCAGGCCAGGACTGTGGCTTTGAGCAGAGCATTTAAATGAGAACCTTCTGTCATCAATCAAACATCAATATTGAAAAGAACACAATACGCTGCAGAGGAGGGAAGTTTCCGACGCTATCCAACACTATATCTTTCCCTTTCAACAGGATCATCATGTCAAACGTCGGTCCTTGCTTTGGTCTGTCCCGGGAGGTACAGAGTAAGATTGATAAGAAATACGACCCAGAACTGGAGGAAAAGTTGACGGAGTGGATCGTCGCTCAGTGCGACCCTGAAGTGGGCCAGCCTGAGCCGGCCAAGATCGGATTCCAAAACTGGCTCAAGAACGGAATTGTGAGTGTTGTGTTTTCGGGAATGTAAAAACAGCATTGTAGTTTGCATTGTGTCGAGTATAATAAGAAAGAAGTGTTTGGTTTTTGTTTAGGTGCTGAGTAAGCTCATCAACAGCCTGTATGCTACCAACAAGCCGATAAAGACCACCAAGACCTCCACCATGGTGTTTAAGCAGATGGAACAAATATCTTTGTTCCTCAAAGCTTCAGAAAACTATGGAGTCACCAACACTGACATATTTCAGACTGTAGACCTCTTTGAAGGTAAAACATCCAATAAAATTGATATTATTACAGCAGAATAAAGTGTTTTGCAGATTTACAGCAATGTAAGTGTGGACATTAAACTGTATTCAGTGGCAAAGACCGCAGAGCACAGGTCCCTGCCCCCTCCCTGTATTTGGTGTGTGATCTGTTCATGTAAAACTGTTGCATGTCTTCAGGCAAGGACATGGCTGCTGTCCAGAGGACCCTGATGGCTCTGGGTAATTTGGCTGTCACAAAGGACGACGGATGTTACAAAGGAGACCCTAACTGGTTCCACAGGTGAGTTTAAGGGGTTTACGAACTCTCTGTTGACGTTGTGTAATACAAAGGAGGTTTCACTCCAGTGCTGAGGGTCGAGATTGCGGACTGAGGGATGTGTGCTTGTATGTGTGCAGGAAAGCCCAAGAGAACAAGAGAGATTTCTCAGAGGAACAGCTGACCGAAGGCAAAAATATCATCGGCCTGCAAATGGGCACAAATAAAGGAGCATCTCAGGCTGGAATGACGAGCTACGGACAACCCAGGCAGATCAAGCCGTGAAATGGTGCATAGCTGAAACACTACTTCGTCTACTCTCTGAAAGGCCAGCAAGGACCATGAGAAGTGTCACCTGACTGTTTTCGAGGCTAAACTGGACCAAAACGGGGACGAAAAAGAAGATGTGCACACACTTCAAGTTGAGTAGGCCTCCACAAATTGACTCCTTAAATAGTGTAAAGTGTTAAAATAGTGTTAAATAGTTTAAGTAAAGTTGACAGAGCATTTGACATAGTTACAGTTTTTAATTTAAAGGACAATTCCAGTTGTTTTTTCATGTTTTAACCCACTTCCTAAAATAATCCAATGTGCTTCACTGCAAAGCACAATATATCACAAGATAACACAATCTGCAGTTAGATTTGCAATCAATGTGTCAGACCTTCTTTAGCATTTCATACGTGATATAGAATGAGAATGATTTTTAAATAAAGTTTGATTTACATTTAAAGAAGCCTCTTGTGTGATGAATAGATTAACGATAGAGATTAAGAAAGTAGGAGGCTTTGTCCACATGTAAATTATCCCCGTGGGGACATTCTTCTCTGCATTTGACCCATCTTTAGTTATTAAGGAGCAGTGGGCTGCAGTGAAGCGCCCGGGGAGCAACTGGGGGTTCACTCATCCCCATGAGCTACAGCCGACCCCCAAAGGAGGGAGGTGGGCGTGATGATAGGTGGGGATACAGCTTGGATGTTTCCTGGCCGGGCTTTGCCTGGTTGGATGGAACGAGGGGAAACAAGGGGGATTCAGAGGACTATCGCTAACTCCTGCCAAGGTTGTGTTTATATTGTTTTTCCTTTCGTACCAACTAAGCTGTTCAGCATGAACTGTCTCAGAAAAAAGGCCAGAGATGGAAAAGAAAAGCAGGAAGGAGAAGATGAGGAAAGAATAAAGTTGGATGAGAAAGGGAGATCATAAAGAAACAACAGGATGAAGTGGTACTTTTTCAAACAGAAATGTCCAGGTGGATTTGAATCCAGGAGAGAAAGGTGTCAGGAGAATATGTCAAGAAAGAACAGAGGATTTAAAAAAAAGGAAGGATTATTGCAGAAGAGGGGCGAACAAAAAGACTCCCTTCCTTCCTTTCCATTCTTGTTGTGTGAACATGAAGCTGTAGGAATAACGTTTTACACGGAGGTGAAAATTAGTTTATTGTAAATTCATGAGAAACAAGTATGAATTTGAAATAAATGAAAACATGCAGTAACCTGATATACTGAACAATTGGTGATGGCATATGGATTCAATTCAGTGTTGGTTTCTATAATCTATTATTATCTCAATGAAAGCATTAGAAAACTCCTCCTCATTACAAGCCTGATATCTGTGCAGTGTGACACGTATATTATACAGTTCTTAAATACTTTTTACGGCACCTATTGGCTTCTGATGGAGCGAGATAATATCCTGTTAGTAATGTCCTCAGCACTAAAGCTCCCTCCTGATGCTGCTGCAGGACGTTTCTGTGGGACAGAGGCTGGATCTCTCAGCCATTGTTTAGATTATTTTAATTGCCAAAAAGGGTTTATTATTTCAACACTAGCACTTTCAACACTAACTAATGTGCTTTGGCATAAGTGAGATCCCAGAGTCTCACGCTGTTCATCACTTCTCCTCAATGGGTCCGCTAAAGTCAAAGTCAAAGTCAAAGTCAGTTTTATTTGTCAATTTTCCATATGTGCAAACATACAGAAGATCGAAATTGCGTTTCTCTTCTGTCCAACATAAAGTGAATTGTGCAACATATAGACAACATAGAGTGCAAAAATAGTAAAAAACATGTGAACATATAGACAACATAAAGTGCATAGACAACATAAAGTGCAAAAATAGTAAAAACATGTAAACATATAGACAACATAAATTGTGCTAGCAGCATTCAGACATGTGAGTCTGAGAGAGGACGGAGTGGGAGGATGGGGAGAGTTCAGCTTCCTGACAGCCTGGTGGATGAAGCTGTTGGACAGCCTGGTGGTGTGAGCCCGAGGCTCCGGTATCTCCTCCCAGAGGGCAGGAGGCTGAAGAGACCGTGTGAGGGGTGGCAGGGGTCACTCACAATCGAGGTCGCTTTGCGGGTGAGGCGGGTGTTGTATATGTCCTGCAAGGATGGGGGGGGGTGAGGCACCCATGATCCTTCCAGCTGCCCTCACTACGCGCTGCAGGGCGTTCCTGCTGTGGTCTGTGCAGCTTCCGCCCACACAGTGATGCAGTTGGTCAGGATGCTCTCCATGGTGCCGCGTAGAAGGTGCACATGATGGATGGGGGCTCCTGCTTTCCTCAGTTTCCGGAGGAAGTAGAGGCGCCTCTGTGCTTTCTTTGCCAGCGATGTAGTGTTGGCTGTCCACGAGAGGTCCTCACTGATTTCCACCCCAGGAATTTGGTGCTGCTGACCTGCTCAATGTCCGCACCGTTGATGGTCAGTGGTGGGTGATGGGTGTGGCCTTTCCGGAAGTCAACAACGATCTCTTTGGTCTTGCTGTTGTTGAGCAGGAGGTTGTTGGCTCCGCACCACGTGGTCAGAAGGTTGACCTCCCTCCTGTAGAGGGTCTCGTCATCCTTGGTGATGAGACCTATCAATGTTGTGTCATCTGCAAACTTGACCATGTGATTGGTGCTGTAGCTGGTTTTGCAGTCGTGAGTCAGCAAGGTGAAGAGCAGAGGACTGAGCACACAGCCCTGAGGGGCCCCTGTGCTGAGTGTGATGCTGCTCGAGGTGTTGTTGCCAACACGTGCTGCTTGTGGCCTCTCACTCAGGAAGTCCAGCAGCCAGTTACACAGCGAGGTGTTGAGCCCCAGCTGGTCAAGTTTGCAGATTAGTTGTTGTGGGATGATTGTGTTGAATGCTGAGCTAAAGTCTATGAACAGCATTCTTACATAGGAGTCTTTTGTCCAGGTGGGTGAGGGCTGGGTGGAGAGCAGAGCAGATTGCATCCTCCGTGGACCGTTTGGCCCGGTATGCAAACTGGAAAGGGTCCAGAGTGGGGGGGAGAATGGATTTGATATGCGACATGACTAGTCGTTCAAAGCACTTCATGATTATGGGGGTCAGTGCCACTGGACGATAGTCGTTGAAGCAGGACGGAGTGGATTTCTTTGGCACAGGTATGATGGTGGTTACCTTGAAGCATGATGGAACAACAGCTTGTCTCAGAGAAGTATTAAAGACATCCGTGAAGACGTCCTTAAGCTCCTCTGCGCAGTCCTTCAGCACACGACCAGGGATGTTGTCTGGACCTGTTGCCTTGTGGGTGTTGATAGACAAGAGAGTCCTCTTCACGCTGGCAGCAGACAGGCACAGAACCTGATCATGACATAACATACCAGCTTTGGCTCCCTGCAAGACATTATTTACACTGGACATTGTTACTGGTTGTGAACCTCAGTCAACACACACACATATTTTATTGTAAGTGCCGGCCAGGTCAAGTATAATTCAATAAAGCAGTAGATTTAAATAGAATCATAAATTGAATTCATATTTTACATTTAATTGTCATTGAGCACTTTGTAGACTTGAGAGAAAAAAACTCCTTTAGCAGGGTACTTCATTTACTAAAAGCACTGCACTGGAACGACTGAGTAAAACACGATGTCGTATAAGAACCTTATTATACCTCAAATTAGACACCACAGGACTTTGAGATTGAGCATCGGGTACAATTTATAAACTCACATGTGAAACTCTTCCCTGTCACTGTTGAGACTCCGCCCACTCCTCCTCTCTACCTCCATCTGCCTGATGGATCTTGGAGGTCTGAATCGCGGACTATGCCTACTACCAACTATTCATACACTCTGTCATATTCATTGATTGTGTTGTTACTGTGTTTTAATTTGTGTATAATGATTCCTTCTGTACACATGGCATCTATTGCACCTGTCCATCCTGGAGAGGGATCCTCCTCTGTTGCTCTCCTGAAGGTTTCTTCCCTTTTTTCCCCTGTGAAAGGGTTGGTTGGGAGTTTTTCCTTATCCGATGTGAGGTTCTGGGATAGGGATGTCTATATACAGATTGTATAGCACTATACATTTGTAAATTTGTGAAAATGGGCTATATAACTGAATTGGAAGGCAGCTGAAATTAATGAGACTAAAAAATACATTTGACATACAAGCTAAAACAAACACTTTACACTGTGTGTACTCTTTTAACAGTCTAGATGTTTAAAACGTTTCCACAGCTAATGTTTCACAGATCAGTGCGGTCTGGTGTTTTTTTTACACTTGAGCTCGTATTTTTCATTCCGTGAGGTTTTTAATGAAAGCGTGGAAACACCAACACACCAGCAGAGGAATGCACTCTGCTGCCACGAAGGGGCATAACAGGGGCGCCGATTGCGCCCAAGGTTAAAGAAGTTGCCTTATGACTGGAGAGGTGCCAGTTGAAATCCTCAGACTGTCTGTAAAAATATGAATTGGGGAGCCGATTGAACACCTTGTTCTCCCATCATTGAGCAAAGACAGCTGGTGGAGGCCTCACTGGTCCAGTGGCTCCAGTACGTGGAGGTAAAATAAGAACTGGAGATGGCACCATGTGCTCTCCCTTGCTCTCCCTGCAGCCTAAAAGTTGACTGTTGATTAATAAATAACAAGGCACCTCGAATTGCAAACATCCCATTTTACTTTCTGTGAGGAATTTGTGATCCATGGAAATGTTATATTTGTAAAAGTTTGTGACATCATCACATTGTATACATCTGTGACTTAGGTGAGGCCAGCGGGAGAAATACTAATGTACATATTCAGTGGGCCGCGTACCCAGAAGCTAGAAATGTTTTTTGACATATGCGCCAGAGGAGCAATTGTCATTTGACTGAATAGGCGCCACCTTTGGGTTCGCCATCGAGTTCTTACAATACATCCATGCTTCAGGAGAGACTGAACTCCATTAACACCAGAAGGTCATTTAGAAGTTCTTAAAATGAGTTGTCAGTCTCAAGAGGAAGGATGCAATGTTGCACAACTGAACAAAAGAGGTAAGTATATTTTTGTTATCATTGTATTGTCCATGCCTACTACCAACTATTCATACACTCAGTCATACTCATTGAATGTGTTGTAACTCTTTAATGATTCATTCTGGACACATGACATATATTGCATCTGTCCATCCGGGGAGAGGGATCCTCCTCTGTTGCTCTCCTGAAGGTTTCTTCCCTTTTGTCTCTGCGAAAGTTCTTTTTCTATTTTTTGGGAGTTAACCCTGATCCGATGTGAGGTCCTGGGACAGGGATGTCTATGTGTACAGATTGTAAAGCCCTCTGAGGCAAATTTGTAATTTGTGATAATGGACTATACAAAATAAACTGAATTGAATTGAGTATTGTATGCACCATAACCTTTTGAGTTACATACAAAATATTGCAAAATTGTTGAGTCCCAGATCTGATCCAGTCCGGGTGAACTAAAGTAGCCTGGTCCGGATCTCAAGACTCAAGTCAATGAAAAGCACTTTCAGTCTGATTATGAGCATGAACTGAAGCGGCGCTTAGTGAAGACAGTAAGTTAAGGTCACTGATTTGGACATCTGAGTGAAAGAACCATCACCGCTACTGTAGAGACCTGACTCTACAGTGTGCTTCTTTCTGGCTTTGCCTGCAACATAACTCGCGAGGCTGTTCTCCCACCTGCGAGAACAATAGTGTCAATCATTTTGCAACAAGAGCTCTACTTTACATCACAGGACAAAAATGGCTTCAAAACAGAAAACGCGTCACTGTGTCGTTATCGGCGTGGTCCAACTGATTTAGTTCAGCCGTCAGGTGTTTCCCACTGACTCCACACTGAAAGGAGAGCCGGGGTGTCTACTGTAAGGTCCTGTTCTGTGTCTACTCGATGTCTCCTGTGTCTTCTCTGTGTCCTGTCTCCTTGATTGTTTCATTCCCTGCACCTGCCCTCAGCCACTCTCGTCTCGTTACTGTCTCATCTCGTACACCTGTTTCCATGTCGTACACCTCTTTCCCCCCCTATATAGTGTGCCACTCTTTCCCTTGTCTGTTGCTGGATTGTTGTCTTTCGTGCATATTCCTGATTCTGCCTGTTTCGACCCTGTCTGCCTGTCCTGAACCCTAGGGATGGTGAGATGAAACCTCATGAGGCATCGAACCACTTCAGCCAATTGGTTCGAGAAAGGGTTCATTTCTCGAAGCTTCATGTGCTCACAAAACCACCGACTGGCCAAGTGTATCATCACAGGCAGCTGTATCTGAACCACATAATGTGATGCATTGAGTTTTTGTGTCTGTTATGGCTGTTGAGAATAACTATGAATTACAAAAATGTATGACCAAATAATTTCTGTACATAAATTATCACATATGTGCATAATAAAATATTTTTGGAATGTATTCTGTGTGTTTCCATTTTCCCAAAATGGTAGTATCATATGATATGGCAGGTTGTGTAATAATGTTATTATGTCACTTTCGGTGAATGTGCTTGTGGAACTATGAAGAGGGGACTGAATATGTTTGTGTAACTTGGACAGTGATCATTCATTTTTATTCAGAAATAACAGTTTCTCAACAATTTTGGGTTTTAAACGATTCCTTTCTTTTGACACAACCTCTCCGGCCTTTGAAAACACCGTTTCACAGGGTACAGAAGATGCTGGCGTGCACAAAAACGCAAGAGCAAGTCTATATACATGTTGATACAGGAATGTTTGCCTCTCCCAGTACTCCAGAGGGTTTTCCAAAGTGTTCCCACACAGGGGAAATCCTCCTCTTCCTAGCTGGCTCCATCTTATCGCCTATCCTTCTCTCCTCACTCTCCTAACTTTCCAAACTATCTCTCTCTCTAAACTCTACAAACTCTCAACCAACAACCCACATTTTGAATGGAGCCTGAGGGGTTTATATTGCTGTCAAACCTCCCGGCAAAATCTGAACCACTTCCAGAAGCAGTCACGTGGTACAGCCGGGCAGCGAGGCTTCGGACGTCATCATTTTTGTCTCCTCCCCTAAATGAAGCAAGCCTCGATACGCGCTTCGAGGAAACGCCCCCTCCATTACTCGACACACGCTTCGAAGCGTCGGCACATCTCGAGTCGTAACAACACTACTGAACCCTGATTCTCTGCCTGCCCCTTTTTGGACTTTGTTGTTTTAAAAAAAACGTTTGCCTCATTAAAGAGCGCCTTTTGTTATTCACGTTGAGCCTTGCCTGTTTCTCTGCGCATGCGCTCCTGCACCTCGCTTCCCGTGAAGTCGGGCGTGACGTATACAGACACTGCAGCGCTGATGAGCCGACTGCCGACCGGTGGGCTGATTGCTGATTGCAGACCGAGAGCAGGGTGAGAAAGCCAAGGAAAACTCCAGAAAAGCTTGAGTTACGGCGTGACCATGACAAAATCAGCCTCATTCGTATCACCTTCCCAGGCACAAAGAGCTTTCCACTGATTTACACCTTCCACCAAGAGCAGTCAAATTGTTCTATTACAGAGATTGTTTGTAGGTTTGAATGTCACAAATCTTAACATCAATCTCTATTTCTATTTCATTTTGACAAAACTAATCTTGTTCTGCAGTAGAAGTCTTTCTACAGATGAGAAGGCATTCCAATTATCTTTGTCGACATGTATGGTTTGTATGAAAGCGGCCAGCCCCTTTTCAAAAGTCACAATGCATGTACATGTACCTTAAACATGAGGTGGGAGGACAAGAGAGAGTATGAGAAAAACAGATGTTTAGCAGTTTAAAAAGTGCTGCGAAAACCAGCTAATTAGGACACAGTGGTTGGCTGTGGACCTCTAACTGAATATTTTGCTCTGAACTACATTGCAACGCCAAACATTGGGGCATTAATTCCCTGCATCAGCAACTTTAGCCTGCTTTGCTTCGTATGCAGCCGGGCGATGTCAGTGCGAGGTCATTCAGGGACGCCACAAAAGGCAGCAGTCAAGAAACGATTCCCCTCAGGGTGAAAGTCTGGGGAAGTAAAAAAGACGGCCTGACGCTGACCCGAGATCTGCTTTATTAGCTTCAGGACCAAATTCAATTATGGAGAGGAGCAGCGCAGAAACATCGATGGGATATAAATGGATGACCAGTTCACAGAGTAGAAAGACCCTTTGGAATTCTTCTGCCCCGTTCGAATGAGGTATAGAGATGGCGCTACACAAGCGCCATTGGAGGTCAAACAGCTCTTTCGACAGCTGCAGTTGCACATTATGAAACATTTGCACCGCTCACTTGCCTTCTAAAGTGGTCTCATAGAGTTGTGATTGGCGGCGGAGATCCTCCTTCCCCGAGAGGTTTTCAAGATGGAGACGAGTGTTGATGAAATAGAGAGGCCCTTGACGGGAGACTGCAGGTTTTGGAGACTCATTACGGTTAAGCATCACATCATATGCGATAACCATTGCCACTAGGCTGAGGTTAACGTGCAGACTGACTTATTTGCATGGATGTTTTTCATGCGGGAACCAGAGAGGAAGGTGCAGTAGTGTGTGACCTACATGTGTCAGCTCTCTCAGCGGCTGCATAGAAGGATAAAAGGGTGAGAAAGGCGAGTCACAGGAGTATCAGGTGTAAATGGTGGAGTAGATGTTTCCCCTCGAAACTTTTGGTTTGAGGCCAAATATTGAGATCTGAACCCGCCATTTAAAGCGCCACGAGGAGGACAACACTGTTGAGTCTGCGTGAAAAGTTAAAAGTTGAATATTCTCCACATTTTCCCTTCAATCCTCAAAGCTCACTTGGCCTGGTGCCAAAAACCCACATTTTCGCTTGACTGAGCTTACTTGCTGCAGTGAGTGTAAAGTGCTTCGAGTTCCTCAGAGGACGACGTGAGGACTTTTGTCTGTGGACGAATCCTGAAGTCTCAGTCATGAAATATCTTGGGCAGGATACAGTTTTTGCTGTTAATTTATCAAAATGCCTATGACATGGTTTACACTCAATAGAACCTGAATTATTCATGAAATTATTTATTTGAAATAATAATGACTTCAATATCTTACTGGTAGTGTCGGAGTGTGCTGCACATTCATCTTTATAAAATTAGAATGATTTACTTTTGTAATTACTGTATTTAGTCCAATAAAACTAAACTCCTGCTTCTGTATTTTATTTCCCTTGAAATTACATAATGCGATTGTGAAGTTAAAACATGTGGACTCGGTTTAATTTCTAACGAAGAAAGGCCGCAGCACAAGGTTCACGGCACATGGCACTTGCACAAATATGCTCTTACATTGCTCATCATTTAAAAAATCAATGCATCACATTGTGATTAAAGAAAGTAAATACACAATGAGGGACATTTATCACTAAGCACATTTGATTTTGTGGAGCAAAACGTAAGCAGTAAAGTTCTTATGCTTTATTATTAATGTATAATGTATTTGTAAAGCTTTAAGTGACCCCTTGATGGGTGAGAACATGTATCTATATTCCTGTTCAGGTCCTTCAGATGTTGGGTTACAGATGCTCAACGATGCCCAGCTCGTGAGTCCTGGACAAAAGACACTTTAAACAGGTCAATACAGCACACAAGGCCAGATATAGATTTTATTGGGGCATTGACAACATGCTGATGACACATCGGTCAAAGTTCATGCCTGTTGGGATTAGAACGTTAGAATTCCCCATTTAAATTGTGAGGTGACAGACAAATTATATATATATATATATATATACACACATATATACACACACACATATATATATACACACACACACACACATATATATATAAATTATTTTAATGAAATTTGATTATTTAAATAACGCGATTAATTAATTCTTTTAACACAAATTTTCACATTAAAGTGTTTTCCTTCTTTTGTTTTTCAAAGGAAGCTACTACTCCTACATATACAGTGAGATTGTATAAAACGTAGAACGTAAATGATAAGTTGATTCTTCAGTCAGAAAAAATTCAGATAAAAAGAAAAAAAAAATTGGTTCATTTTATACAGAAAATTTGAATAAAAAAAACAGCAAGAAAGCAGGGCCTTGGTAACTGACTGACATTTGTGGCCTCGTCTCTGGGGGCTGGAGGCTGACATTTTACAAAATTTCACAAACAAAAGTCTTTTGCATGTGACACATACCTACATTACACAAACAACATAGAACATCAAACTCAGCACAATCATCTCTTACATTCTCTCTCCTCTGAACTTCAGGTTGGTTCTCTGACTCTCTGCTCTGGTTGAGAGCCCTGTGGAGGTTGTTGATGGTCATTGATTGATTTACTGAGTGTTTTTTGGACAAACGTTGAAGTATTGACAGGATTGACAAATGACAAATGAGAGTGAAGATGTGACGAGTTCTTTTTTCGTCGCGCGCACCCCGTCTTCTCACTGTCATTGAACGTACGCGTGAATATGAAAGAAGGTTATTTTTATTTATTCGTGTATTTATTTATTTTATTTATTTATGTTAAAAATGTTAAAATAAAAAATCAAAAAAAATGAGTGGGATGATTGTTTATTTTTTGGGAGATTGTGATTTTGATTTTGATGAGATGATTAGATTTTGGGATCGATCCAAGGTCAAAAAGGTCACAGGTCGGGTCAAAAATAATCGAAGCAAAGAAAAAAAGTATTGAACGGATGATTGTGAATTTTGATGGGATATTTTATTAGATTTTTGATTGATTAGATTAATCAGGAAGGATCAAAAGGTCAAAAGTTTTTTACCATAGCACTTTTTATTTTTTATCCAATTGCACAATTTCAATCCAAAAATGATATGCCAAAAATGCAATTCATGATATGCCAAAACCATGATCTTGTGATATTATGCGGTCAGATTCTGTGCCCACTGTGTGAGTTCTTGGGGGAAGGAGGGGAGGAGGGAGAGGAAGGACGGAGGAGACGAATTGAAAACTGATTATAGCTCCTTCTCTTTATTTTCGGAGATTTAATAATTTTGGAAACAGTGTCAACAGTGTCAAAAAGCAAACAGCGGTTTGACACTGAAAAAATGTAAAAACAAAACACCGAAAAAAGTGTCAAGTGCAATTGAGCAGGCCCTGAA
Organism: Pseudoliparis swirei; assembly: GCF_029220125.1. Classification (NCBI taxonomy): domain Eukaryota; kingdom Metazoa; phylum Chordata; class Actinopteri; order Perciformes; family Liparidae; genus Pseudoliparis; species Pseudoliparis swirei. Next base: position 9,690,629 of record NC_079390.1, on the reverse strand, counting down.
CCCCTCCCCGGCAGCTCAGCACTGCACCTGCACTGCACTGCTCCTTAAGGATGGGTTAAATGCAGAGAACTTCCTTCCTTGTGGATTAATATATTTTTTTTTTTAAAAAGTAAAAGTAAAAAAAAATATTTTTTTGTAGATTAACGCCAAAAAATTAATTAGTAGATTAACGCGTTAACGCTGACAGCCCTAATATATATACACACATACATATATATATATACACACATATATATATACACACATACACACATATACTTTTGATCAACATGGCCAGTTTTAAGATTTTTAAAAACATTCCATGCGTGTCCCTGGCAGTCTAAACACACGTGGTTCAGATGGAAATGCACACGCTTGGGGCAGAGTTTGTTTCTTATTTCACGGACGTTTAAAAGTGCCTTTCAACGTTGTGCCAGTTCAGTAACGCAAATTTATGTGACACACAGATTACGTTGCGCTAGTTTTAAAGCATCACAACTCGGTGAGAAGGAAAAACTAGTAAAAATAACAGCGTTCACTCCTCAGTCATTCCTGTGTCAGACACGTGAGCTCGTGATGTGAATGCAGCCATTAAGTCGTTTAGTTCTGGGCTCGAGCTCGATGTGTTAACAGTGCATCAGACTTCCCACTCAGTCGACAGCCTGCGGTGCTGCCCTCCAAATGGTCCAACTATTTCTGCTATGCTGGGACAGTTTTGGGTCACAGATCAAAATTAACTAGAGCGGCATTACAACTTATCAAATGGTTTATTAACAAGGTATTATACAACTTTCCAACAATCCTATACAACCCAGCATGCCTAACTACATCTTTAATGAGGGCGTTTTAAAACAAGTCTCCAAGTTATGTTGGACAATTACTACATTAGAGAGAGGCACTTGGGGAAAAGCTCATTATGTAGGCAGGAAGGAACTCTGGCTGAAGGAGAAGAGGCTTGGCTGGATGCAGGAGTGAGGCTTGTTGGGCCAGTTGTCTGATAAAGTGGTTCCCTCTGCTGGCGAGTGTGTAACGCACAGTGCTGACCAATCACAATCCTCGATTTCAGAACCCCAACAGATCTCCTTTTCTTGAGCAATGTAAATACGATCACTCATCACGAGTAAGAGATTTGCAATACATAAATTGAGAGAAATCACACCCAACACATGATTAGATCCGTCTTTGTTTTTATTGGAATGCTTTACCTCAATAACATGACAACGAGCCAAAACAGTGCAAATGCTGTATCGCACCAAACACACACTCCCACAATCTGAACCCCCCTTCAAGCATCACTTCCTCAAGCTTCACACCTCTTATATATAGCCGGGGTCACACACACACACACACACACACACCTTAAGACAGCAGGAGCGTCAGAGGATGTCGACGATCCAGAGACTCTCAGCCGCGATTTGAACAGAAGAAATAACTAAGCTACAGTAGAAGCTCACAAACAAATTTTTTTTTTTTTAACATGACCCGTGTTTGCTTTTTAGCATTTAGCGTGACAATATTCAGTCGAAGCGTCATTAGTAGCTTAACCGTGTGGCTACTTTTTACTCCAAAATATATCCAGTAACTCCACCACATGAAAATGCCAGGGCCCAGGCAGGGTGAGAGTCAACAACAACAACAACAACAACAAACACGGAGAGATAAAAGAGGGGAGAAACAGAATAAAGATGTGCTTTTAAGATAAAATACTGTATATTTATGTATTTAGGAGGGAGAGGGAGGAGTAACTTGTGGTCAGCAAAATGAGATGAAAGGAGTGCTGGAGCTGAAGTCTCTACTGTTTTGTCTTTATAGGTTGTGAAAAAATAAAATCAAGTGCTTTACTAGAAGTGTATCATGACTGAAAAACAGTGTACACACACGGTCCTTGACATATTTGTTTCTATTCAAGATATCCAGTTAACAGTCAACAAGTTGTTCGGAGCAACACTTTCAAAGCTGGCAGGTCTTAGTTTGACAAAACTAAACGTATGAATAGTCACAGTAAATAGATCTGCACACAAATAGTGAAATGTAATTCTACAAGTAAAATGTAAATACACTAGCCGGGTGGGAGCGACAGGGTGGGGAGTGTTTGTCTCACATCACTGACGACTATGAATGAATACGTGATTTTGACTTCATGTTTTGAAAAGCATGCAGTCTATAACATCAAGTTTCAGGTGCACATTTAGTTCAGTGATGCTTTTAGGTGACACAAGGATGAAGCAGTGAGTGTACTTTGTGGGAAAGTAGTTAACTCTCCAGATATACATTGATCTGATTTATGTCGATTAGCCATTTAAAAAGACAACCAATTAGTTCGAAAGTGAACATTTAGAAGTATAAGTGCTCCTGGTTTTGCAGTGTATATGAAATAGCACGCACAAACGACTGGACAAACAAAACTATCAGAATACATTTGTGTAATTATTTTACATGACGTTTGCCTCATTGAGAGCTGTTTTTGTTGTTGTTAAATACTGCTCACTACAATACATCTCAGCAGTACCACTGACTGGGTTGGGAACCACTGCTCAATGTTAGATAATGTTCTGCCTACTGCGAGTATGCCGTGCACTGGACTTCTAAAGTGTTAATAGAGAAGCTGCACAGCTAACGGCTTTGCTGATATCAAACAAAACACGGGGGAGGAAATACGATTGTTTTTCTATTTCTATCATATTTCCTCTGCACTGATGACTGAGGTAAACAGTCATTTTATCCACAGGCCATTTTATATCCGTTTGTTATTCAGAGAAGTCTGACTTTGTAAATCATCTCGCAATAGAAGTTACTACTGCAGTCACAGTGTCTACATCTGTAGTGAGGTCTCTCCCCCTCTTCAGCACCCTCCGCCCATGAATGTGATCCCACTCCTCTCCTGGGCCCACTCACATTGGGGTGTCTCACCCTCACGAGTGAGCCATTCCTCCTCCAGACAGCAGGGACATGTCTCACCCCGCCTCCCATAGCAGCGGGTGAGACACGTCTCTGGATAGACGTGCCGCTCGGCCCTCAAACCGGCGGCGCGCGCTTGTCCTCTGGCGCCTCGTTGAGTATCTGCAGCAACAGGTCGCTGAGGGCCTTCGCCATGGTGCGGTAGCCTGTCGACGTCAGGTGGAGGAAGTCAAACATGTCCTGCGAGTGGATGGCTCCGTCGGAGTGAACGAACCCCCCGCTCACATCCAGGAGCAGAGCTTGGCCCAGGCGGGGCAGCCAGGAGCGCAGGAAGTCGTTCACCGCCGCGTTCTTCTGCCTCAGTGGGTTGGGTTGCTCCCCTCGAGGCAACAAACCCTGAGGGACACAGAAATAGTTCTGACTCGTGTATATAAATGAATGTGTTGAGAGTAAGACCGTGACATTTTTTTATTTAAGGCAGATGTTTTTCTTTTAACCCTTGTGTCGCCTTCGGGTCAATATGACCCGATTCAATGTTTAACCCTCCTGTTACCTTTATATTTACTAACATATTTTACCCTTGAGGTCAATATGACCCCAGCTATTAAAATCTCCAGAAAATTATTAGAATTAATATTGTTTTCCAAGTTTAAGTGTGAGGTACTTTATGTTTGTTTGTTGACTCCCGAAAGAACACCGACATTAAACATTGAATCGGGTCAAATTGACCCGAAGGCGACAGGAGGGTTAAATATTGAATCGGGTCAAAATGACCCGAAGGCAACACAAGGGTTAAAAAAGGTTAAGAAAGCATAAATTTGACTCTAAAACGTGAGCATTTCCCATTGAAAGCCAGAGGCAAGGACAACCTGCAAGGCCCGCTGGGTCACCTGATGCATACAATTACATTTTAACATGTAGTACGCATCTTTGCATTTTTTTATTCATGTCCATTAGTCTTTAAGTATAGCCTCAAAAGGTATGCCACTCTATTTCACTGCACAACTATGAATAATTACCCAGATAGAACGACAGTATGTTTTACCTTCTATTCTTATTTGACAGGTATTTACATATTCCTTAAACAGAACAGAAATAACACAAAGCTGGCAACGTGTGAGGATCACCAACATAAACTGGGTTTTTACATTAACTTTGGTTATTTTGTATATATCATGCGATGTTTATCATATTTAAAAAAGGTACTTGACCAATCTTTGCATGCCAGTGTTTCACATCAACATACTAAAAACAAACCAGTTGATACAAGGGACAAGACAACTTGCAACTTACCATCACAACTACCTTTGCATTGGGGAGGCGGGAGGTAAGCAGCTGGGCAATAGCAAGAATTCCTCCTGCAACCTGCTCTGCTGTGTGTTTGTAATTGTTGGTTCCCACCCACAACACCACCACCTGGACAAGACCACAGACGGACGCTCTGTTCACTTTCACCGAACTCCTTTTAATCTCCAGGTGTGATCAAGCATGATACATATTTGACAGGATGAGTTATCATGGATTGATATCTAGGTGATGGGTGAGCAATGCAAGCTGTTTCCAAAGTCAATATCATTAGCACGGACGTTAAGCACAGTTAGCAACAGACTGTCGCTGCTGCAAAGCTTTCCAAATGCACACTGCAACTAAACAACAAGGCTGCCGGGGTCATTGAAAGCTGTCCTGCGACTAACAACATCAGGAGGTCAGGGACACCTACATGCAGTACTTTTGCAAGAGGTACAAACAATTCTGTCTGTTCAGTTTGTGTCAGAGAGAGAAAAAGTAAACAAATAAAAACAATATGTGGAATAGTTTTGCCCTAAACTGTCTTTCTCTTTAGATCTTAGTCAGCTCAGCTCACCTTGGGATGGATGTTTTGCAGCTCTCCATTCTGTAGCCTCCACAGCACATTACAGGTGGTGTCTCCTCCGATGCCAAAGTTGAGCGCATGAAGAGGGGAGAACACTTCCCTCCAGACCTGTGGAAAGGAAACGAGGACTGTGTACTTCATATGAAATGTTCTGATATTGGTGACTGATAACTTCTAGATGCTAAGCATGTCGATCAGCACATTACAACAACATATGTACCAATATAAGAAAAGTATTGAAGCAACAAAAACATATGTCTATTTATTTACACTATGTATCTTGAGTATTGTGTAATATTCTTGCAATTTAGAAAAAAACTAAAAAGATCACAAGCCATGTGAGAATTTAGATGAATATGTTTGGATATTAATATGTTGTTGTCTTACCTCATACTGCTGCATTAGTTGTATCATAGAATCTCCCACAAAAAGCACTTCTGGTTCAGCATCCTTGCACTCCTGCACGAACCTGGTGTGCTGTAAAAAACAAAAACAAAAAAACATGGCCTTGTTACAACATAGCTTGTTTTAGAGTTAAAACCCTTGTGTTATGAGTTTTCTAAATCTTAGGAAAAAATACATGTAAGACTTTAGAGTCAGAAAAAAACGTGCAAGCTCATTACAGAACAAGACACGTCTGGTGCCCATCTGACAGAGAGCTTGAAGTAAAGTAGACGGTCTCAGTTCTATTCGCTTTGGAGGATTCACCTTGCACGGACCTATCAGTGGTGCTTTAAAAGAAATATATGTCTTGGTTATAGATTCATGATTCACTTGGAACTAAATGTGATAACATGCTTTTTGCCTACACTCAAACACACATACCTGTGACATCCACCGGTCATCTCCTTGGACATCCTCTACTGGCTGAGCCACTGCAGCTGGGTTCATACCATCACCACTCATCCTACAGGAGACACCACCTCTCATGAATACACAAAACAGCTATACAGCTACATAGACACATTAGACATTACATGTCGCTTATTGTGAAACGATGACAGGTTTGAATATTGTTTTAGTTTGGTGCTACGGTGAAAAGAGGAACGCCTCAGGACCAGCTAGCAGAAACTATCCACGTGATGCAGCAGCAGACAGACTGGCCCAATAATACGGATAAAGGCTACTTTCGCTTTCAACGCGGGTGCTTATGGATCACAAAGCAGATTGCATTAATCCCGATATGTGACTGTTTGTCTGACGTTAGCTTGTTAGCTAGCTAGCCTGCTAAACACTGGAGGCTGTTATGGCTGCATCTCGCGTCAATACGTCACATTTAGCACGCCCTTCGTTCATATGAAAATGTACAGAAAGTATTGTCTTCTTAATTTACAAGGGAAACTACCTGGCAGGGTGTCGGCCGTCTCTTCGTGGCTCCCACGGCTTCGGAGTTACTCTTTTGCCCCAACTTCACGTAACGTTAGTTGAGGCTGGTGATGCTCGCTAGCAACCGCTGGCCGACTCTAGCTCGGCGAGACAACAAAAGGTGTGTCAAGAAGGCAAACTGCAGAGCGTCTGTTATGGGGAGAGAGCCGAAGTGACGCCATTAGCAATAACACCGTTGGAGGGCACTGCAGTCAGTTGAGCCACAAATGGGCGGGTGTTTTTACCCTGAGATTTGTCTGTCGGGCAGCCATTCCTTTATGGCTGCGTATATACGAAACTTGCATTAATAACGACCATAACTAAACCCCTGCTTAATCATCTGTACCATACACCCACATTGTGGCTACCTTGTGTAATGTGTGGAGGTTGTTCAGACTGACAGCTTCTCGGTGCTATTTCCTGAAAGATAATCCACAGGGCAACACAAACAATTATATTGCTGGTCCCTCAAGGAATCATGGGTGGGTCAGTGGTTTGAAAGTGCGACGAATAATATTACAGTCTAAAACATTTTAATTTGGATTTTGAGAAACGTGAAGTGGGTGTCAGACACCAGCGATGCTGGAAACACGTCTTAGTGGTCGGGCACTCTTTGGTTTGGACTACGGACAGCTCTGCCGATATCTCTAATGTATGACTGTGAACGTTCACTCCTATCCAGTCTATGGGCCCATCTTAATTCACCCATCATGTCTATCTCAGCCCGCCATGGCAGCTGACCGCAATGCATCTTGGTCATTTTAGGTCATACGCTGCATTCCGGTACTGAAGGAAAACAAACCTTTTACATCCCTATGGTACATCCATATAGGAAACACAGGAAGTACCGATCTAAACTATTGGGAATGTTGACAGATGCAGGGAATGATTTTAATATACATATAATTTGTACAGAATTATGTAATATGATACAATATTATAATTGTTATAATTTATACCTAAATATAAGGATTGTCTGATCATCATTTGTTCAGTGCAAGTGCATGATTTGTTAATCTCAGCATATTTACAGAAGATGATTATAACTGCAAGCCCTAAAAGTCCAGTGCAGTACAAAGTGTAATGCCCTCCTTGGCCTAATGCCACTGCGCCCATCAGGATCTACAAAACACATGTTCAGCACCAATATATTTAATTCCCTGTGAAGAGTTTTTACAATGACTTAACTTACAATCAAGTGACTTTTAGGCATCATGTTTATTTCCATCTATCAGAGAATTATGCTTCTTGATGCCTTGTGAGTTACAACCTACATCTTTGCAAAATGCAATAACAAATACACATTGATATTATACAGACATTGAAACTGGACTGCATAAAAACAAGAAGCACATACATTTTAATATGTTGTACGAAGGATATAGCTGCACGAAAAAATAGAATTTGAATATGTAGCCCAATCTGTGTTTGAGGTCTTTTTAGGTTTTGGCATATGGCAGATCCTGGTACCATAACATTTAAGCATGCTGTCAGTTGTGTCAGTTTGGCACAGTTAGTGACAGACCGCTTACAGCTGTAAATGCAGAAATGTTATGTTATACATGGGTTTGCAAATTTAAAAAAAAAATGTACCCAGGCTGAGTGACCTAGGTGTTATTTGACCCTCAGAACTCTCCACACTCACACAATCATTAACCAGGTATGAAAGGAGGTGACTGACCAACATTCAGGCAACATAAGATGTCCCTGGTGGTGTTGCTTTATTTGAAAACAAATGTGGATATGTGGCTGTACAACTGTAGACCAAGGATAACAAGCAACACAAGGAATCTGGGTCTCCTTGTGCCATTTTCTATGTGTTCCTTAAGCACATGAGTTCCCAAAAATGTCAAAGACAAGTTAGTACTTGTTGTAGATTTGAGAACACCAGATGCCTTTCAAAGTTATTTGGCCTCAACACGTTTTCTTGGTTGGATACTTATAATTATAATGAATTGCTTCAAATCAAAGTTAAAATTGGGCCAACTCATCAAAGGGCGGTAAGGAATGTTCATCCCCGCTGTGTGTATAAACCTACATGTTAATCCAGTTTTTGGGTTCCTCTAGAGGTGCAACAAATCAGTGTGGTTCAGATTTACACTGCGGGTGAGGTGGGTGGAAGCAGTCAGTTTACCGGGATGTTTTGTGATGATGCTCGACAGATAGTTTTATTGTTATTTATCTTTCAAATCTTCAGTAAACAGTGCAAGTGTGACTGGATTGTGTGTGTGTGTGTGTGTGTGTGGCTGTGATCTGTTGCAGTTTGTATTTCTTTATATCTCTGCTTTTTATTCTTGCTCCATCTTAGGGTCACCAAATGTAGTTGACTCTTCAGACCGCAATTTAAGCGAGCTGGGAGAGTCTGCTTGAAGTTGCCAATCTCATTAATAAATGGAAGTTATATGACTTGGCTGAAGTCTGAAATCATATTAGAAACAATTAGGTGAATTTACCACAAAGGTCTTTACGATGCAATACTTTTTGTAGAACAAAGTGCTTGAATTAAAGTCCCACCCACACAAACATGGGTTTTGCTTAGTGTTCCCCTACTTGGGCATTGAAGCTCCCTGGTGCAGAATAGTGGATTTCTTTCATACTATGAGGCAGTTTTCACGTCTATCTGCTGCGGAAAGTGCATCATCTCTGAGTTTAATCACAATGACTTTCCAAACCAATCATGGTTCAACATGCAACTTGTTTCCACATGGTGATGTTGAAACCTTCAGTGCACATGCACTGAAGAGGAGTAGGAGACACATACACTGAAGTGGAGTAGGAGACATTTTTTCTAGCAGATCAACTTTTTGTATATTTTTATATTTATAAATTCAACTAGGAAAATTAAACACTTTCTATTATCCATATCATACTAAAGTTGTTGTTCCAACACATTTGTATCTGTCTGGAACCTGTCTAAGTACATCATTGTGCATTTTAGAGACATGTCATAGTAACACAATTAAGCTTTCAGACATCACTGTAGGGCAAACACATGTCAGTAACTCTTGGTGTTTCTTAGAGTAGCATTGGCCAATCAAGTTAAGGAATTCAGAGTCGGCTATTTGTCTTTTCCTCAGAGGCATTCAGAGTGAAATCAGCGGACTCAGTTTTTTGGGTGCAACGGACAGTTTTACATAACAGCACTTGAATATAACGCTGTGCGTGGCTTGTTTTGTGATGCGACACTGTGGCCGCAAGATGGTACCAGTCAGCAGGAACATTAACTCAACAATTAAAGATTAGCCGGAGCCCCGGTGTGTTATCAATTCCAAGTTATTAACCCAAGGCCGAGCGCTTTTAAACCCACACCTTGAATTTCCGTGGGGCGCTGACAGCAGCACAGGGTTGAGTGACAGGTTGCGAAGGTAGGCAGGCTAACAGGTTGTGCAAGAGGTGAGGGAGTAAACACCGCCCATCAGGTGTGTGTGCGCGCGCGGAGTGACTCACGTCTCCAGCAGATAGTTTCTCCCTACAGTCTCATTAAACCCCGACAGTCTGCGGCGACATTCGCGTTCATGAAGGCTCTTTGACGGAGGAATTAATCCGCCGGAGTCGAGGCAGTATCAATGTTTTATCCCATGTATCGGATATGGCCTCTGCTTCTTCTGGGAGGATTCGTGGGGCCAGGTGAGTTGGAACAACTTCCTGGAGAGACTCGTATCAAGTAGCTCAGGTTGAAGGCCTCCTGCCATGTCGCCTCAAGCTAAACGAGCTAGTGTGTGAGCTAGTGAGAGATGGTTTGGGGGTGCTGGTAATTATGAACCAGCACTGCTCACTTCAGGTCCCCAAGAAGCAAAACTAATGACAGAAAACTTGTTTAGTTCCAGTTGTCCCAGGCAGAGTTTAAACTTGAAGACTACTTTTACTCATGTGTATTGACTATAACCTACTGGTAACAAAAGACAGACTGACAGAGTGTCATTGTTATATATTATTGATATGTAACTTACAAGTATTTGTTCACAAATACAACATGTATATGTGTGTGTGTGTGTGTGTGTGTGTGTGTGTGTATGCGTACGTGTGTTTGTGTGTGTGTTATACCTTTATACCAGTGTGTTACAATTCCATGTAATTGTATGTATTTTATTCACAATATAGCATCAAATTCTAATAATTGAATATTCACTGACAGCAGTAGTCTTATGTTTGAGTAAAGACTGCTGTACTCTGTTGGGATCCAGCTTTGAGGCAGAGCAAAATGATTAAATAATAGGATTTTTCTCTCTTTAAATAAAGGGATGGATAGGTTCAACAAATAGAGTGTTGTGTTAGTCACATGTACTCTGCAAACTATATTGTAAAAGTACTATAATAAACACCTCTGTATATTTTGGACACTGGACCACTAGTCTGAGAGGAGACATCTTATCAAAGCAACATTTACCAAATTTGTAACATTTACCGGTGCAGGAAAAAACTATGTTTTTTTCACTGGGTGTTTTGTCTATAAAAAAAAGATATAACGGTTAAAGCCAGTCAGTTGTAGAACATCTAGCATGAGAACGTTCCTTTGGATATCTGGACATAGTTCCATTCTGTCTGATAAGCCCTCGTATAGCGTCACAGTGGATAGATAACGTGGAGAAGGCTTTGTCACACAACAAATCATCCTGTTCCCAGGCGCTTTCCAATGAGGAAGATACGTGGAAGACTCCACTATAACTTCTATCAAGTAGCACAGACTTGTTTTTGTTGGCAGCGTTCACATTCAAAGCCTTGAAAAGCTTTTCATAAGCAATTGCTGCGAAACTTCATATAACATTGTTGGGCAAAAGCAGCAGTAAATAATACAAATAACGAGTGCTAAATATATTTTACACATTCCCACTTTTAGTTTTGATTCTGCTCATCCATCTCAGTTCCTTTCTGATGAGATTGTTGGCTGTTTAACAAGTTCATGCATGTTTTCTTTGGTTTCAATTAAATGTAGCTGCTCAATCTAATAAATATGATTGTAAATTAATGAACTGAAAGAACATTTGCTTTGAGTTTAGCAAAACATCTGTTTGTCATTCAGGTGTCAAATTCAAGAATTAATTTCATGTGTGAAAGGCTTCCTGTAAGGATCTAACCACAAGTAATGGATGTGCTTGTACTTGCACTGACCTCTAACATGTTCACACGATCCACACCCCTCTGATGTAACTACGGGTTCCAAACAGATCTTGCCAGTCCAGGTTGAAATAAATGTCTTTCAAATGTAGCATTTGATCTTTGTCGCAGAGTTTAGTCAAATTCACATATAAAAAAATCAGTTTCCTTTATTTGATTTGGTCTATCCTGGCGTAAAGGCAGCTTCATAGGAGGACGTGATATATGTGGGATCCCTCTGTTATTCACCACTAAGACCCTAACCACCATGTCCCACTAAATACTTTCATCCTGTTAAAGGGTACCTGTAGTGCAAAACAATATGTAGCCAGATCAAAAGATAATGTGTTTCTAAAGGTTATTCATGCACTGACGGTCCAGTATTCAATAACAATACGTAGTTTAGGCTGTTCAAAGTCCTCAACTCCGACATGCGACATTGCACTGGAGCTTGAATATGTCGCGGGTGGTGTGACGTCAGATCGTTGATAGATCGACAGCCAGCCACAGCGGATGTGTTCAGATACCAATATAAACAACGTCGCAAACAAATGCTGAGAGATTGATAATATGGACGATGAAAGATTGTCTGATTCAGCAACTGGATACTTGTTTGAACCTTTAAAAGCAGACTATCCCATTTAGTGAATTGTGACAGCGATGATAGCGATGATTCTGATGAAGTTGATGCGGTCCAGATGCTTCACGGACGTTTGGTGCAGTTGTGGGAAATGTGCCACAGAAAACAGACATAGAGTGCATTTGTTGTAAAAGCACGAACTTATGTCCGATGATATAGCAGGGCTCTCAAGTTTTGAAGACAGGCAAGCGTGAGATTTCCATCAGCACCGATACAGCTGACTGTTGCTGCTACCGCACGAAATAAAAAGAGTTGTCGACGGGGGTGCTAGTGACTATTTCTACTCAACAATCGATATTGAGCACCCCTGCATTCAAGCATTAAATAGCCGAGAGGTTTTTCAGCGTGAGGAATTAGATGTGGCGTGAGATAAGACCGAAATGCGTGAGTCTCACGCTCAATGCGTGAGACTTGAGAGCCCTGATATAGTGTCATTAGACCTCATCTGCTTCACACAAAAGCGTGAGCTTGAGAGCTACATCGCACATAAGCCAGCGCTGGAGATGTCTTTCATTGATGCAATGTTCGCCGACATGTTCGGGGTGCTAGTGACTTTTAAACCGGTGTCGGGAGCTCCGCGCGCACGCAGACGGCGGGCAGAGGACTGTCAACGCAACACGAGAGACAGAAATGACGTGCTGCTGCTGTAATGTGGCGCTATAGAGAAAGTGACAGGGGCGGGCCAATTTTTTAATGTCATGCGATCTACGCGATCGACTGGCAGGTCGCATTGAGCACCCCTGATATAGATTGTGTAATTCTTGAGGCCACCGATCTATCCCAAGAAGCAACGCGTGTAGAAGTGGCTCCGGATTGGCTGAATTCCTTTCAACGACTCTACGTCATAGTTAGCTTTGAGCTGGAGTAAATAAATAGCAAAATGGCTGCGCCCACAGACTCGGAATGTTGACAAAGAAATGTAAATCCTCGGGCTATGCGTGACTTGTTGACAATAGCGGCGGGGTAAATATGATTTATTTGATGCGCCGAATGGATGTAGCACGTTGTTGTTTTGCACTACAGGTACCCTTTAAGTTTGATTTGATTTCATCTCTCTCTGTCCAGGATTACAGAACATTCCCGTCCTCTTCTTCTCTGTGGTTCACTAGAAGGAATGCTTTAATCCCCAGAAGGGGTCTGCAGGTCTGCTCATCACTGTGGCTGACAGTGTGATGCAGATTTAGTTCAAATATTTAGTTTCGCCAAATTGAACTTCCTGTAGCATGCTTTGTTTCAAGTCAGACAAGACGGAACATTGGGGACTTTAGGTCACTAATAAGACGTATTGTTCAACGGATGTTGAGTCACGCATGTCCAAACCTATTACTTTCAGATAACCTAAAGTTCCCTTTGTTTTTAAGGCATCTGCAAAGACGTGTGTACTTGCACACTCCTGTAATGATTGATCCATAGCAGGCTTAGCGATTACACAATGTGCTCCCTCGTTTGCTGTACTGAAGCACTGAAGTGCAGTTTAGAAAGTAGTGGCTTTACAATAGATTGTGGGCAGTTGTCATCACAATAAACTGACTCAGTTTATATTGTAGCCACCAAGAGTAAACACCAGACATTTGAGTTTTCCCTTTGCTCTCAACTGTCAAGGACGTTTCTGTGTTAAAGAAGCAGTGATAACTCTGCTTGGTGCAAACAGTCCTGCTCTTGTTTTCGTGGTTCAATGAAATGCAAATCCCAAACTGAGGAGTGGAATCGGAGACCTGGGCAGTTTAAACTATCACTTGTGTGGCATGAATGAGTCAGGCAATGGAGGTTTGCAAGGTTCCGGTAATGTTGATGTTTTTTTTTCTTCTCACTTGTGTGTCATTATTACAGGTGTGCGACATGTCAGCGGAATAGAAATTTACACGGCGAAAGAGGTGGAAGTAGTCAACGGGACGAATGTGAAACTGAAGTGCACCTTCACTACCACTCAGCCAGTGTCGACCAAGACCGTCACGGTGTCCTGGAATTTCAGGTCCATAAATTCCGCAACGGATGAGTCGGTGTGTAGAAAGATTTTTTTTATTAAAATGCTCTGAATGTTTTTTTATTTTTTATTTTAATTTAGTGATTAAATAAGTCCACTTGGTGGTTTTAAGAGGGGCCTTAAAAGTGTTGATTCTCACAGTTGGTTATTTTCTCATCTAATTATTGTAACAAAAGCCATTGAATATATTTGCACTCCTTAAACCCTCCTGTTACCTTCGGGTCAATTTGACCCCATTAAATGTTTAATGTCGGTGTTCTTTCTGGTCAATTTGACCCCAGGCTTATATGTGTCAAACATATAAGAAATATCAACTTTTTTATATTTAAAGGGCTATTTAGGTCGTCAACAAACAAACATAAAGTACCTCACACTTAAACTTGGAAAACAATATTAATTCTAATAATTTTCTGGAGGTTTTAATTGCTGGGGTCAAATTGACCCCAAGGGTAAAATATGTTAGTAAATATAAAGGTAACAGGAGGGTTAAACATTGAATGGGGTCAAATTGACCCGAAGGCAACAGGAGGGTTAACAGCTCTCGATGTACAATCTTAAATTTCTAATATATAAATAGATGGATGGATAGGTACTTTATTCACATGTGTTATTAGCATGCTCCTCCACACTAAGAAGAAATGGATTGCGCTGCACACCCCAAATATAGAATAGAAGAGCCAGTGGCTGGTCTGCTGCTAATGGTTACACATACATATAATACATTACTTTAAGTCTTGCTTTCATACAACATGATATGTGAATCTCCTGGGAGCCACTGCACAGAAAACAAGAGGTCACTGCCACTCCAAAAGCTTACTCTTGTAGATGCGAGGCAAGCATTAAAGCTAAAAGCCGACGTCTCCTCCGCAGCTGTGTTTTATAAGTAATGATGTATCATACTTGCTAATGTGTCCACTCTTTGCAATGCTGCTGTCTTGTGTGTGTTTGTGTCAGGTGTTTTACTACCAGGAGGCACCATACCCTCCAATGACCGGACGTTTCAAAGGCCACGCGGTGTGGTCGGGAGATATTATGAGACAGGACGTTTCCATCACGCTGCATGAGGTGCCTCCGACCTTCAATGGCACCTACAGCTGCCAGGTGCGCAACCCTCCAGATGTTCAGGGCAGCAATGCAGAGATCATCCTCAAAGTTGTCGACAAAGGTTAGATGGGCAGCGTTGCACGCTTGGAAGAAAAGTCTGTCACAGAATCACATTTACTGGAGCAAAAGAAAATTCTTTGAGAAAATTGTTCAGCTTTCATCTCATTTTTGCTATTCAGTCATGACTATCCAATGTTTTGGGGATGTATTTAGTACTTTATTTGTTCTGCTGTAGTACTCGAGCCTTTCCACAGGAAGGTCAGAGGTCAAGGTCTTCCCTGGCCGAGCAGTACAGTGTCTGGCTAAAGGGCACCTTGGCATATGGAAAGCATGCAGCAGTTCCCAACAGGAACCATTAAGATTTCACCCACACTTATCACTCATGTTGGTTCTTATTGCTTCCAGCTTCCTTCTCTGACATCGCCATCCTGGCAGCGGCAGTTGGAGGCGCATGTGGTGTAATCCTGATCCTCCTCGGTATCTTCGTGACGGTGAGGTATTGCAGGGGAAAGAACACGAGCACGGACATTGAGATGCACCCGCAGGAACGCGTGTGGAAGGACCCGACCGTGTGGTGAGGGCCAGAGAGCCAGAGCTCCTCTTCTTCTCGGGACTGGTGTGGAGTCTGATTGGCTTTTTGGGTCCGCTCTGCCGGACAAGACCAATGAAATGTTATGGTGGGGAGGCATCTTATTCTTCCATCTTTGCTCCTCCAATGGGAACCTCTCAGATTGTGTCCTTCAGTATTAGCTAGATGTACCACCCTTCCCATTTGTTCTTACGATAAATCTTTATACACTTTCATACGTTTTACCAAAAGTTGCCAGTGATTGTTGATCACTAACTTCATTTTATAAAGTTTTTTTTTTTTTTAACTGTTAAGTAAGAAATGTAAATATGGAGGGATTTACATGCTGTTCTTGGAGCCTGTTCATTGACCTTAATTCACTGCAGCAGTGCTGACTAATTGCTTTTTAAGCGTGATGTGTTCTAGAATTAAGCTTGAACTAAATCATCACATGAAGCATATAATTGATTTTATTCAGAAAAAGCACAAAGAGCATTTCATCCATGACACTGCTGCAGTGAATTATGACATAACCTCTCTATTGCCTGCTGTTGGCAACCCCTTCCCTTTCCTCTGTGAGCAGCAGCTGCAATAACAACTGCTGAGTCATAGCGTGTGCCACTTTAACTTGTGAATACAGGTGAACTGGTTTTGGTGGAGAAATATTCATGAACTGATGTTTTGGTCATCTTCGTCCATGGAAGGAAGCAGCACATCAATTCTCTGTGGTACTCTGGCTGGGTTCGTTTCAAAATACGGCTTCTGGGTATACACTTTACATATATTCACGAGTAGAATGCTTAATTGGATTGTGTATGTGCGTGTGTGCATATGTTTGTGTGTGTGTGATTGAATTTGTTTTGTGGGGATTAGGTCAGTTCCCCTGAAGAGGCCGCTCATCTGATGGTTAGGACAAAGAAAGATTCTGTAAGTTCAGATGATGAAGCGTCTGAACCCAGCAGTGGAGATGATGAAGAAGAGGACGGCCTGGAGGAGGATGATGACGACGACGATGATGATGACGACGACGACGATGATGACGACGACGGCGGCGGTGGTGGTGGTGATGGTGGTGGTGGTGGTGATGATTAAATGGACACACTCGATTAATTAGAATGGCCTTTCCCATTTTTTAAGTCGTCTTTTTGCTATTCACAGCCGGGATTTTGATATTTTGCTGACGTGTAATTTATAGTGCTTTTAGAGGACTTAGTTTTTTATGGTCACTGAATTACAGCGTGCATTTCTATACATGCCAGCAGTTTGCCTAGCAGCTCATGTCGCCTCCAGCTTCTAGCCTCAAGGAGGAGCGGGCTACTGAGAACTCGTGGTTCTGGTCTTGACCGTCTAACTCCGCACTTACAGATTTCTTTCATTTTCAAACTTGTAGTCTTCAGACCCAAGCGATGCTGACTCACGTGACATCATGTGAGGCAGTATCAGACTCGACACAAAAGGCTTCACAGAACCGTGTTTTAATATACATATGCAGTGTTTCTCCCCAACCCCTGTAAACAGACGTGTCTCATCCAATGGTGTTCCCCTTTCACGTCTGTGTTTTATGGATGTGTATTGATGGAGAGTCTGTTGTACATGACTGCTTTAACTTTGCTTCTTTGTGCTAATTTGAATGCAGCTGCTGCTGAAAAGCTATTGTTTTGAAATCAAATGAATGTTCATGTCAAATGGATGAACTAGATTTTGTTTTTTAAGAGAGGAGGCGGTTTAATTTGGCTCATTGCTACAAACACCCCATAATAGTGCAGGTAGTGTTTGTTCAAGACGTTGCCAGATGTTTCTCCCATTCATTTTGAAAAGAATCAGCCGAGAGCACACAAACCAAGCTTTTAGAAAGAAGTGTGTTTTTGCAGAGGGTTTTGAATGCTGCTGGAATAACAGAATAATCGTTGCCATCATTTAATATACCTTATGAGTGATCAACAAAGCACTGCGTTTACTACATTGACAACATTGCACAATAGATTTTGTATTTAGTTATTGTACATAGTGTCACGTAAGCAGGAATTCTTTAACTTTTTTAAAGTCCTGAAATGTTGTTTATATTTTTCTCTGTTGAACAACTCTTGAATAAAGACCCGTTTCTGAAATTATTAAATTGCTTAAGTTTTGATTAATATGTTCAGTGTGTGGAAACCAAACGCCTCTTAAGGAGAAGAAACTGGGTGAGTGAGTGTGAAATACCAACCAGCAGCCACTCCTGTTTGGGACAATGAGTTACAGTCTCACTTCCTGTGAAGCTGAGTTGCGCTCATAGTTTGATTAATTTGTGGATCGAAGAGTGCAAAATAGGACCTGGAAAAAAGATATATTTTGTCTAATAATCTCACCAGGACATTTTTGATTCTACTGAATACACATATACATAACTCATTGGAAAATGTGAGAGTGCTCCTGTTGATCAGAACAACAGCAGAGGCCTGAAGGACACATCACCCCCTGGTGGTACCATGGACTCTCTTACATTGTCCACAAGTGGTGTTTTAGTGAGTATTTATTTCTGTTTACTTAAACACAATCCAGACTTGTATATCCATTCTCTTAAACAAGCTCAAACTAAACTCAAGTGTGCAGTCAACGTAGAAGAGTTTTTGAAGTCCCGTTGGAGAGAGACTATCCTCAGATACGTGGGAACACAAACTTCTCCACAATGATTATTTTGCTCATTATACATTGTACTTATGAAAGGACCCCGTTGAACAGGTTCTGTCTCTGAATGGGTTAAGTGCTTGTTAACTGTTTCATTTCAAATCTCTTCCGGCCAATTCACTCGTTTTTTTAATGGAATTAATATGACAGAGACAGTTAATGATGGGTAAGAAATAATACACGTTGGGTCACAAGGAATGTAATGCTTTGTTAGCACTTTTTTTGGCATACTGTATCAACTGAACTGGAATTAATAAACTTATTATACATCGAAACAAAAAGATTATAACAGTATTTAGTCATTTCTGTCTTGGTGGGGCAAAACACTACATTACTGGCAATACTGTACTTACGTTTAATTTCAAGGGTACCTGCTTACTCTGTTTATCTGAAAGCTGCAGTAGTTTTAGTTATAGTTTAGCTTTCTTTTTACAGGCCTATGATAATGAATATGTATTCTATAAGCTTGATACATTTAAATATAATGTATTGTTACTAGGGCTGTCAGCGTTAACGCGTTAATCTATGCGATTAATTTGGCCGCGATTAACGCACTAAAATATTTTAACGCAATTAACGCAACTTTGTTTACTTCCGGTGTGCGTTGAAGTTTTTGCACTCCTGAGTGTCAAACCGCGGCAGTCCGCCTCCTTCCTCCCGTCTGCTCCTCGATATTCACAGAGGGCGACGTGACGGTGACGCGGGGCGGAAGGTGCAGGTGACTTTTTGTTGTTGCTCCGCCCCGATGCGCGCGCAGACACGCCGTCATGGAGCTCTGCCGCGCGCGAGACGGCGAGCCGAGAAGAGTGAACGACACGTGGAGACAGAATGACATGCTGAATATATGCTGATAGAATGGTGGGGGAAACACTGGGATGTGTCACATGCAAAAGCCTTTAAAAGGTGAAATTACATTTTTTTGTAAAATCGAGGAAATGAGTCCAGACTCCATTTGAATGTCAGTCAGTTATCAAGGCCACTGGTTCTGCTGCTGTTCAGTGTTAAATGTGACAGGACCAATGGGGTCTCTAATACACCTTTGTTTACTAATCTGGATGTTTCACTGAAGAAACAATTTATCATCCACGATATTAAATACCTCTCTGGCACTTTATAGGTATAGGAGCCTCTTTGAAAACACAGCTCTGTGTGAAGTTTTGTCTTTAAAAAAGAATACAATTAAACAAGTGTCTGAAATACTGAAGGGATTACTCATTCATTTAGAAGATTTAGTCTTTAGAAGAAAAAAAAACTTTTAATCGCGATTAATGAATTTCAAAATGTGCGATTAATTAGTTTTTTTTTTTTTATCGATTGACAGCTCTAATTGTTACACATTAAACCGGTTGTATCCCCAAAAAATGTGCAATGTCGTTGGAGCCTCTTGTTTTATTTCAGATGTGTATCAGTTATTTGTACTTCCATCATTTTTTAAACCTATTATATGTGTTCTTATAAAACTGCAATAACTGTCTGTGCTGACCAGGGAGCAGCAGGAATTAGTTAACAATTACATATCATCTTTCAAAGTCGGAGATCTAAAAAGGGAAAAGGTTCATTTCCTGTGCGCATGATGGTGCTGCCTCGGGTATCCTGCATCTGTCTGCAGCGTTGGTTGTCTTGTGTATAAGTATAAAAAACAAGGATATCTTCGGCCTAAGTTGATATTTTGAAGTTGCTCATTTATACATCTAGCAGTTACATGACATCGATGTACATCTATCATCTCCTCTCCTTTAGCTCTGTTCTAGTCTCGACCAACTCCTCAGGGAAATCTCTGTTTCTTTAGTCACTCCAGCTTGTGCCTCTCATGTATTTGTTATAATGTGTTTTTTAAGCATCGCTGGTTCTTTTTCCTTAAAAAAACCCAATAGTAATACTACCTGAATGTATTCATTAATTAATTGATTGGGGCTATCTCTATAGCTGCTAATGCTCACCAGATAGCCCCAACAGTACAGAGCTGAAACATATCTGTGTTACCAGAGACAATGAGGTGACTATAATTAAATTGTTAATTAAATCAATGCAGCATACAGCTAAGAAGACAACAGGGGAGCCATGTGTGTGATTCTTTTGTGTACTAGTGCAGTGGTCACAAATATATATATATATATATTTATCTTGGGACCCCTTTACTACCTTGATTAAACTGAACTAAAATATTGCAGTAGTTACTGTAAAATGCTTCTTAAGTTATTATATATCTGATAATGTAATACATATAATATGCAAGTCAAAGAAACCACACAAGTACTTTACATTTGTACAAATCTAAGTGGTCTTGTACTTCTGCTTAAGGGAGGTTTTGAATGCAAGGCTTTAACTTGTAATGGAGTATTTTACAGTATTGTAATTTACTGCTTCTTTTCAAGTAAAAAGCGAAATACTTCTTCCACCACTGATGTGTATGTGTACATCGTGGAGGTACTTGTATTCCTCTAACTCACTCCAGGGATCACTGAGACGTGTCTCTTTCCTTTGGAACAGCACACGTTTTGCTGCAGTAAGAGCAAATGACACCTACGTGACTTTAACTGCTGAGCGTGCACATACATGGCATCTGAATGATGATATGGGTTACATCACTATTCACATCGTACATACAAGATGGTTTTATGTTTGTGTGACTGTCTATGAGCCCTCCCTGTCGTTGCAGTTGTCCTGCAGAGGTCTGCAGCAGCACCCTGACCTTCTGCAGCATAATGCTGTTGTTTTTCTCCTTTGCAGTTCTGGAAGAGTTCCCACTGCTGCTGCATTGCCACTCAGTGGAGGGGCCAGGAGAGGAGAGCGGTGAGCCTGCAGCCTGCAGCCTGGCCACATGATCTCTCAGCTTAGAGCTCCACATCCGTCAAAGCAACCCCCCACTTCACCTCCTGACATCCCGCGCCACACTTCTTGGACCATATTGGTCTTTGTTGGTGTTTGTTTGTCATCCTCATGACTATTTTTTCAGGCACTGGAAAATCTAATTGATTACAATTGCATACGGTTTTATTTTACACGGTTATGGATTCAGTTTGTTCACTCATCGTACTGTGAAAAAGAATAGACTTTGATGTGGATATTTCTGTTGTGTTGGCATAGTTTTGCTGAGTCAGCTGTGACTGTCCATTCCCCTCACTATTGTATATTGCCTATACTATATATACTAGATATACTATATGGATATTGAATGAAAATAACAGCTGACATTTGACTTGAACACATTTCCTATCATTCTAACACAAAAGAAGACCCATATGTATTGTAATCTTTTGCATGAGCTAGTAAAGAAAAAAGATGCCTTCTCATCGAGTCGGCTTATGTGCATAATAACCAGCTCAATTAATAATGAATGGCAGGTACCTGCATCGGTCTTTATAACTGAATCTGCTGATGTAGATTTCAGTTAAAGCCCTTTAGAGTCGCACACTTTACCTTTTCTTCTAATGTGAAAGAAATAGTTGTATAAGCGGAAGAAAAAAACAACGGTGATGTTAAGTCCAAAGGAATGTGTAGCTGTCCCCTTGTCCTCTGCTTGTGTAACTGTACCTTGGCTCAGATAGCACACTCTGTCACATGGTCGCAGTTGCATTCAGTTAACACTCAATTCTCCTTTTTTTTCTCCAATATTAACCTCTTACTGTACTCCTTTTTTCTAATGAACAATAAACCATAATAACTGCTTAGTCACCTTCTATTTCCAGTAATAGATGGCTTTTAACAGGCAAGCATATAACCTTAAGTGTATGAATGTCATGTTAACAGGGTCTAAAATGCACTAATCATATCTGGAAAACTGAGCTAAGCACTTTTTTAGTCGTGTCCTGCAGTGAATAATGCAGCCAGATGCTATTGGTCGGCTGCTGATGACTGATGTGTGCACATTTATGGGAAAGGAGCTGTCCTGTTGTGAAACATGACTGCACACACCGCCTCATATCATAATGCACTTGCAGCCGCATTGCACTGATCTCAAGAGAGTGTCGGCTGCCTCATGATGTACAAGATAGCTTGACCTTCTAGGCATGGAATAGGACACACATGCACACGTCAGGCTGAGGAAGCTGATTATTCAGAGCCAGGGGAATAGGAGTCCCGGCAAGAGCTTGCCTTTCAGGACAAGAGGGGAAAATGTCGCACTGTCCATCTCGGGAAAGAAATAGAAAATAATGAATCAGAATAAGACAGGAAAAGCTTGGAAAGTCACATTGCAGTGAAAGAACACGTCTGTTTATGAATGGAGAGTTTTGATATTGGACCGTGTGTCTGGCCCAGCCCTGGGGCTGCATTACACAGCCTCCTCCCCAACCTGCACTGCAGAACTTTTCTCTCATCTTCACAAACACTCTGAGAAAAGTGCCTGAGTCTGCATACACGCCCTGAGTCGGAAGATGGGGAGGAGGGTGAGGCAGGAAGGAAAGCAGAGAGGGGAGGAGTGAATGGGGTTGATGGAGGAGGGGAGGAGAATACGAGTGGAAACAGGGGCAGGTGAGGGAGGGGAGACAGAGAGACGAGGGAAGAGAGAGCGAGAGAGAAAGAGAGGGAGAAAGAGAGAGGGAGAGAGAGAGAGGTGGCATGCAGCCAACGGAGAGGACAGGGAAAAGTTGCGAGGTAGCCGGAGGGACGGGCAGGGAGAAGAGTCAGCGTCATTGGTGCTGTGCTCAGGGGGAATGAGAACAGCAGCTTTCCCTCCTATCCGTCCGTCGCTCCACATTTCTCCGTCTTTCTGTGTGTCGCCATCTCTCCTCTCTCATTTTCTGTCATCCTGGCTGGGGCTGATAGTGTGGCTGGCTCTGCAGTAAAAGTGCCGGCTGGCGGATTCTCCTTGAGTGAACCCTAAACTGTGTGCAGTGTTCGCCACTGTCCTGTCCACACTGACTCAGCTGTGCAGGCAGCCCGCCGGCCTTTGAGGAAACACCGACTGCAGGGGCAGGTAGGCAGGACAGAATATGAACTGTGCATGTTTTCATGTTTTTGTATTTTCTTAAGCAGCCTTTTACATCCAGTCCAATGGATTCTGTCTGCGCATGAAGACTCATGCATGCAGGAAACATGCATACATAAACTGTCTGTATAGAAATCCTTTTTTACTGTACACTGTCTGTGCTTTTCTAGAAAGGTAATGTCCCATTTAAATATTTCAGTTGATTAACTTCCCCCCCCCTCTCTCTCTCTCTCGCTCTCTCTCTCTCTCTCCGCCTTCGCCCTCTGTCTAACCTACAGTCCTTTCCACAGGAGTGCTCTGGGGTTAAGCGGGCCTGCTCCCTCCCCCCGGGACGTGCCTCATTTGGGGTCCAGACACCCAGGCCGCATATTCTAGATTCAATCCAGAGTACCAGAGAGGCCAAGTTGTGCCAAAGGATATTGTCCGAGCTATCTAGGGGCCGCTGGATCCTGCAGCAGAATCTGTCTATGAACAGATCTGGCTGCCATGGAGGTCCAGTGGTTTAGAGTTCAACTACCGAGGCTGGGCCTGATCCTCTCTACGCTGCTCGGTAATGTCTTTACTTCACCTCTCTCCATTCTCTCCATGATCATTATGCTACAGCCCATTTGCTCATCTCTCCTTTTTGAAAACTTCCCATTTGTTTTGTTCCCTCTCACTCCTTACTGAATACCAACAGCCTGTCAATGTGTGTTTGTGTTGTTATGCAGAACATTGATGATGTGGCATATTTGACATTGACCTTCATCAGCTTCTGACCTACGTCAGTATTGACTGCGTTTGTATTTAGGTCAGTACACGATAGGTTTCGCAGAAGGGTTTTACTTCGGAGACCGGGCAGGTTTTCTTTCTGAAGGTTGCGTGTTTCATCCCAGGAGCAAAACGTGCTGCTGCTTCTGCCTTGAAACACAGAAAGGGACAAGGACTGAATGTTTACATTGAAATGTGCTTGTTGGGAATTAAGTAATTGGTCAATAGTTTGTTGTTATCTTTGATCCTTATTGGTTTTGATTGGGATTGTATTTACTAAAAAAGCACTTATATGGTGGCCCTTGTGATGGGAAGGTCGTGTCAGAACGTCAGGCCCTCTAGACCAGAGGTTTGATTGGCTACAGTGGAGATGTGTCTGCAGTAATAGTGCAGCAGAGTCACGTGGGGCAGTAAAAAATCTGCCCAGTTTCCATTTATTCATGAATCAATATATTAAAACAGAGTATGTTTGCAGTGATCATAGAGTTACAGCACAGTAGGTATCCAGATCTGATATTGTTGTCTTAAGTGCATTGCTGCTGTTTTGGATATAGTGGGTCAGCTGTGAATATTGGATTCTGTTTGCAACAGGCGACACCCATCCACACATCTGCATTAAAGTGTTTCCTATTTGGAGAAAAGCATCACATTGGAATCAAAATCCTTCGTACTCTGGCTTACAATTTATGTTGCCATCCTGCATTTATTCTGCATTATCCGTTATCTGACAATTCACTATTTGTAATACCCTTTTCTGCCATTGTTGCTACATTCAGTACTTACAGTAAATATGTCTGTGTGTGTGGAGCGTCAGTGCAGCAATAGTGCAGCCAACACGCATTAAAACAAAGGATCTATGTGCGACCGGTCTGTGACACAATGTGCTGGAACTGTAGACTCTAAAACTACCTCACAATGTTCCTGGCCTTGTTAAATGGATCACATCAACAATTCTCAATAAGTTAAAAATATTCATCTCCCATTTACACAAATTGACTGACGATGGGATTGTGTTGCCGGGTAAACATTTGGATGTTGTTTTCAGTTCAAGAATAGCTATTTCTTGCTCACAGGTGCAAACATTTTGGACATAACAAAAACTGCATGGAAGACGTAATTAGCAGATGCAGGTGGACATGTAGCAGAAAGAGAGAGATGCTACCGCAGTTGCATAAGCATCAGCAGTATGACATGAGTTACCATCATATTTGTTTGTTCTATTGTATAATGAGGTGCTTAAAAAGGTGCCCTACACTATACAGTACTTGTTAAGCAGAAGAAGCTGTTTTATGTCTCTGCATTTTGGCTTTTCTGTTGTTTTTGTCATTCTAACAATTCAAACCAGTATACATCGCCTTGTACACCTTGGATTTAAATAACAATGGTTAGTGTCTCTTCTTTAACTAAAATATTTCATGAAATCTCAAAGAAAGGCGATCTAGTACCAACTGTATTGGTGTGAATGCCAAAGTAGGTCTGAAATAATTTAGTGTCACTTTATAGTTTATCTACCAGAGAGCACAACTCTTGGTCATCACAATTTAGCAAAGATTATTTAAAAAGTGTGGGGGGGGAAAGGATAGTATTATCAGCTGATGTGTCATTATAATATTCTTTTAAGCTCCTACCTATCATGTTAAGTATCAGCCTCTAACAACTGCTAGAGGCTGATACTTAACATACTTAACATGATGGCCAGGCTGTAGCATTCTGTGATTTGAATATAACGTTTGATGTGGTGAACACATGTTGTGAGATATTCTAAAGTTGACCTTTAAAGGCTGGAAACTGGAGCATCACTGTTCTACTTTTATAACTGAAGCTCCAACACTTTACCTTGCAAAACAAAACTTTGATTAGAAATATTATAAATATGATCATGTTGTTCTGGGTCTCTTGTTAACAGCTGCAGTGACGACAAATAGATTAGAATATATATAACACAAATATAGTGAAAGGTTGAAGAAACAAAGTGACACTGTACAATGTGAACGAGGAGAGAGACGGGAGGGGGGATGCTGCTGCTCTCTCGCCGCTGCTTTATTGCTGTTTTTGCAAGCTCACTGTGCTGCATTGGACCAGCTGAGGGAAAAGATTGGAGAGAGTGAGTTTTGCCAGATAGCGAAGGAGAGATGAGGCTGAATCAACAACATGTCCATATACAGTATGCCACAGCCCCTCTTTGTAGAGCCATGTCTGCTGTTTTAATCAATAGTATTCTCTATTTGCTGCATTGTTGCTTGTCATATGTTGACCTTGAACACGTTTTCAGCCAAGCATTACACACGAAACAGAATCGTGGGAATGAGAGAAGCTACAGAAAATACAGCTGCTCGTGAAAACATTCATCTTATCCGGTGTTGTGTTTTCTCTCTAAAACCTCATCAAATGTGTCCGAGTTCTGCACAGCACCGTGTGAGCATGCAGTTTACATATCACACACTAGATGGAAGCATTGGGGAGCTTTAATGGTGTAGAAGAGGGAGAGAACAGACCGTTGGTCGGTCCTTGACCTATTAAATTGATATACTGTGACAATTTGATACCTGTGACCTTGACACATAAACAGTAGGTGGGATACTAACGAGGAAACAAAATTATATAGAAACTATAAAATGAAACACTGCAGTTTAATCACTGGGGCTTCCTGATGCCGTCTGTCGGTGCCCCCAGTGTTCACTTACAGTTCTTACAATGGGCCCAGCAGATTTCATCCTCTCTTATTTACAGTACATAAAGTAGTGTCACAGCCAGGACTCTGTGGTCTCATGGGACTGAGGGTGTGACCAGTCAAGCACCAATAATAGTTTATTCTATGTTATAATGTGTTCTTGAAATCATGAAAATCTAACTTGAATGTACCTGGATGTATCTTTGTAAAATAGAATGAACATAGGTAGTGCATTTAATGTAAGCGAGATGAAATATGGGTTTTGGACATTAAGCAATCTGGATGCTGAACTTAACCCTTGTGTTGCCTTAGGGTCATTTTGACCCGAATCAATATTACACCCTCCCCCCGCTTTAGGATTAATTTGACCCCATTCAATGTTTAATGTCGGTGTTCTTTCGGTCGTCAACAAACAAACATAAAGTGCCTCACACTTAAACTTGGAAAACAATATTAATTCTAATAATTTTCTGGAGGTTTTAATTGCTGGCGTCAAATTGAACCCAAAGGGTAAAATATGTTAGTAAATATAAAGGTAACAGGAGGGTGAAACATTGAATCGGGTCAAAATGACCCAAAGGCGGGAGGAGGGTGTAATATTGATTCGGGTCAAAATGACCCTAAGGCAACACAAGGGTTAAAGGAATAGTTAAACATTGCAGGCATTATGTGTGGTTGCCTTCTTGCAGAGAGTAAGAAAATATTGATACAGACACAATAAAATACGTGAACATACAGTTCAGGACAGCAGCTGATTAGCATAGCTTAGCATAAAGACTGGAAGTTTTGACCGAAGGTAACACAATCAAGACTATTTCAAGACACTGGGAGCAGTAACTTGAAGGATTTGCTGGTTCTCTCATAAATATGAAAAGACATTAGGAAGTTACTGCATGCTCTCAGGCAAGATACATTCTGGAACATAATGCCCTGTAAAAACATACATTTTAAATTGTTGGAACATATCATTTTCGCAAGATAGACTGAGTGGACTTTGTTACCTGCAGAGTGAACCAGACAAACTGTTTCTAGTGTGTATGTAAATCTAACTGGCTGCTGGCCGTAGTCGCATATTTAACAGTCAGATAGGAGAGTGGTATGGATCTTCTCATCTAACTCTCATCAAGAAATTAAACAATCGTATTCCACTAAAATGTTGACCTAATGCCGGGAAGCAGACGTTGGCTTTGTGTTCACACAACACTGCTGCACTGTGAAGTGGATGTGTGCCCTGTGTAGTCTCATCTGGTTGTGGTTTCTATTCCCCCTCTCTTCAGGTGTGTGGTCAGTTCAGGCCCTTGAGATGATTGTTGGGAAGATTCCCTTTCTGCAGGCCGTCAATGGCAGCACAGTCATGTTGCCTTGCACATACGCCAGCTGTATCGGCATCCAGGACCTCTACTTCAACTGGCAATATGATGACAACGGCACCATGCTGAAGGTAAGAACCCTCTGAGAGAGAGTCGTGCTCAGGTAACTTGTTCGGTCGTTGTGGGTCATTGATGGCTTGTTGGTCCCATCAGGTGTGTGAGTCATTGATAGTGAACGAGGGGGTGGAGCCACATGTGGAAATATTTCGAGAGCGGGTGGACTTTGTGGGGATGAACCTTAAGAACAACGTCTCCATCCTGCTGTGGAACATCACTTTTGCCGACGCAGGCATGTACACTTGTTTTGGACGCAATCCCAAAGAGAAGGGCAGGAACCACAGTGCCATCTTCACACTCATCGTGGTGGACGAATGTGAGTGGTCAAGGTTTATGCTTTATTTTCCTTTCATTATGTTTAAATGGAGGTCTTCAGGCAAAGCTATATTAGTTGTTTAGTTCTATATGCAGTGGATTTAGTTTTACAAACATACCCAATCAATCTTCAGCCCATTATTTATCCACCAAACCAAAATGTCCTTCTTTAAGCAACAGAAATTATGGGAACTGCCCAATATGACAACACATCCCTACAGATCTTCCTATATGCCTTGACATACTGTACTGTATATGTTGGCTAATCACAAATGGGAACAGCTCACTGTTGATGATAAGATAAATCAGGCCACATACAAAGACAATATTGCAGGATAAATGTTTAGCCTGATTTGGGAAAGAAAAAAAGATCCCACAGAAGGAAAATAAATCTTGAGGTGACAGTAAAAGAGAAAAATAAAGAGTGTGGAATTAATTTATGTCTGATTTAATGTTTGTTATTTTTTCATATGGTTTGGTCCTCCACACACAAAGACAAACAATCCAAGATAGCGGATTATCTTTCTCACCTATTAAACTAAGCATGTTCTAGTTTTTAAGCACACGGTAAGTTTAATCATGCAGTTTATCTACAGTTTATTTGTATATGTTGTTGCATCATCAGTGCTGTGGTGCTTTGTTAATGTCTGCAGTGAGGGTGGTGGACAACAGGCTGACCATAATGATAGCCTCCGCTGTGGGCGGAGCCATCGCAGCATTAATGGGCTTCATCTGGCTCAAGAACCTCACTATCTATGTTCTTTCCAAGATTGAGGAGAGAAAGTGAGTTTTCACAGCCACCTGGATATTTACCAGCAGTGCAACCATTTCACACTGTGTCATCAGAGTATGGCGTGAGCTCCAGATGTTTCTTTGAGCTGCCTGCCATGCATGTACAGTCCTAACTTCTTCTTCTCCTTCTTTCCTCCTCCGCCACTGCAGTAAGGAGTGCCTTGTAACATCATCAGGGATCGACAACACAGAAAATGGCCTTTCAGGATCCAAAGCTGACTCAAAACCAACGCCAAAAAAGAAATGAGAAAGTGCATGTATATAAAACAATATGAGTACTCATATTTATTTATCTTCTTTGCATATATTTCTATCTGCACATGTATTTGCACACGTTTGGATCTTAAAAACTGACTGGCTGTGGCCTCCACAGGGGAATATATACATGTGCACACAACTGTGTCAGATGATATACAACTAAAGAGCGTGCAAATCAGTGCACACATACTTATTTAAAATGTACTCACAATATATAAGTGCACGAACCAGAGATGCTCAGACTTGATTTGTTTAGGATATAGGATATCATATTTACATCTCCCCTCCTATACCTGGTCTCCCATACATTTGCCTTCTTCACATTACCAGAAAAAAACCCATTAAAGGCGTTATCTTTGGAATTAAATGGTTCTGACAGTTAAACAATTACAAGCTACTGCACTTTTACTCAATGAAATGTGCATTATTGGTCTTAATATTCACGCAACAAAGCATTAATATCAAGTCCAAAATGTCTCTAAGGAAGACATTGTTGCCAAGTTATCTGTAGAGTCTCGAATATGGCACAGATAATTCATTATGGACAGTGAAGACAACAGCAGTGAAGGAAGTGCAACCTTAAAGGAAAGAAAGCATAACACTCTAAACAAAACAAAAAAGAAATATTCTGAAACCTGTCCAACTGATTGATTCCCCACTCTAACATCAGGGTCTGCATCGTAACAACATGCTATTTGGATTTGTTCATCTACTGGTGGATATCTGGATATTTCCCATTGGGAATCGTGCATGTTTACAGGTATTCTGTGAGTGTAAGCTCAGTGAAAGCATGCTTGGTAACAAGCAGGAAGCTTAGTGTCTCTGGTTGATGGTTTATTTTTGAATTCCTTACATTAAAAGCAACCATGTGCACATGTATTCAATTGTGGGTATATTTGTGTGAATTTGTGTACACTTTATTAAATAGTGTTTTTGTGTGTGTGGGGGGGTATTCATGAAGTAGAAGAAAAACTGTTGTATATCATTCTTGCACAGTTGTGCTCTGTTAAAAAGTGGTTGGTATTCTTGATACAACGATCATTGTCTTTGGCCACAGCCGGTATACATTAAAAGCATGTCAACTTTGACTGTTTTTAATCTGAAGTCAAAACACACTTTTCTTAGTGCTTGAGACAGGAAATAATGTAATTTAGTTGAAGCTGTGCTGAATCCTCACACCAAATTCACAGTAACCTTTCAATCAACTAAATCAAAATAATATCATCTATTTCGCAGATACTGTAGTAAAAGAAAACCGGGCGCTAACACGAATGGCCCTGACAGAATATTGCAGGATTCAGCCCAGCTCTTCATCCTGTAGCTTCTCTTTGCTTGATATAAAACGCAGGTGCCTGTTAGTGCTTCTACGCTCCTCTGCCAGCGAGGACGACTATATATTGCAAAAGACTTTATAAAGCTCAGCAAACAGTAGTAATGCAAAAAGCTTCTGCACTCACCTGATATACACTCCCCTGAAGCTAACCCTATAGATGAGGAATGATCCTCTGATGATACTGCTTATAATCAATGCATTTAAGCATGGGCAACATCGGCCATATTTTAGATACAATGCTTGAAATCAGAAATACATACGTTTTGGGAATACAACTTAACATGGTTGGTATGGTATGGTATGGTATTCGGTTTTATTGTCATTGACTAGAGTACAGGTACAAAAGCAACGAAATTGCAAAGAAAGGGTGGATGGAAGATTACAGCATAACATGAGGGAAGAGAGGCAAGAAAAAAACAACCCCCCGACTATGCCCCTAGAGGGGTACAGTGTGGGAGCAGGAAAAAACACCTTAGCACATAAGCACATACATCTTAAACATGACTTGCAACGAGTAGGAAGGGGGGAGGGGAGGTAAGCCAAAGACTGGGTGATCTAAGCCCAGCCATTGGAGGCAGAAGGTGACCAGCACCGACAAGCAGCCAGCCCGGTCCGTCAGCCATTACAGCGCCAGCCACAGACCCCGTCCTGTCACACTGGGGGGACGAAGCAGACGAAGGCGTGGGATGGGGGGGGGTAGTGAATGCAAATCAGTATGTTGAAAGTTCGTGTGTGCGTGGCCTGATATGTCGTCCTCCCCCAGGCCACAACAGACAGAGTTCTCAGACCGCAAGATGGTCGTTGCCATGGAGATAGCCTTGAAGGGTCCTGGGGAGAAAACAACCACAGGTGTCTGTGGATCGGGGGAAGGGAATGAGAGAGGTTCTCGCTTCAGTGATCTTCGGGGGAGTTGTTGTTCCAGTAACGGCCTTGGCCAAAGCCCGTTCTGGTAGAGGGAGCCGAAAGCAGATAAGATTGGGATTGTTTGGTCTTCCAGTAGCTGCATTAGAATTTGCGCAACTACTATTCCTCCATTTTCCTCCCATTTCCCAATAGGATTTCAAATCGATCCAATTTCATTTGCAGAGCCGTCAGCTTCTCCACGATGTTGTCATTCTGGCGGTTTAATGCCACAGTCTGAGTGCCAACAACTCTGCCCAACGCGTCAATCATGTCGGGCAGCCTTAGGGGGCTTTTAACAGCTGTCACCGTTTCCTTAATTTTCCGATAAACCAGGGCAGCGCCAAATCCAAACAGCAGAAATCCTGTAATCATAGTTCCGAATAGGTAGATGTCTTCTACGTCCTCCACGGAAAGGGCTGCTAGGCACACGACACGCCACTTCCCCCACGCGTCCATCGTGTAACCAGCAACACACGTCCCGGCAGGACAGGCAGGTTCCCCCGAACCCGAGCTTCTCGTCGAGAAGACGGTGTCAATTGCGTTAAGAGACCAGTTGATCAGGTCCATGGTTTTTAGTTCGAAGAGCGATGCTGAGAGAGTCTCTCAAGTATAA
This sequence comes from Pseudoliparis swirei, assembly GCF_029220125.1. Lineage (NCBI taxonomy): Eukaryota > Metazoa > Chordata > Actinopteri > Perciformes > Liparidae > Pseudoliparis > Pseudoliparis swirei. The sequence goes on along the minus strand of NC_079390.1, from coordinate 9,658,465 downwards.
AACAAGACAAGACATGACGATAGGAGCCAAGCAGGGAAGGGAAGGTCATGGGGAGGAGAGGGAAGAAAAATGCGACCGCCTTCGAAGAGAGCCAAAAAAGATGGTACAATGTACTATCACTGGTAGAGTCAGCTCTGAGGTTAACTGTTAACCCCATTTTACACCATGCTAATGTCATCGTGCTAACCCTTGCTAACGCTAGCACAAGTTGGTGATGGGGCCATGGATACTGGAGGCTACGCCTGGATCAGCCTCAATATAGTTGCTTGTGCAAAAGGCTCGTTTTCCCTACACTCTTTTCCATTCAGTCAATGTTTTACTCTTTTCAATAAATAATGTGTATAGCTGTGAAAAAGATAAACCCAGTTCCCCTGCCCATGCGTACAGTAAATGACCCATATATTCATTCTCTCAGTGATCACAGGGTCCCGTCTCAGATAGCAGGTTGAGAAGGGGGACTGCAGTTCAAGTATTAACCCTGTTTAAGCAAATGAAGCCCTGACTAATAAACAGGGATGGCTCCTGCTGAGCATCATATTAGGAGATGAATGAACTGTATCTGCATCACACTCAAAAACAGGGAAATACTCCTTCACCTGCATATACAATATACACATGCATGTTTTGCACATTCAAGACAATGAATGTCTGGCTTTAAAAAGAAATACCTCTGGAGAGTGGAACAGATGTGTGGCTAAGCACTGGGTCAGGTCATCTATGAAATATGAATGTACCTCCCCAGTCTCAGCAGGTGTTAGCTTCGCCAACTGTACAGTGAAGTGTGAGCTTCTGATGGTTATGTTTAAAATAATGTGCCTCCACGTTAAAGTGACTCCAGTCTATAGTCACTGCAGCAATATTGTAAAAGGGGATGTGTTGGGCACTTTAAAAACATGTATATGTTTGTGTTAGACGGGATCTGATGTAAATCAGTCTCAGTTTGTCACGTATCATCCAAGTGAAATAAGAAGGAACCAAACAAATGCACAAATAAGGAAATATTCATGTAAGGAGGTCGTTAGTTTCTCTATGTGATGTATTTCCTGTTGAAACGGCAGGAAATGTAGGGGAATCAGTCTTAAAGGAATAGTTTTGGTAGTTTGCTAATTTGCGTTCATGCCGAGATTAAGATGAATTCCACTCTAGTGTCTGGCTAGTTATCTTGATCAGGTTTAGTAAAGAGGGAAACAGCTAGCGTAGCTTTCTCCTAGGTTAACACAATCCACCTACCGACACCTCTAAAACTCACTTATAACCTTGTTAACATGCTCCTTGAGTCTCCACTGTCGCCTGGCAACTGCACAGTGTCAACAAAACTCTATTAATGTACAATATAACTTGTTAGTGAGCTTTATTGGTAGGCAGATTTTTTTTATTTCTGGATTGAGCAAAGCTAACTGTTTCCGCTTGCTGGTAGGCTACCATTTTTATTTTTGCTAAACTAAGTTTACCAACCAAAATATAAAAACTATTCCTTTAAGTTGGCTATGAAACAACAGGTTATTATGGATGGAACAATTATATTAGATCAGACTGACAGAAAGGCAAAATTTCACCAAAAAAGCTGCAATAAAGGGTTTATTTTGTGAAAGAAGTTGCAACACATTGTGGATAATATACATTTGTCATATATTTTCCATATTATTGTTTGATTTAAAAGAGAGAGAAAATCCGCTGTCTAGGAATTGTGTTGTCAGAAAATCAGGTCTTAACTTTCAGGCTGTTGCTGCGACTTTGGAGACATAAATACAATGTTTTGCAGGATCAAATCATTCAATTGCAATAATTTGATTTAACTCTTGAAGCATGATTTTTCTCTGAGTGGAAGATCTCTGTCAGTTATTGTCTAATTAAACTGGGTTAAATAGCAACTGGATTTTTTTTCTCACTAATCAATGAATTGAGAAAGGCTTTTGGCTAATGTTGAGATTGTGACAGCGAGGGCCTCATGATGACAAGCAACTCTATGCAAATCACAACAGAAGTGACAGTGGGTCACATCGCACCGTTGAGTTACTGTGACAGTTCTGTGAGCAATACAACAGTCAGAGATGTGCATCAGGGAGTTGTGTTGACGGGATGCAGGTGGATGGGGAAGATCAAGAGAGGAGTTTGATGTGGACTGGAGCCCCTGTGCTGATCCGACCCTGCGCGGCGTATATAGCCTCACCAAGTCATGCTCCACCGCTGCTCTCTGCACACAAATATTGCCGACAGTACACCTTTAATGCTCTGGCTCGCCCTCAAATGATGTCTCCAGTTTCATCCGCTCACCCATGCACATCAGCTCTTAATGTCTTTATTATAGGAACATGAAATCTAATAAAGTTTTTAATAAAATCTGTCCTCTGGTGTTATTTGTATAGAAAGTGCAACACTAGTGCTTTGATACTCTTTCTGTGCTGAGCGAGAAAGAGCAATTACAACAGGCCTGTCCAAGAGTGTATGCTTCGTGAATGTTCCTGCTGAAAAAATGCTCAATTTGAAGGGACAGCTACAAGTTCGAGAAGATGCCTCTTGATGATGTCATCAGGTCATCTGAATTTATAGACGGTACAAACGTATACATTCAGGGAAAGTCTAATGAGAGTCACTATCAAGTGCTGTCAGCTGTCATGGGAAGTGTATCCTGGGGTTTTGGAGCCTATAGGCTAAAGGTCAGTACATCTCTGCCTCGGCTGTGTCCATTTTTAGCATTCTTTTTATTTAATGTGCAAAACTTAAACTTAATTAAGTTGTACATATATACCTGCAACACTCAACTCCTCTGATATTTGAAGGGGTTGAGAGAGGAATTGCTCAGACGTCTGTGACCTTATTGGTTGGAATTGTTATGTTCTGGTTCCACCATTGGCCAATGTTGTGTTATGCAGAAGTTAAGGCATTTTGCACAAAGGAAAATGCAAAAATACAACTTTGTACATGGAAGCTTCGATAGTTTCATCCAGTGTCGATGTTGCAGGTGTTCACCACATATCCATCACCAAAATCTAAAACTTACTATCTGCAAAATGATCCAGGAAACGTGGGGGAACTTCTTCTTTTTATCCTTTTGTATTATACATTAAAAAATAAAAAAACATTTTTATTGTCAAAAAGGCGATTTTTTCAGATAGGAGGTGTTGCTCTCCGGCCATCGACATGCTCCTTCCTCCCTTTTATGCTTTCTATAAACAAAGTAGAAACTTTATGAAATTGACATAAAAGAACATCTTCACATCCCCACTTTAGTATTTATATTTCATATTTCTAATATTGGTGCAGTTACGGCAAATGAAAGCTCCTCAAGGGTTATGTTCACACTAATACAAAGTCCCACGAACACTTCTCATCCACGGTCATACATATGAACCCCTACATCCTGGTGCAGAAATGTGCAACCACGTGTCTAACCAGCAGGTGTCACCGGTGACCCGCGTGGGGAGTCAGAAGCGTGAACCTCCGGTCACATCAGATGCCGCGTGGTGAGAGGCGAGAAGGCGACGCTGACCTTTTCTTCAAGATGTTTAAGTTTAAAAACGACCAAGTTTCCAATGAGAGACAGCCGACACACGGGCGTTAAATACACCTTCAGATGTCTTTATTCATTTATATGGGGTTATTTATGTGTTCTTGTGTGGGCAGAACACGTTTAATCACATACGAATCTGAGCTTTGACAACCTCGGGGCCAGTTGAGTGCAGTGATCATCTACGTGCGTAAAGGTGTGTGTGAATACATTAATGCCAAATATGTTCTTTTATTGAAGAAAGCGTGGCAGAAAAACGTGTTGTCAGTCAACTATATAGTGAGTGTATCAATCAGACCCAAATCAAACTGAATGAACATAAATGCACAATAAAAAAACACATTATATTTGGTTTCACTGGTCTCTCTGTGTCTGTAGCTTGTGCGGCTGCTGCAGCAGACCCCTCTCAGATCCTCCACTGGCATCCACCGTGACTTTAAATATTCTATGAACTGGGAGTGTCCTGGCTCCTACCGTCCTAATTTATGCTGATGCAGGGGAGCGCAACAGAGAGCTGTGTGAAAAGGAGAAAAATATAGCTCTGTAGAAAGTTGCTCACAATGCTTAAAGAATTCACTGAAACCTTTGATAATAGCTCTGATTTACCTGCTGTGTTATTCACCTGCTGTGTGAAAGTGTCATGCCCCACACCCCGCTACTCTCTTTCTCTCTCCTCCTCTCTATCTGCAGTGCATATCTGTGCGCAAATGTCTGCGCACGTTCCATGGCTCCGAAAGACAAAGAAAAGCATTCATTAGTCGGTGGTGTAGCTCCACGTCCCCGTGATTAAAGCCGAAACTCAGAAGAAAGGACATTTCTACATTTTAAGAGTCTTCGCCGCCACCTGGGCGGTTTTTGTAGATCCATATTGCGCAAAGAAACGCGGTCATCAGGGGCGCACAGGTGGGTGCGCTCTCTCCAAGGTGCCAACAGATCCGTCTGCGCAGCTCCACCGCTCACAGAAACTGTCAATTTGGACCCATTTAGACTTACATCCAGTGTTCAACTCACATCAACTGTCGGCTTTGCTGTGACCCATCGTTCCGCGGTGCTTCATTAGTGCAGTGAGGATGGATTTGTATGCACAGTAGTCTTGGGAAGAGAGGAGGGACATGGGCGGGGCTGAAGCGCCTCTCGTTTCCCCTCCATGCTTAGCGGGGCAGCAGGGCTGGAGAGACCTCCGGGGAGCACAGTCGCCAGTCCAGCACGGAGACCCGCCTGGCCAAAAAAACGCGCCTCACACTTGCCAGGATTGCCAAATATTCCTGAAAAATATACCTGCTATTTATGGCATGTGGCTTGTAACTTTACTCCTGCTGTACTCTCTCCAAGAAGGTAAGAGAACAAGAAATGCTGCAAATATTCCAAATGCTGTGTGGCGAGTGCTGGAGTCGTGCTGTGTTTTAAGTTGAATGAAAAGTGATAATTAATCGAATGCTCTATCGATTCGTGGCGGTGAATGGTGTGTGTGGCTCGTGCTTTGATGTATCATCGGATGCCCTGTGATGAGGGATTAATATAAATGAAAATATTCTCTTCAATCTAAATGTATAAACCTGCTTTAGCCTAACTGGTAAACATATTGTGAAAGTAAAGGTGTAAAGGGCTTTTATTTTTACCTGACTGTTTTGGGGGTTTTGTGCAGCGGCCTCAGATGGTGCTGATAGCACGGATTGTTTTCGCATTACCAACTCCGGTTATGAATATGTAAAATGGCTGAATAGGGAGAATGAGGTGCAAATACTGAGGGAGGGTGTGAGAAAAATGAAAACATGTATCGGCTTGTAATTATATACATTGATTACCAATTTTAGAGCAAGTTCACTGAAAAAGGTAGCAGTTCTGTAAAGTTTTGATGGGAATTCTTCAGATTTGTGATATCTTGATGCCCTCATTGTGTAGCATTTGCTAATTGCAGCTGTTTTCATGGACTGTATTTGGCTCAGGCGCTTCACAGCAAAAAAAATGCTCTTTTCAATTAGGATACGATGTTTAGGGGTTTAATTCGTTGTTTGAGTGATGACAAATTGTTCCCATTTTAAATTGGATTGCACACAAAAAAACGGCCCCCTTTTTTTCCTCCACGACGGCCTTAATAGTTTAATAGATCTACTCCCACATGAAGGCCTTAATTGGCGCATTCAGATTTGTCCTCCTTATTTAAATCATTTAGTCTCCGCAATTTCTCCTTTGTTTAATTGTGTTTTAAAATAAAGAAGGCGGGTTGTTTGTTTAAATGGATTCTTTCTTGTTCAGTATCTGCAGTAAATCCGCGACCCTGCTGCAAAGTTGATCTTCTGCTATTACAGTGCATTATAATAATCCTGAATAAATCTGCCTCGAAAAATAACACGAATGCAACACAATCTCCACGTGAGAACATTTTGCAGGCCTTTGTGTTGCCTGTTTGGAGTCATGTTTACATCCTGTTTGAGGTGTACCTTTACTGAGCAAAAAGTCTGGGGCATGGTGTGCTGGAAGGAGAATATGGCTGTTCTCGATGCAGACGAGATGATTAAAATAGGCCATTTTAAGTTCCGACATTTTCGCACACATTGAATAAGCATCTTTCTTTTTTATATTGGCGTATATTAATTAGCAGTTAGTCACATATGTGCTGCCTGCGTTTGTTGTCCGTGTAGTTTTCCTCAACTCTCTTTAATTCACTAAGTTTCCAAATATTTGCTATTGATATAAAGCAATTATTCAACTGGAAAGCTGTGATTTCAGAGCTGCTCTGGGTTTTGCGCAATCTTATTAATACGTGTAAATTTATTTCACCAAATGAGAAAGTCCAGGGGCGTGGGTGCAAATTATAGACTTGCCCGGTCATGTTCCTCACTAATAGCGCACCTGGACCCCGCCGTCGTGCTCGCGCGTGTGCCAGCGCGTGCTTCATGGCTCGTGTTACCGTATGTTTGTGTGTGTGTGTGTGTGTGTGTGTGTGTGTGTGTGTGTGTGTGTGTGTGTGTGTGTGTGTGTGTGTGTGTGTGTGTGTGTGTGTGTGTGTGTGTGTGTGTGTGTGTTGGCAAGCGCGCGGAGGAGTGACGGGGACACCCCTCTTGGTTTTGTGGACACATTTCTTATTTCTGCAGGAGCTGAATTGGAAGATCAATCATTTATTTATGTACAATATTCTTATTGTACATGATCAATCATGTATTTATGTACAAGATTCTTTAAATATATTTACATTTTTCACAAGACGTTTGATGAAATAAATGCTGCTATTATGCCAGAGACAGAGCCACTAGGGTTATTAACTGAGCGTAGAAAAAAAGGCTTGAAGGGTAATAACAGTTAATAACCAATAACCAATTAGTGCACAATGCCTATAATTTTTCTGCAGCAATTAAAAAATATAATACCTGATTAAAGGATTTTATTGTGATTTTTAATTGGTCATGTCAAAACAAAAAACGTGTTTTCTTCTTTAATTTTAAATGAAATTCACAGATTCTAAGTAGTTGTTGATTAATTAGCAGTGAAAAAGAATCCACGTCAACGTAGGCTGTAGGCCCACTCTGAGGTTGTATTTAACATTTTATATTTTAAACACAATTAAATAAATACATAGATTTGTCTAATATTCCAACAATATAACTTGCGTTTTTAATTTAAAGCAATAAGGTGATCCCTCACCCTGGTACACTCGTGTCCTCTTCACTGTTCCCCCCTCCACAAATAGAAATATGCAAAAATCCCCCCGCACCCCCCTTCCCTCCCCAGTCCAATTCCCTGTGCTGTCTTTGCAAGGCTGCACAATTAAAGCTGCAATCTGAGCTACAGTCGCCACTCAATGACAGAGCTGTGTGGTCCACAGGGGTGCCAATCATTACTCAGGTGGGGCACAGGCCTACATTTTTTTACCAGCTCAAACCTGACATTATTTAATTTGCCGAAAACACCCACCTTAAAGAGGGTTAAAGGAGAAATACCAAGCACTCAGTCTGACTTTTGTTGTAATTTGGTCTTTTCAGGGCTTAGTATACAGGATTCTGATTCTTTTCGTTGAAAATTAGGTATGTGCTTAAACAATAATATGAAAAAAGAAATGGCCATTTTTTAAAATAGAAAATATCAATGTCTGATGATTGATCAAACAACTTGATCTACATCTTCTCCACTTTTCACCCCGAGGAGCAGCAGGTAAATGTAATAAACAACACAAATGTTAATTATTCTTCACAAATCAACAACGACTAAATTAATCAATGTTGTTGGCTAATGCTGGGCAAAGTGTGCTGGCGTAAGACTGTCAGCAGAGAAACAGAGTCATTGCACATCCCAGCTCGCCAATAGGATGTCACAGCTCCGTCACCGGCAGCCCTGCTCTCCCATTCGTCCGTAAACGAGATTATGAATAAGTACTAATCATTTAAAATAACAGCGAAAAAAAGATGCAAATGAACGGCATCGACAGTAAGAAATGTTTTTCCCCCTTCCTAGAACTGTTAGATTGAGCCAGACCTCCTCCAAATTTTATTGGATGCTGGGCCTGCACATTTTCAGAAGGAGGGTGCGTTCAGCAAATGTCAAATCTATGAAGCAAGTAGTTGTTTTTGTTGGATCTCTCTCTCTCTCTATCTCCATCTCTATCTCCATCTCTCTCTCCATCTCTCCCTCCCTCCATCGCTTCCTCTCGCAGTAACTCCCCTCCCTCTCTCTCCCTCATCACTAGGCAGAATTAAAGGTTGGGGGAGGGGCAGTTTATGCAGACTGTGCTGGGACTTGTGATCCACAGATTTGATATTCACATTAAGAGAGAAACTGGCTGCTTTGATGTGAGGGGGAGCAGGTCCCAGGGGACTGATGAAGTAGCACACTTTTTTTTCACTGACACAGCACAGGCCGGGGGGAGGGGGGCAAGGGGGGGGGTGTTGGTTTGTGGGTGGGGTGTCGAGCAGATTGTTGGGGACAGGGTGTACAGAAAGACAGTAGGTGGGGAGCACTGAGACCCCATTCCTTGATTAGATGTAACCCAGCAACCTTTCCCCCTACTTTTTCACCCATCAACCACCTACTTATGCCAGACCCCTGAGGATTATCCATAAATTTACACCTATCTTCATCCCCCCCGTATCCCACCAATATTCAATTCACACCCCTTCTTACAGCGTGTCTCCTCCCACTTCTTCATCTGCTGCTGTATGTTTCCACACACAGTTTCCGTCATCTTATCGAAAACATCCGTTGCAACTTTCTGTGCCAAAAACACCTGAAGGATGAGTGAAGGAGAGGCGGCACAGCAGGAAGAGATTGAACACGCATGGAGTTACAATGGGAATTAAGATTTTTCTAAAATACCAAGCACTCGAGGAGAGAAGGCAGAGGTTTTTGACAGTCCACCTGGCTGATGTTATTGAGTTGAACCCTACACTGGACCTTTACCACAACCCATTCACAAAATCCGATAAAGAAATGCTGTGAACGTGGTTTTGCCACGAGCATGGATTGGAAAGATGGAGACGGTTGAGACAAGAAGAGGAGGAACATGTGGAGGCATTATGCCTCAGGTTGGGCTCAGGGAGCTCTGGGTGTGAGAATGTGTGTATGTGAAACCTTGGTGGTTCTGGGGTTTGTTTACCTCCTCATCACAATACAGTTGTGTGTGTGTGTGTGTGTGTGTGTGTGTGTGTGTGTGTGTGTGTGTACACTTCTTTGCACACTCACATCCTGGAGAGGCGTAGATCAGCTGCATTATGCATGATGAAACCTTGCATACGTTAGGACTTCTGCCTCTGTGACATACATATTCATGCATGGCTCTCTGGCAGGATGTATGAAATAGTGGCTCCGACTCTGACAGCTTAAGCTTTAGCTCCAGCAGTGCCGTCAGTGCTCCAACACTTTCCGGTGAGGGCTGGCTCTCTCTCTCTCTCTCTGGTGCTGCGTCTGAACGGGGCTGATGAAGCCACCTGGATGCAGGTGATCTGCAGCAGCAACATCAGCACAGGAACCCCGACAGCTTTGACCACTGCTGCCTTCAGGGCGCTGACTGGCCACACACTGCTGGGGTCCGACCTCGGTCCACTGAGAAAGGCGGTGTCACTGAAATGAACAGGGGACAACTGTACACACGGGCATGTGCGTGGGATAGTCTCCAATTGTTAAAGTCCACTTTTCATTGTATTTCTATGAGGTAAATCGGCATAGATTAAGATAGAGCTGAAACAATTACTTAATTGATATTTGTCAGTCATCAGAAAAATGTGTCGTTAACTGTTTTGACAATCGATTAAGCGTTTCAGCTCTACAGTCTTTGCTTCCGATATTCTTTCATAGGAGGATTTTTAAATGTTCTCTGTTTTTTCATGAGTGTAAGAAGCATTTCTCTAGGTTTAAAATTCTTGGTTGAACAAAACAAGACATTCTGGGAACTTGTGATTGCCCTTGTTTTACTATTTTGTGATGATTTAAAGTCTAAACAAATGATCTTTTCATTCAAATTAAACTGACGAAGTAATCGTAATGAAAAAAATCATCTGTATGGTATAACCACCATATGAGTGAGCTAAGTGCAGAGTGGCGGGCCAGTGAGGTAAGCTCACACATACTAACATGCACTATAAGGCGTGCATGGCCGGCCCGTTATATCATCAAAACAAGGAGAACTAGAATGGGCACTCGGTAGAGCGCATACCTTCACATATCACAAGGTTGGGCATTGAATTATGAACATTTTGGCATTAGTTGCATGCCAATTGGATACAAATTGACCGTGCTATGGTAAATAGAAGATGTTGACCTTTTCATGACCTTGACCGTTGACCCGATTGATCCCAAAATCGAATCAAATGGTCCCCGGATAATAACCAATCATCCCACCAAATTTCATGCGATTCGGTTAATACTTTTTGTGTTATGCGATTAACACGCATACAAATAAATAAATAAATACACGGTAATCAAAACATTACCTTCCGCATTTTCAATGCGAAGGTAAACAACACCGAGGAGGAACAGTGTCATTCTCTGCTCAGCTAGACGGTACTCAGCTGTATCTTTACATTTAGCTGTTTGCTGCAACTTTAATGTTTGAATGCAACCTGATGAGACTGGAGACATGGATACCAATGCAGAGTTTTTAGTGCTCAAGTTCAGCATAATATTCTGTTTTTACATTTTTGATTTTGAGTTGATAACAACATATCTATTAAATTCGGCATCTGTATTATCTTACCAATGAAACCAAACTCGTAATACTGACAAATAGTGGCTGTTTTGTTTTGAATTCAAAGATGTTAAAACGTTAACCACCAGCTGTGTATCCATAGTGCCTTTGTCAGTTAGTCTGGGAGTATGCTGGTTAGACAAGATGTCAACAACACTGGTTTCTGTGGTGTTTCAGTGTCAATACTGTACTCAACATATGCCCATTTCCCTGTAAGCTCCTATCACAACAACAACAAAATAGCCTACTCGTGGCAAATAAAATGCTTAAAAACAAAACAAAAATGTAAATGTTGGTTAGATGGCACAGCCATACAGAGGCATTTGTAGGATTTAAAGAAAGGCCCAAGGGGAGTGGTATGCAGCAATTTGGGGGGGGGGGGGGCTCGGATATCCATTGTTAGAGACAGTTCATGAAGCTCGCCTAAAATAGGTCTAACGACGCTCCTGCGACCATATGTTACGACTTGAGTCTTGCATCTATGATTTAAGATAAAGACCTAGTGGAATAATAGCTACCTGGTCAAAGAGTAAGGTTGTCCTCCCTCTCTGTGTGTTGTCATCCGAGTTCTTTTATTATCTTTTCTATCAGCGAAGGTATGACCCGCTCTATCTCACGCAGTCAATGCGCACCAGCCAATCAGAGGCGGAGTAGGACCCTCGTGCTTCACCCCAGCAGGATTCGACATCGGCCGGTCGCGTGTGCGTGTCCTCATTCTCTCGGTTGTAAGTCGCTGGCTCGCTAAACGCAGCACTGACCGCAAATAACGGCATCTGGACCCACGGCGTCTTTGCTGAGGCTCCTCCTGAGCTAAAGTTGGTCGCTCTCTCAGCAAGATTGCCAATGTTTGAGCCACTAGGGCGGTTAGCACCGTTAGCTGCTAGCTGCTAACTGTTCCCATGTTGAGAGCCGTGTGGAGGCAATATATACACTGCCGTTCAAAAGTTTGGGGTCATCAAGACAATTTTGTGTCTTCCATGAAAACTCACTTTTATTTATCAAATGAATTGAAAATTGAATAGAAAATATAGTCAAGACATTGACAAGGTTAGAAATAATGATTAATATTTGAAGTATTAATTTTGTTCTTGAAACTTCAAGCTCAAAGGAAGGCCAGTTGTATAGCTTATATCACCAGCATAACTGTTTTCAGCTGTGCTAACATAATTGCACGGGTTTTCTAATCAGACATTAGTCTTCTAAGGCGATTAGCAAACACAATGTACCATTAGAACACTGGAGTGATAGTTGATGGAAATGGGCCTCTATACACCTCTGGAGATATTTCATTAGAAACCAGACGTTTCCACCTAGAATAGTAATTTACCACATTAACAATGTATAGTGTGTATTTTTGATTAATGTTATCTTTATTGAAAAAATAGTGCTTTTCTTTGAAAAATAAGACATTTCTAAGTGACCCCAAACTTTTGAACGGTAGTGTATGCTCTCAATGTCGTTTTGAGCACCTGACCGTTGATGTGTCTGTTCATTGGTTAAAACTCCTCTGAGCTGTTGAACCTGAGGAATAGTTCACTTATCTCAGTCTCCTGGGGTCACAATGGCTACATTTGCAACTGGCCCACCTTGTCATCCTTGACGTTGACGTCTCAGTACTTTTGCACCATTTGCATTCAGCCATGACAAAGATGTGTTTAGCGTACAGTCTGTTGTGGTTTTAAACTCACTGTTGCTACATGTGGCATTTTAGTTTTCTTGCCACTCAAGCCGTCCGTACAGGTTGGCACAGGTGGTACGTAATGTCTGGAGAGACCGTCAGTCTGGCACCAACCAGAACTGTACCAGTTCAGCTCTGGAGTGCACACAGTGTGATCAGCCTGAACACGCACCTTCCTTCTATAGCGGGCTGACCTTGCCACTTCCGGGGGCTGAGGCATGAGAACAATGACTAGCTCATTTTAGTTTTTGAGACCTGCACATATATGAACCACTGTGACATAATTTGTTTTTGGTGACTTTAAGTTTCTAAATTTAGATTATTCAGAGGGTCACTGTTAAATTGGGACATTGTCTTTTAATTCACTCACAGCTTTCAAGTGCCAGTGCCACCATGGCAACACGCTCTGTCTCCTCCCAGTTTGAGTGCTCAGAGCTGCTTTTGCGTGTGTGTGTGTGTGTGTGTGTGTGTGTGTGTGTAAAGTTTATGTGTGGTTTGCCTGGTTTTGACTGGCTCTGAGTGGTGGGAGTTTGCTCTGATCCCCTTTTTATACCACTTCCCGCTCCATCAGTCCCATTGCTCCCCAGCCCCCCAGTGCCTGCGCCCCTAGGCCATATAATCTACTCTATGAGAGGCTCTCCTGCTGCCCAGCCCCCCCCCCCCCCCCCCCCCCAGCTCTCAGGGTGACCCCCTCACTCCTCCACTTTAGTCCTGTCCCCCCATTGGGAGATTATAGATATTGCAATCTTTAATATGGGCTTTATGCTCAGGGGCCATTATCAGTAATCTGCAAAGGGGAGGGAGTCTGACCTGGTTTTTGCAGCCCACCACTGGACTGCCAGACACATTTTCATATACCATCTGTAACATTCTGCCCAGCTTTATCAATCTCTCGCCTACTAAGGGATGGTAGCACTTCTTTGAAAGTAAGCTGGATCTATTAACGAACCCTCCTGGATGGAAGCGATCGCTGCGTCTTCCTTTGACCGGTTGCACTGAGCTTCGTCTCACTCGGCACACTGTTGGTGGTGATTTACTCTGTTGAGATTGGTCTGTGTACATCACACATAACTTAAAGCCAGGCTTCACCAAAGACATGGCTTAAACTAAGTCTTCATATTTTGATGATCAGATGTGTTTTTTGCTCTCACTCCTTATTTCTTGTGTTTCATTTGAGTGTATACGGTCAATGCCTGATGGACTTATTGATTCTCTGCATCAATATCACAAAGTCACTGTTCACACAGACGGTTTTCATTGTCACAACTAGGTGTATTTTGGGTTTTGTGCTTCGTGTACCTGTGAAAACCTAATAATGGTGTGAACAACAGGAATTATTTCTCTCTTATACTGTTCCCTCAACCTTCCCGCAAGATTGCATGAGCTCCGAGTTCAAAACCATCATTCAGCTGATGTAGCATAATATCCATCGGCAAGAGGTAGCTGATAATGACAAATTATGTAATTATCAATTCAAGTATTGGAACTGATCTGCAGACATTGAAGATATCTGTACCTCTGTGTCACAGAACCTAATGTCCTTTTACACCGAGGGCAGGGAGCCGCTGTGATTGGTGAGACTTCTTCTACCTTAACAATTAGCAGGTGTCATTTCGAATTTGGGAAATAGATGATCTGGATTATAGAATAATAAAAACACTTTTTGATTGTTAAAAAATAAACAATTAGTCAATTAAGCAATATGTGAATCCTCAGAAGAATAATGCAGGAAAAAGTCAAAATATTCTGTAGTTATGGTGCTTTTATTTATATGATATGAAAAGAACATTAATATCTTTGCGTCGGTTCGACATAACATGCAATTTGATGACGTCAACTCTAGTTCTAGCTTTTTCTCTCTATAAAATTATAAATCGATTTCGAAAAAAAGAAAAGACAATTGTAGGTATTAGCCCTCGTGTTTATATCATAAATACATAATGTGTGTTATATATTTTGTAGTCGCATCTCTAGTTCTGTGTTTCATTATATTATTGCCACATTTTGTGCTGAACTTTGACATAATTGACGTGTTTTTTTAAGTACATTTGTGTCTCAGACCTTCAACTGTTCTCTTCACATTTTATAATATGTTTCCAGGCTAAAAGAAATCTTATTTGTAATCGCACCACAAAAGTTCTTGAAGTTAACTAATGATCATTAGTCAGGATTAGGTATAAAAACCCTGATGCGTCCACTAAAACTAAAGTTTTTAAAAAGTAAGCTTTTGTGACATGATTGAATGTCAGTGATAACTATTACATCATTTAACATGAATCATTCAACTAAATCAATCAACATGTAATATCAATAAATTCTAACGTGTAGACTTAACTACTGAAAATTTGAATTAATCTTTATGTAATAACTATTGACATTGTTTGAAAAATAAGTCATGTACAAGAACCACTTGTAATTTCATCCAATTTAGATCAAAATCTTTTAGTATCTTCCAGGATGTTGAACATACTTTCTCTGCTGAATATGTGGTGGGGTGATGTGTATTATTAGACAATATCATTTTGCAGCAGAGGTGATTAACGTCCACATCTGTCCGTCACCACTATCCCCCACACTCTTATCTTCTAATCTTTCCTATTATCACCCCGAATTTAAAAGACATCCCCCACTTTATTTACTCTTCTCACTCTCCTTTCTCTGTTAGAGCTGTATGTGTTTAATCTGAGTGCCAATGAAGACCATTCCTGTGTGTGTGCATGTGTGTGTGTGTTAAATATTTAAGGAGATTAAATCGACTTAAATCTCTGCGTCTGGCATAGAAATTCCAATCACATAACCTATCATCGAGTTCCCTTTCTCTCTGTCTTTGTTTGTGTATGTCTCCACTGTACGAAGGTAACAGGCTCCTCCTCCCTCCGATCCATCTAAATCATCACAGGCTTTAGCCCAAATCCCTGGCTTTCTCAATCACATGACTGATGTTTGCAGCTGGACATTTGACATGTATTTGTTTTGATTATTTCGCAACACATTTGAAGGACATTCCCTCTCTCTTTATTGTCCATTAAAGTGATGCAGATTGCTTTAAATCAGTTGCAGTGGAATCCTGTCAGCTCATATGCGAGTGTTTGCACACTGTGTTCAGCACTTAACAGGTGCTCATTGTTGACCTGTCACCTCCACCCCGGCCAGATATGTGATGTCGTGTTGTCTCTTTGCTCCTGCAGTACACAGTGAGGATGTGGGCTCCACCAGGCTGTACTTTGTGAATGCCTCCCTGCAGCGGGTAACCTACTCCAGCTCGGTGGGGGTGTCCCTGCCCTGTCCAGCAGTGGGCACCCCCAGTGTCATACTGCGCTGGTACCTGGCCACCGGCGATGACATCTACGACGTGCCCCACATCCGCCAGGTCCACGCCAACGGCACCCTGCAACTGTACCCCTTCTCGCCCTCAGCCTACAACAGCTACATCCACGACAACGACTACTTCTGCACTGCCGAAAACCAAGCCGGCAAGATCCGCAGCCCCAACATCCACATCAAAGCTGGTGAGTTGGAACCGCAGTCAGGAAGGGGGAATTGGCCTGAGAGTAAAGCAAGCACGACAGACAGATTTGAACGATTGAGATGAAACAAGGGGTGTTCTGGATCAAAAGGCCAAAGTTAGACACAGCATGATGAGGAAGGGAGCAAAAAGGAACAGTTTTGAAAGCATAAAGTAGAGCAGATGCGATTGGCAGCTGCAAAAAGCCCTACCCACACACAGAACCACCTGCCCTAAAATAGCCCATCTCGACCTGAACACAGATTGACCTAGAACACAGTCCACAGAGAGAACATCTGCATCACATTCTACACCAGGCCTCGGCCTTCGCTCACACCTATTGGACTGAGCTGTTGAGGTACCACTGCACTTTATGCCGACATAACCCCTTCGGCTGCATCTACAGCATGGCACCATCTGGAAAGATGAAATCCAAAACACAACCCCTGCGGTACTTAGAGTTAAGTAGCAACTCCAATGTGATTTTTAGATGAACCAGAAAAGACGAGGAGGAAAAAGTGTAACAATGGGTTATATCAGATGACCAGATCATCCTCATTGACAGCCATACACTTCTTAAAAAGTCAGTGCAATTAAAGGCATCAGGAACTTAAGAGCCACTTGTCTATGTTTCAACAAATGTTTTATTTAAAGCTCAGCAAGGGGAGAAAAGTAATTCATCACCTGGTGAAAAGCAGAGACCCGTTAACCATGTTTTACAGCTACGTATGCTAACCTAAAACAGGGATTTAATATGAATATATATCATTGTTTAATATATATACAGGACTGTCTCAGAAAATTAGAATATTGTGATGAAGTTCTTTATTTTCTGTAATGCAATTAAAAAAACAAAAATGTCATGCATTCTGGATTCATTACAAATCAACTGAAATATTGCAAGCCTTTTATTCTGATTTATTGCTGATTATGGCTTACAGCTTAAGAAAACTCAAATATCCTATCTCTAAATATTAGAATATCATGAAAAAGTATACTAGTAGGGTATTAAACAAATCACTTGAATTGTCTAATTAACTCGAAACACCTGCAAGGGTTTCCTGAGCCTTGACAAACACTCAGCTGTTATAAATCTTTTTTTTTACTTGGTCTGAGGAAATATTAAAATTTTATGAGATAGGATTTTAGAGTTTTCTTAAGCTGTAAGCCATAATCAGCAATATTTAAAAAAATAAAAGGCTTGCAATATTTCAGTTGATTTGTAATGAATCCAGAATGCATGACATTTTTGTTTTTTTAATTGCATTACAGAAAATAAAGAACTTTATCACAATATTCTAATTTTCTGAGACAGTCCTGTATATCAATATAATTTGATTGTACATAATACAAATATCTCATGTCTATTGTTGGACATTTTGACCAAAAGCTGCCTCTGTTGCCAACATATTCTCGTTTCTGTCCTCCTTCTCCTCCCTGCTTCCTCGTTCTTCAAACTGTCCTCTTGTGCCAGACTAAATATAGCCACAGCACACTTCTTTAATTATCTCTCATTAACAAACCTAATTGGTGCTTTCCATTGATTGGACCGTGTGAGGCGGCTTTAATAAGCCAGACCTCGGTTAAAGTAAAATAGTACGTCTGGGGGGTTTGGGTTTATGCAGTTCTCTAACTAGCTGAGATATTTTACCAAACAGTTCCATCAAACCTCAGCCGGAACAAAGCTACAGCTGGATGTCAGTTACACTGCATCTATTGTCCCCTCCTCGGCGTCATTCGTTCGAGCCAGTCGGTCCCTCCCCCTTCCCCCCTGCCGTCAACATCTGTTTTCATATTCTGCCTCCCAACACCGACCTGAACTAATACTCATATTCGTTCTAATACTAATACTAGCGCCAAGTTGAGGATTTGAGCCAGGGCCCTGAGCTGCGTGCCAGCCGGTTGCTGCCTTCATTCCCACATGACCTCAAAGCCTGGCCTCGGGAGACGAGGGATTAGCATGAACCAAACATGCTGCAGCCAGCGGCCTCTGTCGGGCCAGCTCTGGTGCACAGGTTACGGTCAGACGGGATGCGGGCGCTTTGTCTTGAGGTTCAGTCTCGTGACCGTCGTGTTGCACTTCACCTGCCATCCAACAATAATGACAGGCGTCTCATTTGACTGGCTTTAACTACTTTACGACTACCCAGCAATTTTATAAACTAATTCCGTGATGGTTTATATCACATTATTTCAGAGGGATTTAACTGATGCGTTTTTTATTCCATTCATCTGATTCAAGAAGATGCAAATTTCCGTGCACTTTTTCCGCGTTTGGCTCTTGCGGCAGGAATGTATGCGCGCTGTCCTCGTGTCTGTTACCAGGGAAGGGATTCCGAACCAGTTTCTTAGCAACCTTAGGATACGTCCTAGCTTTCGTGTGATTTTGCTAATGAGTCCCTGCTTATTCACCAGAGTGTAACATATTGCATGAACCTGCATAAACTAAAGCAATAACCCTTCAGTTTACATTAAATGTGCAGCTAACGTGTTTGCGTGCTCATGGAGTTCGGTGCAAAAGCAGAAGATTGGCGCGTCGTGATAATGTCACGCTGAAGCGAGAAAACAATCCCCGTGATTATCCTGCTTAATGGCAGCTCGCAGCAGTGATGGTGAAAGGGGGAGGCTCAAGAGCAGGCTAGTAATTTCCCATGTATAAATGTCGCGTTCTGTGTTAATTGATGAAAGGTTGTTTTTCTCTGGCGCGTTAATGTGTTGCTTTGGATGATGTCGACGCAAGTAGATTATTGTTTGTGTCTGGGAACAAAGAGGCTCACATTGTGGCGATGTCGCTGTCATGTTCGTCCATTGTCATAACATCTCCTTGGTTGATGATAGAAGGTAATAATTGCCGATAATATGTATAATTTATAATAAGTCTTGTGTTTAAAAAACAAATCCTGAAAATAGCATTTACGCCATCATGGGTTCACCTCACCTCAACAATTCAATGGGAGGATATAAAACTGCCTTTATGAATCATGAGATGTCAGCTGTCTCAATGTGATTTGTGTGTTTTTGTAGTTTTCAGGGAGCCCTACACTGTGCGGGTGGCGGACCAGCGCTCAATGCGGAGCAACGTAGCTGTGTTCAAGTGCCTCATCCCGGCTGCCGTGCAGGAGTACGTCAGCGTCGTGTCCTGGGAGAAAGACACGGTGTCCATCGTACCAGGTAGGACATCACATGAGTGAATCTGAATTATCCTGGGGTGGGCAGGTTTATTCACTTCACAGGATTTAAGAATATCTTTATCTTTCGATTGTGTGTGTGTGTGTGTGTAGGTGTGTGTGTGTGTGTGTGTGTGTGGACGAGTGCTGTGCTATATGTTTGACCGAACTCTTAACTCGTGTCTTCTGTCTGCTCACTGTTCTGGATCACTGATCTGGTCCTCCTCCTCCTCCTCCTCCTCCTCCTCCTCCCTCCCTCTCCTTCGCCTTCCTCCTCTTTTCACAGACCTTTCCTTCTCTGCTATTGCTGCTTTTACATCTCATCACATACACATTTCACCCTAATGTTAGATCCTGCCTTTAATTGGGATTGACGTGGCATTAGACAGACTCTCTCCCGAGTCACATGACTTTTCCACAGTTTCTCCTCTTCAGATCTATTCCTGTCCTCTCCCAGCTTGTCTTCCCACCATGTCCTTGAAGAACACGGCCACAATTAGAGACATGGGCTGTCAATAGGACTGTGCCCCCACATTCATCTTCATTAACCTCATTTGTGTGTGCGAGAGAGTGGGAGAAATGTAGTGTTCAGTCATTTTGTCTGTTTGTGAATATGGTGTGAGTCTTTTATTGGGTGACAATACATTGTGTGTAATGTATGATTTATTTGTTATGAATTTAAAATGCTTGCAATAACAATGTAGGAGAGGGACGAGAGGTAGAGGAGATAAATGAACCAAAGGAAAGGAAGCAAGGAGGGTAGTAGGGCAAGAACGGCCTCAGGTCCTGGCAGATGGTGTTTTATATTATATGTACGCAAAACACACAGACACTGTGTCACACATACACATGCACCCCGGTTTCAGGAGATTATTTGTCAGGATTTCAGTGTATTTCTTTTACTTCTTTTTCAGTTTCCATGTACAGTATTTTAGTGTTTTACTGTACTTTGTAATACATTTTGGTCTTTAGTAACCAAACAGAAAACGGCGACATAAAGTTACAAAAATGACTTTTATATATTCAAATGTATTACATAATTTGTGTCTTTCTGCCCCAGTATTATTCAATGCTGCTGCTTTGATTTTAATTTTGACTGCTAACACTCTCAAAATTCAGTCATTTTCTTTTTTACTTTAAGTGCATAATATGCACATATTGTACACGCGCGCGCACACACACACACACACACACACACAAAACCTGCCTTGCTCTTGTCTAAACGTTTCTGTCTGATTATTGAATGAGATTTTACAATAACATTCTCCATTCACATTTCACTCTTTACATTAAGAGTTCCCCTCATGTTTGAGTCACCGTGACAAACATGACATCCTCTTTTTCCTAAACATGAATTCAGCTGATCTGGCTCGGATGTGCCAGTCGTCTGTGTGTGTATTTGTGTTGTTCGTATGGGGTGTAGCTGCGCGTACCGTCATGAGGCTGCTGTGGGTAATTAGGGGTATATAGGTCAGCTGATGAGCAGTGAGTGTGACGATCAGATGTTGAACATGATGAGCTGCTCACTGAACTTTAATTTCCCGACGACAGTGGCACACACAAACACAACAAGCGCTCGCAACGCGGCCGTGTTCAACCTTGACCCCGTCCTCCTCGCTAATCAACGCAGTGACCTCTTCATCCTTACAGCCAATCAACGGCGTCACTTATCCACAAAATAACCTCTAAAACACGACGCGTCTGCAGAGCAGTTCATGATCTGAATATTGTAAGTGCGCTCTCACATTGATGCACAACAACTCGGCAAACACGCACACATACACATACAGGGAATATCAATTTAGAGTTGACGCATGTGGTTATATAAACATTCCAATGAGAAACATTATTGATGCTGATATCCAACACCACAGTTAACCCTCTTTTTGGGTTACTTTAAGATCATCAGTCAAACTCAGCAAAGGATTCTCTCGACAGGTCTAATGAAGATGTGAAAATTAAAATTGATTTTGTGACAGAGAGCTTTCTGCATGTGAGTGTGTGGGTGGTGACCTGTCTGGCCTGTCACTCTTTCTTTGCCTGAGAAACAGCGGGAGCAGTTGCAATTGATTTCGAGTGAGTAAATCCATATATGTTATGGTCGTGTACACAGGCTCCTGTCTTTTTTCATCAAAAGCTTACATTCTACCATTTTGCATACATGCTTGTTCCTGTCCCTGGGCCTATCCCAGCATGCACTGCGCAGAAGGCAGGGAAACAACCGAGACTTTTCAACGACCGATGGGACAGCAAAGAGAGATAAACAAACAATCAACTGACTTGCATGTCTTCCCGGTTAGCTGTCTCTCTGTGGTAACACACACTGTATTATAAACTATGTTGCCTGGTACTGTGTGGATAAAGAGGGACATTGTCTGCTGTAATCCACTGCAAACAGCAAATCAAAGCGTCAACCGTCACCAAACTTTCTGTGAATTTCTAAAACAATACTCCGGTGGGCTGTGATTGGCTGGTTGCATCGTTGCAACACAAAAGAAAGAAATATATATTGGAGGTGATGCATTCAAGTCACCTACCTTTCGAGCCACATCAGATCTGATGCTAACTCTCACCACGGCTCCTTCCTGTGTGTCTCTCCCACGCCATCTGAATACAAAGTAACATGACTAAAGTGACTCGACCACCCTCTGTCCTTTTTCGATTTAAAAAGTGCATTTTAATTAA